>NC_090937.1:307964489-308576964 GCF_040938575.1 Ambystoma mexicanum
TGCCCGCTAATGCAGGGGGGTGCTCCACTTTTTGGTGGATTGGAAGGGGTACCCAGCTTGTGATCGCACTTGGGAACCGCACCAGCATGTGCACGCTCCCCGCCTTGTGCGCGAGTTTTATGATCAGTTTCCTTGGAAACCTGGGGCCCCGGGCCTTCCTGGGAGGGGGGCATAGTGTCACGCCACTTACCTGGAGACCGGGATTCTTTGCACCAGCTTTCCCCTCCTCCTCTTGGCATATCTACCCGCGCTTTCGTGTATGGGGATCCGCCACGGGGAGAGCATCGGGGTCCGCGCTGGTACTCCTCTACGCATGCGCGGGAAACCGCGGTCATGGTACCGCGCATGCGCCGTGGATTGGGCCCTCGCGATTGGAAGGGCTTGCATTCCAAGCCTCGCTTTGGGTCCACTGGCGCCCGGCAACGAGACGGCTTGCATCTCAAGCCTCTCGGGTGCCGGCGACCCATAAAAAGGAGCAGTGATCGGGAGCAAGTCGCGTCTCAACACGGTTTGTTCCGGATCGTGTTGCCCACTCGCTCGGCTTCCGAGTTTTTCATGTTTTGCTCCTGCCTGTTGCTCTGGCCCCTGGTTTCTCCTTCCCAGCCCTGTTCTCCCTCTCTAGTGGGTCCTTGGGGCCTCTTGCTTGTCCAGTCTTAGCTTGGCTGTGGGTTCCCTTTTCCTGGACTCCCTTTGGGTTCCCTTTCCTGTCTGCAGGCTCCCTTCCTGTTTCATAGGTGTCCCTATTCTTGGGCCAGCTTCCCTTCCTCCGGCCTGAGTCCTCTCCAGCTTCAGTCACGGACTTTAATTGTAACGCTCACCTGATTCCCGTAGAGGCGCCGGTCTTGACTGGGCGTATACCGTATCTGCAAAGGTGATGTGTAACACACGGCTGGCTCTTTGGGCTGGACCTCTGTGCACTGTATGTCTGACTCGAGGGGTAAGATGTCTGCAGATAGAAAATATGGGATTAATGAACTGGGTTATTGAATGTCTCTCTCTTCTTCCCTTTCTCTTCTCCTGTAGAACCCCAAAGGTTAACGCTCTCACCTTAGGTAAGTGAACGCCGTGCTCTCCATCTGCCTCGGGGCAGGGTGCTGTAACCAGTTTCTTCACTGGATAAGGGGAGCAGGCCTCTTGACTTCAAAGGACTGCTGTCCGTCGTTTACTGCACGAACGGTAAGTTTCGAGTCATTCTAATGTCTTTAAAAGTCTTTAGTAATGATGTCTCTTGTTTTGCAGGGTTCCGGCGATGGCGGATGACTGGCTGAAGTGAGTTGAAGATGGAGCCCGTGTGATGAATAGAAGCGCCTGGAAGCATGTAAGTAAGCGCTTGTTGCCTGCTTCACGATGCGCTCTGTCTTTTTATTTTGCAGGTACAAGTTCGGAGCGGCTGCAGGGTGCCGGAATACCCACTGGGTTAGATGTGGAAAGGAGTAATGGCACGTGAGTATTAAAGTTCCCCAATGTCTTTAAACGCACCTTGTTTTGTCTTTCAGATGCGGGATGCAGTGCGAAGACCTCCGGAGCGCACGAAGAGTAGGTAAGCCTTTGTCTTTCAGATGCCGGAATGCAGCGCGAGGCGTTGGTGACAGCCGATGGACCAGGTAAGTGAAGCGCTGTCACTGAAGACCGTAATGCTAACCTGTTCTTTTTCGTCTTTATAGGTGTTTCTGAAGACTGGATTCAGGATGGTAAGCCTTTTTCCTTAGGCCCAGGATCAGATGCAGAAGACACAATGAGCGTTCTGCTGCAGAGGATGCAGAATAACGCAAAGCAAGATTCATCCATCGGGTGTGGTTTAAATAGCCTCCTGTAGTGCTTAGGTTTCTCCTTCCACAGCCACGCCTAGGTAAGAAAAGAGTTCCTGCTTTCCAGAAGAGTTCCAGTGTTCTGAACCTAGGGAGTGGCTCCTGCCCCACCCAACAGGAAAAGTAGTTCCAAACAGAAGAGGATCAGAGGCTCAACTGGCAGGCAAGTAAGCAGCATGGTCTGCTGCAGGTAAGTCCACCCAAGCATTATGAGCCCGGCGCTTCCAGCGCTGGGACTGGGCATATTTATGAGCCTGGTGCCACTGGCGCCAGGACTGGGTCCAAAAGGTCCCAATTGGGACTGGTTGACACTCGGAACCTGGGTTATGGATCTGCTTCCAAGGGAGTTGGGAAAACCCTGACCTTTTGGAAGCAGAGATCATGACATTAATGGACAATCAGTTGTTGCCTCAGTCTGGCTTGTCCTGTCTTCATCTGTTTCAAATTGCCTGCAAGATCCTCGCATTCCTGTGGACAGATTTGAGTCAGCCTCTGCCTTCTCCTCGTTGATCACCTCCGGTCAGTATTGGATTTTGGGTCGACCTCAGCATCTGCTTCATCTCTTCAGGGACTGGCTCTTCTGGATACCACCCTTTGGCAAGAATCTTCAGACTAAGGACTTTGAACTTCCGCCTCTCCTGCCAGTGCTTGCACTGTCCCTACGTCAAGCTAATCAGGAGAGAGCATCCTGTGACGTTGGGAGTTGGTCCATCTTCTACCCAGTATCAATCTTGGGTGGCGGAGAGGCTGGTTCCTTGTGTCACTCGCTCATCAAGCAACTGTTGTCAGTCTGGCTGCCACGTCAAGATCAGCAACCAAGCAAACAGGTACGCAACATTCACGTGATACTCCCCTTAACACCCATAGCCTGTGTATAAACTCCCATCCTTCCCTTGTCATCCTTTTTGAACTCCAGCAGTTGGAAAGGAGCTGTCGGGGCAATCCAGACGAGTACTCCCCTTGCATATGCCGAGAAAGGTGAGCTGTATAACTTGCCCCCCCCCCCAACTTTCTAGCCAGTGTCTTGTCTGTCTGCTGTCAGATGTGTTTCTTGTAATAGTGCCATTTTGATGCCCTTCCTAGACCGGTAGGCTCGTACTCGGTGTCGCCTGACGTAGTTATTGAGGCCTCGTACATTCCAGGTGATTATATTCTCTCCCCTTGGCCCTGCTATATCTGTTCACATTCGGGCCTTTTTATTCCCACCTCCCTGTCGGTCTGCCTAATGGTCCTCCATCTAACAGCACCTCCCCCTGGCAATCCCAATCTTTTACCTATCACTGTTGTGCATTCCTCACCTAACACCCAATGTTTATGGTTCCACTTATGTGATAACACCCGAACATCTTGTGCTCCCACCCTGTCCCTTCCCCTCCCCCAGGGTCTCGACCACAACCTTCCCCCGCACTCCAGCCCCTTGCACTCCCTCCCCTCCCATCCTCTTACCCCCCCCAGCCAGTCTTCCCAACCCCCAAACCCAAACAACTGTGAAAGCGACCCAGTAACTACCCATCAAACCAAACAGCCCAGCAGTAGTTTCCCTAATCATGCTCAGCCATCTCTCCCATCCCCACCTCCCCCACACCCCTTCAGGTAACGTGCAGCAGCTCGACGCCTTAGAACTGGCATCTTAAAGTATAACTAGGGTTTGTGACAGTTGCCACTGCTGCGGCTTTCTGGGTGCCCGTTCTGGTCCGGTGACCCAGTTCCGCATGCTCTCGCGTTTCTTTTCCCATATCTTACTAGCCTTTTCAGTTGGCCGAAAAAGAGCCAAAGGTTGGTCCCTTGCCACCACACTAGGGTCCGTTGTTGTCCCTGCCCGGGAGCTGCGGTATCCCCTGGGCGTCCATCAAGGAGTGTGCCTCCACAGTGTTTTTTTTAAAAAGTGCGACCTTCTGTTATGCAGGACCTTCAATTTGGCTGGGTAAATCAACATGTAGCGCAGGTTCACTCGTCTTAAGCGCTCCTTGGTCAGCCCGAACATTGCTCTACGCCATTGGACTAGCGCAGTGTAGTCTGGATAGATCGCCAGCTTTAAAGATCCCTTGGTGTTAGTTCCTCCTTCTCTGGAGAAGGCTAAAATCCTATCCCTCTCCTTGTAGTTAATGATCTTCGCTATTATTGGCCTCAAAGGGGCGGGGGCACCCATTGGGGGCTTCTATGTTAGTGACCTGTGTGCCCTCTCGACAGTGAACCCCTGAGTCAATGTGCCCAGGCCCACCTCCTGCAGGAGCATGTTCTCAACATAAACCGTGGGGTCTCTGCCTTCCTCTCCTTCCGGGAGTCCAAGTATTCTGACATTGTTCCTGCGTTCTCTCCCCTCTGATCTTCCGCCCGGTGTTCTAGGATCTTCACTCATTCGAGTATGCCCGCTACTTGGGTTTGAGTGACAACGATGTTGGTTGTGTTATCCTGCACTCTCAGCTCTGCCGTGCCCAAGTGGTTCGCCAGTGCACGCACATCCTGGTACAGTAGACCGACATCTACTATAACCGCATACATTTTGTGCTCCAATGCCGTCTTCAGTGCAGCTATTGCCGCCAGGATAGGGCCTTCTTCCTGCAGTGCCACCTGCGTTGGTTCAGCCATTTCCTACAGCTTTCCCTGTTGCGTTGTGCTGCGTTCTCCTCTTTGCGCACGTAAACCTCTATAACAGTCTGTCTGGCCTTCCCCTTGCAACCCTTATCAGGCATCTGGATTCGAAGACTGAGCCAACTTGGCATGGATGTCACAGCAGTGGGTCACTGGTTATGTTTAATTCGCAGAAAGAGCTCTCCTTGATGTTCCCCCTGGGACTGCGCCGTCCCCCTATGCGCTTACACCATGTTGGTGGCCATCTCCTGATTATGGTGTACGCCGCCTTCACTCCGTTTTATGGTGGCGTGTATAGGGTTCACCCCCCTGGGACCTGAGTCAGCCAGTTTGCCGATTTCTTTTTTTGGTAATGGGCATCCCTCCCCTCCCCCCCAACCTCCTCACCCCCTTTGCTTCTCACCACCCCACAGAAAGGCAGAGTGCCAGTGCTACTCACTCAACTTAAATACTTCACCGTTCTTGTTTTGGTCCTTAGGACGCTTTCCCAGCGCTTTGTGCGTGGAACTAGTGCAACCCACACACCCCTCGGGCACCTCCAACAGGCTTCACTTGATCGTCTTATTTACATCCCAACCCCGTAGGTCTAGCGATGTGCGTCTTTTCTTCTCATTGTTGCTACCTCATGGGTCTTCCCAAACTCCCTCCTCCAACAGCACAGTCAGCCAGCGCTCACGCAGCCTCACTGTCCCAGTGTGTGCCTGCCGAAGTGGGTCTCCATTGGTGTCGGACCGTCAATGTCCTATTATACAAGCATGGTTTCCATCCATTCCTCTTTTTGCCCCAATCACATGCAAATGGTCGTGTAAAACAGTGTCAAACAGTGAATATCTTTAGATGGCAACTAGTGCAACTGGGGTCATTAAAGAATAGAAGCGCAGCATGGTCACTTGCAGGCATGTTTTGGCTGCTTCTGCAGCAAAATAATGTTATTACTGAGGTGCCTAGGGTGACGGATGTTGGTGATTTGATTGAATCCACGTTTTCAAAAGAGTTAAGTGACTGATATGTTTTCTTTTTTTTGCAGGGGGAGGACATCCCATGCCTCCACTGCCCCCCTACCTTTATAAATATCCCTACTCCCACCCCCACATATATTTTATTTTAAAAGTTTTTTTTAATTAAAACATTTAAAAAACCATTCGGTCAATTCTTCCTTGCAAACATTGGATTTGGTCACTTCTACGGTATCGTAGGGAGAAAATTACCATCTCCAGGCTGCAGGTACGCCAGAAGCCAGCCACGTCAGGATCAAGATCCTCGTGACCGATGCTTCTCTGTACGCCTAGTCTATGGCTTCTCAATCCTGGTTCACGGCATCAGTATGCGCCCAGCCCTTGCGCTTCGTATCTGGGTGCCAACCCCTCACGTGAGAACCTCCAGCTTCCTCGCTCACCGGGTGTTCCAGGCCGCCCCGGGGTGCGTTTCTGAATTGATGTACCGGCAGGGTTCTCAATTCCACAGCACTTCCCAACCTTATACCGCAGTGCACATGGGTCAGAGCGGGTGGGCAGGTGCTCTTACCCAGATTCCGCCCCAAGGCACTCCCGCTCTGCTCCGAGGCTGCTACTGAGCAGTAGGGCACTATGTCACGCAGGGCCCACCCCCTCTGGCTCTGTCCAGTACTCCAGCTACGTGCCAATGAAGGCCTGATGGCACTGCCCTCCCCGCCGTCAGTTCCCCGCCCGCTCACTAATCCACAGCAGCCGCCACCTTGAGTGCTTCTGTGTCGGTTTTCCAACCGCTCCGTTCTGTTGCACGCACCGGGTTCCATGATCACCTTTCATGCGGCGCCGGTTCGCACAGTGTCAGACCCTATTTTCTTAGAAATTCATGGGCAATCGGGCTAGTTTATGTATCAATATAACAGGATCATGCTGGAGCTTCACAGATAGCCGGCCTCACTGCATGGCTGTGTGCCACTCCCCCAGGACTAGCAATAGGTTTATTAGTATAGGTCCTTTTATTTTGACAAGACACCACTAGGACTGCGTTATTATTTGATGGTCGTAGCTTGCTCCCATCTTTAGATGTAGGTTTAGATAGGCGTTTTTCAAACCCAATTGAAGTTCAATAAACACCCTTGAACTGTGATCACTTGTGTCTGTTTTACAGTTTGATTCCATGCCTTCCTTACACTAGACTCCTATACCCTTTCAGGCACTGCTGATCACAATTCCCAATCATTCCTTTCTTCCCCTGCAACAGAAAATTATTGATTATTTTTGGAAGGACAAAAGAGCTTGCATACCTTTTTAAAAAAAAAAAAAAAAACAACAACAAAGAAAAAAAAAGTACTGCCAAGAAATGCAAAAATGGAGACCTAGGCGTTCCAGACATCCACGGGTACAAATTGTCAGCACGGATAGCAGAATTATTTTAAAATGGATTGCATTCCCTCACAGATTCCTCATCTTTCAGTGCAAGCTGCTCGGAAAGGTTTTCGAAAAGGGGCATAGTGCAGATCATCATCATGCCTCGACTGCACCACTCCTCGACTCCGGAAGTGATGTCAGCGGTACATCTATCTCACCTCTTTCTCCATGCCTCAGTTTACTTTTATCTGCATGCTTAGCACACTGTCGTGACTGAAAAGGTTTTGCAATTTGTGACGCTGATTTGTCAGCCCATAAACATCATTGTTTAAACGCTACAAGGATTGCATCTCCAACTTGTCCATCACAGACCCTCACATTTGTATGGTGTCTCGGGGTCAGACATGACATCGAGCAGTGCAGATCTTGTCAGCACATGAACCCGAAGGCCTTCAGGGAATGATCAACAAAGTTAGCTCTCGAGCACCCCCCAACCCGCTTCTTTCGGAGTCTCTGGCTCGATCGCCCACCAGGTACTCGGGCCTTGATATCAAGGTCCCATGCCCAAGAAGGAGGAGAGCCATCCCAAGAAGACGAAGAAGCGGTCTTGTTCACGGAGTGAATCCCACCATTCATGCTTGGTCCTACCACAAGAAAAATAATAGGTGTCTATGCAGGCGCGACTCAATTTGTGGACCGGGCTAAGTCATACCCGAGTAAGGGTGCCCCAAAGGATGATTGGGAGGTGCTTAAAACTCAAATACTTCGGATGTTTGAGAAAGCTGCAGTGGGTACGGCTCTGTCTTCGATGCCTCGGGCAATTCAGCCATGGCTTGCGCTTGGATATTCCTGTGCCAAGGTTGCTGCGTTGGGTCCTCTGCCTTTGGTCTCGACCTCCATGCTCGCGAATCAACTACAGCGCTAACTGCCCTCAAGGCATCGGTGTGGAGAGGCCCCAGTGGAGTGCTTCTATTGGCGTTGATGATGTATCGGCCCTTTCTACCGGAATCGGGAGCAGAATTATTTGAGTCAGTGAGCACCCTTTTTGACGAGGATGGGGATCTAGTCCCTTTTGGAATGGAGCCAATGGGATTGAGGACAGAAGTGCTGACTTTGCACGTACCAGGCTGATCTCCTGACTTTGGTCGAAGGGCTGCATGAGACAAGTGGTCTCGTCACCACGCCTAACCTCGGACCTCGATATGCAGCAAGCACCTCACTCCACCCATCCCAATGCCCAATATAAAAAAAAAAATGTTGAAAGGTTGGTACTGGCCTTGGGCCTCGGTGCCCCCATCAAGCGCATGCAGCCCTATGAGCTAACAGACATCCACGATGAGGGTCCTCCGTCAAAAAGGGCTTTGCCCTTCAGTGCAGCTATTTCTGATCTCATCGGGTGACCATGTTGCACACCTGCAGTTGATGCCGAGCTGACAAAGTATAAGCCTGTCAGTGGTGACCTGCCCTTTTTATCTGCTCACCCTACCCACAAGCAGCCTGCTGGTCCAGGCTGCCATGGTTAGTTCATGGCCTGCATTGTCCACCTCAAACCTGCCTACGGACAGGGAGTCCAAAAGATATTTGCGTCAGGGAGTATGGCGCTGAAGGCAATTATTGCCAGCTGGGTTTTTGATAACTGTTTGCATGTCCCCTGGAGGACAATAGCGGAGTCAGCGAACCAGCTCCCAGCAGAGAGGTGAGAAAAGGCTTTTTGGATATGGTCAACAATGGGAAATAAGTGGCATATTCAGCCCTCCAGGTGCGTCTCGACACCCCTGGCTGCGTTGGCTATTGCATGGGGACATCTATGGTAAACAGGAGGGCAGCATACTTCCACAGTTCGGGGTTATCCCAAATGTGCAAGCTACGTTGCTTGATATGGCCATTGATGGCGAGCACCTCTTTGGTCCGAAGGCAGATGAATCTCAGTAATGGTTCAAGGAATCCACATTTCTTGGGACTTGCAGTGCAGCAGGCGGCCAATCAATCTTTTGCCTTTGGTTCTAGAGGAAGAGGTTATAGGTGCAAAACAGGGCCAGAGGCATTTCTTGTGTCCTGGAAGGGGCAGTATGGCCTGTAAAAGTCAGTTAATGGGAAAAGGTAGTCACATTGGGAAAAACCAAAATTCGAGAAAATACAATTGATTAAAAGCAGTGAAAGGGAAAATAGGCTCTGTAAGGTAATGGAATTAATTTAAACATATTTTATTGGTATCAAAAATTACAATAATAAAATTGAATCACACAATAACATCATAAAAATGTATATGAGCAAAACCAATTGTACAAGCAAACCTACAATGCACTGTCTTGCATATAAATACCATATTTGTTTCAGACAGTGCTCAAAGGGCAATAGATCAATGATAACATAAAGTGCTTAGTGCCAACATCATAAAAATGTATATGAACATAATTAATTCTAAAAGCAAACCTATAATGCACTGTCTTGCATATAAAATACCATATTTGAATCAAAGACAGCGCTCAAGGAGCAATAGATCAATGCTAACATAAAGTGCTTAGTGCCAACTACAAGTATCTAGTACACATTTAAAATGTGTAAACTCCAAGATATCTTTGTGCAATGTAGTTTCGACAAAAGTGGAAATCTAGTTTGTTCACAAGAACTGATAGTGGTCGTCTTCAGGACGCAGAGAATCACTTCAATTGTTAGACAACTAAACAGAAAAAATGCATATAAACATAATGTCTCATAAAAATATGTGATGTATCACAGTTCTTAATACCTGATTAGAGACTTAAACATCTAAAAAATTTCACAAAGAAATGAAAATTAAAATTAAGAACCTGGCTGAACCCATTGACCAACACCACATAAAAATTCAAATTGCATAGACTAACAAATTCAAGTAAATAATGTTACCCTTGAACGGTCCATAAAGGGCGCAAGAAACAATGTCTTCATGCTCGCAACCCCATAATGCACAGATGGAGATTAATACATCTGTGGAGACAAATGTAGACTGGGATTAATACTATCCCTAGTCCTCATGGAAAACACAGAAACGTGAACAGAGACCTACAAAAAGCCCCAAAAGAACAGATGGAAAAAAGAAAAAAGAAAATAGAAAAACTGTGAAACACGGGCCAACCGCTTCAATTTAAGGCTCTAAAATATTCAATCCGGTAATTATGCCATCAAATAGCCAGTAAATATAAGTGGCAAATGATTTCCAGTCCACAGTGTATTCAATACTGGTGGTCCCAATCGAAAGCACACAAGGAAGATCAACCTAAATATATAAAATATGTAATAAAAAAAAATGTGGATATAGATAATATCTCTACATCGGTGGCATAACGCATTAATCATACGTAAGCTTTTATAAATATCTAGCTAGAGTGAACAGAGCATGGCATACAAAGACTGCCATGCACTTATAACCAGGAGAGAGGAGTTGTATAGTAACGGTCAGGGGGCTGTGAAATGCTGATAAAAAATAAACACATTGCGGCCAAAATGCTAACTAGTCTGAAAAGCATTGTCTCTTTAAAACTGAAGCGAAGAAATACTTCCGTCATGAAAAAAATAATACGGAAAAGGATCGTAGACAAAGAAATGAGACTAAGTGTCAGTTGACTTCATTGGTAGTGGCAGGGGGCCGTGGTTCCACCCATGCCGCTTTGAGTTCTTCCCACATTTTTCGCCGGTTGGAGGGAGGGTCTCCAAGCACTGGGACAGGTGGAAGGAAGTAACCTCTGATGCGTGGCCCTTGCTGCTGGTTAGATGGGGATATTTCCTCCCCTTCCTGAACAAAAACACCAGGCAGACCACCACCACCTCCTAGAAACTGGAACAAGAGCTCCAGGAAGAACTGAGAGCCCTGCTTTTAATGGGTGCATTGGAGGATGTACCATCCGAAGAGAGGGGATCGTGCTAGTATTCTTGCTACTGCTTGTTAGGAAAGATTTCTCTGAATGCAATTTTCCCTCCATATTATGGACCACTCAAACTTTTTGCTTTTGTTTGGCTATCCTGACCTGACTTTTTCCAGTGGAGCACAGCCTTCAGTTGCGCTCCCCTGCGCTTTTGCTAATTTGTTATGGGGAAATTGATACGTCCTTCAGGCTGTCAGTACTGGGACACTGTTTCCCTTAGTCTTTTACTTTGTTTCCTTTTCGTGCTAACTTTTTATCAGTGCGCAAAGTAAATTACTGCACCCTGCATTGGGGTCCTTTTGTTTTATGGCCCTAGAGACCCTCTAAGGCATTTTTGGTGAATGTACAAGCGTACCTAGGACGAACTGGTGTCAGCAGTTTACTTTTCTAATGTTTGAACGACTTTTTATAGAACCATACCGCGTTTACCGCAGATGGCTCATGACTGTGGCCAGAGCTGAAAACAGCCGTGCAACAGTCTTTTTGTTCTGTCCTTTGGCCATCTTGTCCCTTTACCTTCCCCCCCAGGTCGAGCTGAGCCGGGACTTCCTTATTTGGGCATGCAGCCTCTCGCGAAAACCGCATTTTTTTCCAGGATCCTGTATGGTCACGTGTGCTAGTGCCCAGGAAGAGGGTTGGGACTGTCTGGTCCCAAACCACATTACTGGTGCCAGGATGTCTGGTATGCATGAATACTTGAGGACCACTGTGGACCATGATTGGACCACGGCTGGTGTGCATGCAAGGGGAGCAGATCTTCTATTGGTTGTCCAGATTTGATCACCCATCGAACTTTGGATAAGAGAAGCGGCCCTACATCCATTCCAGGTCGATCTACAGTGGTTCATCTTGAACTACCGAAGGAGCCAAGCATCCTGTGAGCTGAAGCAGACCCAGCGACCTGCCGGAGACGAGCTGGATGGTTCAGCATCCTGGGCCTGCTGTTGTCCCTTCGGACCCCTGTTTCATTCTCAACCTTAGAAGGCCTGCAAGGGCGCTTCAACCCTTTTGAGTAGTGCTAAAAACTACACTCAGCGACTCCAGATTTCCCGGCAAAAAGAGCCTTCTCAAAGGTTTTCCTGGGCTGTCCAGTGAACTGACCTGCTCTTTCCCGGGACATAAAATAAAAGTGCTGCCGTTGAGGCTTGAAACTTTGCATATCCCTAGCTTGTGGTTCTCAACACACTCCTGCCAAATTGCAAAGGCCTAGCAACCCTGGGCCGCGAACCAGGAGAGTGCATCTCACTGCAAACCTTTGCGGTCAATACGTTGAGATGACGGTCACTGTGGGTTTTTTTTTTCCGGCCTTCTCTGCTGTGCCCCGAGTCCTGCTGCACTGGAATTTTCTTATTCCTCCCTTCATGGGCGGAGTTGTGGCTACTGTCCCGTCACAGACTACCCGATCGGAGAGCAAAGACAGAATTTTCAACCTTGAGACAACCTCAACTAAACTGACATAGATTGGTCTGGATTGAAGCAAGCGGCGGTGAGTACTTGCATAACTTACCGGTGGCTCCTGGCTCATCCATTTCCTTTTTCGCACAAGGGTTCCTTGGGATCCTCTTTGGCTGGGATAGCCTGCGCTCCCTGACCTGTTCTGAAAGTCGGAAATTGCTCTGTCCGTGAGGGCAGACCCTTCCCATGCGATTGGAACTCCTTCTACCCCATTCAGGACCCTTACCTAACTGTCCCAGCCTCTTGAAAAAGGTATGGTCTTCCTTTACGCACGACCACACATTTTTACGCACTGCTGTAACTTGAGCACAAGGCTCCCCACTTCGTAGGGTTGGACTGAATAAGTTAGGGTTTCCATCCTGAAGACTGCCTAAGGCATAATTCGAGTTAACCCCCTCTCTATTACAGGTTGTAGATGTTTACTTTATTGCATTAGGCTACAGTAGTTGTATATGTATATAAAATAGTTGCATTATTGGTTTGGTTATTTGTGTTGTTTTACTGGGCCTAAAATAAATGTATATGTATTTTTGGTATACACCTGTCTTAAGAGTATTCTGTGGTATCTTTACTGTGTGTGGTCATTTTGGGCTTCTGATCACAAGCTACCGTGATTGGTCTGGCTTGTCTAGAAGGTTCCCTGTTGTGACTAAACTAGGGTGGCCTCCTAAGCTTCTGTCCATCAGGCCATAGTTTAGAAATCCATTCTAACCCCATTTCATGTCCCACTAACATGGTGATGGAATTTCTTCTTTCTTTGGCCCAGGTCTTCATATAGGCATGGTCAAAAGCAATTTGGTGACTTTGTCCATGTTTAAGAGGTCACCGGATAAAGGTTCTTTCTTTTCACTTCCAGTGATGGCCCAATTTCTGAAAGCCCTTGTTAATAAGTTTCTACCAATGTCTTTTGTGGTTCCAGCTTGGGACCTGAATTTGGTTCTTACCTTTTTAATGGCGGCTCTGTTTGAGCCCATACATTCCATGTCCATCAGGTTGCTTACCCTTAAAATGGCCTTCTTGGTGGCAATCACGTCGGCAAGATGTGTAAGCTGCGGCTCTTTCTTGCAAATCTCAATTTTTGTATTTCTTCGGGGAGAAGGTCTTGTTAATAATAATAATAATAATAATAATAATAATAATAATAATAATAATTAAGCTTTTATATAGCGCTACAAACCCTCAGGTATCTGAGCGCTGCTTATTATTACCCACGGTGTGTGGTGCTCTTGTTGAAAGTGCACCCAGAATTCTTGCTTACAGTGGTGTCCGAATTTCACATCTCACAGGGCATTCAATTGCTGGTGTTCTATCCTCCACCTCACCCTTCCAAGAAAGAGCAGAGGCTGTACAGGTTCAATCCGAAAAAGGCGCTGACTTTTTATGTGGCCAGGACTGCTGATTTCAGGTGAGAAGATCAGTTATTCATTGCTTCTGGCAGTTGAGGAGAGGACTCTGTGTCTAAACAGAGGAGTTCCTGCTGGATAGTTGTCATGGTCATGAAGTCAGGGGCACAGGATGCAGGGGTCGCATGCACAGGAGACCTGGGTGGACACTTTCCTGGCGCCTTTGGCACCAGGCTCATGAACAAAAATAAACAAGAACATTCATTTAACACCAAAAAGCTTTTATTATGGACATAGCACTTCAGATGCATTAACCTTGAACATTCCATCCATTAAGCAGGATGCATTAACATTGAACATTCCATCCATTAAGCAGACCCAAGTGTATTCTTGGGTGTGGCTGCTAATGGATTGCCTTCGCACATGCTCACTCTCTAGGAGTGGCAGGGTGTGGCTGGTAAACTGGCCCTAATGGGCGTGCCCACGATCTCAGCTATATAAGCTGCCCTGGTCCTCAAGACAGACGCTTCACGTTATTCTGCACTTGTAAGCAGCGTAACGCTCACCGTCGCCTGAGGTCAGACTTACCTTTGAAGATCCTGCTTCCTAGACATCCTGCTTCATGCCAGCATACTTACCAACTGGGGGAAGCTGTTCTTACCTGTACATCTCTTCGGCGAACCAAGTATTCATCTTTACACTTTCCGGAACGCTGAAATCTTCATCTTGGCACTGCAGCACGACACGCTCCATTGTCGACAGCAGTGCCTGCAAGGAAAAACAGAAGACAAGGTTAGACATCGAAAAACAGTTAGTTTAAGGTTGCGCTTCGCCATACTTCGCGCTTTCCTTAAACCATCACTTACCCGCTGTCGAACATTGCGGTAGCATCCATCTTCCATCTGGCCGCGTCTCGCGTCTCACAGCTGCATTCATGCCGCATTTCCAGCTAAGGGAAGAAAACGGAAGAGAGACATTATTGCGGGCATAAATAGGAGCAACATATAGAGACATTAAACAGAATGAACAGTATCACAAGAGCTCAAGAAAGACTTACCAATCATAAGGAGAAGCATAGTCGCAGCTGGACTGGACTAATCCTTATCGGGGGATCAGTGAAGGAACTAGATCCCATTCGGCACGCCCCTGCCAGAAGTAGCAGGACAGAGAGCTTATCTTCCATAATTCACAGGTGAGCTTTATGGGCCGGCGTATTCTCACAGAAACCATACTTTGGGGTGAAGGGTTTGAGAGGTACAACAATCACAGATTGGCGCACTCACACTCTTTTGCAGTGGTCCCTAAGGGAACTTGTTAGGCAGAAACCTGTGCAGTTCCCTTAGGGAACACTACAAAAGATGTAGGACTACAGGTGTTAGCAGTAAACCCACTTGGTAGTAGTCTGTACCACCCAGATTTACCTGGTAGCTGTGGCTGAGCAGTCAGACTTCTCTCAAGAAGAGTTAGGCAGTATGCAAAGTATACACAATAGGCACTCAGACACACCAATACAAGCAAACACTGACCAGAGCTTTGGTATCAAAGTATATAATTATTTATTTAAAAACACACTGTTTGAAACACTCCAGCACTCTTGTTGTAAAATATTTTAAACAGTTACTATTGTAATATATACACTCCTTTTTCCTTATCAGATAAGTCTCAGTAAAACACCACTTATTTTACTACAGAGGTGAGCGCTTAACTAGATGGCACTCCAATAAGTTTGTGAGAAAGGGAGGGAAAAGGACAGAATATGGAAAGGTACACCACTCTACGACTTAGGAACACTGTTAGCAAGGCAGAAGAGCAAAAGTCACTGGTGAGCCAAAGGCTGGGCCCACTCTTAGAGAGAGCAGAGCACAAATGTGCCCAAGATCACACAGTTACACTAGGCTTAGAAAGTCTTGCAGAGAGTTCAAAAACAGTTTAGAGAGGCTTAGGAAAGTTTAGCCAGGGTGTCCCAGGCTAACCCGGGTTCGAAAGCCGGGGGCTAAATCTACCCTGTACAGTCGGTAGCAAGGGAAGCCTGGCGGGACACGGTTCCTTAAGTGGGAAGGATCCTCCAGCGGTGGCATTTGTTCCTGGCAATGGGTGCAAGTCGCGTCGTCGTCCAGGGGAAGAGAAGATCTCGACTTGGAGGAAAGATGAAGGTCGTTGCACTACCAGGGAAGAAACCAGCCGCAGAGTTTTCCGGTTAAAGGTGGTACCTTTGTTCGCGGTCGTGGTAAAACGTGGTATCCCGGTTGCCAGGGTGCTTGGCACAGGCAAGGCGGCCACGAGGTATGTCGGGAAGGCGAAAAGACGGTGAAACTGGTTATCCCCACCAGTCAAAGGAAGAAGACTCTCCGGCGGGAGATCTCCTCTGTCGTTGGGAAAAGTGGTGAGGCGGTCCAGCAGGGCTCCACCGGTGGTGGCGTCGTGGCAGGTCGGCTCAGCTTCTCCCTCGTCGGATTCTTAGGTCCTGTGGCGACTTCTGAAGTTCCAGTCCCCAAAGCCCTGCTTTTTATGCAGAAAACCCCCATTCACTCAGCCTAGCTGTCACTCAAACATGCTAAGTGGTGAGCCGGCCGGCTCACCACTTGGGCCAATCAGGACGGAGTACGACTTGAGTTGCCTAGGCAACTCAGACCAGGGTGCCTAAATCCCCCTCCACCCCTCCTAAGTACCCCAGACAGAGCGGCACCACTTTGGAGGGCTTCTGTGGAGAAGCCCGCCAAAAAGTGGAACAAAGGGCTCGACTTGGGTTGGGGTCACAGAAGAGAACACAAACGCCATTTTAGAATCAAGTTTTGGCAAAAAATACCAACCGGAGAATTAATATTAATTAAATAAACCGGCGGTATGTTCGAGGCTACCGTAAATAATTAAATAAAGATAGTAGCCTAAAACAATGGTAAATCCCATAGGAAAATATTCGCTGTTGAATATAAAAAGTAGTATCCACTGCCACCAGCCAAAACTCGATCAGGGGGGACGGAGACGTGCCCCCTCGACTAACAGACCCCGGGGCAATTGAATTGTCCCAGCCAGTACGTTCACAATATGATGGTTTGTACTGGTTTTGTTCAGAATTTAAGACTAGTAAAGTCAATGGTGACTTTACATGCCCTGGGAGACAACAGCCAGAAGCGGAGCAGCGGCACACCGGAGGAGAGGAGCAGCCAGACTGCTCAACTGGCATGAACCCAGTGAGGACAATAAAGAGGAGACAGCAACGAGCTTGACCCCACCACAAAGCAAGTCATTAACAAAGGGAGGACGTGGCGGCCTGTGCTGGGACATGATCATAACACCCGCACTGAGCGGTACGGGAGAGCCGCGACCCTCAACTCCACAAGCGGCCTCCCAAGGACTTCAGAAAGGCGGCATGGCATGCGCATACTGAAAAGAGGGGGCACCCAATGACTCCAGGGATAAGGTACGGCTAACACCTGCGCAACGTTGTAAGAAGTATAGCGAAGTACCTGCCAAAGCGCATACAGCGAAGGTGGAAGATCAGCGCCACCACATATAAGACATTACTAACATCAGTGCACTAGGAAGCAGACTGTTAAACATAAAGCTACTAAGTGGGTGATATGTGAAACGGAGCAATGCGACATAGGGGCAACTTGAGACTGCCCCCTTCCTCATCCTACATGATAGAGAATGAAGAAGCAGAACTGAGTAAACAAGGCCCCTAAATTGAACGGTGGGGACAGCGTCCGAGGATGCAAAGCATTGAGGGTGAGAACAGAGCGAAACAAGGCAGACCGACCCCAGGAGCGATCATATAACATACCGCAGCTGGTATAAAGGACCCACACAGGGCCACCCCGGCTCACCCACAAATTAAGAACAGAGGCAAGAGTGCTACGAGGCCATTGGCCCCAGCGGAATCAGCGCTCACCCGGACAAGGGGCTGGAGAAAACCACAGATAAAAGGTGTAATCCGGGATTGCGCCCTAAAAACACAGAAAGGGGCAACCACGACCAGAAACCACGCACAATCTAACATCAGATACAGGATACGCAGACAGAGGTATACTGAGGTAATCGAGAAGCGCTCGCCTACTGTGCCACAGTGAGGATACAGATCGTCAGCCTCAGCCTACAGATGCCAGGGGCCAAACCTAAGAACACCCAGCTGAGAGCCAAAGGCACAGCCTAAATACGAGGGGGGCCGCTGGAACACTGCTGGAGACAGCATCGTTTGGAAGAACAGCAAGGTGAAGTCACGACAGAGGAAGCAGACAAACGGGTAAAACACGGAGGAGGACACTAAGATGGCCGTGAACAAAGAAGAGCTGCAAGAATGTTTAAAAGGGATGGAAAGTAGAATGATGGAATCCCTCCAAGACCAACTGGGCAAAATAAGGGAAGAACTGAGGTACTCTCTACAGGAGGTCAAGAAGGAAATCCCAGAAATGGGGAACAGAGTGGAAACTACAGAAGCGTGGCTTTCAGAGATCGCGGAAGACTCGAAAGAGAACAGTGTACGCCTCAAACAGGTCGCCAGGGCGCCATATAACCTAGAGCTCCAGGCAGAAGACCTTGAGAATAGATTCCGTAGATCCAACATAAGGGTTGAAGGCCTGGTTGAAACAATCGAGGATAAGGATCTGAAAGAAACAATGCAGCATTGCTTTAGCAGCCTACTAACTGTCACACAACCGGAGGACATATTAATAGACAGAGTGCACACAGTAGGACCTAAGAAAGGAGACCCAGGAGCTAGACCAACTATACCAGCCCCTAGCATTATCTACCCTACACAAAAGAAGACTGATGCAACCGGTCACAAGGGCATTAATTGCAAAAACGATCACCTAAAAATGGGCATATCCCTTTGGTTTACTGTTCACCTGGGAGGGCAGACAGCAGCGGATCACCTTGTGCGAGGAAGGACTGACTCTGCTACAGATAGAGGAAGAGGAACCCTGCACGGACAAGGGGTCAAGTCAAAATCAGAAAGGGGAAGGACCCAGGCAATGGGAATGGTCATCCGGCTCCACAAAGAGGCGAGGCAAACAGGGCACTCTAACAGGCCCCCGTCCGAAATGAAGCCCAATAGCAGAAATGCACGTAAGACAATAATCAATAAGTGAGACCCAATGTTGGGGTCAGGGAGGGAAGAAGAACGTTAAGGAGGGGAAAAGATTGTGAGAGAGGAGCATGCCCGGGTGGGGTTGGGGAGGGGCATCTTGGAACCTAACTCAGGATATGAAAATAGCCTGGCATAGGGCAAGTTAGGGCAGGTACGAGACCCAACGCCCCGAGAGGTGCCCGGGGGAGGTTCTAAGGAACCTTGGTCCAAAGGCCAGGGAGGAGGGAGAGGAGCAGGGGGAAGGGGTGGGAAAGTTAAAGTTTAAGTTCAGACAAATGGGAAGGTTTCAAGGTATGGTCCAACAGGTGGGAAGAGGAGAAGTGTAGGCAGCTGGAGGAGACATAGCGAATATCTGGAAAACCCCAGACGTAAGAGGTATGGCTGACTTGGATATCATGTTTGTTTTTTATTATTTATATTGCGCTCCAAGTTACCCGAAGGCTTAAGGCGCAGACAGAACAGAGACCATAAAATACAAACAAGTCTTAACGTAAAACAGAAAACAAGAATGGTATATAAAACATCAATATACAAAAACACACAACTGGATAACAAACCAGGGAGTAGTGAAGAATGAAAAAATCAGTTCTTCATAAAGATAGGAAAAAAAGAGATCTCCCTAACAGTGGGGGGTGATCAGATAATCAGATTACAACTGGAGGATCCCCTCGGAAGGTGTCTGCACAATCTCAGGAACGCAGGTAAGGTACTAGTCCCACAACCCACTGGAACGCAATCATTATTGCCTTGCAGACTCCAGTCTTTCAGAGCCAGCCTACAGAGAATTCTAAGATCTGATAGTCTGACCACTCCCGGCCCAGTTCTCTGTCTTAGCCAGGCTAAGACCTTGAACTGCAAGGCTTCTTTGGGCTCCTGACCATAACCCTTGCTGATATTAGTAATGATAAAGTTTCTCTGGGCCATAACAAAGTCTTGAGTACTGATGTCTTCTATTTTGGGCATATGACACTTTCTTACACACAGGTTCTGAGAAGAACCCAACTTGAAGATGGCATTCATCTGTGTAGAATGTTTATTAACTTCTTGACCCAATTTCTGCGCAGTTGCTGGGATGGGAGCAGGTGGTTCCAGTGTAGAGCTGACGATGTTAGACTTGATGGTTGTAATACTTTTATTAATAGTCAAAAGGGGCATAGCAGGCACCAGGACTTCCCTGCTACAAGCGTCAGATTGTGAAGCCTTGTCTAGCAGATCTTTTTGGAAGTTGACTTGACAGGCCTTGTCCAGGTTGGTTAGATGACTGGATCTCATCAGTTCGACTAAAGGATTCATTTGTTTGTGAGGCTATATTCTTGCTTAATGAACATGGATCCACAACCAATTTCTTCAGTGAATCTACTAATAGGCCCAGATCGAAAGGGCTGGTACATAGCAGAAGCTCTTTGACAATACTGGCCATGAGAACCGGCCATTGATCAAGTAATGATTGATCTGAGTGGGGTGGAGTGGACCCAATCTCCTCTTGCGAGACACCTACAGATGACTTCAGAAGCTCCATATTATTTCCTGTTTCTCACACCCCTCACGGAGAGGAGACAACAGAGGTAATAGCATGCTCCATAGTGTTACTATTATCAATTCTTAAGACACTCCCAGAGAATATATGGGCTGTATGCATTTCAAATTCAGAGTGAACATTCTGCAGTCTTCGTTTTCTACGAGTACTGAGAGTCAAGACCTCCAGTACCCGATCTCTTGCAGGCGAAGGAAGAGAAATAGCTGAGCCTGCTGGTCCTATTTCCATTTCCATCTGTCTTGGGTTGGCCTTATCACGCAGCCCAGGAGTATGAAGTAACTGCTTCTGGACCCTTGAGCGTAAACTGTAGACACCACCTTTTTTACTGGTGGCCATATTGTCAGCTACTTTCTACACAAATTGTTATTGGACAATCCATAAGCAGGGCGGGTTGCAGCTAGACGGGTGAGCGGCCCCTCTCTCCAGGGAGAGCTATATCCACAGGAGAAAGTGTGCACCTACCGCTATGGTAAACGCTGCTGTGGCTGACCCGAGCTTCCTATGCTTAACAGCAAAGGGGGAAAAGCACAACAGAGCACAGCATAGATATTGATAGCACTCTCTTTTCTTCCCCAGCAGCCTGAGTGTTGTGCCTTTTGGTTACTCACCGCCTCAGGGCATTAGGAGCAACGTCTGGGGAGCACACAGGCAGGAAGAGACCCAGCGCTGGACACCATATCCCATTGCTGTAGGCACTAGAGACCGCGATCGCCGCAGAAGAGGTGCACGAAATTGCAGCCCACACGCCTGCAGAGTCACGCCAATTAGAGAAAGGGACCTAAACTAGTGGACGTCAAGCCGCACGGCACCAAAAAACATTACCGCCGCTTCCGACATCCTTACATGTACATTACACCACCCCTACAAGTACAGGACCTAAACTCGCCGGTGAAGCGGCTCTCTTTTCTGGCGAGACTAAGTGACCTTCAAGCATCGATAGTCTTTCTACAAAGGACACACCTACTTCCCGCAAACGAAAAAAGGATGACCCACAAAGCATTTCATAGACAGTATTATGCTTTGGGCGGGAAAAAGACCAAAGGCGTGGCTATACTATTGGACGCCAATGTGAAATTTAAGAAACAAGCTTTGTACAGAGATCAGGAGGGCAGATACCTGCTCCTCATAGGTATGTTGGATGAACAGATATATACACTAATCGCAATATACGCCCTGAATGAGAAACCGGATCTTTATCTAGGGGAAATACTGCAAAAACTGGGAGGGTGATGCGAAGGCCAGATAGTGATTGGCGCAGATTTTAATTTTGTGATGGACCCTGCCCTGGATAAAACATTGCCACCCACCGCTGCAGACGGGAGAAACGGGCAAGTGCTAGGGCAACTCTTTAGGGATTTGGGGGTAGTGGAAACGTGAAGATTTTTCCACGAGCAAGGAAAGGAATTCACCCACTACTCAGCAGCACACAAAGGGTACTCAAGAATCGATATGATATTGGTCTCGGCCACGTTGATTCCCCAGGTGGGAAAAGTACAAATAGGAGTTAAATATCGCTCCGATCATGCTCCAGGGTAGTGCAAATTGAGATATAAAAGATACTATCAAAACCCGTAAGAACTGGAGGCTGAACGAAATTATATTGAGAGACACTGCACTTAGGGCACATATGGAGAAGGTACTGAATAACTATTTTCAAGATAATGACAATGGGGAAACAGACTGGGGAGTAATGTGGGATGCGGGGAAAGCGGTAGTCCGGGGGAAATTCATATCGCAGACCACCGCATACATGCGGGGAAAGGGGGTTCATTAAGAAGAAACTTGAGTCGGGGGCGCTGTTGCGCACGCGAGAAAATGGTGGCTCTCGTGTGAGCTCCGGCTGGACCCAGGACTGCAAAGCCAGAAAAGATAATTTGCCGGCTCCGGTTTTACGCGATTTTGGCAGAGAACGGGTAACAATATCATCAGATTACCCACACGAAATTTTGGACTGATTGGTGCAGCGATTCCAGAGATAAGAACCCGGATGGTCGGCGTGACAGACGGAGAATCGGCAGCCGGCAAGAGGGGCAAGGAGCCCCGCCCAGAGGCGACGGGTGCAGCGGCAGCAGACCGCTCGTTTCATCCATCCAGCGGGGGAGAGTCGCGGATGCCCCGAGTATCATGGAGAGCCTGATGGCCCCCTCCGCCTTCATCACTCCAGAGACTCGTGCGAGAGGCGGCCCGCTCTCGGATCGGACCGCGGCTACAAAGGTAGGCCTTTCCCGCTCCGTGCGTGCAAAACCTCGCGCTCTGCGCGCCCAGCGAACTACACCGCTGCCCCCTGCAAGCTCAGAGGCTGTGAGACAGGCGGTTGCCCCGATAAAAAACACTTTTTTTTTTCATCTGCTTCTGCCTCGTAGTCGGGCGCCATTGACTCCTCAGCTCAGTGAGAGCCGTGTGCTCCGCTTCTTGGCGGGAACACGGGAGGGCCTCTCAGTACCACCTAAGCAACCCACATGTAAACCTCAACCCCTGGAACTTTTGGCGCCCGGGCGCCGGGACTGACGTTCCATTCTGCCATATATGACGGGCCTTTAAGAAACATCAGAGGCTACCATTAAAGCAACTGCTGGGCACTGATTCCACCGCCACAGTGTCCGGTGCGCCTGGGACGACGAGCCGATATAGCACAGTCTAAAATGTGGTAGAACTATCATAGCCCTCCCCCTGAGCACTATGATAAGCTACATCTCCCAGACCAGGGACGATGCCCAAGAACTTTGGCTCGAAGAAAGGCAGAGGAACTATCGATAAATACACGACCGCGATGCAGAGAGAAACGGAGCCCGAGAGGGACGAGGAAATGCCTGTGCATGAGAAGCAGATCTCCCCTGCTACCATGATGGACCACCAGGCTGTTTTTCAGGCGATGCAACAGGGCTTCGCAACACTTACGGACAAGCTGGATGGTATCACGGCGAGTGTCGCCAATATAAAAACACAACTTGACAAGACAACCACTCGCATGACTGAGGCAAAATCCAGGATATCTGGCACTGAGGACGTTTTGGAAGCCCTGAAGAACACGGTATCCACAATGGCTATCGAACTTGGCACAGTGAAATCCAAATGTGAAGATTTGGAGGCAAGATCCCGGAGAAATAACATCCGCATTATTGGTGTTCCGGAAGGGGCCATAAAAGGATCAATGGAGAAGGCGGTAGAGGACCTATTACGTCCACTATTGTGTGATCCCGGATGGTCGCCGATGTTCATAGTTGAGAGGGCACAAAGATCACTGGCCCCAAAGCCAAAACCCGGGGCATATCCCAGGCCCATCATATCACGCATTATAAACTACAGGGATAGAGACCTGATCCTAAAAACCGCCAGAGAGAAGCAGGAGCTAAAATGGGAGGCAAATGCAATTCACATCTTTCCAGATTTCACCCTACCGGTCCAACAGGAAAGGAAACTATTCACAGGAGTCAAAAAAATGCTACGCGAACGGCAAGTGCAATATGCAATGCTCTACCCCGCCAGGCTCAAAATCCAACATCAAAACAAGCCATATTTCTTCACATTTCCCGAAGAAGCGGCGAACTTTATAGAAACGCATATTCCCCCTAACAATGGACAAACCTAAAGTGTGGGCAATCTAACCAATTCTGTGGCCTAAACATTGCCACCACGTTCTCGAAGTAAGAAGGAACGGCAACGTCAGAGGCTTCCCTCCTGGAGGCCCACATCTGGGATGTTAAAAAAAGAATGTACATGTTTCAAGCTGCAATGGAAACATCGTCCCAAAAGCTTTTAGGATGTGCGAGAGCAACATGCGTGAACCGGACACAATACAATAATTAAAGCTGGCTTAGGCACTGAAGACGCCGCAGCCACCCCTGTAGCAGGTGCTCGAGATGTTGGGAGGGGAGGGATGGATATCTAACAACACAGTTAAAGTTAGGGGAACTGTGAGGGAGGGGGGAGGGTTTAACTTGGAAGTACTGGGGTTTTGTCATAATAGGATGGTTGGTAAAGCAAAAAGCACACAGGTATCAGGCACGAAGACACATCAGCACGCAGCGGCAGATTATCGGGGTTTACATGGCAGGGATCGCCCCATTGACAATGGCTAAATTAGGCAAAGACAATATTAATGTGCTTAGCTGGAATGTAAGGGGTCTAGGATCCAGGATCTCGAAAAGGAAGATTCTGGCCTACCTCAATAGGCAAGCTGCCAAGATAATCTTCTTGCAGGAAACACATTCCGGACCTCGACAAGGTGAACAATTGATGCCCAGCTGGTCCTCACATCAGTATTTCACGACATACTCCAGCCGGGCAAGAGGGGTTGCAATTCTGATACACAAAACATTGTCTTTTGAATGTATTAATGCTGAGTGTGACCCAGAGGGGAGATATGTTTTGCTTCATGGCAATCTCTATGATAAAGAATTTGTCTTTCTTAACTTATATGGACCGAATATTAACCAACCAGACTTCTACGCCTCAGTATTAAAAAAATTAGCAAGACACCCAACAGCCCGGGTGATATGTGGTGGGGATTTCAATACAATTCTAGATGTACATCTTGATCGCACATCAACACAAACTAGAACACTGACCAAAGCAGCACAGGCAATACACCTACACATGGCAGATCTACATCTGAAAGACGCCTGGAGAACGTTGAATCCCACCAGGTGAGAATACACCTACTGCTCCACAGTCCATGACATGCACTCCAGAATAGATTTATGGCTAATAGATGGAGACAGCATGGCATGGGTCACAGACTCCCATATACATCCAAGAACATACTCAGACCACTCGCCGATACAACTGACACTACGAATCCCCGATAAGATCAACAGCAGGCCACCTTGGAGATTTAAACCTGCAGCCTTGAAGGACCTGGTTTATACTAACTCGATGAAACAATATATACAGGAGTACTTCGATGTCAATGAACACTCGGTCTCTAGCCAGTCTATACTATGGCAGGCGTTTAAAGTCTGCGTCAGAGGCCACTCAATATGCGCAGAGGGTGGAATCCTCAAGGACATTAGAAATAGGTTAACTAGACTAACTCAAATAACGTCTTTGCAATCCCAGTACGCATCCTCCCCGTCACCCCTGCTCAGCTCAGAAATAAAGGCCAAACTAGACGAATACACTGAGACAGCGGATCAAGAGGTCCGATACTTTTATCGACCTGCTGCAGCTCGTTGGTATGTGGAAGGGGAACGCCCGGGGAAGTTATTGGCGAGAGCGGTACGAGGAGAGAATGGTCCCACAACTATACCCTGCATACAGATGCCTGACGGCACGATGTCCACAGATCAGGACAAGCTGAAGGGAACCTTCTATGCTTACTATAAAGACCTATACTCCCCGCAATGCGCCATCACAGATGCTGAGATGGAAAGCTATCTCGCCCAGATATCTACAACCCTCTTAGCAGATGCCACTAGGGAATCATTGGAGGGACCCATCACCGAGCCCAAAATACTTGAAGCAATAAAAGCACTCCCTAACGGGAAAGCGCTAGGCGCGGACGGGCTGGGAGCTGAGTTCTATAAGGAGTTCAGTAGTGAACTGACTCCCAGGCTATACGCTGTCTGGATGGAAGCACTAGACGCAGGTGAACTCCCCGAAACCACCAGGGAAGCAATAATTACACTCCTGCTGAAATCGAGGAAGCATCCTGGGGAATGTGGGTCATACTGGCCTCTATCCTTAATAAACACTGATGCCAACATCCTAGCGAAGATAATAGCAACCAGGCTCACACCACTGATGCCATATATGGTACATGAAGATCAGGCTGGGTTTATATTGGGCAGGTCTACGGCAACAAATATAAGGCGATGTCACCAAATCATTGCCACAATACCCCCAGAGACCCAAGGAATAGCAGTCTCCCTAGACATGCGGAAAGCATTCGACACTGTCTCTTGGCCTTTCCTATTCGGGGTGCTACGGAACTATGGGTTTAGCCCAAACTTCATAAAGTGGATCCAAATACTATACACACGACCTCATACTAAGATTAGACTTAATGGGTCCTTCACAGACATACTAGAGCTACTGGGTGGTACCAGACAGGGCTGCCCACTCTCCCCGCTACTCTTCACTCTAGTTATAGAACCCCTTGCAGACATTCTCAGATCACGTTATAGTACATTCGGGATATGGCTCGAGGGTAAACCGCATATTATAATGCTATATGCAGATGATATTTTATTATATCTGAAGAACCCAGACCGCACATTGGGCAAGGTGCTGACTGAAGTGAAAAAGTTCGGCGAATATTCAGGTCTACGTCTGAACCCTAACCCCAATAAGTCTGAGATATTCCCGCTGACACAGACGCCACCACGCAGCCCCAAAACCTACACGGTCTTATATGGAGCCCAGTACACATTGTTTACCTAGGCGCTGCTGTTGCCAGAACCGCTCAGTTGTCCCGAACATTGAACTATAGTTCATTGGCAGATGCACTTTGCACCAAGATGAAGCGCTGGAACGCCCTGCCCATATCAATGATGGGGAGGATAGCATTAATTAAAATGATCAATTTTGCCTACGCTTTTCTATCTTTTTAGTACAGTGCCGGTGTGGCCGGGTCGCGCTCTGTTCTCCAGAATCAACAGTGCATGCATAGCGTTCGTATGGGGCGGCCACTCTAGACTGAGCTGGAGGGTACTAACTGACACGTATCCTAGAGGCGGCCTAATGGCCCCCGACATGGAATTGTATTACCTGGCAGCGCAGGCGCAATATGCTGCCGGCTGGGCTACATGCTTCCTCAATCCTGGCCCCCCCATGCCCCCCTTCGAGAGAGCGGGAGGCGACACTGACTCTACAGAGAATCACTAGACTCACCCCTAAGCAATACAACACTATAAACCCATCCAATGTCACAATCACTGCATGGGCCAAAATCGCTGATATATTTGGAGTCAGTAAGTTATACCACCCGAGCATGCCAATATGGGGCGACCCTCACACACCCTTCCCCATAGACAGTGCAGAGGCGTTGCATTGGAGTGCCAGAGGCATTACACAATGGGGACAGTTGTTCCGGGATAAATGCTTTCTGAAGTGGGAGGAGATTAAAGACACGGTGGGAAACACGAATACCCACAAACAGCAGTTTGATAGGGTCGTAGCAATTACACAACTTATTTACCCATCATTCCCGAATGAACCCGAAATAAACATGGGACTAGGTTACATATTCACAGGGGGGACTCAGAAAGTCACGGCCTCCGCTCTCTACAAAACCATAATGCAAACACACCCGACGTTACCTCACACGGCTAAGACAGGGTGGGAGCGGGATCTGGACCAACCGATAGAAGACCAAGATTGGTCCCAGATTTGCGCACTGACCAAGTTGATATCATGCAACTCAAGATTCAAGCTGATCCACTATAAAATTATCCATAGAACCCACTACACACCGGTGAAACTCAAGCGACTATACCCTGCTCTCGCTGGCACCTGCCCAAGATGTAACTCTGAAAATGCTAATATATACCATATGTTGTGGGACTGTGTGGAACTGAGACAATATTGGTCTGAGGTCTGTGGAGCTCTAGATCAGATGGCAGACCAACCGGTGGAATGGACGCCGTGGATATGTATGCTAGGTGCGGTTGGGAAAATGAACCCAACATGGCGAAAACTGCTCAATTTAAGTCTATTGTTAGCAAAAAGGGTCATATTAATGAGGTGGAAGAACGCACGACCGTCAACAATAGAGGACATGTTGTGGGCTAACGACACCGAAGAACTGTACAAAGATTCAGTGATGGCCCCCTCTAAACCTAGAAATGCATGGGCACGGTACAGGCAATATTTGGTGGATTTATCTGCCCTTGAATGCAACGCAAAACTAACCTGTATATATTGTATGTTCACTGGAATTGAATGTCGCAAATGTATGTGCTTAACCTCTGTGCAATGTTAAATAAAGTTGTAAAAAAAAAGAAAAAAAGAAGAAACTTGAGTCAGAGCTACAGGAGGCGGAAACACAACATAAAACTAGGCAAACACATAAATCGCTGAGAGCACTCCTGAAAGCAAGAGACCAGTTGGAAACTCACGTAGCAGACCGACCGTAAGGCACAGTCCTTACTGAACACCAAGCAGACATATTACACTCAGGGGGGAAAAGCCAATCGATTCTTAGCAGCCAAGTTACGTAAACAAAGATTTCGTAATTACATTGCACAACTCAAAAACAAAAGAGGGGAACCATGTGCATCAGAGGAGGGAAAACTGGAAATAATGGAAAGATTTCATCAGGGAGGACCAGCACCTACACTCACAAATAGAATACATGTCCAAATTCACTGTACCCCAAGTTACTAAGGAGGAAAATGACACCTTACAGGCCCCCATAACGCCACAATAAATGACGCCAACGCAAACGTACCCCCTAATAAGATCCCGGGACCGGATGGGCTAGAGAATGGATATTACAAGACGTTCCAAAATCAACTACTAGGCCCACTAACAAAACTTTTTTATCATATAAGGCAAAGCGGTACTGTCACGACCGACATGGGAAGATCGATCACAGTGCTAATACTTAAACCGGGCAAAGACCCCACAGCTTGCACTAGCTACCGGCCGATATCATTGCTTAATAGTGATGCCAAAGTACACGCTAAAGTCGTTGTGGCAAGATTGATGAAGGTACTACCCAAAATAATTCATGAGGACCAGGCAGGCTTTATAAAAGGGAGGCACATGCAAGACACTATAAGGCGGGTGGGGGATGTCATAGACCTAGGAACCAGGACGGGGCAAAGGTTTTCTATACCTGCTCTAGATCCACGTTGTGCCTTTGACAATCTAGATTGGACGTACTTGAGGAAATTCGGTTGTGGCCCTGATTTCATTAGGATGGTCCTAGCGAACTTCCGACTCCCAACTACGACCTTCATGTTCAATGCAAAAACCACAGCCCAAATTAAAATACAGCGAGGCACACGACAGGGATGTCCCTTGTCCCCCTAATATTCGCCATGGCAATGGAGCCTATGTCACGACCCATATCTCTGACCCCACTAGATGCAACAGCCCCCTGACAGCAGTGGGTCTACAGCCCCCTCAGTGGCTCCAAGGGCCTTAAAAGCCCATCAGCAGAAGACATGGAGTCAGTGGCTCATTATCAAGAATAAGGCAAGTACCCACTTTGGGCGTCAATTCAACATGGAGGTCCATTACACAGCTCGGTGCCATGAACCGAGCCGTGCAGACTAGTGTTTTGGGTGTGGCCGGATCTTCAGGTGTGGCTGGCTATATAAGCCACGCCCGAACTGGAATTCACGCTTTGCGTTATTCTGCACTCTTGCAGCGTAACGCTCACTGTGTCCAGCTCCAGCCCATCTGCTTCTCCCGGCGGCCTGAACCTGAAGCCATCAACCTGGATTCCACCGGCTACCTGAAAAAACAAGAACAGCGTTAACAAGGAACATTGACCTGTGAGTAGCAGCTCCTACATCCATCCGCGCTCGGTGGTCTCGCCATCTCTGGATTGCACCGCAACCTGTAGAGGTAAAGAAAAGGACAGAATTAGCAATAACACGTACCTGGCAAACAGCGGGTTCTGACATCGCGCTACGCTCTTCCATTTCGGATTGCTTTGTAGCCTGCACAGGCGAAGAAGAAAACAAGCGTAACCCCAGTAAACACTCACCTAAATAGGAGCTCATCGATCGAACATCACTCCGGATCATCAGGTTAGCAACTGCCTCTAACTGAACAGCGCCGCACTCCACGCTCAACTAATTACCTCTGTATTCTCCATCCGGTGCTGCAGCTTTGCAACCGCTACCATCCCTGTGGAGACAGAAAGAGGCATTAAATAGCATAACAGAAAAAAGGAATACCGAAAAGTCACAGGGAACGAAGAAAAGACGAGAGAGAACAGAGACTGAAAGACTCACCTGAACACAATAAGCCGAGTCTGTGTCACAGCCGGTCTGGACCCGACACAAGGGCGCAGGACCAGTGAAGCAACTAGGCCCTCCTAACGCCCACAGCTAACACGCGCCCCTGCACAGAGACGCAGGACGGAGAGCTCAATGCACAAAAACCAAGGTGAGACATAACCTCCAAGGGAAGGGACTTGGATCAGTGGGAGGTGGGAGCCCCCATCACAGGCCCAGTATCTAAACCCTCCGTTCACCTGTCATAGGCTCTACCCAACGACTGACATACAAATAAGCAGAGAGGGGTCCAGGACAGTCCACAGCCTCCCATCCAGTACCGTGTGGCGCCCCGTGGATACCAGTTGAGCGTAATACCTATAGCGGAAATAATAAGACCGGACCAAGAAGTGGTGGGGGTGACCTGTTGAGGGGCAATGCACATGGTACTATATGCCAATGACATTCTGCTCTTCCTTAAAGGGATGGTCTAGTAAAAAAATTTATTTCAAAAATAGATAGGCTACATTAAAAAAAAATACTAGCATCCTCCGTTTTAAAACTTCCTATGTAAAATTTTGAGCTATTCAAGCTCAAAATTCGAAAAAGCAAGCACAGGGGCGCCGCCATTTTGTGAAATGGAGGCCCTCCTGTGCTGGCTTTTGCTTTTGTGGCACTAATGAAGGAAAAGCCAGCCAGCTGTAGTAAACAAAGTCTACCGCTGGGTGGCTTTCCCTTCATTAGTGCCGGGACTCGGAGGACGCGGACCGGAGACCAGAGCAGAAAAGCTGCAGCTGAATCTCGGTAAGTGCTATTTATTTTTTTTACAAAAAATAAGCACTAGCTGCGGTTTTTTTTCTAAGTTTTCCAGGCTGGAGGAGCCCGGAAAACTTAGAAATAAAACCGCAGCTTTAAAAACGTTGTATTTATGTTTGCGGTCGCTTTTGAAGCGACCGCAAACATAAATACAAAGTTGTGTTGGAAAACGCTGCGGTTTTTCGTTCCAAGTTTCTCAGGCTCCTCCGGCTCGGAGGAGCCTGAGAAACTTGGAAAGAAAAGCGTTTTCCAACACAACCGCGTGTGTTTCTGCCTGCTGTGGCTATCACTTTGGGTCTCTGGTGCACCGGAGACCCAAAGTGAAAGCCACAGCAGGCAGAAACACACGCGGTTGTGCTTACATGCCACGTAGTGTTTCTACCTGCAGCTGATTTCCCATTTGGGGATCTCGGGCTCCCCGTGGGGTGCCCGAGAGCCCCAAATGGGAAATGCTACGTTGTCCGCCTGAATCTTCTTTTCCATTTGGGGCTCTCGGGCTCCCCGTGGGGAGCCCGAGAGCCCCAAATGGAAAAGCAGATTCAGGCAGACACAACGCGGTTGTTTTCCGCAACGCCGCGTTGCCCGAGAGCCCCAAATGGTAAAGCAGATTCAGGCAGACACAACACGGTTGTGTTGGAAAACGCTGCGGTTTTAAAACCGCAGCGTTTTCCAACACAATAACGTTGTATTTATGTTTGCGACCGCAAACATAAATACGTTTTTAAAGCTGCAGTTTTATTTTTAAGTTTTCCGGGCTCCTCCAGCCCGGAAAACTTAGAAAAAAAACTGCAGCTAGTGCTTATTTTTTGTAAAAATAAATAAATAGCACTTACCGAGATTCAGCTGCAGCTTTCCTGCTCTGGTCTCCGGTCCGCGTCCTCCGAGTCCCGGCACTAATGAAGGGAAAGCCACCCAGCGGTAGACTTTATTTACTACAGCTGGCTGGCTTTTCCTTCATTAGTGCCGCAAAAGCCAGCACAGGAGGGCCTCCATTTCACAAAATGGCGGCGCCCTTGTGCTTGCTTTTGAGCTTAAATATCTCAAAATTTTACATAGGAAGTTTTAAAACGGAGGATGCTAGTATTTTTTTTTTAATGTGGCCTATCTATTTTTGAAATAACATTTTTTACTAGACTATGCCTTTAAAGACTCTACAAACACACTACCGAAAGCACTGGAAAGGTTACAAGAATTCACCAGGGTTTCAGGGTTCACCATTAATTACACTAAATCTAAGGCTCTGAACATAACGGAAGAAGAGGGGGAGATTGACAAACTGAGGTCATCATACCCCCTAACTTGAGAAAGTGAGGGAAAAGAATATCTGGGGATACAATTAACAAAGGATTACAAGGGTCTGTATGGGGCAAATATAACACCCCTGTGGAAACAACTGAAGGAAGACCTACACATATGGGACGCCCAGGAATTATCCTGGTTCGCACGCATTGCGCCACTCAAAATAACATTGCTACCCGGACTGCTACAATGTAGTGTGTTCTCTTCCGGTGGATGTCCCCCCTAAGATAAGTAAGGCGCTACAGAAAGAGTTAACAACTTTTGTGTGGCATGGGGAAAAAATACAGAATACAAAGGAATGTTTTGACAAGGCCACCAATTTTGGGAGGACTGGGGTCCCCGATGTCGAGAGGTACATTCTGACTGACGTCCATCCCTATGGGAACGCTACACACGCTGCAAGTAAGGGCCAGAGGGGCAGAGGGACAACTGCTAGAGGCCACCAAAGTGTAGCTGAGGGGATGGGACCGAGCACTCAGAAGGCGTCGCATCACACTGGGTCTAGGACCCTTTTCCCCCAATGGCACACAACCGAGACTTTACTCTGGGCAAGCAAAACAGGTTCTGGGATAATTGGAGACAGGCACAAACAATCAACATAAACACATTTTTCCAGGGAAAAAACCCTCTTCTATTTGATGAATGCAAGCAGAAATGTGGCATCAGGGAAAGGGAAAGATATACATATATACAGATTAGGCACTGGATATCACAGAAGAAGGTTAGGGAGGCGGCCATGAGGACCCCGATAGGAATGGAGCTGACTTTGCAGGAGGGCACGATGACAAGGGTAATATCGAGGTTGTAAAGGTTGTTAGATAAGGTACTAGGGGGGGATAAACTCTCATACAAGGACAACTGGGATAAGGACCTAGGCACACCCATCACAGAGGAGGAATGGGGACAAATATGGAGGAGGGCACAAAAGACATCCAAATGCACTGCCATTAAGGAAAAGGCATATAAAATGTTACAGGTGGTACCTGACCGCACCCCAATAGGCTGCATAAAATGAACCCTTGTTATCCCCCTACACGTTGTAGACAATGCAGTGGCAAAGCAGACCTATATCATATGTGGTGGTCATGCCCCAAGGCCACGGTGTATTGGAAGGAGATCCTAGGACACATAAAAGAGATTACAGGGAAACAACTGACACCCACACCAAAGGTAGTACTGCTGGGGACAGAGGTGGAAGGAGTTTACGCAGCAACCGGTAACAAAGCCACCCTCATCACCCACATGTTAATTGCGGCAAGGATGACCCTGGCCCAAGGGTGAAAAAATGTGGCTGGTCCCATAATAGCATGCTGGTGTGTTAAAATCTGGAGCGGAATGGCCATGCAAAAAGTGGGAGTCCTGAGAGAGGGCAAGCATCAGAAATTCTGTCAGTGTGGCATCCATTCCTCGAGTTTGTTAAGGAAAGGGAAGGTCAGTACTAAAGACCAGCAATAATGAAAGCGATATAGAACTGAGGGACATAGAAATGGGAACAGAGGAGAATCAGAATTGTGAATCATGCCTAAAGAGCAGCCACACATAACTCATCAAGTAACACAGAAACTGGAACCATACCGGTTGGGGATAGGGTGGGAAGGGGACTTGGGGGGGCATGAAAGGTTTTGAAATGTTATAATTGAAGTTGGACTGAATTATATAAATGCACAATCACCGACCCTAAGTCGAATACCAAAATGTCAACAAAAAAAAAGTCGAATGTTTTTTTTTATTTATTTTTTTAAGGTGGGGGGGTTCCCCCCTAACCCCCCGTTTATTTTTATTAGCTAAAGGCAAATAAACATACAAATAAAAAAAAACACATTCAGATTTTTTTTCGACATTTTTTTTTTTCGACATTTTTGTATTCGACTTTTTTCATTCGACATTATGACTGGCCACCATGTTGCTTGTCCTGACCCAAAAAGAAAATCAGATTTTGGGCTTTTTATTTTATTTTATGTCGGAATTCTGTTGGATTCTTCCCTGTAGTTGCTAAGCACGGGGGGAAAAGTTGGGGAACTGAAGTGTGGGGGGCGTGTGAAGTGATATATGTACTGCCGATGTCCCATTCAGAGTCGAGGTGTGACACGGTTGAGGCATGACTGAGTTGAGGGACGATGCTGAGCTGCACTACGCCCCCTATCGAAAACAATTCTGAGCAGCTAATGCTGGTTGGGATATATGTCGAATGACAAACCTGCGGGAGAACAAGCCACAGAAAGAACATCACCGTAAGTAATCCCTCCCACTGAGACGGAGACGTCTCCCACATTATATGGGGACAGATTGAACATGCAATTATCTCTAGCCCCTTTCTTAGCTACCTTTCTTAGACATATCTAAGCTTCCTCACAAGGCCTCCCTCTTGAGTGCAACCAAATCTTCTTTAGAGTATTACAATAAAGCCACTAAGAGATGGAGGCAGCCTCTGGGACTAAGTCCGTTGTCACCTGTGCTGAGTTATGTGAGAAACCTGAAGGTGTCTCCCTAACAGGGATCTGTCATCTAGGTGGCCAGGACACCTCCATCACTTTTGGATCCAGTTCCTTGAGGTGGACCAGTGAGGGAGGATCACCTGGATGGGGGGGTTCTTGGGGAGTGGAAGTGGGACACCCATGGGGGAGATGCAGTATCTCCTTTCTTCCAACACCTTTTCCCCATCCTACCATGTAGGATATTCGGACACACTTCCCCCCCCCTGTCCTACACGAACACTTTCGCACACCACGAAAGACAACAGACTAACACCAGAGCCGTTTACCTGATATCTCAATACAAGGGTCAGGCATAGTCTGGCAATTGGCCAGAATCACACACACCTGACAGCCCTTGCCCACCTGACAGCCCTTTCCCTTGCCCACAGGGATGAAAGGTGAATCACAAGAGCACAGCACAGTACAAACAAGACAGACCGCACAACGAGACAGCTAATCAAGCACGGCAGTTCAAGAGAAGGAGAAAAGTGGCGATAACTGAGTGTGACAAGGAGAGAAGCGACCTTGCCCTTTCCATCCCTGGCCTGCAAAGTCTCCATAGAAGGAAGCATAAAACCACAAACCATAGCCAACGTGTGTTGCAACAGATGTCAACGCTGCACAAAACACGCCTATGCCGATACGCAGGACCTAGGAAGACGCCTGCTATTGGGTACTGGCCTTGCCTCCAGATACGAGGAAAGCCATGCGGTTCATCACAGCCGGTGAGTGGTGGGGAGAACTGATGAGAAACCGAACTGTGGTGCATGAAAGTCGCAAAATGGCACATTGAGAAAAGTTAAAAGAACTGTAAATTGTTAAGGGAAGACCAGCTGCAGAGGGGACCGGCACCATGTGGGTGCTCACTTGAGAGACTCTGGTTTATCCCGTGTTAAATGAAACTACTGATACTAGAAGGCCCCAGGAGAGCCGTAAGAGGAGGTCAAAGTGATCATGCAGGGGAATGGCAAAATCCTCTGCACAGTCGAAAGTCTTTGACCGACAAACAATTGGACAGCTAAGGGATTATATCCTGCCTGGTGAAAATAGTGAAAGAACTGTGTGAATAGCAAGAGTGAACCCCACAGAGGGATGCTGATGAAAAGGGGCGAAGTCTAAAGTCCCTATGAACGATGTGTTGACAAAATTGTACCCGACAGAGGGATGTCCCCCGTAAGCTGTTTAAAAAGATATTAAGATTCGTGAATGTAAAGAAAGCCATAGTGAACCCGACAGAGGGAGTCTGAGATTCGAGAGGGATCTGCTCCCTGAAGAGGCGTACCCAGGGGTGAAGAATCATCACCCCAAGTGCCATAAGAAACAAAATTTTATTTGGTATTTTGAATACTTCAGATCATCGATTGCAAGATACTTTCAAGAGAAAAGAGACTTCACCATCGACGGCCATGATAGCTCAGAACTGAACTGTCATCTCGTGCTGGGAAAACTTGAGTGTGTGCTGTGCTCAGGAATCCCGCCTTATCCCGTGCTCAAAACGTGGGCAAAGGAGACCCCTGGCTACCCATTCTCACTTATAATTTGTGAACACTTCTTTCTTTTTTGTGAACTCTATCCCAAACTCTTTTTGTATTTAGTTGTAAGTACTGGCAATAGTTTTTTTAGCGTAGGTTTTTATTTGACAAGACACCAATTGGACATCCTTATTTTTCATTTGATGGTCGAAACTTGCTCCCATCTTAGCTTTAGGTTTAGATTAGGCGTTTTTCTACCCTGCATTCAGTGTAATAAACACCCTTGAACTGTGATCACTTGTGTCTGTCCTTACTGTTGCCACCATGAGTTCCTTACATATGGTGTCGGGAGTGCGATGTGACTCAATTGAAACTAACTGGGGAACCCTACTATTTCAAAAACCTACTCAGCGAGCCTCTAGCCCTTCCACTGCCACCAAGGAATCAATAGGGTTTGATATCTGTAGTAGTAGTAGTAGGGAATTTATTATCCCTCCTGGGAAAAGACGAATGATTCCTACAGACTTAGTTTTGATACCCCCTCCGTGTGCTACATTTGATTGGCCCCAAAATCTGGCCTAGTGTGGAAGTTCGCGATAGACGTCTTGGCAGGCGTTATTGATTCCGACTTTCGGGGAGATGTGAAGGTTCTCTTAAAAAATCATGGCGAGATCCCTTTTGTAGGTACGTCAGGGAGATCAAATTGCCCTGGGAATTTTGGAAAGAGCTCTAGTTCCTCAGTTTAAAGAAAGTGAGCCAGATAAAACAGAAATTGTTAACTTAAGCTTTGTTGGAGGCCGATAAATCGCTTAACATCAGAAAAAGGGAGGGAGAAGAGCCCACCATCTATACCGACCTAGTCTTCGCCCAGTGAAATAATCCAGCTCTTGGTGAAGCTTTTCTACAAGCGATTCCATAAGAAGGCTGAGAAGGGGAGTCCCTTTTTCTTCTTGGAACAAGTTTTGCTAAGACTCACCGAAAGGTTGTACTGGAGATTGCGCATTCCAAATTTACTGAGGGGGCATTTAGGACAAACTAAAACCCAGGCACATATTAGTGGGAAGTTCTTCTGGCCAGGTATCCACGCCGATATAAAAACTCCAGACGTGCGAAATATGTTAAAAGACGAACACGCACGTCCCATTACCTGCCCCTCTAAACCCCTTGCCGATCATAGAAATCACCTTTTCAAGAATTGGTATGGACATAATTGGACATTTAGAGACATCCATATTAGGGAATAAATATGCTTGGTGATTGTGGATTATGTGACCCGATATCACAAGGCATACCCAATGCAAAATAATACCACCCAGCAGATCCTTAAACATCTTCTACTGTATTTCTCCAGGGTCGTTTTTCACAAAGAAATACTAACAGACCAGGGTTTGACTTTTATGAGTAAGCTTATGGCCAAAGTCAAAGAGCTACTCCACATTACCACCTTAGGAACTTCTGTGTGCCATGCCCAAACCGATGGCCTTTTGAGAAAGATTCAATAAAACCCTAAAACAAATTCTCTGTCAATTAGTAGACAAGGAGGGGAAAGTCTGGGACTGAATGATCCCATGGACACTATTTGCAGTCAGGAAAACCCCCCAAGCTTCTAAATGTTTCTCTACCTTTGAATTGCTCTATGGAAGAGAGCCCAGAGGTGTCCCTGACATGCTCAGGGAAACCTGGGATGAACAAGAGGAGGCCCCTATTCCCATCTCACAAACCGCCACCAGAATGCGAGAACATATGAAATTGGTTCGAGACTTAGTTTGTACTCACATGGAAAAGTCCCAGAGCCAACAAAAAGCCACTTATGACAAGAAAGTGAATTTAAGATCATTTTCCATAGGACAGAAAGTACTGGTCCTCTTACACACCTCGGAAAACCAACTTGTCTCTAAATGGCACAGACTTTATCAGATAGTATAACGAAAGGGAACTTGTATTTATAAAGTAGCCCAACCGGACAGAAAACAGTCTGTTTGTTTCACGTAAATCTCTTGAAAGAGTGAAAAGAGAACCCGTCGGCCACCCATGCCAAAGTACTACCCTGTCTGGTTCCCAAAGACATAGATAACTTTACTTGATGCCTTCCGAGCTATCTACCCAACAACAAGATCTAAAAGATGTAGTGATTTAATTTCCCGATGTATTCTTAGAAAAACCAGGAAGAATAAAAGGTACATACCACTATATTAGAACACCTAAAGGTAAAGTGGTTAACTTAAAACCATATCGACTCCCAGAGGCCTGTGAACAGATAGTGATCAAGGTAGTCAAAAAAATGTTGAAAGCCAATATTATTGAGCCCTCCTCAAGTCCAGGGCCCTCTACTATCGTGTTGGTCACTAAACCTGACTGTTCCTGGAGATTCTGCATAGACTTCCATCAAGTTAATGCCATTTCGGACTTCGATGCCTATCCCATGCTACGCATCGATGATCTAATTGATAAACTCGGAGCAGCCACCTTTCTATCTACCCTAGATTTAACCAAAGGGTACTGGCATGTTCCTGTACATGGGCCAGATAAGGAAAAGACCGCGGTTTCAATGCCTCTAGGATTATTCCAATTTAAAGTCCTGCCTTTCGGCCTGTGTGGTGCGCCAGCCACTTTCCAATGCCTCGTGGATCAAATCCTACAACCCTAGTCCGATTTCTGTGGAGCTTATATTGACTTTCTCGTAATTTATAGTAAGACTTGGGAGAACCATCTCTTTCATCTTTATACCATCATAAAAGTGCTCAGAAACGCTGGCCTAACTGCTAATCCAGCGAAGTGCAGATTGGCCCAATCTGCCGTTAAATACCTTGGCTTCTTCGTAGGGAATGGAAATGTACAGCCCCAACATGAGAAGGTAAAAGCTGTCTTAGATGCACCAACTCCTAAGATCAAAAGAGATCTTAGAGTTTTTCTCGGGTTAATAGGATATTACCGTAGGTTTATCCCCAACTTTTTGGACAAAACGGCCCGGCTGACCGATAAACTTAAGAATGCCGAACCCCAGAAACTTCATTGGAATGACGAGGATGAGATATGTTATAACACCTTGAAACAGACTATGTGCCAGAACCCAATCCTGAAGGTAGTTGACTTCTCTAAAGAATTTCTTACAGATGGATGCCTCCCTTACAGGGTTAGGAGCCATCCTGTCCCAGGTTTGCGATGGATTAGAACAACCCATATTATTCGCTAGTCGCAAGCTGTTCCCACGTGAAAACAATTACTCACTGCTGGAACTAGAGGCCCTGGCCATCAAGTGGGCCATTATCTATCTTAGGTATTACCTATTAGGACGAATGTTCACGCTCGTTACAGACCACTCCAAGACTCAAACCCTCAAGTCATGCAATGGTTTGTAGACCTACAAACCTATTGTTTTACTGTGGAACACCGAAAAGGAAAAGACCAGGGAAATCTAGACTTTCCTTCCCAGTTCCCCTGTGAAACAAATGTGGCTACATCACATGGAGGAAGGGTATGTGAGAAACCTGAAGGTGTTTCCCTAACTAGTCCCTGGGGATTTCATCTAGGTAGCCAGGACACACTGAGAAACCTGAAGGTGTCTCACTTACTAGTCTCCGACGTTCTGTCATCCAGGTGGACAGGACACGGCCAGCAATATTGGATCCAGTTCCTGGGGGTGGACCAGTGCCAGAGGATCATCTGGATGGGGGGGGGGTCCTCTGGGAGTTCAAGTGGAACACTGATGGGTGACACGCGGTATCCCCCTTCTTCTAACACCTTTTCCCCATACTACCACGTGGGACATTCAGAAACATTACCCCCCTTCTTTTCCACACGAACACTTTCGCACACCATGAAAGACAACAGACTAACTATAGAGCTGTTTACCTGACATATCCCGACAGAAGGGTCAGGCAGAGTCGGGCAATTGACCAGAATCGCACACACCTGACAGGCCTTTCTCTTCCCCACACGGATACAAGGTGGAGCACAAGAGCACAGTACGAGCAAGGCATTCCGCACAACGAGGAGGCTAATAAAGCACAGCAGATCAAGAGAAGGAGAAAGGCAGCAAGAACCGAGAGGGTGACGAGGAGAGAAGTGACATTGCTCTTTCTGTCCCTGGCCTGCAAATTCTCCATAGAAGGAAACGTAAAACCATGAACAATAGCCAACGTTTGCTGCAGCAGATGTCAACAGTAAACAGAGCACGCCTACGCTGATGAGCAGGACCGAGGAAGTCGCCTGCTACCATGGTACCCGCCTCGACACCAGATAAGAGGAAAGCCAAGCGGTTCATCACAGCCGGTGAGTCGAGGGTAGAACCGATAAGAAACCGAACTGTGTTGAATGAAAGTCGCAAAATGGCACATTGAGAAAAGTTCAAATAACTGTAAATTGTTAAGGGAAGACCATCTGCAGAGGGGACTAGCACCACGTGGGTGCTCACTAGAGAGACTCTGATTGATCCTGTGTTAAATTAATCTACTCATACCAGAAGGCCCTAGGAGAGCCGTAAGAGGAGGTCAAAGTGGTCATACAGGTATCTAGCAAAATCCTCTGTAAAGTCGAAAGTCTTTGACCGACAACAATTGGAAAGCTAAGGGATTGAATCCTGCATGGTGAAAATAGCGAAAGAACTGCGTGAATAGTAAGAGTTAGAAGAGTGAACCCGACAGAGAGGGATGCGGATGAAAAGGGCAGAAGTCTAAAGTCCCTATGAACAGTGTGTTGACAAAAGTGAACCCAACAGATGTATGTCCACCGTAAGCTGTTTAAAAAGATGTTAAGATTCGTGAATATAAAGAAAGCCAAAGTGAACCCGACCAAGGGGGTCTGCGCCTGGAAGAGGGGGACCCAGGGGTGAAGAATCATTACACCAAGTGCCATGCCATAAGAAACTAAATTTTATTTGGTATTTTGAAGATACATTCAAGAGAAGAGAGACTTGACCATCGATGGCCCTGATAGCTCAGAACGGAACTGGCGTCTCGTGCTGGGAAAGCTCGAGAGTGTGCTGTGCTTAGGAGTCCCGCCTTGTCCCGTTCTCAAAACATGGGAAAGGGAGACCCCTGGCTGCCCCATCCTAATTTAACATTTGTGAACACTTCTTTCTTTTTTGTGAACTCTAGCCCACACACTTTTTGTTTTTAGTTGTAAGGACTGGCAATAGGTTTTCTAATATAGGCCCTCTTTATTTGACAAGACACCACTAGGACTGCCTTATTTCTCATTTGATGGTCGAAGCGTGGTCCTATGTTAGATTTAGGGTTTAGATGGTGTTTTTCTACTCTGCACAGTTTAATAAACACCCTCTCTTGAACAGTGACAACTCGTGTCTGTCCTTACTGTTGCCACCATGAGTTCCTTACAGTAACTTCTACAGGGGGTAGGAGAACATGGGGATTATAAGAATTGGATTCAAAGGGGTCTACATTCTTTGGGACAATTCAATATACAAAATGCTACTTTGCCATTTGTAGAATGCAAACCCAAATTTGACATTGGGGAAAGCAAGCGATATTGTTGCACACAGATGTGGCACTGAACAAATTCCACCCACCTTATGACCAAGTAGTGAGGCACGACAAAATTAATGCCCTGGAATCAACCTTCCGCTCCGGCCTGAAGAAATAAAAAATCTCCTTGCTACTTAAGCTATTAGAGCATTGGGAGTCACAAGAGACTGGGGGAAAGATATTGGGGCTGAGATTAGGGAAGATTCCTGGACAAATATTTGGTTGCAAATGCAGACTGACTTTAGATCTATCAAGAATAAGGAATGCCTTTATAGAGTACTAGCTAGCATACCTGGCTTTTCCCGTGTCCTGATCGAGCGGTGTCTCTTGTGCCCTGGAGGATATTGCTCTTGTCCTCTTGTCGGCAAGTCTTGCTTTTGGTTTGCTCTGGCGTCTCATTTGCCCTGGAGAGAGTTGCTCTTGTCGGCAAGTCGTGCTGCTGTTTGTTGTTGTGTTTCAGAAGCTCTTAAAATTGATTTTCGCTTTCCATCAAATGGAGCTTTTCCAAGTGATGTTCGTTTTTTGTGCAGCATGTTTCAGTCACTGAATGGCTTCAGCACATTTGAAACAATGTCCAAGAATGATTGATTGATTGTACTCTCTTCTTGTGAATGAAAAAGTAAACTGTAACCTTGCCATTTCCCATATTTGGATCGGCGTGATCAAAAATGTTTAAAATCTTTTTTTCAATTCCTTTAAAAATGCTTTATTAAACATTTCTGACTGTATAGAGTTAGTAATACATTTCAAAGGAATAACCAACACATCGAACATTTAGCTTCAGACACTTTTCCTAATTTTGCCTCCTTCTAGTACTTACTATAGTGAATCGGGGTGAGCATCAGTAAATGAGTGTCTCTACGGACTAAAATCTTGCCCCAGACAAATGAGGAATCCATGCAAAATGTTGGTAGCAGTGGGTTCAAGGGTGTGGATTTGTTTAGCCGGACAAACATACACACACACATACATACATTCAGCTTCATATCTAAAGGTGCTATAGAGGGGGGGCGCTAGAGAGCCCGCGACCAAGATGGCCGCCTATCTGTGAGCTCCCGGCGAGACCTCGAAGAGGGGAGGCAGATCCACAGCCCATAGGGGACCACACAAGTCCAAACGCTGAGGGAATCCATCTAAAGTGCCCAGAAAGCTAGGGTCCGAGTTTGGTGACTCAGGGTGCCCCAGAACTGCCGATTCCAGGAGGAGGCGTCCTAGACATTGAGGCCTGGATGTGCAGCTCGGTGCGTGTCACAGGCGAGTGCCTGTGCGCGATCCAGGAGGCATCAGTTTGGCGAAATACCAGCCTCCCATGGTGCTGTGAGCAAGAGACTGAATACGGGCAGACAAGCGCCCCCTTGCCGGCGACGTGGCTGGGTCCTCTATACGGCTGGCAGCAGCCAGCATTGGCACTGGAGAAGGGACCTTCCGGCATAGAAACTGTGAGCTGGGGAGGGGAGCCCGGCAGCCGCAGCCTGTGTCCTGTCAGATTGACCCTGTGCGGTGAGCCCTGAGCCCCCGGAGACACTGGTAGGGGCCCGTTACGTAGCTGAAGGCCGAAGGGCATCGGAGCGGAAAAGACCATTGGCCCCGCCCTCTCGGACCCCCCTGCTGGCATAGGAGAGACAAATGCGCCGTGAGGAATTAGCCGCAGGCACCGGCCTGACTCGCCTGTGGATGCTGGAGCGAGAATCGTTCCGGGTGAACAGTAAGTCCACACAGCAACTATTGCTTGTGACAACGCCTCCGGCTCCCCTCCCCGAGGTGGTGAGACACCTCGCTGCTTGAAGGCGACCTCTCTCTGCACACCCGTTCCAGATCGCCACGGCGCTGGCTGCGGCCCCCACTCTGTGAACCTTTTGAAGAGTGGCCGCTGGCTGAGGGGGAAGTGGTTAGCCCCCGCAGACCACTGCAACATTCTCAGTCCATATGGGAAAAATCGGCTGCATGTGGGGCAATGTGATCAGGGGAGTAAAGGCCAAACCCTTAAACGCCCATTCGAGGGGATTGGGTCCTCCGACGTATTCCATATCTATGACAGTAATCACCGCAGCTGTGCTGCGGTGATTACTGTCATAGATATGGAATACGTTGTCGGACCGTCCCATCGAAAGAACGTTACCAGGTAAGAGAGTAACTTGTTCCATTCCGCGGTATCTGACACTTCCCAACATCCAGGAGAAAGAACGAAGCGTGGTGGACCCCGGCCTGCACGGGCCACGAAGAGCGGCGTGGCCACCTCAAACCCAGCTGGTCGCAGGGGCACAACCTCGCAATTGGACTGTGTGGGCGCCAGTGAACTGGGGCGCGGAGTGCAGAAGCATTCACCCCGAAGTGATGGCGGAGATACCGCAGGGGGCTCTGACCCTGGTCACACCAAGGGAAACACCTGGGGAGGCCCTAGTGTATATTACCTCGGACCACCCTGATAACTGTAAGGCCTCAGAGAACTGCTAGCGGTGGGGACAGGTGAACAAGGTGGGAGCCCACAGGTGTATGCTACTAACACTGCAGACTGTGCTCCTCCAAGATATAAAACGACAACGACCCCCCCCCCCCCAGGCTGCAGCTTAAATAGTGCTGGGTTACTGTGTCCGGGGCTGCTCTGCCGGTCTAAAATTTGCCAACTACTGATTCGATGCTGCACAGAAACCACAGACCAGGGGCTGGCTATCTTCTCAGGGTGCATCCCCCCCAACGCGCTAACCCGTACCTGGGGATAACAGAAGAACGCCTCTCTGAAGCTATATGTCGAAAAGGAATAAGTGGCAAACCCGCCTACCATTCATCCGCAAGGAGGGACTGCATAAGGACGGCTGTAAACTAGCAACGCCCCCAGAAACGTCTGCATTGCCTTCTACCATGCCCCTAGCTGAGACAGCTGCCGATGCCAATGGGGGCAGCCCGGTGTCGGAGCGAAGCCTGCTACTGGCAGAAATGTGCTCAGGATTCGCCGCCATTAACGGCAAACTTGACAGATAGAATGCAGGAATGCTTAGACAAGGAAAGCAGCAGAACATCCGAGGTTGAGACCCGGGTCAGTGCACTTGAAGATACTAGCAACGATAATATGCATGCATATAAAGACCATCAGGGACAAGAACGAAAACTTGGAGGCGAGGTCGAGAAGGAATCATATCAGAGTGGTTGGGATCCCTGAGTCGATCGCACAACAAAACATGGAGGTATTCATGGACACCTTTATTAAAGATGTTCTACAGGGTCCATTGATGTCCTCGCAGTTTCTGGTGGAGAGGGCACACTGGGTGTCACAAGTCGCTCCGAGACCGGGGCAGAATTCTCACCCAGTTATCGCACGAATCCTGAACTACCGAGACACCATATTGCGCAGGGCGAGAGCTTGGGGATTGTAAGGTAGTACAGTACTATGAGAGACACGGGTAGGATAGTAATGCTTCAGGAAATCCACCTTATGGGGAAGGGAAACGGGGGGTTGTCAGAAGCTGGGGGTCCTGAAAATACTACACTACATATTCAGCATAGTCGGCGGGAGTAATAACGTTGATACACAAGCTATTGGGGTTTTGTGTAATTGACACTGTGATCGACCCACAAGGGAGATACATTATCGTCTCGGGGTGCTTGGGTACCATGACGCTCACGTTTGTTAACATATATTGTCCAAATGGGGATGACTTCTTTAACAGCATGGTAGGGAACTGTCAAAAATACTTAAATACCAATATTGTGTGGGCGGGAGACCTCAATGTGAAATTAGACCCACCAAGAGACAGGACAGGGGGGGGACTGTAAAAACCGGAGGTGGGAGAATTCTTGCATCACTCGACAGCACACAACGCTTCGGCCAGACTAGATTACATCCTTGCTTGCCTCCACCTCGTACACAGGACAGAAGACTGTGTGCTGCTACCAAGAACGCTCTCTGACCATTCCCCAGTGCTGTGGTCCCTGCACCTGGACCTATCAGCAGCTCGCACCTATTGGAGGTTCACAGCGGCGGCAATGACGGATGTGGTGTTCAAGAGCGAGCTCCACAGCTTGGTTAAGAACTACTTTCTTGAAAATCAAGGCATAGTATCGGGGAACTGAACACTATGGGAGGCGTTCAAAGTGGTACTTTGCGGAGGGTGCATGTCCCTATAAATGGGAGTGTTAAAGCTGATACAGAGACAACCAAATGACTACGAGCTTGAAATCAAGCGATGGGAAAAGATGGTGGACAAGGGAGGCGCATCAGATTCTCTGGCTAGACTACGGGAAGAGCTAGAACACTTTAATACACTAGCTGAACGGGAGGTAAAATATTTAGCTTGGTCAGCGATGGCCCGCAGGTATGGGGAGGAGGGCAGGCCGGGCAGACACTTAGCAGCAATGGTAAGGCATGAGAGGGGCCACAGGGAGGTAACTGCTATAAAAACAGTAGACTGAGGAGTAGTAGGGGTGGTGAAGCCGAATGCAATTGCAGAAGTCTTTCGAAGCTATTACGAAACCTTGTACGCTTCGCAGGGCACGTTGCCGAAAGAGGAGCTTGAAGAGTACATCAGGGCAGCAGCTCTTCCTAAGCTTATCTCTGAGGCAGGGGGGGCCCTGGCACCCCCCATCTCGGTTGATGAGATCCTTGGCGCAATACAAGCGCTTTCCTCTTCCAAGGCGCCGGTTACGGATGGGATAACTTCAGAATTTTACAAGGAGTGGGGTCCTGAGGTAGGTAAGCATATGTTGGGGCTCTGGGAGGAAGCGATGAGAGTGGGCCACCTCCCCTCCCCTCCACGATGCGTGAAGCGGTGATGACATTAATCCTTGAGCCTGGGAAGGATCCCCTGGAATGTTCTTCATACAGCCCGATATCTCTGCTGAATCTGGATACCAAAATATTTGCCAAGGTACTGGCGGACCGATTGCTCCCACATATCACACAAATACTCCATATGGACCAATCTGGGTTTATTCCAGGGAGGTGGACCTCTTTGAACCTCAGACAACTGTTTGCAATACTGGCCCAACTGGATCCTAAAACGCAGGCAGTGATAGCACTTCTAGATATGGAAAAGGCATTCGATTCTGTGGAGTGAAATTACCTATTTGAAGTGCTGCATCAGCTGGGGTTCCCAGCTTACTACCTGTCGGCGGTACGGCTTCTATATGCATGCTTGAGCGTCCAGATATGCGTTGGCGGTATAAGATCCGACTCTTTTAGGTTAGGGCGTGGAACCAGACAAGGTTGCCCGCTCTCGCCACTACTTTTCGCTATGGCGATTGAAGTACTAGCAGCCTTGTTACAGGGGTTTCATGGGCATAGAGACTTGGCGATGGGGGGAGCCAGGGCATTAATATCGCTGTACGCAGATGACGCAGTTCTGTGTATACAAGGGACCCAACTAGCAACTTAGCCCCACTAAGGGAGGAAGTCGCAGGTTTCGGTGAAGCCTCCGGACTCAGAATAAACCGGGCCAAATCCTCCCTATTCCCCCTGAATGAGCCTACTACAAGGCCCCTAAATACTGAGGGCTATGGATGGGAGCAGTCCGTGGTTACGTACCTAGGGGGGTGCAGGTGAGCAGGGATGCCTGCACCCTACTAGAGAACAACCATAACAGATTGTTAAGGATTTCAATCAGGCAATACAGCCGGGTCTCGGCCTAGCATGCAGTGCCCTAATGAAATACTATATATTGTGTCTATAGGTTCAATATTCTGAGTGATATACCACTCATATCACACCTTTCTCAAAATACCCCCCTCGTTACACTGAACCAGGAATCAGGCTGGTTGGTAAAGGCATTATTTATTTATTAAAATGGAAATCAAACATAAGTTTTAATATATATGGGGCAGCAATCAACAATGTGGTGACAGCACAAATCAGAAAGTACGTCAGGCAGTTGAAATCACTTTTTAGCACACAGAATATAAAACACAGAGAAAAGAATAGTTTTGGTGTGCAGAAAAGATGGTGTTGAAGTTAAAATTCCTCCTGCAAAGTTCTCAGTTCACAAATAAGCAATTCTACACAGATGTAAGTAAGCAGCGGGTATTTAGGAATGAAGAACAGTGTATATGGTTTGAATGCAATCTTCCCTCCCCAAAAAAGAGAGAAAAGTTTTTGGAACTTTTACACTTTTAAAAATGACAGTTGAAAATGGCTGTGTGAAACAATGAAAAGTGTGCAATAATCCTTAAATTGATATAAATTCCTATGAGAGCAACACTGAACAGGTGCTAACAAACATAAGATACAATATGAGCAACAGTACACACTTTAAATCAAAATGGAAGTTTGGAAATACTTTGAATGGGCAAACACACGTGTCAAAATTGCGAATTCGCACCTAATTTTCACTATGCGATTTTTAATAAAAAACGGGTCAAATATTTCTGGATGCGGTTTTTGGTTGTGGATGTAGCTACAGGTTTTAGGTTGAACCCAGAGTTGAAATTAAGTCTCTAGCTGTAAAATTGAAGAAGTTATGCAAGTTTTTGAAAAAAATGAACATAGAAAAACAGAAAATCGGTTTTAAATATGACAGGTTGGTTTTATTTAAGCTATATTACTGACTAAGAAAAAGAAGAATGCCATCCGGGAATCTCCACAGTTTTGCACAGCCGATTGCAACCCTTCACGTGACGGATACTCCGTTTTTCTTTTATGGGAATTACTTTAATTAATCCAAATCACTAATGGCTTATGGTCTGGTAAAACAAATGAGAGAAAATCAGCGCTAACACTAGGGATTACAAACAGGTTTGCAAGAATGGTTCTGACACTATTAGAGGTTCTTAAGTCAAATATGGGATAGGTTGAGAGATGGGGATAGGACAAGGTAAGACAAGATATGCTATGGTTTACTATGATTCCTATTTATACTTAGTCCACTGTAAATTAAGATTGGACCTTCAGGTTCTGGCCATCACAGATCGGTTCTATAGGCAGCAGGGCACTTCTGGTGGAATTGGTTCAGCTGGGCGGTTCTGGTCAATTGGACTGGCACCTCAGACTGGATTGGATTAGATGGGCCCTTCTGCTCGCTGGACACTGTAGATCAGTGGGATGGCGTATTTCAGCAGGCAAGCATAAATGGTAGCAAGCCAGATTGGATCAGAATTGTTTCCCTTAAGTGGGATGTTTCTGTATTTGGGCCTAGCTGAAAAGAGTTGAGCAAAAGCTGAGGCCTGGGTTTTGCAAAGTAGTTTGGATCAGGACAAGATGAAGAAGTCAGGAACAGGATGAAGAAGTCAGGAACAGAGTGTCACGCTGAAATCAGGATGGAGTCAGGAATCAGTGTGTCTGTGTGTTGTGAGGTTCCCCTATTTATCATGCCAAGTGACATCACTCAGTTTATGGTAGGGGCAGACTTACAATTCACACCCACAATGCTGTGATAGGTCAAAGGCACTTGCCTTTTTCTGGTTGGAAGACAGAAAGGGCTGTCATATTTTATTATGTGACTTGGGAAACTCCCACAGTTATTTGGACCAAAACTTAACTTTACCACAAATACACATTTCTATAAGTATGCCCTCTAATAAAATCAGACACATACATTAAATATTTTGTGGGTTAACTTTACCTCCAAATCCCACGTCAGTGAGACCTGGCTTTGTCTTTCCGTGGAATTTTGCCAATTTAAATCATAAAGGTTTGGCCTAACAATTTGCAATCACCCCTAGAACAGGGGTATACAATATTAGATTTGCAGCATTAATAGTCCTTGCACAATTAGTGTTTTTGTATAACTTTTGTTCCTTATGCAGTACAGGGTTCAATCATGTCTTTAAAGAAAGAGCATACAATTAGATGTACAACTACCAACTTTAAGATGTATCCTCCTTCTTGTGGCAAAGTTAAGTCTTTAAAGCTTAATTACAAATAGGCATTTAACCACCAAAAGTCCTTAGGTGTTTTTTTTACTTTTCTTCCAACTGGCAACATCTGTCAAATTCCTTTGATCAGTGCGGGTGTCCTCTTCCTTAAGAGGTAAGTTTCCCGCCCCTCCCCTCTGGAGATGAGTGTTCAAGCCTGCCATTGTCTTTGGCTGGGGCCCAGACAAAAGTCTGATGAGTTCTTTGTCATGAGTATGCAAAAACCTCCCAGCAGCAATTAGTCCTTTCCTGCCAGCAGTGAGGTGTCATCCATTCCCAGGCTGAGGCTGTCAGATCAGAATTAAATAGTTAATTAACTCAGGACTGGGTTTGACTTTAAGTTACCTACATCTTTCCTTAAACATATAAATTGACAGTTTATCGGTGGATTTGACATTTAGCAATCCTTTGACATTTTTTACAGAATTAAGCCTTTCAACAAAACATGCTTTTAAACAGGCAATTTGCACTTTCTTCCTGAAAAAGTAAATTTAAACGGAGTCCTTTAAATCAGAGTTTCCTCTGCAGCACACACATTTTATTCAGCACCAGTTCTTTCCTTAAGTGATAGGACATGCTTGCAGTCTGGATATAAGTATCCTGCCTTTTGTTTGTAGTTTCTGCCTGCACAGTTGAAATTGTTACATGTTGGCATTTTGGCCACACAAGGATTCACTGAAAATGAATGGAACTAATGCCAAAAACAGCACTTTGAAGGTTGCAAAGCTACATTTAAAAGGCATTTTCAATTTTCAGGTCAATTCTGCTTCCTTTCTCCATGTTGAATGTAATAGAACCCACTGGCATGCTCCTGCAGTGAGAATTCTGTCTCCCCCTCGCCCCCCTTGAATGTGTGGGGCAGGGTGTGCGGCCTTTTGTGGTCATGACCCAAATGCAGTTTTGCAGATTTTTGCACGTACAGGGGTTAGCGCATCCATTTTTGGCTCTTTCTTTCCCCATTTGTAAATTGATGGCGTGGGGCACATTTGGATGGGTCAAAATATCCCACAAGATATTTACGGATTCTCTGGGCTAGTGTGGATAGGTGGTGCAGGCTCCCCCTCACGCTCATGGGAAGAATCGCAGTGGCTAAAATGATAGTGATGCCTAAATTCCTATATATTTTTCAGAATATACCGGTATGGCCGGGGGGGTGGAATATTTTAAGCAGTTGTGTTCCCTATTGATTAAATTAGCCTTGTACCCAAAAGACCCTTGTATCAGCTGGGATGTACTAACACAGCGCTTGGAGAGGGGGGGTTGGGCCTGTGCCCCTAATGTTGAACTGTATTTCCTGGCGGCACAACTTTTTTTTGCAATTCTCTGGATGCCGGGAGCCCAGGCGGCCCCACTTGTGTGCATAGAAAGATGTTTGGTACATCCAGCGTCTCTCCAGGGAGTGCTAATATCGGCAAAACTACAGACAAATGCAAGTTTGACCCGGTTGCCTGCACGGTGCATGCCTGGCAGAGAGCTTTGAAAAGGCTAGGGGTGGATCATCCATTCGATCCGGGCATCTCCCCTTGGAACATAGGATCTCTGACACTCACCTTTGATGAGGCTATCATACAAGACTGGGGGGGGGGCAGGTATCACCCGTCTGGATGACAAGTAAACATCGCCAACGGACACAGCGCGCTACCGAAAGCAACGACGTCCTTCTCCAAGACATACCCCACGACCCAAACAAGATGCAGCCCAGTCCGCTCCACATCGACATGGCACATCGACTAAGGACACGTGGTCCTGGCTTCGTAATGTTTTTACTCCGGGACAAAAGAAATAGCAGCAAACAAGGGGAGCCTCCTCTTTTCTTCGGCGCCCCGAACTTATACATCAAGTCCAAACAAATGCTATAATATCCATAGCATCATGGAATACGAGAGGTCATACGCACCTTACTAAAATTGGCAGCTACAACTTGGGAATCCATGACATTATTTGCCTTCAAGAAACGTGGCTTTTGAATAAACCGGCACTTGATGGCTACACTATCGCGATCTCACCAGCGCTACAAGGGCCTTTCGGCAGACCGTCCTCCGGCCTCTTGACCGCCATCCGGTCTGGGGCCAACCTCCAACTATTTAAGAGAGTCGTTGCTACCTATGCCTTCTTGGGAGTGCTTGTAAGAACAACCTACGAAAATGACTCCGAGATCTGGGCAATTATCAACACATACTGGAACCCTCAAAGAATGTCCACCGCTAAATTCTGTGATGAAGCCACAAGGACCATCGATGAAATTATGATTGAATATAAAACCTCGAATATTCTCATCTGTGGCGATTTGAACTGTAATTGTCTAAAAACAACTGACTTAACGCCTCCATCAGAAAGAGGCACAAGGTGGCTCGAGCAAATGATCTCCAAAAACTTACGCAATGTGGCGAACTCGTCTAACCATCCCACTATTCCTACATGGGAGCGGGAGCAATCTTCAGCAACCTTGGATTATATTTTTGTTGCAGAAAATATCTATTCGTCCATTGTTTCCTTTGAAGTAACCAGAACGGAAAAAAGTGACCACAACCTGCTACATCTCGCATGCAGAACGAAGAGATGTGACCAACAATTTTACTACTCAAAGGTTGAGCCAAATACCCAGCTTTCTCGTTTGCGCATGACTGCAAACGATGTTAAATGTTTGACTAAAGATTATGTCGCTCTCACTAGGGATACCAAAGCCAAAGAAGAAACATCCAAGAGCAGCTACATCCCTTTACTTCTGCAATACAAAAAACCTCGGAAAGGAGGGACCAATCGACCAGATAACTCTACTCATATCTATAATCGGGCTCTAGTGCTTAGACGGCGCCATTTAAGGAAACTAAAAAAAGAAGCATCTATGATGAACTCTCCTAACATATGGGAAGCTTACCGATTGGAGCTCAGATCGTATAAACAGTGGCTTAGAAGTAACAGAGCGTCACTCTATCAAGCGGATGCGGAAAGCATGATTACAACCATGGCCAACAAAAAAACGAGGGAATTCTGGAAATTAACGATACGAAATCTAACTCGAATTCTTCAATGATAAATGCTGTGTCGGAAGAGAGTTGGTTTAACCATTTCCACAAACTATTTGATCAACCTCCTTCTGATACTGAGAGGGTACACCCACCACTTAAAGCCAAAGCCAACTGGGTGGATTTAGCCGATATTGACGATATCAAGGAAATTATCGTGAAACTGAAACCCTCACGTGCACCGGGATCGGACGGGCTGGCAAATACCGACTTGAAGCAACATCCAGAAGAATGGTCTTCAGCCCTGAGCCTGATTTTCAATCAGTGTATGGAGCAAAGGATAATTCCAAGCTCCTGGACGCAAGCAATTATCGTACCGATATTTAAAAAGGGTACGAGGTAAGATCCATCCAATTACCGCCCAATCGCTTTATTGGATGTTATTGGAAAAGTCTTTGCCACTTCTCTGTTGAAACACTTTCGGAATTGGACAATAACATCGCCAGCTATGGATCCACTTCAAACCGGCTTCCAAAAAAACGCCAGCACTGCAGCCAAACTAATGATTCTTAACATCTTAAAAGAAAAAGTTCTGCTTGGTTCACCGAAAATCTACCTCGCCTTTGTCGATCTGTCTCAAGCGTTTGACAGAGTAGACAGAGACAAACTGTGGCTCAAACTGAACAAGTGGAATTGCCCTAGCCAGATCCTCTATCCCATCATGGCTTTGCATACGGACACCCAAATATCGATCAGGTTAAACAACAGTGGTCTTCTCTCCAAGCCTATAAATTCAAATCGAGGAGTCAAACAAGGCTGCCCTCTGGCCCCAGCCCTTTTTATCTCTTTCCTCGGAGATTTTCAAAACTCACAAGAATCTATTAGATCGTTTCCGCCAAAAATAGGAACGACTATGGTTGCAAGACTTTTCTACGCAGACGACCTCATTATTCTAGACCAGACGCAGGTGGGTCTCCAACGCCAACTGGACAACCTGCAAAAATACATGGAAGAAAACAACTTGGAAATAAATAACTCTAAAACGAAAATTCTGACCCTTGAAAAGCTAGGTCGCAAGAAAAAGGTTCCGTCGAAGTGGTTTCTGAATCAATCACAAATTGAAACAGTATCCTCTTTTAAATACCTGGGAATAACCATTGACAGTTCAAAAAAATCTCTCAGCATGCAAAAAATGTTGTGGTCTAAATCCAAAAACTTAACAGCACAACTACGCGCAGTAGATAGAAAGTATGGTAAATTCAGTCTTCTCCCTGCAATTCAATTCTACAGGTCCAAAATAGTGCCAGCCCTGACATACGGCATGGACGCTAATCTTTTCATTCCAACGACCCTCTGGGCAAAGTTAGAAGGTTTCATTTGGAGAACAACTTTAGGACTGCCCAAATCGACAGCTGTGGCGCCGATAAGGCGAGAACTCGGGCTGCTCTCCTTAGAGGCGGTTGTTGCACAGAGCACGATTCAGCTCTACAGAAAATTGCGGGATCAAGATAGCCTGGAAATTTATAAAATGATTTCTGAAGAAATATCAAAGGGAACCAACAAAGCCCTAACCAACTGGGCAGAGAAACAAAAACTTATGCTACAAGAAATAGCCTGCTCAGAAGAGGAACTAATTCGGAATCCCATGCGAATAAAATCTAAAATGGAATGGTTGGATTGGATAAGAACAAATGACAGCGCAATCGCTAATAAGCTATTATTCCATCTGCCACCAATTTGCAACAAACTAAAGAAGCCTATGGATTATTGTCTGAAATATCCGAACAAAAGTCTTATGAGAACCCTTCTTAAAGCCCGCGTAAATGTTCTCCCGACACAAGAAGTTCTGGCAATTCGGACCGCATCCAAGGAAAAATCCTGCAGACTTTGTAAAGACCCAAAAACAATAGAAACTATTAAACACCTTCTGATGGCATGCCCTTCGATTAATCACGAAAGAGAAGCCTTCCTTGGCCACATAGTCAAATCATCTTCCTATGTCATCGATCACAATGTATGGTGGAACCGTTTGATCACGGGTGCTAAAACAAGCTGACTAATAGCGGCCTCCATGCTAAAAGACATTGCCTTGGAAAAAATCCGGCAAAACGATGAATTCGAAACCTTCGACCAACATGACGTTGTGGTTCGTTGAACATTCTTCTTACATAGGAGATGGTAGACTATTTTTCTTCAGTTGATGACAAAGAAAGAAAGTTCCTCTTCTTCCACTTTTGTAAAAATCTAATTTTGATTAAATACAAAAAAAAAAAGTAACCAGATGGGGTGTTTGTCTCTCTGGAACGGTTTGTAGACAAGATGGGAAGTAGTTTCCAGCGTGCATTGCAATACTTTAGAATGAAAGCAGCTTTCAGAGAGTGGTCCCAGTGTTCCCGGCAATCCTGCGCACAGCCCCATTGCTGCAATACATTACGAACTCCACCGGGGGTAAAGGAGTGGTCTCTGCAATATTTTGTATTTGTTTTATTTATATAGCGCGGACCAGGCCCAAGGGCAACCAGGCGCATAACTTAGTAGGACATTACAGATATGACATATCATCACAGTGGTCAAACAGATTGTAAACAAAAATATACAATTGACGTTACAAATCAGGGCAAGAAGCAGAACGGTGGTGCCGGAGCAAAGCAGAGCTGGGTCCCAGGTGGCCCGTCCAGAAGAGCGGTTGTCAGTGAGATGTAGCTAAACAAAGCTTGGCTTTGTGTTTGAGTAAGTTAAATGAGGGTAAAGCTCTGATAGTGAGTGGTACACTGTTCCAAAGCTTGGCTGCCAGGACTGGGAAGCTGGCGCCCCCAGCAGTTTGCAGCTTGAATCTAGGGATCGCAAGACCTTGGGATTGTGCAGATCTAAGTGCTTGCGATGGTATGTGTTGAGTGAATCGCGAGGCTAGAAATGTGGAGGCCTGGTGGTTAACACATTTGTATGTGGGGGCCAGAGCTTTCAGAGAGATTCTTTGGGCGACTGAAAGCCAGTTGAGGTTCTTTCTGGTTTCTGAAACGTGGGCCCATCGGGGGATATTGAGGGCCGCTCTGATGGCATTAATTTGGGAAGTCTGAAGTTTGTTGAGATTGCCCTGGTTAGTGCCTTGGTACAGAGCATTGCAGTAGTCCAATTTGGACATAACCAAGGTCCTGGCCAGGGTGATGCAATTCTGGGCGGTAAGGAATGGGCGACAGGCTGAAATCAGTTTGCAAGTGTAAGCAGATGCAGCGGCCACTGCATTAGTTTGTCTAGTGAGAGTCAAGGAGGCGTCCAGGTAGATACCCAGAGTTTTGGTATCTTTGGATACTTTAATTAGATTACCATCAATATTAAAGGAGCTGAACAGGGGACTCAGTTTAAGTCTCTGTTGCGTGCCTAAGATGAGAAGCTCAGTCTTGTCATCGTTGATGCACAACTCGTGCTGGGCCATCCAAGCTTGTATGACCAAGTAGATGTCATTAAGGGCTTTAGAGTCAACAATGTAGTCACCAGTGATGGGTATGAGTATCTGGGTGTCATCCGCATAATTTGTGTAGGTGACGCCCAGATAGTCAAGCACATCAAATAGTGGTTTGGTGAAGACATTGTAGAGAGTTGGGGAGACACAGGACCCTTGCGGGACTCCACAAGGAACTGGTGTAGGATCGGCCGATGTACAAGTTAATCCAGGCTGATTTGCCCCAGGAACCTTTGAGATATAAGAGTAAATGGGAGGCTGACTGGGGTGCCTCTTACAGACAAGCAATGGGTGGTGATCTGTGGCACAGCACACAAGGGTACCTTCAACTCCCAGCTACAGCAGACCCAACTTAAAACTTTGCACAGAGCATACATATCCCCCGTACGCACACACCAGTACGACAGTACCAAAGCAGCCAATTGCCCGAGATGTAAGGCAGAGACCGCCGATCTGCTACATATGCTGTGGTCATGTGCTAAGCTGTGCTCTTTCTGGGAAGGGGTGATGGGTATTATGACAAGAGATGCTGGGACGAGAAGTGCCCTGCGTATTGCTGTGCTGTGTGTTTGGATGGCTCCCAGGACTGCCAAAGCCGTATCGAAGGTTCTCCAGCATGGGGTCTGGCATGGATTCACATGCTCATGAATATTCCCCGTCGTCAGGCTGGGAATCCTCGGTAAAGAAAAAATCAGTATCGGTTTCGCTTCTGATCGGTCTTTCTTAGTAGTAACCAATCACTGGTCTCTGGGTCATACTGCCCCCAGCCAATGACTGCCCTCTCCCTAAGCCCCGCCCCTGGCAGCCATCCTCAGATTTTTACCGCACGTTCAAGTGTTGGGAGTCCTCGTGCTACAGCTCTCGAGCTTTTACTGCGTTTTGCGTTTTTTGAAGGGATTCATCTCCTTTTTTCAGTCAATCGAGCCTCAAGCTCCACCGTTTATACTTCCGATCAACGGGGACCCGTTTCAGAATTTTTTCTACGCCCCTCAAGGGTGAAGTTTTCGTCAAGTTACGCTTCTTGGAGGATTCCAGAAGTTTCTGAGGCCTTCCCCGCGGACATGGCCCAGGAGAAAGGAAGCTCGACACCCAGATCCAAGCTGTTTAGGAACTGTCCTGGATGCAGATTACAGAATGTGTTCAAGGAGGACGAGCACTCGAGGTGCCTATACTGTCTTCACGAAGACAAAACACATGTGGAGAAGGACTGTGCGTTTTGCATAAACATGTCGGATCGGACTGAGGTATCGTCTGACCCGTCTCGCCAACTGGCTGGAAGGCAAGAGCCCAGCAGGTGAGAAGAAGAGGAAGTCCGAGCGGTCTTCTAAGTCCTGTGAGGGCGCCCCGGCGACTGGGGCCCAACAGAAGGCAAAGCACCGCGAGTCTGCGGGCACCGGGAGCACCGAACGGTCAGGCTTCTCGGCTGCCAGGCAGGGCGCACCTTCACCGACGCCATCAACTACGAGCCAACGCTCTGGCTCGGGCGAAGAGAAAATCCAAGAACCCGGGTAAGCTTCTGGAGAGGCTCGGTCGGTCTCGAAGGAACTGGCCGAAGTGGAGCGAGGCGGTGACCCTCCCCCTAAGGTGAAGGCCTCAAGCGCGCCCAAGGTGGGGAAGGCCTTGATTCACCCAGCTAAGGCCTTTATTGAGGGAGTCGCTGCGGCCCTAGCGATGCCTGTGGAGGCTACCCCAGTGGAGGCGACCTCGGGGCCCAGAGTTTCCCTGCCTCTGTGGAGGGAATCCTCTTTTAAGCCCATCGAGAAGACCCCCTTGAAAACCCCGGTGGAAAAAGATGGGGGCGGTGGCCGTTACGGACACGGCCTCTGAGGAGGAGCTGGTCGAAGTCGAAGAGGGACTTGACGAGGGGGACCATGAGAGCGAGGGTGGGGATGGCGAGGCTCCCGTGGAGGAGGAGGAGCAGCCCGAGCCACAGGACAACTCGGCGGCCATTTTGACGGCAATCCAAGCCTTATGCACGGAGATAAGGACGAGATTGCCCCTACCCCTGACGAACAACCCAACTGAATCGGGTCCATCGGGAAGCCCTCCAAACAAGAGGAGGAGGATTCATCCTGCCCCGCCCTTTCAGCCCTCACGGCTTTCTCAGCCTTTGTCTCTTTCCCCGGTCCCAGGGGATGACACAGGAACAGATACGGCCACGACGGGGACGGATGACGACGGTGCTGACGATGGGACTGACCTCCCATCGCAGATTCCTCGGGCATCCCCACCCGACGAAATTGGCTCCTTCCATGCCATGATTGCCAGGGCGTCTGAGCTTTTCCAGCTCTGCCCCGAAGAAAAGAAGAAGGAAGGCTTCCTCTACCAACGGCGCGAGGCCAAGAGGAAGACGGTCCTCACGGTGCCGTTGCTGGATGACATCTGGGACGAGGGACTTGCTCTCCTGAAGAACCCGTCCACAATTCCTGCCAAGAGAAGAAGTACCGGGTCCCCGACGGTGCCCCTTTGTGTCTTAGAGCACAACCGACCCCGCATTCGGTCGTCTCGGCAGCGACCAAGAAGAAAGCGGGGGGGGGGAAATCGGCTTCAACTTCCCCGCCGGACCGAGAGGGAAAGAAACTAGATGCCATGGGACGAGTCATCTCTTCTGCGGCGACGACGATTAAGGCGGCCAATGCCCTAGCGATTGTGGCCCGCTACGACAGGGAGTTGTGGTACAAGATCGCCCCCCTGTTGGACTTCCTCCCAGACGACAAGAGGGCAGAGGCCCTGGCGATCCTACAGGAGGGTTAGGTGGCATTGGACAACGCCATAACGGTGGCCACGGACATTGCCGACACCGGTTTCCACCTATTGGGCAACAGCGTTTGCCTTCGACGGCGGGGGTGGCTCAAGGCGACTGATTTCCGCCAAAACGTACAAGCCAACGTTTGGGACATGCCCTTCAACAGGAACAATCTGTTTGGGAAGACAGTGGATGAGTCCCTTCAGGCCATCAAGGCCGACACGGAGATGGCTCGGGCCTTGGGAGTTCTGCAGCAACGACGGCCGCCCTTTCGGAACTCCGGAGGCAAGCAAGGTGCCTCCAAAGGATTCAGCGGCGGCTCCTCGAAATAACATCAGGCGGCCCGTTCCTCATTGCAAGAAGCCTACAGGGGACGAGGCAAGTCAGGGGGATCTCGCCGTCATCGCCAGGGAGGCCAAGGCGGCAAGGCCGCCTCCAAGCAAGACTGAACCGGCCGTTGCGTCAGGCCCCCACCGAAGCACCCCGGTGGGAGGCCGGCTGACGAAGTTCATCGGCATGTGGGAGTCCATCTCCACCGACCGTTCGGTGCTGGATGCCCTGGCCCACAGGCACACTCTGGAATTTCTAAAGAAGTGCCCCCGCATTCCTCCTGTGGCCAGGAAGGAAAATCACGTCCCTCAACTGCTGTTGGAGGTAAGGGCGATGCTCAAGAAGGCGAGGCATCGAGCTCGTCCCAAAGAAGCTCCGGGGCTCCGGAGTATACTCAAGATACTTCCTCATCAGAAAGAAGACAGGAGGATGGCGTCCCATCCTGGACTTGCGTCAGCTAAACAAATACATCAAGGCACAGAAGTTCCGGATGGTCACCCTCCAGCACGTGCTGGGCCAGCTGGAGGAAGGCGACTTCCTATCATCGTTGGATTTGGAGGATGCATACTTTCACATCCCCATCCTAAAAGGACACTGAAAGTTTCTCAGGTTCGTAGTCCAAGGGCGGCACTACCAGTTCAAGGCCCTCCCATTCGGATTGAAGTCGGCACCCAGGGTATTCACCAAGTGCCTAGGTTCAGTGGCGGCGCGGCTGCGCCTGCAGGGGATCCACGTCTACCCCTACCTGGACGATTGGCTCATCCGAGCAGGAACAAGGGAACTCGCTGTCGAACACACAGCGAAGACCGTCCGGCTGCTCACGGACCTGGGATTCTCCATCAACTTCCCCAAATCCCACATGGTTCCGTTGCAGGTCGCACTCTTTCTGGGAGCCAAGCTCGATACAGTAGCACGACTGGCCTCGCCGTCGGAGGAAAGGACGAAGGCCATCCTGGGCAAGGTGCAGCGTCTGCTGGCCGCGGACGTGGCCAGGGTGAGGGCCATCAAGTCCCTTCTCGGGATGATGTCCTCGTGCATCTATCTGGTGCGCCTGTGCAGGCTTCGGATGCGTCCTCTACAGGAGTTCCTCGATGCCCGTTGGATACAAGTGGCGGGCAGTTTTGAGGACAAGATCTTGCTCGACAAGGGCTTCCGCCAAGCAATTCGGTGGTGGGGCACCCGCGCTCATCTCCCTGCGGGCATGGACTTTCAGACCTCAGTACACCAGGTGACGGTGACGACGGATGCCTCCCTGGAGGGGTGGGGAGCGCATACCGGAGATCTTCACGCGAGAGGCCTTTGGCTCCCGGAGGAGAGGCCGCTCCACATCAACATACTGGAGCTACGAGCGGTGTTCTGGGACCTCAGGTCGTACCTCCCGTCCCTCAAGGGGCAAGGTGGTGAGGATCTTCACCGACAACACCACCACGATGTTCTACATCTGGAAGCAGGGAGGAACCAGATACCCAGCCCTATCCAAGGAGGCCCAGGATCTGTGGCACTGTGCCCTTGCCCAGGGGATGTTTCTGGTACCCTTCCACCTGGCAAGAATAAAAAACACCATCGCTGGCTCACTCAGCAGGGAGCTGCACTCGTGCCACGAGTGGGAACTACGCCAGGATCAAGTGGATTGACTCTTCCAGTGATGGGGCAAACCCCAGATCGACCTGTTCGCGACGGCGACCAACTCCAAGTGCCAGGGGTTCGCCAGCAGGTTTCCCCAGCCGAGGAGCATGGGCGATGCTTTCTCGTTCCCCTGGGACGGCATGTTCCTGTATGCGTTCCCTCCGTTACCGTTGCTGATCCGACTCATCAATCAAGAGGTTCCGGTGCAGGATGATCCTCGTCGCACCGGCGTGGCCGAGACCGATCTGGTTCCCAGACCTTCTGGACTTGTCAGCATCCCCACCGATCAAACTGTTGACGGACGCAGATCTTCTCTCCAGAGAAGGAGGTGCCATTCTTCATCACGACCCGGGGTCGCTGAACTTGCAGGCCTGGCTCCTGCAGCACTAGAGTTTGGAGGGTACGATATCCCGGCGGACTGCAAAGACGTTCTTGCAAAGGCCAGGGCGTCCTCAACTCTCAAGTGCTACGGACACAAGTGGAAGAGGTTCTCTGTCTGGTGCCGTGCACAGAAGATTAACCCTCTACGGATTACGGCCCCTCAAGTGCTACCGTACCTACTGTCGCTGGCCAAGGCGGGACTGGCGCATGCTTCCATCAAGATACACCTGGCAGCGATTTCCTGATACACCAGAACTACAGGACGTCCATCCCTGTGGTCTCATCGCCTGGTGAAGGAATTTATGAAAGGACTGTTCCAATCGTTCCCGTCGGACTTTCACCTCAACGAGCCCTTGGTGTTACCAGTTTTCTTCCCGTCGCCTTTGTCACCAGCCGAGAGGACTTTGCACTCGCTGGATGTAGCTAGAGCGCTGAAGTTCTACGTGGACCGCACAAAGAGTTTTCAGAAGACTTCACAGCTGTTTGTGAATTTTGGACCTGTAAATCAACGGAAGGCTCTCTCGAAGGCTTCCATTTCCAGATGGCTCTCTGGCTGCATCATGCACTGTCACCGGTTGGCAAACAGACCGTTGCCCGGCCATCCGAGAGCCCATTCGACCAGAGCGATCGCTGCTACCACGGCGTTCTTGTCTGGTGTGCCCCTGCTGGACATCTGCAGGGCTGCTATATGGAGGTCGACGCACATCTTCACAAGATTCTACTGCGTCGACCGGGATTCCAAGGAGGAGTCCAGAGTCGGCTAGGCAGTGCTGCGCAACCTGTTCGCTTAAGGTGAGCCTGGTGAGGAGGTAAGAGTTGCTTTTGTGTAATGCTTAATGTTGAGCCTTGCCACCTCCCGTGGTTGTGCATGTGTGTACTGCGATGTATTCTTATATTCATGAGCATGTGAATCCATGCCAGACCCCATACTGGAGAAGGACAAGTTACTTACCTGTAACTGTTGTTCTCCAGCATGGGTCTGGCATAGATTCACATGCGAACCCTCCCTCCTACCCCTCTGCGGCTCTTCACTTGGTCATACTGCCACTTTACGTGCGAGCAAATCTGAGGATGGCTACCAGGGGGCGCGGCTTAGGGAGAGGGCAGTCATTGGCTGGGGGCAGTATGACCCAGAGACCAGTTTTTGGTTACTACTAAGAAAGACAGATCAGAAAGGAAACTGATACTGATTTTTTCTTTACTGAGGACTCCCAGCCTGACGACGGGGAATATTCATGAGCATGTGAATCCATGCCAGACCCATGCTGGAGAACAACAGTTACAGGTAAGCAACTTGTTCCTTAGTATCGACCTGCATGATTTCTGCTAGGAGATGTATCCTGATTAAATGGATGAATGCAACACCCCCGAGGGTGAGTGAATGGCTGAGAGACCTAGTCTGGTTGTGTGACACGGATAAGGAATTTTCAGCCCTTTGTGGGTTGCAAAATGGACCCACACATTTTTGGAATCCCCTTACTGCATATCTATTCACCCGGGGGGCAGAGGGGGCGCGGAGTAACCTTTCCCCTGCACAGTGCATCTGTGACCCTCAGCACAAGGCACCCAAGGGGGAGGGGCAGAGGGAACTGTAGAGCACCGAGGGCTCCATTGGGGTCCCGTGAATCCCATGTCACGTGCATAGGGCCAATGTAAAGCTTGCATTTTTTTCTTGCGATTTATTTGAAGTTGTAACTGTTTCGGAATTGCAACCACCTGATATCCATTTTTGCACTGTACTGTACTGTCGTCATGTTTGATGAGATGCAAATTTTTCAATACATAATTTTTCTAAAAGATGCTATAGATGGTACCTACTTTACTCAAGGATACATACGATGTTGCTATCATACCGCCTGCACCCCAACCTTTGGAGAGATTGTGATGAGATAGGTGATTTAATGCATATGTGGTGGTCTTGTCCCAAGTCACTGATATTTTGGAAAAACTGCTATCCCACATCAAATCAATTAGTGGCATAACACTTCCAAAGCACCCAATGATAATTCTCCTTAGTGATATGGGAGATGGTTTCTACCAATTGAAAGGGCCCCAATCTGTGCTCATCACCCACCTTCTGGTCGTAGCTAAAATTAGTACAGTGAAAAATTGGGAATATCCAGAGGGCCCACTGCTACAGATGTGGCGGGGGAAAATCGGGGACATTTTGGCCTCTGAAAAGATTACTGCTCTAGCATCTGTGCAATACAGTAAATATGTCAACACATGGCTTCCCTTTATTGAATATGCCACTAATTGCACCACTACAGTACATAGACCAAATATGTTTAACCATTTCCCACTTACATAAAATATGCAAACCTACCTCCGGTAGACCTACTTATATCTGAATCGATAAAGGAGAGTACAGATGATGTAACAAGGAGGGGATAGTCTAGATATGGCCTTAATGTAACATTTGTTTATTGTGCGAAATTGAATGGAATGCGCAATTCTGGTTGATGCATGTCTTCTTAATACAATATAGCAAGAATTGACAGAGCACGTTAAGATGTATCGGGACTTCTGAGGCTTGTGGAATCTGCTTAGATCACATGCTGTGCATAGGCCGACATCTAGTGGAAGCTGCGGAGTATTCCAGTTTGTTTTTCGAAACTCGAAAATGGGCGTCGACACAGGGCGTGCCAGTAACACTATCCCTAGTGTGACGTCCACTGTACCCAAGATCCCTCGCGCGTCTAGGATCCTCAGATTGTTTTTTTCCGCCATACTGGTCGGAAGCATTTTGCGGAGTCCCCTGGCCTTAGCCATACTTTTGCTAAAATATTGATTAATTTACATCCTTTCCCCATCCCAACGTCGAACTTCGACACTCGACGCCGGCTTGGAGAAGAAATCGACCGTCGGCTGCTGCATGACGGATTTGGGCCTCGGAAGGCCTCTGGCCTCGGCCCGGGCCTTGGAAGGCCTCTGGCCTCGGCCCTGCAAGTAGGGAGAGTGGGGGGTTGGACATACTCTACACACTTGGTATATAGGTACACCTTATACATTTCCTACACTTACCAGCCCGCTGCCTCAAGGTGCGTATGGAGGGGTACCCCTTTTCAATTCTGCCCCAAGTGCAATCGCAAATACCCTTGGGTCGACAGGCACGCCACGTGCAATCTCTGCTTGCCGAGGGACCACCCCGAAGCGAACTGCAGAGCGTGTAGTAGGTTTAAACCTAAGACACTTAAGGACCGTTCGACGAAGCGTTGGGCCCACCACGCCAGGCAGGCGGCCATGGCAGCGGAGGGCGCCTTCAGCGATGGCAGGGACGCCGTGCTTTCGGACGGCGAGGGCATTACGGCATCGAAAGACAGCCGAGCGCAGGTCCCCGACCTCGGAAGGTCGTCCGACAGGGCGGCTATGAGGAGGCCCCCGGCGACACAAGCGCTTCACACACCACTCACATAAAACACACAAAGTCCAACCGAGACTCGACGACGTCGAGTTCTCGGAAAGAGGCACAACCAGAACGGTCCGAATCTGTGTCCTCTGGGTGTTCTCGATCGAGATCGCCGCATGACTCCAGGCAATCATCCACTCTTGCCAAGAGTGCCTCGCTCCCTAGGCTAACCGAAGTTCGATCGTCTGAGGACGAAGACGACTTCCACCCCCAGGCCGCTCTCCAGGAGTCAGAGCCCGCAGACAAGATCAGCGTGGCCCCACATTCGAAGGACAGGGACTCTACCCCCGATCCTCGACGCCAGGCGCCGAAAACCTCCAGAGCCACAAAGGGACAGGGAAAACACTTTTCCACTCCCGGGGAGGGGGGAAAACAGCAGAAGAAGCAGCCTCTGCACTCTTCCACACCTGTGATACACTCCACTCCTCCTAAACAGACAGACAAGACCAGGTCTGCTGATATTTCTAAAACCAGCAAATCTACTCAAGATAAATCTCCTAGACTTTCTGAGAGAGTCATTCCCAGTTCCAAATAATGGTTGAGTGATGACATAGATAGGGTCATGTCAAGGATGTCTTCTTTGGCAGACTTTTATGATAAAAATCCAGACCATTTCCTTTCATATAATCCACAAGGGGCTACACCCTCAGGCTCTAATAATCCTACCCCCCCCCCCCCCCGAGTAAGAAGCCCCGGTTTGAGACACCGATGAGGTCTACAGACCCCTTCCAGGTACAACCATACTCACGGCCATACTCACTGTATCAAGGAGAGACTTCCTTTGGTGAGGACCAAGATTTTGGCATGGTAGAAGAGCAAACCGGGACGGGCTACTATGGGGATGATGAGGACCAAGAAGAGGAAGACCCCGAAACCTGCAGAGTAGATTCCCCGGTAGAGAAGGAAGCCCCGGTTACCGACTCCCCTGTCGATAACCAACCCCTCCTGAACGAGGTTCTCGCAGGAGCAGCAGAACATTTCCATATTGACACCCACGGTGTCCAGGAAGAGAGGGACTTCGCCGAGGAGTTAGTGGGAGAAAGGAGGCCTGTTGCCCAGACCATCCCTATCCTTAAGTCTATTCAGCGAAGAATAGACCCGTCCCTGGTGAACCCGAACCTCACCAGAGCAGTCAATCCCAGAGTTGAAAAACTTTTCAGGGCAGCCCAGTCTGACCCTCTCTATATAAGAGGACATCTGAAGCCAGACTCCCTAGTTTTCACTAACACTCGTAAGAAGGCTGGAACACCCTTGTCATCGTCCGAAGCTCCTCCAGACAAGGAGAGCAAAAAACTATATGGTTTGGGCAGGAAAGTAGCCTCAACGTCCGCCTTTCAGGCAAGGATTGCAAACTCCACCACCCTGTTGGCCAGCTACAACTGCCATCAGTGGGAAGAAGTCGCGGCACTCATAGCCTCTGCACCAGAACCCTTAAAGGGCCAGTTAGCACGAATTTCCGCAGAGGGTAGAGCCGTGTCTGGTTGCATTTTAAAAGCAACTTTTGACGCCGCGGACAACGCAGGCAGATTGATAGCAGAAGGTACTGTTATCAAGAGACATGCGTGGTTACGGCAGTCTGGTTTTAAGGCAGAAACCCAGGCATCATTGTTGGACAAACCGATGGAAGCCGATCTGTTGTTTGGTAAGGCGGTCGAGGACGTGCTGAAGAATGCCAAGGAAGAATACGAGACACTCAAGTCCCTTGGCCAGTTAACCAATAAACCCCCTAACAAGAGAGGGAATAGTAATTTTCGTCGCCCACGCGGCCAAAATTCCCAGAGAGGATCAAACTATTCCCAGGGGCAGGGTACACAGTGGAACAACAACAGCCAACAGTCTACCCAGGCTTACAGCAGGGGTAATAGGAGAGGACGTGGTAAAGGCAGAGGCAGCCCCAGTAAAGGAGGCGGCACGCCTCCACCAAAGCAGTGACGCTCAGTTCAGGGTCCCTTCTCACGCAACCCCAGTAGGGGGACGCATTTCCAACTTCACCCAGGCTTGGGAAGGGATCACATCAGACAGATGGGTGCTGTCAACAGTATCCGCAGGGTACTGTATAGAACTACTGCAGCGCCCCCGGAACTATCCTACACGATAAAGAGTACACTCTTTAGAACATCAGAAGATTCTCCTCGAGGAGATCGCCAATCTGCTAGCAAAGGACGCGATAGAACTCGTCCCGGGACACCAGGTAAACAAGAGTATTTATTCAACTTACTTCCTTGTGCCAAAAAAAGATTTGACAATGCGCCCAGTATTGGATTTACGGCCTGCCAACAAGTATGTCAATCCCCAAAAGTTTCGTATGACTACGCTACAAGAGGTAATCCCCTCTCCTAAAAAAGGGGGATTACATGGCAACCTTGGAAATGAAAGATGCCTATTTTCATATTTCCATGTTCCCAGCGCACAGAAAGTACTTGCGCTTCAAGGTGGACAGTCGGCACTACCAGTTCAAGGTACTGCCCTTCGGGATATCTTCGGCACCAAGGGTATTCACCAAGGTACTGGCGGTGGCGGCAGCACACCTACGCAGGGAGGCAATACCGGTGTACCCTTATCTGGACGACTGGCTCATAACGGGGGAAACCCCAGTAATTTGCAGAACAAACATTCAAAGGACTATCGACCTCCTCCACGAATTAGGCTTCTCAATCAACGAGAAAAAGTCAAGCCTGGTGCCAAGCACCTCCAAACAGTTCCTAGGAGCAATCCTAGATACTCAAGAGGGGTTGACATTTCCTTCAGAGGAAAGAATTCGGAATATACTACTGCAAATTCCACAATATCAGACCGGTCACCAAATAACGGTACGCAAAGCAATGCGTTTGCTGGGCATGATGGAGTCATGTATTTACCTGGTCCCCCACGCGCGCCTGCGCATGCGTCCCATGCAGGAATGGTTGGCGAAACAGTGGTCAAAGACAAGTGGTCAGTGGGACGATCTAGTGGTCGTTTCGCCAACACTAGTACAAAGCCTTCACTGGTGGACAAGAGAGAATCTTGCACAGGGAAAACCCTTTTACGATCCCGAAGTACAGGCAGTAGTCACTACCGATGCATGTCTGACGTGGTGGGGAGCTCACCATCTCCACCACACAGCTCAGGGTCTCTGGTCTCCCTCAGTGGCCAAGAACCACATCAACCTGCTAGAGCTTCTGGCAATATTCAGAGTGCTTCAAGCGTTCGAGCCCCACCTACTAAACCTGTCAGTGCAAATCCGGATGGACAGCACAACAGCCATGTTCTACCGAACAAGCAAGTAGGGACTCGTTCGTCAAATCTGTCCAAGCTTGCCCAGAAAATCTGGATATGGGCACTCAGACGGAACATCTTCCTGTCATCACAACATGTTTCAGGGGAGCTCAATTCCCAACGGATGCTCTGAGCAGAGACTCCCTCCCAGAGGAACACAAATGGGTTCTACACAGAGAGGTCGTAGAAGACATCTTCTCTCAGTGGGGTTTCCCCACTATAGACTTATTCGCCACAAGTGAAAACAGACAATGCCCAGGATTTGCATCCAGGTTCCCCCAACCAGACTCCCAGGGGAACGCCCTGTGGATGAACTGGTCAGGGATGTTTTCGTACGCTTTTCCACCAACTCCTCTCATCAGGAAGGTGGTCAACAAGATGAACAGAGAGTCGATGACGCTCGTCCTAGTTGCTCCCATGTGGGCAAGACAACCGTGGTTCCCACACCTACGCAGGATGGCGGTGTGCGAGCCCATCAAACTTCCAGCCTGGTACAACCTACTGTCCCAGCACCAAGGTCAAACAGTGCATCAGCAACCCAACTCAATGAACCTGGCAGCATGGCTCCTGAGGTCATAGAGTTTGGACATCTCAATTTACCACAGAGGTGTATGGACATCCTAAAGGAATCTAGGAAACCAAACACAAGGCACTGTTACTTTGACAAGTGGAAGAGATTCGTTATCTGGTGCCAGAGTAGACAAATCAACCCAGTTGATTGCACTCCTTCCACTATTGTTACATACATGCTCCACCTGCTAGAGGCAGGATTGGTTTTTAACTCACTGAAAGTACACCTCACAGCCCTGTCGGCATACACCACTTCCCATAACAAGGTCTCGTGGTGGAAAGTACCAGTAGTTAAAGCCTTCATGGAAGGAGTAAAGAGACTTCACCCTCCTATTCCAAACCCACCACCAGGGTGGGACCTTAATGTGGTGCTATCTAAGCTCATGGGCCCCCCTTTCGAACCCATGCATAAAAGCAGTCTCAAACACCTGACTTATAAAACGGCCTTCTTAGTAGCTATTACTTCTATAAGAAGGGTCAGTGAAATTCAGGCTCTGTCAGTGCAGGATCCCTTCTTTACTGTCCATAAAGACAAACTGGTTTTACGCACACACCCTAGGTTCTCACCTAAGTTTATATCTAAATTCCACGTAAACCAGTCCATCGAGCTTCCGGCTTTCTTCCAGGACCCTCAAAGCTCGGCTGAGGGGAAACTACACACCCTATATGTGCGTAGGGCGGTCCTCTACTATGTAAATAAAACCAGACCGCTAAGGAAAACAGATCGACTGTTTGTCTCCGTAGCTACAGGCATAGAGGGGGATCGCGTCTCTAAAGGTGTTATCTCGAAGTGCATTATTAACTGTATCCAGCTGTGTTACTCACTCTCTGAAAGAACTCTGCCTTTCACGGCAAGAGCCCACTCTACTAGAGGCATTGGGGCCACTCTGGCTTTCATTGCAAATGTACCCCTTGACACCCTTTGCAAAGCAGCTACTTGGAGCTCTATTCACACTTTTACTCAGCATTACTGCATTGACACCCATTCCAAGGCAGATACACAAGTGGGACAAGCGGTTCTAAGACACTTATTTGCTCATGACCCTTCTCACATCCCACCTCCTTCAGGTACTGCTCGCTAATCTATGCACAGCATGTGATCTAAGCAGATTCCACAAGCCTCAGAAGGGATACATTACTCACCGTAATCGTATTTCTGATGCTTGTATCTGCTTAGATTCACATGCGACCCACCCTTCCTCCCCTCTGAGAGAAGGCGCATGGATGCTTGTAGTCTTACCTTTCTATCTATCTGCTTGGATTATCTGTACTCACGCTACTCCTCGTGCTACCTCATGTCAGAAAAAATACAATCTGAGGATCCTAGACGCGTGAGGGATCTTGGGTACAGTGGACGTCACACTAGGGATAGTATTACTGGCACGCCCTGTGTCGACGCCCATTTTGAGTTTCGAAAAACAAACTGTAATACTCCGCAGCTTCCACTAGATGTCGGCCTATGCACAGCATGTGAATCTAAGCAGATACAAGCATCAGAAATACGATTACGGTGAGTAATGTATCCCATATATCTCTTGCCGCAAACTAATAAATACACGTTTTTGTTTTTTAAAGTATTTGGAAAACAAAATCTAAGAAAGGTTGTGTTTATATTTCACTACATATGCATGTTATATAAAAGTAGATAGTACCATGGTTCCAAAGCTAATCTTGTCATATTCCTCCAGGGCCAAGCATGAAGTTTCAGGAGACACTGAAGTGTTCCAGGGAACCTCACTTGGAAAAACACCTGATGGGTAAGTGTCTTTCAATGTTTTTATTATAAGGGGACAATAACATAAAGGAAATAAAATGGTAATATTGGGTCTGTTGCAAGCAGTTGTTTGGGCCTGTCTCTGGGAAATGGGTATTCTGCTAACAATGTATTTGGGAGTAGTATATTTTGCTGTGAAATGTGCATATTTTGAATAAAAAGAACTTGATCTTATTCAATGGCCACATTTTGAAAGGCACTTTCATTTAATGACATGTATCACCTCTACTGGTTAATCTTCTAGGCAATGTATTGCTTTAAAATGTGAGTGTTATTCTGAATGCACACACGATTTATAGCTGTCAAAGAATGATAACAGGTTGGGCACAAACCTGTAATATGAGAGAACTAGTATGCAGGTAAGTGGATGTTGGTTTCAAAAACATCCATTTGTGTCTTTACAAAGAAAATCAGAATTCAAGCAGCTCATCTTTTTTAATTTGGAACTTTTCCTTGTAGTTCTGATAACATGAATATTGACATACTTCTACGTCCTATAAGCATTACTTCATCCCTTCAAAGCAAGTCTGTATACATTAAACCACTTGGGCATCCATGTTAAAGGAGAGAAGGTAGAAAAGTACAACCCCAAATATGAAGCTTATGTAAAGGGATGAAGGTAGAAAAGTACTGGTGTATATACATGTGTTTATATATTTAAAGCTCAGCCAATGTGCTTTCCTCAATTTAATGAATGCCTACCTATTAGAAAGACTGCCAGGTTGAAGAAGCCAAACAAGGCCAATTTTGCAACAAACATCAAGACAAAAGATCTGTGAAATACAGCATTTAGTCAATCAAATAAGGGGCAGAATAGTAAGACCCATTCTGGGGTCCTATGAATAATGGATCACTTTGCACAAGTAAGGATGACCTCATCTGCCACCTATCTTATATTTCTTTTTTATCCACTTTTCAGCATTTGCCCCCAAAACCGTGAAGTTTAATCACACCCTCAGCATGCCCACTTGAATAGGCACAGTCCTCAGAAACAGAACACTTGAATAAGCTGCTCAGATTGATCTCTCCCTCACTTCCCTTGCAGAGATTATGTTGTGGTGGCAATACCAGATTGATCTGCAGTTTGGGATCTACCTCCTATGTAGAGTGGAATAGTCGCTGGGAAATATATTCTGTAAACCTTTTGGGTGCTTATTCAATACATGCTGCAGTGACCATGAAATGGCAGAATATTTGTCGCTTGAGCATTGTGGAATTAAAACATCATAGGAGTATTGATAAGTGCCCTGTGATGTAATTCCGGTTGATTACTTATAATAATGTCAATATGCCCAGTGTGTGTGCTTTTTCGAGAAACAACATGATGACATCATGATGACCCGTGCAAGTGGGGAAAAAAGGGCAACCTGGATTCCTTTGTTAAATCTTTGTCTAGGTCACATAGTCCCATACCAACAGGACCAGAGTACGTGGAACAGACTGCACAACCTACTGCAGCTGCGACATTGGATATGCAGTAAATGTATCCTGCAGTGCTTTGTTCTACGAATACCAAATCGGATGATCTCACCAGTACCATAAAATCCTGAAAGCTAATATGGAAAGGCAGAGTGCTTTGATTGCAGAAGCGGAGGCCAGAATCGGCCAAACTTCGGATGTACTTGCCGAAATGCGATCAGAGATCATAAGTATGAGGAAAGATGTGAAGACAGTTAGGCATAATGTGACATTTTGGATTCGCACTTCAGGCTCAATAACGTATTGTCCCAGAACATGAGGTGCACTTGACTGTAGAGCTCCATGCCGCCAAAATCTAAACCAGGTGCTGCACTCCAATCAACTGTTGGCTGTATTCTCAACTACAGAGACTGTGGCCTAATATTGAAATACAGTAGAGAAGAGGGAGTACTTTGCTTTGGCTCGCATAGGGTATTTTTGTATTGGAATTCTCCACAGTGGTACAAAATAAATAAAAGATCTTTTCTTGCGGTTAAGAAGTTTTTCTGTGAAAATAACTTTTAAGTATGCAGTGCTTTTTCCTGCTATGCTGCTGTTCCAACTGATTTGCAGTTTTTCCTTCCATGGGACGAAGATGTTGCTAAGCACCCACCCTACCTTTATGCCAAAGGTTCCATCTGAATTCCATCTCAAAGAGCCTTTGGTTCTGCCAGTCTTCTTGCCCAACCCTTCTATGCCTTCTGAAAGGGCGTCACATTCGCTGGACGTTGCTCATGCTTTGAAGCTTTATGTGGCACGCACAAAGGATTTTTGGAAGACGTTTCTACTCTTTGTGAATTTGCTCCTGTGAACCACGGGAAGGCCTTGTCTAAGGCTTCCATATCCAGGTGGCTCTCTGGCTGCATCATGCACTGTGATCGTTTGGCCAATAGGCAGCTACCAGGCCGGCTGAGAACCCACTCCACCAGAGCCATCGCAGCAACAGCAGCATTTCTCTCTGGTGTTTCCGTTAGACATTTGCAGGGCTGCTACGTGGAGGTCCATCCACACCTTCACAAGAGTCTACTGCGTCGACGGGGAGGAGTCTGCGGTTGGCCAAGTGGTGCTCTGCAACCTGTTTGCCTGATGAGTCTGTTCCAGGGTTAAGTGCATTGCTTCTGTTGAGGCATGCCACCTCCCGTGGTTGTGTATGTGTACTGCTGGTTAATCTTATTCCTGAGTGTTTTTTACATAAAAACTTATATTTTTGTTTCAAAGAAGCCTGTGTGCTCTTTTCTTCATCGTGTGACAGTGGGAAGCCGTTGCTGGTGAAGTTCTGCTCCCCTCAAGGGCAAAGATTGTCGAAGATTCTACAAGGCGCTGGGCCTACTTGCGCCCTCCGACTATGACGGAGAAGAAGGAGCGATGGTCCCTCTTCAGTCACTGCACCAAATACAGGCTACTGAACGTGTTTGTGGAGGACAAGCACTTGCAATGTCTCTACTGCCTTCACCCGGACCCCAAAGAAGTAGAGTGCGAGATATGCCTCAGCTTCACCAAGAAGACAACCAAGGACAGGCGTAGTAGGCTGACGGCATGGTTTAACGCCAAGGCCTCTGAGCAGGGTCATGCATCCGGCCAGTCCGAGGAGTGGTCTTCTAAGTCCTTTTAGGGTGCCTCACTAGTGGGGGCCTAAGATCGGGCCAAGAGCCGCAAGCCTGAGTACACTGGGTTGGCTGCGGAAGCGCGTCCCAAGTGGCTAGGGCGTGATCAACATCACCTCCAGCCTCAATTGCCAGCCGGCAATCGAGATCCTCTTTTAAGAGGAAGTCATCTACCCCGGCTAAACTACGTGAGAAATCTGACAAGCCGCAGACGGAGGAGAAGGTGGCTGAACAACCTAAGCAGGCTCAACCGGCACATACTAAGACCTCATCGGCGACTGCATCATTGACTGCTACTGCCACAACAGCTATCGGCACAGATTCTGCAAGGGTAGCCCCTACGGCTCAGAAGTTATCCCTACCCCCAAAGCGCGACACTGCCAGAGTGACTTTGGCGAAGTTTGCAGGCACGACAGAAGGGGTAAAACCGGCCCTGAAACAGCCCTCCCAGGCCGTCACCCAAACCATGGAGGTTTCGTCCACGGACGATGATGACCAGGAGTCCCTAAATACAGTCCATGAGGACATTGAAGAGGACGACGACTGCGCAGGGCCTAGTTTTCCTGTTCTGCCTTCTCAGCCGCAGGAAATTTCCTTGGATATTCTATCGACTCTACACATCTTGGTGTCAGAGATCCAGGTGAGGATGACTCCGGCTCCGGTACCTGTGGTCCCCCAGGTCCCCGATCAGCCCCCAGCGAAGAAGAGGAAGCGTCATCAGATGCCCCCATTTCAACCTCCGCCACCACGTCTGGTCCCTTCTCCCCCAGCAGACCCAGTCACAGGTACAGGGATGGCCAAGACGACGGTTGACGACGATGAGGATATTGTCAGAGTGGACTGTGAATCTCCACATTTGGATGCTCCACATAGGGTGTCCCCACCGGATGAGGTGGGATTGTTCCACTCTCCCCACTATTTGCTGACCCTCTTTCTCCTCTTTCTCCCCTGAAGAGGTCGCTAGACAAGTCCGATCTATGACAGCCTTAAGGACCACATCAATACCCTAGCTCCGGCCCTTGCTGATTCCTACATCCTCTCCTTTGCCTCAGGATCTTTCCCCTGCCCTCTGAAGCACTCCCTTGTGCATCCTCTCCTCAAGAAACCCACTGCTGATCCTTCTTGTACGGCAAACTATTGCCCAATTTCCATTACTCCCTTTTTGTTTAAACTCTTGGAAAAACTGGCCATCTCTCAGCTTAACCTTCATTCTGATTCTGTTGGCTCTCTCCATGACCACCAATCTGGCTTCACAGCTGCCAGAAGCACAGAAACTGCTCTCCTGAAAATCTGTGAAGATCTGCTCTCCAATCTTGACTCTAACATTCCCTCTGTCCTTATCCTACTCGATCTCTCCTCTGCTTTCGACGCAGTCAGCCATACCTTCTTGATCAACCGTCTGTGACAACCTGGGTATCACCGATCAGGCTCTGGCCTGGCTGACCTCTTTCCTCTCTGATCGACCCTCCCAGGTGCAACTCGGGGCCTTCCTATCATCTATTCCCCTCTCTACCTGTGGTGTGCCCAGGGTCTAACCTCCCCCCTGGCTCTTCAACCAATACCTGGCAACTCTTGCCTATTGCATTTCCATGTTCTACTCCAATTTTCAGTGCTCTGCTGATGACACTCAACTCATTTTCAGGCTTCACTCGGCCACCTCCTCTCCTTCCCTCATCTCGGATTGCCTAATCGCCATTCAAAATTGGTGAGCCACCACCGATCTTTGTCTAAATGCCAACAAGACTGAGATCCTCCTCATTGGTACACCTTCACCATCCTTTCCCCTCACCGTCTGGCCCGCCTCCCTTGGCCCTCTTCCTACCCCTACCTGCGAGGCTAAGAACCTCGGGGTCATCTTTGACTCCACACTCTCCTTCTCTGCAGACATATCTGATGTCTCTAAAAAGTAAAACTTCTTACTGCACCTCCTCAGAGGTACTTTGCCTTTCCTCTCCTTCCCTTAGACGCTCATTGTCTCCCAAGCTCTGGTTCTCTTTAGGTTGGACTGTTAGGGAGAATTCTCATTTTATGGCTAATTTCCCTTACCTAGTGAGTTCCTCAGCAGCTTTGCTGGATCTCTGGAGTTATAATAATAATAATAATTCTTTAATGTGATATAGTATGAAAATTAAATTCAAACTTTACACATATATCAATAGACATTGCAATGAAAATTATACATATAAAATCATACATCTAAATTCATCCTACTTATATTTAGCATTAGATACACAACAAATCTAAAATCAAAAATCCCGACAAAAGGAGGGGGAAAGTTAGGGTAAAGGGTCAATATGAACCTGATTGCTGATACAGCCTTCATGTTGTTCAAAACTAGTGTTAGGACAGCTAAGTCAAGTATAAATGCCTCTCCAGATCGTTACCCAAAAGTCAGAGGTGGAGTTTTTCCATTTCCTGTTCTACCTGTTGCCAGACATTATACAGGGCTATGAATAGGTGCATGTTCAATGTATTAGTACAATAACGCCAAAACATAAGTTTGGGTATTGATAATGGATCATGCACAAATTCTCCCAGATAGTGAACAATAGACTTCTTGATTGCTCTGCATTGTGTTAATACATGTCTTGTCGTCTCCAGACATAAGATATAACAGGAGTTATATCTTTCCACTTGGTAAGAGTGTGATCTTTTCCCCCACTCTTACTTGTATTTTGCTATGTGTTCTACCTGTTTTTGTGATTGTGGGCTCTGGAGTACACCACTTCAGTAGCCCCCTTCTTTGTATGTGTCACACAGCACCTTCAGTGCAGTGACAGAGTTGTCGTCCAGACTTCCCACCGACTCCATTTCTGAGGTGACTACTGTCCTCCAGAAAAGGGTAAAGTTACCATTAACTTTACTTAGTCAAATAGAACCACATATCCAGTACACACCATCTTACATGGAGTGCTGGAAGGGTTAACTCTTAACTCTTTTATCTGTACCTCCTAGAGCATTGTTTCGCTCTTTTAACATTTAGACATGGCTGGTGGCAGTGGTATCTACCCTAAATTTCTACCGCGGTTATCTTATATAACCGTGGTAATATTGTAGCCTATTGTGTTAGCCTCAAACTTAAACCCGCTTGATCAAATCCTTTTTCGTTTGGCTCCGGTGCGGTTTATTCGCCATTTCTTTTTGTTAAACTCCTTATTGTGTTTTACTTTGCGCGGCGAACTAGGTTTGCCTTCTTTGTTCACTGTCTTTTGGCGGGCTTATACCTAGAAGCCCTCCTCAAGGCGCCTGGGTGTCTAGGTGGGCTGAATGTGAGGGATGGGTGTAGTCACCCCCTGCACAGGGTATCCTAGGAAACCCAAGTCACACTTTGTCATGATTGGCCAGGGTTGTTGTCCGGGCTGGACAATCCCCCTGCTGGGTGATTGACAGCCAGGCTGTGTGAATGGGGGTTTTTCGCATAAAAGGCAGGTCTCTTGGGCTGGAATTCAGAGAGTCGCCACTGGAGCTACAAGGAACTGACGAGAAGTGGAGGAGAGGTCGACTGCTGCAACTACCCCGTACCGATGAACCCTGCTGCAGTCCTGAGCTATCTACCCTTCAACGACTAAGAGGAGATCCAGTCCAGAGTCTTCTTCCCTTGAGCCCGGTGGGGATAACCAGCTCATCTTCTTCAGCCAGAGGTCGCTATCGTGGCCGAAATCGCTGCACACTTCTGTAGTGGTCCGGATAGCCACCTGAAGACCCTCTCCTGTTTTTTAAGGAGCGCACCTTTTATTCATTGTCGCTGCTGCTGGCCTCATCCCTGTGTGGTGCGGACCCCCTCATCGTCCTTCTTCGTGCTGAAGCTGCAGGAAAGCGTGGGTCTGCGGGAAACCAACAGGAACAACTGCCGTGGCACCAGCTTCATTCTTTGAGAAAGGTACTGTGTCCTGTTTGAGGAATTTTGGGTGAAATGCCTATTTCTCTATCTTAAGGCTTGTCCTTACTTTTCCCTCCTTCTTATAACTTTTGCTTCCGAACATTGACAATATCAAGGCACTCTTGGCAGCATTGAATCTTGAACTGTCTGACTGTGTGATCCTTGACAACAGGCATCCGGTGTCACTTGACTTTGGCTCCGGCCCCTTGACTCTTGAATTCCTGTCTGTGTGTTCTTCGATTCTGTCTGCCTAACATCATTTTGGAATTTAACCCAGATATGTTTTTTGCAACAGGTTTAATTGACCAGGACCTGGAGTGCGCGCCTCACCCTCCTTCATTTTTCAACTATCATATTGCCTGTGATTTTTGCCCCCAACTCGCTCTGGGTATCTCGGGTGCTAGGTGTGTTTTTGCCTCAGTAGCATTTCTTACCGCGGATACACGTTTATCTAGTAGACCGAACTGTCAAAAGTGATCGCAATTGTATTCACGGTAACGTGTTCTGTTTCGTAACACCGATCCATTCAAACACAGGGTACTTACCTCGAACAATACTGTACAAAGTGAATTGGTTAGTTGTATATTTTACGTGTGGTTTTTGAATCAATAGAAGTGTCATGTTGATAACAAATGGTTTAAAAATAAATGTACTTATCTTTTTACCTAAACCCTTGAGTCAGTGTTTGCTTGAGTCACAGTAATTGTGGTCCCTTTGTGTAATCTCTACTACTTCTCATATACTCTTGAGATGTCTAAAACAGTAGTACAGCCTTGTACCAAAGGTAAAACTTGTATTGCCACCTGTAGTCTTAATTGTGTGTAGTGGTTCCTAAGGGCACGACACAGGATTCTGCCTAACGTGGACTACTGTAACAGCCTCTTTCTAAACCTACCTGCCTCTACTCTCTGCCCTTTCCAACTCATCCAGAACATGACTGCGAGACTTATCCTTGGCCTCAAGCCCTGGGATCGTATCTCTCCAGCTCTGAAATCCCTTAATTGGCTCCCAGTGCATGCAAGGATTACATTTAAAACCCTCTGTATTGTCCACAAGGCTTACTGGGACCTGGGTCCAAAATACCTTCAACTCTCCCTCCGTGAATACCTACCCTCTCAAGCCCTTCGTTCCTCTACTTCTAACTCCCTCAGGGTCCATCCTTTTTCAAAGGGACGAGCTTGGGGTAGATCTGTCTTCAACTGGGGCCTCCCTTTGGAACAGCTTCCCTGCAACCTTGAAACTTGAGGAGAACCATCTTTGGTTCCAGAAGCACCTCAAGACCATCCTGCCTTTGCCCCTCCTCTCCCCCGTGGATCTGTTTTCTCTCTATGGCACCGTGCACCTTGCTCCCTCTGTCCTTTGGGCCCATGTACCTGCACACCCTCCCACACTGCCTCCGGGCCACCTTTTGCACCAGGGTCTGGATATGTACCCATACAGTCCTCCCACCCACTTTTCTTCTGCACTTATAAAATTAACCGTATCTGCTTAACCTAGCACGTGCCACTTGCTGGCTGTATTACCACTGTACCAATGTGTATCACCTTTATTTATTTATTTCACTTATGATTTATTCTGCTGATTCTATGTACCGTACTTTCCACTTCTCCCCCCTTCCATTCACATTCCCTCTTTTCAATTTCCCATACACTTGCGTCGTGTTAATGTCACTGGGCCTAGTAAGATCGTTGTTTTATTCTCCCCTGTTCCCCTTCCTTTGTCTGGCCGCACTCTGAAACACTTGTGTACGAGTGCGATATAAATAAAATATACCATCATATATCACTCCATGATCTCCAGAGCCTCCAAGCTGTTCCAGCTGGTGCCCGAGGAAGCCAATAAGAAGGGCTTCTAAGTTGAAGACTAAGAATGCTAAGTTGAAGACTATCATGGCGGTGCCCCTTCTGGATGATATTTGGGATGAGGGCCTGGACCTCATGAAGAACCTTGCACGGCTCTAGCCAAACTGGATAGGATGGAGAAGAAATACAGGGTGGCGAACTCCGCTCCCAAGTGCCTGAGGTCACAGCCATCGCCGGTATCGGAGGCCGCGAGTTAACCATCTGCCAACCCGTCCTCGTCGTCTTTGTCCCTCCGGACAGCAAGAGGAAAAGGATGTACGCCATGGGATAGAAAATGATTTACACCACGGCATCCACTATCAAGGTGGCCAAAGCACTGGCCAGACCTGACAGGGAGATGTGGTACAAGCTGGGGCCGATTCTGGATTTCATCCCCAATGATGAGAAGATGGAGGCAATCGCTCTCTTCCAGGAAGGGGCAGTGGTGTCCGATCACGCCATCACAGTGGCATTGGACGTCTCCGACACAGGGTTCTGACAAATGGGGAACAGAATCTGCCTTCGTCATCAAGGTTGGATGAAAGCCACACATTTCCATCAGGAGGTCTAGGCAAAGGTGTTGGACCTGCCATTCGACAGAGATAATCTGTTTGGGAAGATCATCGGATACGGAGACGGCTCTGGGCACTCTCCAGCAGCACCGCTCTTCTTTTCTCTGCTCCGGGTGAAAGTCGAGCAGGTCTTCCAAAGGTTTCTCAACATCGTATCAACAGCCTTCTAGATCCACAATGCAGGAAGCCTACAGAGGCCCGCAGGCCAGGAAGCTGGTTCTGAAGCAAAGACTGAACCAACTGGCATGTCAGGCCCCCACTCTTGCACTCCGGTGGGAGGCCGGCTGACTAGGTTTGTCGGCGAGTGGAGAAAGATCACCACCGACAGATGGGTGCTGGAGGCTCTTGCCCAAGGACACACCCTAGAGTTTCAACGCAGGTGTCCGCCGATCCCTCCGGTGACCAGTCAGGAGCAGCACATCCCGCAGCTCCTAGAAGAGGTACGGGCCATGCTGCAAAAAGGGGCGATAGATCTAGTTCCCCAACGGTTGCGGGGCTCTGGAGTCTATTCCAGATAGTTTCTGGTCAGAAAGAAGACAGGGGGCTGGGCCAACTGGAAAGAGGATACCTCTTGACGTCATTTGACCTGGAGGCTTCCACGTCCCCATTCACAAGAAACATCGAAAGTTTCTACATTTTGTGGTGCAGGGACAGCACTACCAGTTCAAGGCACTACCTTTCAGCTTGAAGTCAGCCCCCAGAGTTTTCACAAAATGCCCAGCTCCAGTGGAGGCCCATCTACCGCTACTGGGCATACACGTATACCCGTACCTGGATGACTGGCTGATTTGCGCCCGCTCGCGGGAGCAGGCCGATGGACACACAGAGGCGACCATCTGGCTACTGACGGATCTGGGATTCTGTGTCACCTATCCAAAGTCCTGCTTAATGCCATCACAGAATGCGCTGTTCCTAGGCGCCAGAGTCAGTACAGTGTCTTGCCTGATGTCGACCTCGGAGCAGAGGATAGCAGTCATTCTAGGAAAGGTGCAACGGCTATCGTCGACAAAGACGGCCATGGTGCGGGCCATCAAGTCGTTACTGGGCATTATGTCGTCCTGCATCTACTTCGTCTGGCTCTGCAGGCTGCAAATGCAACCCCTTCAGGAATTCCTGGATGCCCGCTGGATACAGGTGTCCGGAACCTTCACGGACAAGATCTCTCTCAACGACATGTTCCATCAGGCGATAGTATGGTTGGTCGTCCACTCCAACATCGCCCAAGGCAAAGGATTTCAAATCCTGCCATACCAGGAGACGGTCACCATGGATGCCTCCCTAGAGGGATCGGGAGCGCACACCGGACGTCTGCACGCCAGAGGCCTGTGGCTGCCGGAGGAGAAGGATCTATATATCAACATCCTGAGTACGGACAGTGTTCTGGGCCCTCAAGTCGTTGCTACTTTCCAAAGAAGCGCAGGTCTTGTGGCGCTGGGCCGTCCGAATGGGGATGTTCCTCGTCCCTCTCCACCTGGCGGGAGTCAAGAACACCATTGCAGACTTCCTCAGCAGGGAGCTGCGTTCCTGCCCGAGCAGGAGCTTCGTCAGGATCAGGTGTACCACCTGTTCAGCAAGTGGGGTAGACCCTAGATAGATCTGTTTGCTACGGTGGCGAACTCCAAGTGCCAGAAGTTTGCCAGCCGGTTCCACCAGCCAAGGAGCCTTGGGGACGTGTTCTCCTTCCCATGGGAAGGGCTGTTCCTGTACACGTTCCCCCATTCCCTCTTGCAACGAGTCATCAACACACTCAGACAGTGTCGATGCAAGATGATACTCATCGCCCCGGCGTGGGCAAGAAAGATTTGTTATCTGGACCTTCTCAGTCTGTTAGCGTCGCCTCTGGTGAAGCTGCCAGTGGTACCGGATCTTCTCACCAGAGAAGGAGGCGCAATCCTTCATCATGATCCAGGATCACTAAACCTGAGGGCTTGGCTCCTGCAGCTTTAGAGTTTGGAGGATATGAGTTGCCTGCAGACTGCAGGGAGGTCCTCGCCAAAGCAAGGGGTTCGTTGACTTTGAAGTGCAACGGTCACAAGTGGAAGCGTTTGGCTACGTGGTGCCGGTCTCAGAATATTACCCCTCTGAAGGTAACGGCTCTGCAGGTCCTTCCATACTTGCTATCCTTGGCTAAGGCCGGATTAGCACACGCCTTTTTCAAGGTACATCTGGCGGCTATCTCGCGCTACACCAGGTCTCCAGGGAGATCTACACTTTGGTCCCATCGACTCGTCAAGGAGTTTCTCAACGGACGTTTTAGAACTTTCCCGCCAGTGAATGCTCCTGCCCCAGCGTGGGAACTCAACGTGGTTCTGACGAGGCTCATGAGGACCCCTTCCAGCCTATTCATCAGGGCCCTCTCAAGTTACTCTCGTGGAAAACTGCTTTCCTGGTGGCCATCACCTCTGCCAGAATGGTAGGTGAGATTGAGGCCTTATCCTGCAAGCAACCATGCTTCACTTTTCACAAATCGAGGGTGGTCCTCCGTATGCACACCTATTTCATGTTGAAGGTTCCGTTGGAATTCCACCTCAACGAGCCTTTGGTATTACCTGTTTTTTCCCGAAACATATGTCGCTGGCGGAAAGGACGTTGCTCGTGCCCTGAAGTTCTACTTGACACTCAAGAAGAGTTTTCGGAAGACCTCACAGCTGTTTGTGAACCATGGAATGGCCTTGTCCAGGGCTTCCATTTCAAGGTGGCTCACCGGCTGCATCACACACTGTCATCGGTTGGCAAACCGACTGCTGCCCGACGGTCCGAGAGCCCACTCCACCAGAGCGATTGCTGCGATTACAGCATTCCTGGCTTGTGCGCCCCTGCTGGACATCTGCAGGGCTGCTATATGGAGGTCCACGTACACCTTCAGAAAGTTCTACTGCGTCGACAGGGATTCCAGGGAGGAGTCCAAAGTCAGCCAAGCAGTGCTAAGCAATCTGTTTGCTTGAGGTGAGACTGTTCCGGATGTAAGAATGTATTGCTTCTGTTGAGCCTTGCCACCACCTGTGGTTGTGCATTGTTGTACTGCTATGTATTTGGGCATGTGAATCCATGCCAGACCCCATGCTGGGGAAGGTTTAAGTTACTTACCTGTAACAATTGTTGTCCAGTATGGGTATGGCATGTTTTCACATGCAAACCCTCTCTCTGTCCCCTCTGCGGGTTTTCTTGGTCATACTGTCACTTTACATGCTTACCAAATCTGAAGATTGCTGCCAGAGGGGAGGGGCTTGGGGAGAGTACTGTCATTGGATGGTGGCAGTATGACCCAGAGGCCAGTGATTGATTGGTTTAGAGGAGAAATACAGTTTTTAAGGGAAAGTGAAACAGTTTTTTCTTTTACTGAGGATTCCCAGCCTGATGATGGGGAATATTCATGAGCATGTGTATCCATGCCAGACCCATGCTGAAGAACAACAGTTACAGGTAAGTACCTTAAACCTTCTCCAGCATGGGTCTTGCATGGATTCACATGCAAACCCCGCCTCCTTCCCCTCTGTTGCTCTTGTTGGTTCATACTGCCACTTTACGTGCTCTTCCAAATCTGAAGATGGCCACAAGGGGTGGAGCTCAGGGAAACGATTTTCCTTGGATGGGGGTAGTATGACCCATAGGACAGTGATTTGTTATAGAGGAGAAATGCAGTGTTCAGCTTAAAGGGAAACTGCTTTTATTTTTTACAGAGGATTCCTAGCCTGACAACAGGGAATATTCATGAGCATGTGAATCCATGTCAGACCTGTGCTTGAGAACAGGAGTTACAGGTAAATAACTTGTTCCTTATTCGACAAGCAAGTAAGTATATAAAAATGCAGCATTGATGGAACCAAGTTACAAGGGAATTTCCTAAACGTCAGCTGTCCAATACCTAAGAAAAATTGCCTTCTGCCCTAAAGTCGCTGAAGCCACAATGCTTCTCAACAGAATGAGTCTTTGCCGGTAAGTTCTAATTTACTTGTGTTGGTAATAGTTCAAATGAGACAGTCAACAAGGTTACTAAGGTAATTGTTTTCTTATCTTTCAGAAAATGCTACCTGGGTTCTTTGTTACGTTACGTTGATTTATACTACGCACCTCTACCAATTGCGTGGTCTCCAGGTCCTCACGTTGCTCTGAAAGAAAGAGTTGGGTAGGTCAGTGAGGGAAGAGGGATAGGATAGAGTTTGTGCTCTTCTGTTGGTGCTTGCAGAACCAGGAGAAACTGACGTCTGTGTGTGTCAGCTTTCTAAGTGTTTGGATTGTGCGCACTGGGGTTTTATCCGCAGGGGCAATGTCCAGTGTTTGGGATGTTTGTTCTTTTGGCAGGTGTGTGGGTTGCGTGTTTTGTGTGTGGGAAGCTTGGCCTGTTGGGTCTTGGGTCGGGGGGTATCCTGGAGAGGAGCGAGAAGCAGGGGTGGTTGGAAGTTAGTACAATGTGGTTATTTTATTGTTGGTTCCAGGATCCATATTATCTCTTGATTGTTTTGGGTCTGCAGTGATAGTTGTGGGAGGTGCTGGTTTTTATGCTAGTCTCTGTGAGTTGAATGGCCAGGTATGACAGATCCTGTGATGTCGTCCCTTCTCCCCGAGGCAGAGACCCTTCCCATGAGGCCAGGGAGGTGAGGCCGCTACCCAATAGTCCCCCTCGGGGTGGTAGTCCGCGGGTGGATGTCATAGGAAGGGATTTCCTCTCTGGGATTCAGGAAAGACACCATGGATTAATGCACCCTCACCCACCTTTCGTCCCTCACCTTCTTTTACTTCCTCTGGTCCCACAAGTTCCCCCCATGTATTTGTACTTTAGCATTGGTACCACTAGTACTGGGACTCGGAAGATCAGGACGGTCACCAATGAACTATTCCCTCAGTATACCGAGTCGATGAAGAAACTCTGCACCAGAAAGAACTCGTAAGATTATTGCATTGAGCAGTCTAACATTTGTGTTCCATTGAACTTAAAAACGGTAGAAAGACTAACCACATTGTTAGTCCATCCCCAGAGGCCCCGCAAGCAAGGCAAGCACTGCACAGATGGAAGAGCTGCACCTGCAGCTACTGACCATGACATGGCGGAAGGATGATGGCGTTCCTACCTGCTTGGAAGAGGACCGAAGGCCACACGAGGCTGAGAATCCCAACGCAGAGGAGCACTGACGAAGACGGTCCAGCAGGTATATGCAGCCGGGCTTTCCTGCAAGTACTGGGGAGCCATGTACAGCAACCCGCGATCATGAAACGGCATAGAAGAACCATTGGAAGACGTGAGGAAGCCCGAGACCAAGGTGAGAGACCAGGAGCCCATACAGAAGCTATGGGGGTGGCACAAGGCCCTCAAGGGCACTACAGAAGCCTATAAAATGGGGTCTGCGACCCGAGAGAGAAACAAAGAACAAGGGGTCTGGGACCCGAGAAGCCAATACAAAGGGGTCTGGGATCTGAGAGAGAGAAACGGAAACTGGCGTCTGGTACCCGAGAAGTCATTGTGAAGGGGTTGAGGACCTAAGAAAGAAAAATCAATGTAAAGGGATCTGGGACCCAAGAATAAGAAAGCGTAACGACAGGGTCAAGGACCCGCTCTAGAGGAGAGACATTATTCCTGGTAGGGGATTGTACCAGGGATACTGAGAAGAATCAGTCAAGCATACCCAAGGGTCAAGAACCCAACTGTGCATGAGGACAATGTCCTCCTCCAAGCCCTCTTCTTCGTCGCAGAACTTGGGAAGGTCGAATACCAGGTCTGTCCAAGTGACTCACTGGAGGGGCACTCCAGGGGCGTGAGAACGGCTAGGAGAAGGGAGACATTCCCCCACTTTGTGTAACTGTGTAAATAATATCCTGAGAAAGGCCAGGGGATGGAAGCCATTGTTCCTACTTTGTGGAACTGTAAACATAAGCCTGAAAAAGTCCAGGGGAATGGAGACATTCCCCCTACTTGTAAACTGTGTTCACCCAGAAGAAGGGAGTTATTCTTCTGGACTCTGAAGAGACTGATCCATTTTTTTCATTTATAAGTGTAAGGGATATATGTAGGATTTGGACACAGGACGGTGGACTTTTTAGATACTCACATTCAGACAGCTCCTCAGTTTTTGTTGAGGCAGGGAAACCCTCTTAGATTTGGGGATAGTTGGGTGTTCTTCTTTCTTTTGGTGTAAATAAGTCTTTGCCCAAAAGCAGGCCACCTGTGTCAGTCTCCCCCTTCCACACCCTTACACAGGTTTTCAGTCGTTTTCTGAAGGTAAGGTGATTTTCTGTCATGCGGTTCCTCCGAAAATTCTTTTTTTTGTAGTGTTTAGTTTAGATTTGGAGGTCGTTGTTTGACCAAAAGGCAGTGGAATGGAAGATTGGGAGACAAATGGACTTGTTCCAGTGTTATCCTATAGTGGACAGGTGAGGGTGGGAGAACAGATGCACTGCATTTACTTAACCCAGATGGGTTGATGGGTCAACTGTGGGTCGCTGGAGGTTGGGATTCCCGCTGTTGGTTCCAATGAGGTGCCCAGGAGCTGTGTGGGGCAAGGTTTCTTCTGTTCAGGAACAGCAGCAAGATGCCACCCGTGGCGATGAAGATATGCAAGATTTACTGATGCAGGCCTCTTCAGGACACTTCACAGGACCAGGGACGGAGATTACCAACGACTGTCTCTGCACACAGGTGACGACAGACATCCTTCCAGTCACGGTTGTAAAAGCTTCTCTAGAACAGGATACCTTGATGTTGGTACATGTACTACAAGCTGTCGACCACCAAAGAGAAAGAGCTGCGACTGCATATCAGCCCAGCACATAATGGAGGACAGCCTCCAGAATGGTGGTGGGCACAGAGAAGTGCCTACCTTTGAGGAGCCTGGCCTGTTGGCGGGCAGGGGAGGCAAGGTGATCCTCTGCCTGAATGATATGGGAAAGGGAACCCAGGAGGGACGGGCCCAGTCCCAGCGTGCGCAAGTGTGACCAGCTAGCAATACATTGGTGAGCTGCAAGGAGTAACGTGGGCAGCTCGAGACTGATGACTGCAAAGGAGAACCTGATGCAGGAGGAGAAAGCTCCAGCAAAAGGTGATAAGACAAGTGCCAGGCTGTCTAATAACCCTGGAGCGCCTGCCCTTTGATAGGTGGCCTGACAGGTAGGTGAAATGGGACTACACAGTGCACGAAGAGGGGAAGCACTGAACCGGGCGATCTAAGGAGCCCAGACTGCACGGAAAACCAATGGAACCGCAGCGCAAAGCAGGGCTGTGAGACTGCTGATGCAGAGAAACGGAGCATTGGCAGGGATTGCACGAAGGGAGAGATCCATTACAAAGACTATGGTGTGCAGATGTCACTCGGCAAGTCTGCGAGTGGAGGCCAGACATTAAAAGCTTACTGGCCAACATCCTCGCAACAAGCCACAGTGGAGAGGCAAGTGCCAGCAGACCATGCGCTCTCGCAGAAGAAAGGAAATATGGAGAATGCGGTTGGGGAGTCGGCACGGAGACTCTCTGAATAGGACGACTTGGACCGCCTGAAGAAGCTGAAAGATAAATTAAAGGAGGTGCTGATGCAATCAATGGGTCTAGAGATGAAAAGCATTGCAGAGGAGATTTTAAAAGTGTATTGTGTATCTAGTTAAGGACACAAAACAGCTGAACTTGAGGGTGGTAGACACAGAAGCGGCAGTTCAGTCCTTACAGGAAGATGTGCTTCAATTACAGGGGGAGTTAGCCAGCACCAAGCAGGACATGTCCCTCCTTGTCACCAGCATCGAGGACTTGGAGAACAGACACAGCCGGGAGGACGTCTAGATATGGGTGACGGGGGGGAGGGAGGGAGGGATGGCAGTAGAGAGGCTATGGAACTGGGGCCAGCAAGTGTTTCTAGCGATAGCCCTGGAAGTGGCTAAAGAAGTCATAGTCCAGGATCAGGTCCCCCTGAAGAATCCTGAGGTCCCAACCAAGAAATATAATTATGAAGTTCCACTCATATGGTACGAAGCAAGAGATTCTTCAGGCCTCAGGGAAGTTGGGCATCATCACCTTCCAAGGGTAGTCCATCTTAATTTTCAGGAAATAGCAGCCCTTACACTGCAAAAACAGCAGCCATTCCGACAAATCACTGAAAATCTGCAAAAAGGTGTGCGCAGGAGGCAGTGTGGGCCAGACCACAACAGAGGAAAGACAGACAACTGGCATCAGAAGACCTGAGAAGTGAACTGCCTCTGTTGAGGAGTAGTGATTGTGAGAGCAAGATGGCTCCCTGGGGGGGTTTGATGGAGGGTATAGATTCTATCTGCTTATGTTGGTTGTTTGGGTGCAGAGGATAGAGAGAAACCTCTATAATTCACCTCATGTGACGGTGGGGAGGGTAGGCGGGATTACCGGGGAGGGCTGGAGGTTTTAAGGGTGGGGGGGTAAGGGTTCACATCCACACGGTTTGTTCTCAGCATGGGAGGGAGGAGGAGGTGATGCATCCAGGCGATGCACCTCATAAAAAAGGACACAAGTAGGCTAAGATTTAAGCATTTTCTGCAACAGTTTTTCACATCAGCGAAGTACAAGAGTAAGGGGATAAGCATTCTGGTGAGTAAGAGGGTACAATTCGCTATAGTGGAAACTAAGGGCCTCATCACGAGTTTCTTGCTGAGCGCTGTTTGCACTAACGCTACGCTCACTGGCGGAAAGCACGCCAGATCACGAGTATGCACACAGGGACATGGCATTAATGCAAATAGCGTCTGGCGTATAAATTGGCCAGGAAATCACAATCCGCCGAATATCACAGCCCCTGCAAGCCATCCACCCATGTGAAGACTGAAAAATGTCTCAGGAGCGCACCAGGGGCAAGTGAGCCCTGGACAGGGTAGGAAACCTAAATTCAATGACCAGGAGTTGGCCATACTTGTGGAGGAGGCAGTGAACCACCAGGAAGAGCTATACAGTGCACTGCAGCGCAAGATAGGTGGGCAGCGTCAAGCGCACATCTGGCGAGAATAAGCCAGAGGGTGTCTGCAGTGGGGCGCGTGCCCCCGGATGGGGAGGAATGCCGCAAGCGCCTAAATGACTTGCGGGTCCAAGTCCATGGCCTATTCTCCCAGAACAGGAGTGCAAGCATGTGGGGGACTGGAGGAGGGCCTGCACCACCACCACCTGAGCGCACACCCTGGGAGGAAAAGAGGACTACGCTCATCGATATGGGCACCATAGAGGGAGTCGGAGGAGCGGAGGCTGGCACAGGTACCCAGTAGGCGGCAGGTGGCTCTCCCCCCCCCCCTAAAAATTAATTGAACCTGTAAGGGCCACACATGTAGACCCTGAGTGAATGAATGTGCGTGAGGCACCGCAGACGCCCATAACTGACCCCTTGTACCACTGTACCGTAGCGCCCCCTAGACTCCCCTGTATGTGCACTGCATCAATATAAGGGCCAGGGGACAGACATCCATGGCCATGGCACAGCTACCTGATGTGTGAGTGTGCATGGAAAAAAAAAAACAGCAACATGGGCACCGTGCGTCCCCAGCAGGCATCTGAAGATGTCATTCAAACATGTCTGTGCAGTGTCCCACCCCAGTGACACGTTCCACCAATCACAACATGGGGAGTGAACAAAATGCAATTGCAATGCATGATTGAGACTGTGTACAAACCCACTTGAAGGTATGATATGCATGATACTTGTCTAGGCTGCCCTGAACTCATACCACACCCTATGTACCCCACAGGGACACGGCGATCACCACAGGCCGACGGTGAGGAGGCTACAACACCACAGCGCCCGAGGCAGCATGCTTCTACCAGCACCACCACACCGCAAAGGGGCCGGCCAGAAACAACACGACACCGGACCCATCCCACGTCACCACACTGTAGCCCAACCAGACGGGTGCGGCACCCACAAGGCCACAGGGGGACAGCGACTCATTCACCACAAGTCACCATGCAAACACTGGATTTTGAGGGAGCCACCAGTGGGTCTGAGCCTTATGAGGGACAGACAGCAACAGCTGCACAACAACCTGAACTGTTCACCTCACCCAGCTGCAGTGACACACCTCAGGGAAGCCCAGTGCTAGTTGCAAAGGATGCACACACCCCAGGTGTGCGTGTGCGTCGTGTCAGAACACCAGAGCCAGATGTCGATGCACCATCCTATGTTACCCCAGAGGATAGGCACTCGGACCGCAGCAGCCCCATCCAAGGTGGCAACATGTCTCCCTACAGCCCTCTTTCCAGGCAGTGCATAGCTGTCAGCCCAGTCCCCGTCACACTCCAAGTACCACTCATCAAAGGGAGCTGCTGTGATGGGGCGACTGGATGTTATTCAGGCCAAACAGGCGAAAATCGAGTCCATGGCCAAAGTGCAAAGCGGCCACATCAAGGCCATCAGCCGTGCCATACGGGATGTCACTAAGTCCACGGACCGAGACAACGTGCAGACCCGGAAAGTGGTGGAGGGATGTACCGCGGCCCTGACAGGTTTCGGGCAAAGGGTACAGGATTTGTGCGAGGGACTATCTGCGCGTGCAGAGCAGACAAGGGAATCAAACGATCTTCTACGCCAGCAGCTGCAGGTCGCCTTTGCCATCCCATCGAACTCTACTATGCCCACGGAGGGGTCCCTGGAGCCTTCACCTAGGCGCCGTTCAATGCGCAACCTGAGAGCCTGCTCAACAGAGGGGCCCGGACTTGGAAAGTGCCTTTCGACCATCATAGATGGACATGACACCGTTTTTGCGGGCCCTGAAAACATGCACCTACCTGCCCTTTTTTGGGTAGTTCACTGGGTGGGAGGGGGGATTGTGTGCTGGGGGTTCACTGGGGGGAGCGGGGAATTGTCAAACATATAATAAATCACTTTCAAAATTCATTGAAAGCATGGACAGTCATGATTGTCTTAAAGTGCTCTTTAATGTTCAAGTGATGTGTCAAATGCCCCCATCACCCGTATCAAAAATAATTCTCAATCGAGCCCTGTCTGGTCAACCTCCCCTCTCTCACCCCATCCCTGTGTACACGTGCACCAGCTTTTGGCACATCATCTTCACTCCCATCCCCAGGTGGCTGCACATTAGCATTGGGGGCAGTGGCACATTCCTGCGACAGCAAATGTTGTGGAGCATGGCACATGTAAGTACGATTTTGCCAACTTTTTCAGGTGCATACATCAATGCCCCTCGCGTACGGTCTAGGCACCGGAAGCGTGCCTTCAGCAGTCCAAATGCCCTTTCCACGCAGATGCGTGTACGTCCATGGCCAATGTTGTATGCTCGCTCAGCTGGAGTGTGTGGATGACGCACATGGGTCATGATCCAGAATCACCTGCAGGGGGGAGAATGCAGGAATGAGGACAAGGTTGGTTCAGTGGGTGCACAAGGCTCAGTCATTAGTGACATTGGCAGCAGAATCAAGTTTGTGTTGAAGAGGTCATGATATCTCATTGCAATGTTGGCATACACGCTTCGCCTTCCGGTACATGCATGGTCTGAGGTTGCCATGCAGCTGTATATCAATGTATATGTGCGTGCTTATGTGCATCACACTCATACATTACATGTGCACTAGGTATCATGTGGTCACTTACATTGTGGTGTGTGCTGTGCTAGGGGCAGCATTGATTCAATGGACTACTTCCTACGAGCACCACCCCTGTTTCTAAATGTAGCAGTACTCTGTCCCTTGTCACTGTAGGAGGGGACCCTTGAATCTGCTTGTGCATGCAACATGTTAGCTCATGTGTCATTGGCATTCACTTTGGCTGCTGTTGCATTTGCTGATTGGCACAATTATGTACAGTTCTCCAGGCATGTGATTGGCCAATCAGGGGTCGGTTTTTCAGGGATGTACATTGTCATGAATTAAACTACGTGTGTAGTGCTTTTGTGGATGTGCCTACTTTGGCGCACCATTGGCAAGACTGTCGGGTGGCCAGGGTGGGATGTCTCTGCTGTGTCAGGGTGAGAAGCATTACTGTGACACACATGAGGCTTTGTGGTAGTTGGGCTTCCTTATGTAACTGTGCTCCCACATGTCTTTGCCATTCAGACTGGGTGTGTTCTGCCGTGTTGAACATGTCCAAGGGTTCTCGTGCGAGGTACATGCATGGGAATGTTGCAGTGCTGGTGCTGCCTATGTCTCTTGCTGGCATGCAGGGATTTCACTGTGTATGTCCCCCCCCCATCAGATGTCATTTAACATGCATTTCGGATCAACATTTGTACTCACCCAGCATCCATGTGTTTTGGCCTCAGTGCCTTTCCATGTACGCTGGCAGGGTACTATTGCACAGGACCATGTTGTCGTGGGTGAATCCTGGATAGCGGGCGCAGCAGTGGCTGAAGGTTAGGTCAGGGCTACATGTCATCTGCACATTCATGGAATGGAAATACTTACGGTTTCTGTAGGCTGCCTCATGTGCCTGGGGTGGTACTGGTGCTACATGTGTGCAGTCCAGGGCTGCTATGACATTCGGGACTTGGGCAATGGCATGGAATTGACCCTTCAGCTGGTCACCTGTGCCTGTGTGGCTGGCAATGCAATGTGCTCATTCACATGGAGCAGCAGTGCATCCAGCACCTGTTCCAGCACGGCACTGAAGGTGGACTGGGCCATGCCATGCATCATGGCAAGGGTGTGTGTTGGTAGCTGCCAGTCCCGTGGTATTGTAGCACGGACACAAGCTACACGAGGGGGCGCACTGCAGTGCTGATAGCTATTCGGCCGCGGATGTCAGCCTGGATTGTGTCCAGCAACTGGGTGATGGTTGCCCTGTCCAGCCTATACTCGGTCACCAACTGCCCATCAGTCAGGGCCCAGGGTGTTGGCCTGACCCTGGGGATGGCTGGCCGCCTTGCTGGTGCTGCTCTCATCCTCCTTCTCCTCATCCCCATCACCCGCTGTGCTCCCAGGGCCCTGGCCTGGTTGGCTGGCCTCTGTAGCTCCAGGCGCAGCAGGTAGATGTCCACATCAAGGTTCCCGGCTCCAAATGGCAGCATGGTGTTTGAAAGTGTGTGTTGTGTATGGGTGGGTCTTTTGTAGGCCTCTGTGTGCATTGTTTTCACCTGGGCCCTTATTGCTGTCTCCTCCCTGCTCCTGCTGGTGTAATGGTGTTGGGGAAGGTGTGCTGTGCATGGGTGGGTCCTTTGGAGGCCTCTGATTTGCATTGGTTTCACCTGGGCACTTTTTGCTGTCTCCTGTGTTTTTACCTTCAGCGTTTGGCTAGGGGTACTGTTGGCTGATTTTCCACCGGTTTTCTTGTGCAAATAGCACCTACGCCAGACTCGTGATGGCTCTGTAATAGCGTGAATGGGTGCTGGTGCTAGTACAGCCGGCTGTACTTAAGCCAGCTGTAATAGCGATGGCGGTATTTGTACTCGTGATCCGGCGGAGCGGTATTGGCGGCGCTAATACCGTTACCAACGGATTTAAGGGTTACCGCCCAACTCGTGATGAGGCCCTGAGTCTGGTAAATAGGGAAGGCACCTGTTCCTTGAGGGGATGGTTTAATGTAGTGTTATTATCGATAGCATCGTTCTATTCCCCCAATGATGGCCAGAACGAATACTGCATTGTTGTCTTGATGCAATTTGTCGGGTTTTCGGGTGAGTCCATGATACTCGTAGGTGACCTAAATATGACATTCAACCCCAACTGGGATGTGTCCAGGGGCTCCTATATGGGCACGACACAACCTCTGGGACACCTGTTGAGGGAGTTGGACTCCTGGTGGCATGTCAACCAAGGTGTGAATGATTTTTCATTCTACTTCCATTTATATAACATATATTTCCGGCCAGACTATATTTTGGTGGGAAACACAGTTCACGCAAGTCTGGAGTCAGTTACAATGGGCCCAATTGCACTGTTGGATCATGCTCCCTTGCACATCACAATGAACTTGATCCCTGTGGTATCTAGACCCAACTATGCCGAAGAAAGATCGGGAGGACATGGAGCAATATTTCAGGGAGAATGCGCAAGGGATGACTAGTGAGGGGGATCCGTTGGGATGCGTTTAAATCATATATCTGAGGGGCATGTGAGAAACCGGAGGTGTTTTTCCCAGGTTTTTCCCTGGCGATCCTTTGTTCAGGTAGTCTATTATTACATTGGAGCCCCATAGTAGTGCTATATTGCGTTTAATTAGTCCTGTAGCTGTCGAAAGAAACAGTTTGTCAAAGCGTGTCATTTCTTCCTCCTCCTCAACACCCAACATCATCAATTTAGGATCTCTAGGAATGGTGCAACCCAAGACCGTGGACAGTTTGTTACAGCAGCATTGCCAGTATTCCTGGATCCGGGGGCATTCCCATAGTATATAGAAGAGGGTACCCTCTTCCTGTACATAGCATAAGCAGTTGGGGTCTGTGGCCCTACTCCAGCGATAGAGAGCCACTCTTGGGTAGTACACACTGTTTAGTACTTTAAGCTGTATCAATCTTATCCTAGCAGAAATGGCAGTTTCTCGCTGATGCATAAAAATCATAACCCAATCTTCAGGCAATATTGGACCAAGATCTCTCTCCCATTTAAGCTTCAGGTTGGTGAGCTCGGGTGTTGCAAATGAGGATATGGCATTATACATTAGAGGTAACTTTATTAGCAATGCGGTTGAGGACAATGTTCCTCTCTAGCGGTGTACATTCAGGCAAGTCAGACAGCAAGGGGAGGTGTGTGTGTGTGTATTGCGTGTTTTAGCTGGATATAGCGAAATCGCTCAGTGGTGGGAAGACCAAACCGGGTAGCCAGGTATTCAAATGGTGCCAGCTTGTCGTTTACAGTGATCTCCTCCACCTTGGTTATTCCCATTGCTTCCCAGCTCGGCCATGTCAGCAGTTTGCTTAGTTCGGGTAGATTTCTATTCCCCCACAGAGCCTGTACTGGGGTAATTTTTGTTGTCACAACCAATATGTTTGATATTCTTTACAGATCAGTGCTGTGTGTATGGACATAGTACGAGGGAGTGGGGGTTTCAGTATCTGATAGTGACATCCCAGCAGGGACATCTCTTGCATCGTTGTGATCCCTGCTCTAATGTGAGGTAGGTCTTTGTTTTCATGTAACATGCCTTTGACCACTGTCATCTGACTTGCCCAGTAGTATGCTTGCAGGTGTGGCAACCCAATACCTGCCTCCCAGATGGAGCATTGAAGTGTTTGCAATGCTATCCCCGGGTGTCCTCCGCCCCACAAAAGCTTTCTGAAAGTGCTATCGATTTTATGGAATTCTCGGGCCGATATATGGAGCGGGGCATTTTATAGAATGTACAGAAAACGTGGCAGGCCAACATTTTGAATGGTGCTGTCATCCTCTATAAACCTGGGCGTAATCGGGTGCAGGTTCCTGTCCATATATTCTGTGAGAGTGACCGTGATCTGAATGCCCAGATGGCTGAAGTGTTCGTTTTTTAATACGGTATGGGCAGTTATCCGGAACAACACTCCCTGCACCTTTGGTGTCGGTCTATTCTTGATTACTCTATTCTCAAAACAGTGGAAAACCACAGTTTGGGGATTAATAAACCTCTTACTCCGTGGAGTGTAATCTAATATCTACACAAAGAAGTTTAACGTATTTTCCTAAAAACAGGGAAGAAATGCCCCCACTCACATGGGTATCCTGTCTCACAGATAAGTTTATTAACAACATTAACCTTAGATACAACTTTTATTAATCATACAAAATTTATTTTAAGATCAACAATAAAATATGATCATAACACATAAAACAAACATTCAATTTCTAAAACCACACAAATAGTTCAGCTTCAATCGAATCAGATCTCAAATTTGATCTTTTTGGTGAACTCGTATGACCCAATCACACTGAGTCCCCTTACTTCAAAAATAAACTTTTAGCTAATTCAGTTCTTAGTTTCCCAAAAACCCGACTTGTACAAGTTTCTGTCCCATAATCACAACAATGTAGGACATTCTTCAGGGGTGTGTGTCTTATGTAGATCTTATTCGAGATGAAACCACATTTCCAAAGTTCTATCTTCTTATTAAAAGTCTGTATACCCTGTTAATACAAAAGGGGCACTGTATCACTCTCACTTTTCATAATGTTAATCCATTAATTATGCTAACTTTGTAACCCTTATCCCCATAAGGGTGAAGAGAATGTAATTAATAACATACCTTCCTAACTCGGGGGTTCTCTGTCCCGGAGTCTTCTTCTCAACCTCGATTGGTTAAATTAAGGCAAATATCCCATTGATTGAGGACTTCATGCCTGTGTTCCTGTATCTTCTGTCCTAGTGCACACAATATATACACGTGTTAAACTCTTATTACCCATAATTATGAACTCCTCAGCCCTTATTTCTCTCATGGAGGCATCTTACCATACAGTTTTAGTTATGTCCTCCGAGATCACTCCATCAATGCTGAATCGTTTCACTTGGTTCAGACAAACTTCATCTACCCTTCCAGCTATATATACCTGCAAGACACCAATACCGAAGCACACAAAACCTCAGTATAATTCCCATATGTTCAAGTCTCCTACATATCTTATTTAAATAAGCCAACCATTACTTACTGATGACTCCCACTGGGGCTGGATGTCTCCAATGCTATCCTGTTTACCCTCTCCAGTGTACTGTCAACAGCGCTCTGAAAGCTCTTTCCCTTAGTGCAAAAAGCAGGCTAGATAATATCCTAGTATCCTGCTCTTCACTTCACATCAACTTATTCGAGAAACGGGCAGCAAACAACTCAGGGAACGATCTAGGTCGCGCGCATGTCACCGCGGGCTATGTAATGACGTCATCCCGCCCCACGCGGATCGAAAAACGCATGTCGCGGGGTGATGACGTCACCACGCCCCGCTACGTACGTAATATCCCTCTGTCTGAAATTACAGACAGAGGGATATTTGGCAGCCAGATTAGTAGTCTGCAGTAACATGGCAGATGAATAGGCGACCCGGGACTTCATTTTCCAGCTACAGGCACACGTACGTACGTAGCGGGGCGTGGTGACGTCATCACCCCGCGACACGCGTTTTTCGATCCGCGTGGGGCGGGATGACGTCATTACATAGCCCGCGGTGACATGCGCGCGACCTAGATCGTTCCCTGAGTTGTTTGCTGCCCGTTTCTTGAATAAGTTGATGTGAAGTGAAGAGCAGGATACTAGGATATTATCTAGCCTGCTTTTTGCACTAAGGGAAAGAGCTTTCAGAGCGCTGTTGACAGTACACTGGAGAGGGTAAACAGGATAGCATTGGAGACATCCAGCCCCAGTGGGAGTCATCAGTAAGTAATGGTTGGCTTATTTAAATAAGATATGTAGGAGACTTGAACATATGGGAATTATACTGAGGTTTTGTGTGCTTCGGTATTGGTGTCTTGCAGGTATATATAGCTGGAAGGGTAGATGAAGTTTGTCTGAACCAAGTGAAACGATTCAGCATTGATGGAGTGATCTCGGAGGACATAACTAAAACTGTATGGTAAGATGCCTCCATGAGAGAAATAAGGGCTGAGGAGTTCATAATTATGGGTAATAAGAGTTTAACACGTGTATATATTGTGTGCACTAGGACAGAAGATACAGGAACACAGGCATGAAGTCCTCAATCAATGGGATATTTGCCTTAATTTAACCAATCGAGGTTGAGAAGAAGACTCCGGGACAGAGAACCCCCGAGTTAGGAAGGTATGTTATTAATTACATTCTCTTCACCCTTATGGGGATAAGGGTTACAAAGTTAGCATAATTAATGGATTAACATTATGAAAAGTGAGAGTGATACAGTGCCCCTTTTGTATTAACAGGGTATACAGACTTTTAATAAGAAGATAGAACTTTGGAAATGTGGTTTCATCTCGAATAAGATCTACATAAGACACACACCCCTGAAGAATGTCCTACATTGTTGTGATTATGGGACAGAAACTTGTACAAGTCGGGTTTTTGGGAAACTAAGAACTGAATTAGCTAAAAGTTTATTTTTGAAGTAAGGGGACTCAGTGTGATTGGGTCATACGAGTTCACCAAAAAGATCAAATTTGAGATCTGATTCGATTGAAGCTGAACTATTTGTGTGGTTTTAGAAATTGAATGTTTGTTTTATGTGTTATGATCATATTTTATTGTTGATCTTAAAATAAATTTTGTATGATTAATAAAAGTTGTATCTAAGGTTAATGTTGTTAATAAACTTATCTGTGAGACAGGATACCCATGTGAGTGGGGGCATTTCTTCCCTGTTTTTAGGAAAATACGTTAAACTTCTTTTTGTAGATATTAGGTCTATTCTTGATACCATGTCTTCCTTACATATGATGTCAGGAGTGGGATGTGACTCAATTGATACTAATTGGGGACCCCACCAAGTTAGAAAACAACCTTTGAAATCCAGTCCCATGGCCAAATTTAGCGAAGAGAAACCTGCTGATATCCTCCGACACACCAACAAATCTTGTCTCTCTAAGTCAGAAGACTTGTATAACCTAGAACAATCCGGTGGTGAGATGGGGCTCTCCTTCCATCTTCTAACCCTCCAAGCCCTTCCGCCGTTAAGGAAGGTCGGAAGGCGGTGTAGGGAAACATGAACCATCTATTTTGTCCCCGGGATTATATGGTACCAGGTAGAGACAAAGTGGTTAACTCGGTAGACTTAAGAGTTAACGTTCCTGTTGGCTGGTACATATATTTCGGTTCCATGTCATTTCATCCCGTGATATTTTTTCACAGGGTTTTTTTACAGCGAATTTGTTTCCGAAAAAACCCATCTAATTTTATTTTTTTGGGGGGGTTCCCCCGCCCCATGCCCCCCATTTTCTAAAAAATTCGATGGGTTTTTTCGCAAAAAAATTCGCGGTAAAAAACCCTGCAAAAAAACATCCTGTGACGAAAGGACGTAGTACCATATATTTCATACCCCACCGGAAGAGAAATCTGGAAATACTACTCCTAGTATCCTGTGGAGACTATTTAGAATTGATCTCTTTAAAAAAAATTCCACTCCCAAGAAACTCAACCGGGGTGAGATATTACGGACTCTGGTATATGAAATCTTAATAAAATCCCTCTTCTCTCAGGACGTCTATACAAACTAAGGAAATTCAAAAGGGAGAACTCCTTTTATTTATTTATTTGCTCATACCGCGCGGACAGCAGGGCAAATAAATAGGACAGGACGATAATTTAAATTGAGTGAAATCAGTGTAACTTTGCCCCATGGTGTCAGTATCCTCCAGTTCCTCTACAGAGACAACCCTATTCCATCTTGGGTCACCGATACGGCACCAGAACCTTACCTTTATGACACTTCCCTGGGGTTTAGCAAACCCTTCTATGCCACCTAAAAGGGATGACTTAATTTGTGACCCCATTCTGTCTCCTACACCATCGAATCTCTTTAGGCATAGATTAGATTCCTTGGAGGAAGAAGAGGAAGAGTTTTCAAGGCAATACACCCTAGAGCAGGAAGAACATGGACCTTCCTACCAAGGTGTACAATACGAAGGCTCACTAGAAATGTCCTCTAGTGATGCTAAAAGGAGTAAATCCAAACTAGGCCCAAAACTTGTACCAGAGGACCCGCTTCTCTCAAATACCTTTCAAAGGGGAAGGAGAGAAAAGAGAAAATAATTCTCTATCGGTTGAACTTCTCTTCACCCGAATAGATCCATCAGACCAAGGTGTAGTGATGTGACTCCCAGCCTTCTTAGGTTGACTTGCTAGGATTATTACCAGCTTCATTGGTATCTTTACAAGCAGTCAAACAGGTTACATATAAGGTACAGGTAGGACATATGAAACACTGGCAGCCCATCACCCAGGCCTCTGGCTGAACAACTGACCAGGTTAGAACATTCACCCATGCATTCCATCACTCGGGCATAAACACATCACATCACAACACTCCTTCTGCAAAGCCCAGCCATACACAACACAAGGGAAGCCAGCCCCAGTCAATCCGGAGTCTAGACCGTGTGCTTCCTGTAGAAAATGTGGGCACAAGGCATGAGATTCCCCTCTTAATAAACTCCCTTGACAACCTTCCACTAATGTTCTTTGGGCTGAAGGCCAGGATTATAGGGGAATGTTATGTGAGAAACCTGAGGGGTTTCTCCTAGGTTATTCCCGGGGATCCTTTCTTCAGGTGGCCTAGGGAGAGCCATTGCTCTTGGATTCCAACCCTGGAGCTGGACGGGCGCGGGAGGATCACCTGGGCAGGGGGGTCCTTGGAGACTGCGAGAGGAGCGCCCTTGGGCGAGACGCGGTATCCCATTTGTTCTTATGCACCTCTACCCGATATCTCAACAGTCTTTATGGGATGTTGCCACCAAAGTCCCATCCACCCTGCACTATCCCTTACGGAAAAGAAGAAAACGGGGGATCTCAAGATCATCTCTAAAACCTAATACGATTGTTGCCTCTCCACAACACTACAACTCCCATGATCCCATTCCTCTTGTGAAATCCACAAGGGCTGGGACGAGGAAGAGGCAGATGGGAGTCATGAGGATTACCCATAGGAATCAATAGGCAATAGATTCCTATGGACAGTCTCCATGTTGCCCTGATAATGAGGTCAGGCAGAGTCAGACAGTGAGGGACAGCTACTCACACCTTACTCCAATCAACTCTAGCTGGGAGTATAAAAGCAGCAGACAAAAACGGCATTGTGATCAAATCGTGATGCTGGAAAGTACTGGAGAGCAGGAGAGACCCCTAGTGAGTTGAGATTGCAGTGCGGAGGAGGAAACTATCACTCCAGAAGGCAAGACCAGGGGTTGTCTGGCAGTACTGACAGTTAAAATCCTCCCCTGGGCCAGACAGGCGAACCCAGGTCTCTGAGGGGCAGAAGGAGAGACTCTGACCTCCTACAGACATCCCCTTTAGGCTCCTGCAGCTCCCAAAGACAAAGTGCCATTCCGTAGCAACACAGTGGGAGCAAAATCAGCTTTCTGTTTTTTATTGTCCATTCAGTCAGTCTCTTTACGAGAATAGAAGCAAAGATCTTACCTAGATGATCCAACATTGCTAGTAGTCTATAGTTTGTAGGTGGATTCCTTTGACCTTTTTTGAAAATAGGAATTATAATCGCAGTTTTCCAGGTTTTTGGAATGTATTTATTTTCTGAGATTAGATTGAAAATTTGAATGCATAGTTTTGCCCAAGCTTCTGGGTGCTTCTTAATTATGTTATTACTTGGACCGTCTGGTCCAGGGGCTCTAGAGGTGTTTAGTCGCCTGATGTGCAGTAACATTTCCTCATAGTCCCAGTTATTGTACCCGTTTTGGTTATCATTGGCTAGATCACATGCCAGAGCTTCGGTTTCAATGTGTGCTTTATATAGCTGTGAAAAGTAATCAACCCAATAACTTTCAGGTACATTTATGGTCATTCGATCTTGATGGTCAGAGTTTTTGTTGAGGAGATTCCATAGATCTCTGCTTACTGAGATTTTTTAACATTGATTCTGCATCATTCTTTGCAAGCATGGCTCTTGTATTTTTTAGCCAGTTTCTATATTTTTGCTTTAAACTTTTGACAGTTTTAGATCTATCTTCCGTGTCCATTTTCCTTGCAACCCTTAGGTGTTCCCATAGCTGTTTCTTCTTTGTAGCGATTGCTTCATAGTAGAAGTGTGTATGATCTGTTTTTTTGCATAAACCTGTGGTCTCTTTTGTATTGATAGGGTATCAATAGACACTCATTATTGATTTTCTTCTCGTCATCTTTGTTGGATTCATTAAACACTTCGTCCAATCCTTCTATCTGATGCTCCGAGATGCGTAGTCTGTTTAAGCCAGGCTTGATTGCTGTTTTCTGTGTCTTTATTTTGTTCATGCACAGATAAGTGTTAGGGAGAATTCTCTTATAAGGCTAGCTTCCCAAATCTAGTGAGTCCCCCAGCAGCTTTGCTGGATTTTTGGGGTTTGTTTTTTTTCTCCTGCTAAGAGTGAGACTCTTTTCCTCCCACTCTTAGGCATGGTTTGAGGTATGTCTTTGACTTATTGTGTGCTTATGGGCTATGGGGTCTTTTACTCCATAGGGTAGCATCTGTTTTAGTGTATGTGTTACACAGCACCCTCAGTGCAGTAACACAGGGGTGTCATAGTGACCCCCAAACATAGACTCCATACCCTTGGACTGACTACTGTCTCCCAGGGCATGTAAAGTCACCATTGGCTTTACTAGTCCAAAATTGTGAACAGAACATGTACAAACCATCATATTGTGGAAGTACTGGAAGGGGTTAATTAGATTGCCCCTGGATCTGTTTCCAAGGGGGCACTGTCCAGTCCCCCCTTGTCGAGTTTCTGGCTGGTGGCAGTGGTTACCACACAAAATATTCCACCGGAATATTTCCTATGGGATTTTCCCATTGATTTTAAACACACCACTTTTTTGGTGCAATGTTAAAGATACCGCCGGTTTATTTATTTAATATAAAATCACTGGTTGGGTCTTTTCGCCAGAAGTCTTTTCCAAAATGGCGTTCGTGTCCGTCTCTGTAACTCCAACAAAGGTCGGGCCCTTTGTTCCACTTTTTGGCGGGCTTCTCCACAGAAGCCCTCCAACTGGTGCCACTCTGTCTGGGTTCCACATGATGTGTGGGTGGGGGAATTGGCACCCTTGGACTGCGTTGCCTTAGCAACTCAAGTCGCACTCTGTTCTGATTGGCCCAGTGGTGATTGGCCGCCCGGCTCACCACTTAGCATGTATGAGTGACAGCTAGGCTGTTTGGGGGTTTTTCTGCATAAAAGCAGGGCTTTTGGGACTGGAACTTCAGAAGTCGCCACAGGATCCAAGAAATCCGAAGAGGGGAGAAGCTGAGCCATCTGCAACGACGACACCACCGGTGGAGCCCTGCTGGAACGACCTCACCACTTTCCCGATGACAAGAGAAGATCTTCTGCTGTAAGAGTCTTCTCCCTTTGAGCTGGTGGGGACAACCAGTTCGCCATTCGCCTTCCAGGACATCCTTTGGTCGAATTGCCCGTGCCAAGCACCCCGGCGGCCGGATAGCCAAGCTTCACCACTGTGACCGCGAATAAAAGGAACGCACCTTTTAACCGAACGAACTCCGCGGCTGGTCTCTTCCCTGGGCAGTGCAATGACTCCAAGTTTCCTCCTCGACGAGATCTTCTCCTTCCCTGGTCGAAACCACAAACTGCACCCACTGCCAGGAACAACTGCCACCGCTGGAGCTTCCTCACTCTTTAAGGTACTGTGTTCCGCCTGGCCTCCCTTTCTGCGGATTGCTAAAGGTGACCCTTAAATCCTTGGATTTCCAACTGGGTTGGCCCCCAGACCTTCTAACTTTATCTTTCGCATCAAACCAACCTCCTTTGAACATTTCTGCAAGGACTTGAGTGCTTTTTAAACTGAGTGATCTTGGGCACATTTCGCCTTGCTCCATTTAAAGTGGGCCTGGCCTATGAACTTTGGCTCTACAGTAGACTCTGCCTTCACTAACTTGCTGTTGTCTTAGAAAAGTGTTGGGAACTGTTTTATTTTCATCACCTGCCTTTTTCTCTCCCTTTAACTTAATTATTGGAGTGCCATCTAAGTTACGCGCTCACATCTGTTTTTACAAATAGTGGTGTTTTGACCTAGACTTGTCTAATAATAATTAAGGGAGCTGTGTATACTTTTCTGATTGTGTTTGAACTTGCTTTGATCTATAGTGCTTAGTGTATTTCCTAAAGTGTGTTTTCAATAAATAATTATATACTTTTGATACCAAGCTCTGGTCAGTGTTTGCCTGCTCTACTGTGTTTTTAGCCCTATTGTGTATCCTCTGTATACTGCCCTACTCATCTTGAGAGAGGTCTGACTGCTCAGCCACAGCTACCAGGTAAATCTGGGTGGTGCAGACTGCTACCAATTGGGTTTACTGCTTACTCCTGTAGTCTTAATCTTCTTGCAGTGTTCCCCAAGGGAACTGCACAGGATTCTGCCTAACAAGGAGAGAATGGACCCAAGTTCCACCTGGAGGGCCGGTCAGAGAGAAAAGTGCGAGCCACGCCAGGGTCTGATCTGTGATGCCCAGGGTATCACGGAGACGGGAGATCAGGATGTTGTGGTTTACGGTATTGAAAGCAAAAGAGAGGTCGAGAAGAATGAGGACAGAGGGAGAGTTAGTCACGATTTGAGAGCAGGTCTTCACAGGTGTTCAGAAGAGCAGTTTCTGTGCCTCTGGATGCTCTATAGCCAGACCGATGGTCATGGAGACAACCGAAAGATTCAGTGTGGAGGGTAAATTGAGTGATAGCCAGCTTCTCCAGGAGTTTTCCCAGGAAAGGGGTGATGGAGATCTGGCAATAGTTTGCTGGAATAGACGCGTTGGCTGAGGTTTTTTAGAGCAGAGGGTGCACAAGAGAATGCTTGAGTGGCAAAAGGTTGCAGAGGTTGGCCAAGGCTGGAGCGAGAGTGTCAATATTGTCCTTGATAGTTTTGGAGGGGCAGTGGTCCACCTGTTTGGAAGAGGCTTTCATAGACCGGACTGGTGTAGAGACCTCATCAGGTGGGACAGGGGAGAGGGAGGAGAGAAGAGGGGGAGTGGTGGGGGCGGCCGACTAGGGCCCAAGAGATGTTGTTGCGGGCAGAAGAGAGAGAGGACAGTATGTCCTGTGTTTTGGTAGTGAAATGTGCGGCCCGGGCCAAGCAGAAGGCTTGGGTGAGTGCAGTAGAGGATGCGGCTGCCGTAGGGTTGGCCAGTTCCTTGCACACTTTGAAAAGTTTGGCTGTATTGTTAGATGCCGCGGAGATGCAGGCTTGAATGTAGGCTCTTTTCTTGGAGTGGATGCAGAGTCTATATTGCCTTTGAAGAAGGCGGCAGGCCAGTTTGTCAGAAGGTGCACCTGAAGATCCCCGTTTCCGTCCCGCTGCTCTGCACTTGCGTTTAAGGGCAGCCAGATCAGAGTCATAGCAAGAGTTGCACTTTTTGCCCGGCTTCAGCCAGACCCTCATGACAGTGGCAAGAAGGTCAAGAGTGTTCGAGGCGGAATGGTGAAAGTTAGAGAGGGCTTTATCAGGGTGGGAGTCAGCCGCAGGAGAAGGGGGAGACGAGTAGGTGGAGGCGAAGGCAGCCACTGATCCTCTTTTCATGGGTCGAATGACCTTGAAGGCAGGAGGTGGTGTAGGGTGTGCCATTGAAACTCGAACCTCGCTCAAACTTTTCAGGCATCCACGTGGACCTACAGAAGCAGGAATTCTTCACCAAAAGTCCCCTCACAAGCGTTCAGGACCGAGTAATGGAAGAGAATTCGACCGGGGATATTAGTTTCTTCTTGGCACTCACAAAAAGGCACCAAAACCACAAAGAGCCGCTGGAGTCAGCTGCATGCTTTGCTGGCAAACGCTTCTCCCGAGTGCTGCCGCAGAAGCCCACCGAAAGTCCCTCCCTTTCGTCACCACGACCAAGTAACAGGAATCAGGGTCTGCAACGTTGCATCTAGGAGGTGAACAGCTACATTTTCATCTTCACTCTTAAGGTACTGTGGGGCTTGGGTTGTACTTAACTTTGGTCATTTTCGGTGCTCCTTTGCTTGGGGGAGTGCTGTTTCTTCATTTGGGAGTTCACCACAGCTCCACTGTGCAGACCATTTTATAGTCTGTGTGCTATCAGGAAGGCCCTTCTTAAGCTCCTGTATTTTCTACAAGAACAACTGACTGGATACTTAACTTTCTTCTTAAGATTTTCATCAGAACTGGTGCTGTCCATTTGAGTCTGGCTTTTCTGGTCAATCTTCTTGATCCTACTGGCCATAAAATGTAATTGTGAACACTTTTTTAGTTAGGAAACCGACTGCCTATATCTCTCTGGGAGAGTGTACTTGTGATCTAACAGTTGCTAGCTGTGTTCTCTCTAACCTTTATTTCCCTGTATATCCAATTTTGCAAAGGTGGTACTTATAAGTGCTTTTACTGATGTCACTCTGTGTGCTGGATATAAATGATATATGAAAAGTTACTTACCTGTATTATTGTTCCTTCTATAATTTGATTCCATTTCTAATTCAATATTCTCCAGCATGGGGTCTGGCATGGATTCACATGCTCATGAATATTCCCCGTCGTCAGGCTGGGTATCCTCGGTAAAGAAAAAATCAGTTTCAGTTTAATTTCTGAACGGTCTTTCTCCTAACAACCAATCACTGAGCTCTGGGTCATACTGCCCCCAGCCAGTGACTGCCCTCTTCTGACAGCCATCTTCAGATTTTTACCGCACGTTCAAGTGTTGGGAGTCCTCGTGCTTAGCTCTCAAGCTTTTCTTAGCGTTTTTGCTTTTTTGGAAGAGTTTTTCGGTCAAATGCGCACCTGTGCTCCATCAATCAACTTTGCGATTAACAGGGAGACGTTTTTGGACTTTTTAGTGGCCCTCAAGGGCAAATTACATTTTTTCGTGAAGGCTTCCAGAAGATTCTTCAAGGCCTACACCGCGTGGATCATGGCGGACGAGAAGAAGGAATCGCCCTCTCTTTTCAGGCTTTGTACCGACTGCGGTTTGAGGAATGTTTATTAGGAAGATAAACATTCCCAATGCCTTTACTGCCTGTACCCGGTGCACAAGGAGGAAGATTGTGCGTTTTGCCGTGAGCTCTCGACTAGCACGATGAAGGATCGACGTAGATGGCTGAAGGAATGGCTACAGGCCAAGGCCTCTGCACTGGGTGGGTCCCAGGAGCATGCCTCTCCCAGATCCTGGAATGCTGAGCGGGCTTCTAAGTCTTTTGAAGGCGCCCCTATCGCAGGGGTTGAACAAAAGGCTAAGCACCGTGATTCCACTGCCACCGGGATCGCCGTTGCGGCGGGCTCCTCAGCGGCCAGGGCACGTCCGATATCTCCAGCGACTTCAGTCACCAGTCAGCGCTCAGGATCGTCGTCCAATAGGAAGTCGGACTGTTAGGCAGAATTATATGCAATATCCTTTGGGAACACCACACACAATTAAGACTACAAGTGACAGTACAAATTCACCTTTGGTACAAGCCTGTACTACACAGTAAAAGTGGTAGCTATAGCTGAGCAGCCAGACTTATCTCAAGAGCAAGTGAGCATCAATAGTTACGCAAAGGACAGCAATTACTACGATTCAAACAAACACTGACTCAAGGTTTCTGAGTAAAAGAATATACATTTATTTACACATCAGTTCTATAACATCTCACTAAATTAAAAAGTTGAAAAATCACACTCTTAATACACCACACCACTCCCAATAGATTCTGGACAAGTTCAGCTAAAAAAATGAAGTGTGAGCAAAATGGCACTCCAACAATTTAAAAGGGAGGGAAAGACAAAGTTAGATACAGATTGAGCAGCACCAACAGGTAAGTAAGCAGGGCAACCTAGAAAGAGGAACTACAGTGATGGAATCAAATCCAAAAGGCTTAGGGCCAAAGTCAATAGGACAAAAGTATTTTGCTCAAGATCACACAGTCAGGGTAGTTTGCGGTTAAGTCTTTGCCAAGAGTTCCGGATGAAGTTGGTCAGCAGAAAACTTAGTTTAAAGAGTAGAGAAGGACAAGCCCTTGGATTGGCGAAAGGATTCACACACCTTCACCGCGGCTGGATGAAACGAACAACGTATTTGCACAGTACCTTTTAAATGGAGAAGAAGCTGTAGCTAAGGCGGACGTTCTTGGCAGGTCCTGCAGGCTCACGGTTCCTGAAGCGACTGTCGGACTGACATGAAGTAGGAAGACTGGAGGGTCGTGCACTGCCCAGGGAAGAAACCAGCAGCAGAGCAAAGCAACAAATAAAAGGTGCGCTCCTTAAAACCCAAGCAGGACAGACACTGACACATCGACGACAGGCACTGATGACTACGGCGGAATGGGGGACCTCCCGTAGCGCCTCCCAGATCCTCCACGCCAGACGAGATAGGCTCGCTTCACGCTATGATCTCCAGAGCTTCGTAGCTCTTCCAGCTCACTCCAGAGGAGAAGGAGGAGGGGTTTTTGAACAAGCGCCGTAAGGTGAAGAGAAAGACCATTCTTTCGGTTCCCACTCTTGGATGACATTTGGGACGAGGGCCTGACCTCTCATAAAGCACCCTTCTATGGCCTTGGCAAAGAGGGATCGCCTTGAGAAGTAGTACAGGGTGTCGGACTCGGCGGCCAAGTGTTTGTGGTCCCAACCGTCACCATACTCTGCGGTCTTGGCAGCGGCCAAGAAGTCGTCGTCGGGCGCTTCTTCCTCTGCACCGCCCACCCTTCCGGACAGCGAGGGGAAGGAGTTAGATGCCATGGGACGATGTGTGATACACTCTGCGACGACGACCATCAAGGCCACCAACGCCCTCGCTATCGTAGCGTGCTACAACCGGGAGCTGTGGTTAAGATCGCTCCCATCCTGGAATTCCTCCTGATGACAAGAGGTCAGAGGCGTTGGAAATTCTACAAGACGGCGAGGTGGCGTCGAACCTCGCCATCACGGTGGCCACGGACATCGCTGACGCAGGGTTCCACCAGATGGGCAACAGCGTTTGCCTTCGACGTCATGGCTGGCTCAAGGCCACCAACTTTTGACGGGACGTCCAGACGAGGGTGTTGGTCATGCCCTTGACAGAGACAATTTGTTTGGGAAGGATGTAGATGAATCTCTACAGGTCATCAAGGCGGACACTGAGACAGCACGTACCGTGGGCAGGCTGCAACAGCTACGGCCGTCCTTTCGATCCGTAGGAGGCAGGTCTCCACATTCTTCCAAGGGTTACGGCGGCGGGAGTTCCTCTTCATACTGCCAGCCCTCTCGCTCGTCAGCCCAAGAGACCAACAGGGGTCGTTCCAAGCCTTCGGAGGAGGACGTCGTCCTCGCCAGGGACCCCAGGGTGGCCCGTCGATATCCAAGCAGGAATGAACTGGCTGTGACGTCGGGCCCCCACCTGTTCACCCTGGTGGGAGGCCGGCTGGCAAACTTCGTCAGCGTGGGGAAGGCCATCTCCACCTACTGTTGGGTGCTGGACGCTCTCGTCCACGCACACCCTGGAGTTTCAACGGAAGTATCCCCTAATAACACTGGTGGCCCGACAGGAAAACCACGTACCTCAGCTGCTGCTGGAGGTTCCGGCCATGCTAAAGAAAGGGGCAATAGAGCTCGTCCCAAAGCGGCTGTGTACTCAAGGTACTTCCTTGTGAGAAAGAAGACCGGGGGTTGGAGGCCCATTCTCGACCTCCAATGACTAAACAAATGCATCAAGTCCCAGAAGTTCCGAATGGTCACTCTTCAAGACGTGCTCGGACGGACAGCTAGAAGAGGTAGACTTTCTGTCGTTGGAGCTGTAGGATGCGTACTTCCACATCCCAATTCACAAGGGACACCGCAAGTTTCTGCGCTTTGTCGTTCAGGGGAAGCATTAGCAATTGAAGGCCCTTCCCTTCAGATTGAAGTCAGCGCCAAGGGTCTTTACCAAGTTCCTGGCGCCAGTGGCGGCGCATCTGTGACTGCAAGGGATCCACGTCTACCCTTACTTGGACGACTGCCTCATCCAGGGCAGCTCAAGGAGCATCGCCGTCGACCACACGGCGAGGACCGTCTGCCTACTGGCGAATCAGTGGTTCGGGGGTTCTCGGTGTATTATGCAAATTCCTGCTTGACTCCATCGCAGGACGCGCTGTTCCTGGGATCCTGGCTTAACACAGTGCCATGCCTGGTGTCTCCGTCAGAGGAGAGTGGCGGCCATCCTGAGCAAGATGCAACGACTGCTCGCTCTGAAGATCGCCACAGTGAGGGCTACGGATGCGTCCGCTGCAGGAGTTCCTCGACGTCCATTGGATTCAAGTGTCCGGAAGCTACCAGGACAAGATCGCTCTCGACGAGGCGTTCCGTCGGGCGATAAGATGGTGTGGCGTGCGCTCTCATCTGACTGGAGGCGTGGATTTCCAGGCCCCACTGCATCAGAAGATGGTAATGACGGACGCCTCCCTGTAGGGATGGGGAGCCCACATCGGAAGTCTTCACGCCAGCGGTCTGTGGCTGCCAGAGAAAAAGACGTTGCACATCAATGTTCTGGAGCTACGGGTAGTGTTTTGGGCCCTCAAATCGTTCCTGCCGTCTTTCAAGGGGAAGGTGGTGTTGGTCTTCACGGACAATACCACCACAATGTTTTACATCAGGAAACAGTGGGGCACCAGGTCCCCAGCGCTCTCCAAAGAGGTGCCGGACCCAGATCGACTTGTTTGCGAAGGCGACGAACACCAAGTGCCGGAGGTTTGCGAGCAGGTTTCCCCAGCAGGGGAGCATGGGGGATGCATTCTCATTCCCTTGGGAAGGTCTTTCTATATGCATTCCCTCCGTTGCCACTTCGAGCAATCGGTCAACTCGAGCAGTGCCGGTGCTGCATGATCCTCGTCGCCCCGTCGTGGCCGAGGCAGATCTGGTACCTGGACCTTCTCAGCATATCGGCGTCTCCACCAATCAAGCTGCCAGTGGTCGTGGATCTTCTCGCCAGGGAAGGAGGCGCCATTATTCACCACGATCCAAGGTCTCTGAACCTGAAAGCCTGGTTCCTGCAGCGCTAGAATTCGGTGGCTACGATCGCCTGGCGGATTGCAAGGAAGTTAGCGCCAAGGCTAGAGCATCATCTACTTTGAAATCCTACGGACTTTTAGTGGCAGAGATTTGCTATTTGGTGTCGTTCCCAGAAGATCGACACGCTGAGGATCAAGGCTCCTCAGGTACTTCCCTATGTGCAGTCGTTGGCCAAGTCAGGGCTGGCCCACGCCTCCATCAAGGTTCACCTGGCGGCTATCTCCCGCTATACCAGATCCCCAGGATGACCATCCTTGTGGTCGCACCGATTGGTCAAGTAATTCGTCAAGGGACTATTCCACTCGTTCCCGCCAGTGACGGCTCCGGTCCCGGCGGGGGAGCTCAATGTGGTGTTTACTAGGCTCATGGGACCTCCGTTCGAACCTAATATGTTGTCATGGAAAACAACTTTTCTCCTGGCTATCACCTCTGCACGACAAATGGGGAAGATCCAGGCTCTCTCCTGGAAACCACCTTACTTGACTTTCCACGAGACGAAGTCGCCGGCTTAAAGGACTTTGCACTCGCTGGATGTGGCTAGAGCGCTGAAGTTGTATGTGGCCCGCCCAAAGAGTTTCCGGAAAACCTCTCGGCTCTTTGTGAACTTTGGTCCTGTGAACCATTGTAAGGCACTGTCCAAAGCTTCCATTTCCAGGTGGCTCTCCGGTTGTATTGCCCACTGTCACCTGTTGGCAAACCGACTGCTGCCTGGCCGTCCGAGAGCCCACTCTACCAGAGCGATTGCTGCTACAACGGTGTTTGTCTGGTGTCCCCCTGCTGGAAATCTGCAGGGCTGCGATATGCAGGTCGACTCACACTTTCACTAAATTCTACTGCGACGACAGGGATTCCAGGGGACAGTCCAGAGTCAGCCAAGCAGTTCTGCGCAACCTGTTCGCTTGAAGGTGAGCCTGGTGAGGAGATAAGAGATGCTTATGTTGAGCCTTGCCACATCCCGTGGTTGTGCATGTGTGTACTGCTATGTTTTCTTTATTCAAGAGCATGTGAATCCACGCCAGGCACCATGCTGGAGAAGGAACAAGTTACTTACCTGTAACTGTTGTTCTCCAGCATGGGTCTGGCATGGATTCACATGTGAACCCTCCCGCCTACCCCTCTGCGGCTCTTCTCTTGGTCCTACTGCCACTTTACGTGCTACCAAATCTGAAGATGGCTGCCAGAGGAGGGGGCTTCGGTGGAGGGCAGTCATTGGCTGGGGGCAGTATGACCCAGAGCTCAGTGATTGGTCGTTAGGAGAAAGACTGTTCAGAAATTAAACTGATTTTTTCTTTACCGAGGATTCCTAGCCTGACGATGGGGAATATTCATGAGCATGTGAATCCATGCCAGACCCATGCTGGAGAACAACAGTTACAGGTAAGTAACTTGTTACTTATTGTTAGTTGCTGCATTTTAGATTTGCTTGTGTATATATAAATAAATATATTTTAATATAACTTTATGTGAGTGTTTTCTTGGGTCTATGCATGTACTCATTTCTTTGTACTGCTCTAGAGCTCACATAACTCCCTCTAAGATGAGCCTGGCTGCTCAGCCACTCTAACGACTTGTGTGGTACAGGCCTATATTAAGAGTTGGGTCCCTAATACCAAGAGAAGTCTTATGAAGTCTAACACCAGTTGGACCTTGGAAAAACGTACCTAACACCTGTAGCCGCCTGACCGTGGTAACCTTTGTTGGATATTGCCTTCTGTGTTTCCTTGAGGTGTATGGCTGTCCATCCCAAAGAAGTCTTCACTTGTCTATTTGGATCTGTAACTCGAAGCTGTCTGGAGCTGATTCTAAACTACCGCGACTGACCAAAACGTAACGCTGCAAAGAATCTCTCCTGTCTGGGCGTCCCTCACGGTAGCAACAAAGACATAAGAACAAGCATTGTTTATGGTTTATAGTGTGAGGGATAGAAGTAGGTTTTGACACAGGACAGTGTTTCTTTGACGGACACCCTGACAGGCCCTTTTAGTATTAGTTTTAGTATTAGTTTTGAGACAGGGAAACTCCTCTTAGAAGTTAGGGGTAGCTAGGAGCTCTTTTCCATTTTCTTTAATAAGTCTTTTACCAAAAACATTGCCACCTGCGTGTCAGACTCCTGCTTCGACAGCCTTAAAACTGGTATTTGATTTATATGCAATTCTATTTCTAAGTGCAAATGTATTTATATATGTTTATAACGTTTTATGTGACAATATTTACCTATGATTTTGATCTCATTAGTCTTTAAACTAAAAGCCTAATAATGAATTGTATTTTTATTTACTTACTGTCTAACTTGATTTACTGGTGTTGCTCTATGAGGACTCATTTTAGCTCTAGACCACTAATTTCCTTCCTGAGTCTACGCCTTGCTGCTTTGCTGCATCACCTTGATTGGGTTTGGCTAACCACTCTGTGTGTCCCCCGTTTACCATGATAGGTTGGCCACCCAAAATCAACCCATTAGGGCTGATTTTAGAAATCCATCATAAAATACCACGGGACAGGCGAAAAACCTGTGTCACAGCCATTTTAGAGTATTGTAATACTCCAGGAAGTAAGAGTGGTAAAACACAAAAGTGCACGCGAGAGTGAAAAAAAACATTGTAGAAAAACGCTGCCACCAGCCTTTCTTGGACACATAATTAAAGTAACCACAACTTTATGAAAAACAGGGACGTCATTTGGGGGTTGTGTTGGTCTCCCTTGCTAGCCCTTAGGTCTGCTTTGCTACCCCTAACTATTTTATAAATGTAAGCTCCTGGGCTGTGGCCAATGCCATGTCGCTCTTTATTTTTGGAGTGGCTGGTTTTCTTTGCTTTCTTGTTCAGGCCTCTTAAAAATAAACAGGGGGTTCCACAAGTGTGACACTTTGAGCAGTGATCCTAAATAAGAAAGAATAGGAATAACAAAGATTTTTTATTTCTGAAATTCTATACAATAATTGCTAGACACATTAAAGGTTTGTTTCAGGCACACTACAGGAGGTGAGTCACTGATGTTGTCTGTTTTTAAATACACCAACTGAGCCTTTCATCCTTCTGAGGTTCATAAATGAGTGCCAACACAGGTTGGGTGATATTGTGTGTATATATGTCCTATATAAAGCGCTTATGAAGTGCTAGGCAGAATCCTGTGCAGTTCCCTTAGGGAGAACTACAGAAGATTAAGACTACGGGTATGAGCAATAAATCCCCTTTGGTATCAGTCTGTACCACAAAGATTTAGTTGGTAGCTGTGGCTAAGCAGTCAGACTTATCTCAAGAGGGAGGTGAGCAGTATTCAGGGTTTGCACATTAGGACTACAATACTATGGAACAAGGAAGCACTGACCAAAGCTTGGTATCAAAAAGAATATATATATTTATTTTACACACTATGATATTAACATACAAATCACTATTATAAAAGCAAATTAAATCAGTCAAGAAAAGTATACACAACTCCCTATTTAAATTGTAGACAAGTTTGAGCAAAAGTGAAAACTGAGCAAAACTGCACAGTGAAAACCAAGCAGAAATGGCACTCTATCAATTTCTCAAAAGGGAGGGAAAGGCCATGTTATACAGGAATATACTCTTAAACACACCAGCAACACTTCCCAAGAAGATTGTGAACAAGTTAGTCAAGGCAGTACTTTAGCATGCATAATACTGAGGTGAAAACCGAGCAAAATGGCACTTCACAAGTTTAAAATGTGGGAAGGAAAAGGTGGTTATAAGAGTTAGGTGCACTAACACATTTCTAGGTGAGAATCAATCTAGAGAAGGCAGTTGTAACAGATTTAGCCAGAGTCAATAGGCCTGTGCCAGAGTCAGTGGTACAGGGCAAAGTGCCCAGGAGCAAAATGATCTTGTAGCTGCAGTCAAGTCTTTGTTAAACAATTCGAAAAGGTGGTTGCAGAAGGTGAAGGACAATGTTAGATGATAGGGACGGCCAACCCAGTAGGTAGGTAAAGGATTTAAAACACATTTAGCAGTACCCAATGGTAAGGGAGGCCTGGCTGAACAATGTACCTTAAAATGTAGAAGAGGCTCCTGCGGTGGCGGTAGTTCCTGGCAGTTCCTGCATTTCGGGAGATCCAGCAGAGGAAGAGAGGCTCTCGTCTTGGAGGAATGTTCGAGTTACTGCACTGACCAGGGATGAAACCAGCCGCGGTGCTGCCAAACTAAATAAAAGGTGCGCTCCGGGTGGACTGGTGCCTGGCTATCCGGTCTCCTAGTGCTTGGCACTGGCAATTCGACCAAGGCAGGTCCGGGAAGGTGATTGGCGAACTGGTTGGCCCCCACCAGCTCAAGGGAAGAAGATAATTGCAGGCGAAGATCTTCTCGAGTGGTTGGAGAAAAGTGGTGAGGATCTGCAGCAGGGCTTCACCGGTGGTTCAGTCATTGCAGATGTCTTCGGCTTCTCTCCTCTTCGGTTTCTTAGTTCCGGTGGCAACATCTTGTCCTCCAGTCTTCAGGACCCTGCTTTTATGCAGCAAGACCCCCATTCATACAGCCTAGCTGTCACTCACACAGTGGGGTAGCTCTCCTGGTGGGAGAACCCCCCAGCCTATCAGGGCAGAGTGTGACTTGGGTTGCGTAGGCATGCCTGTCCAGGGTGCCTATTCCCCCTCCCACACATCCTGTCTACCCCAGACTCAGTGGCGTCGAAAGGAGGGCTTCTATGCAGAAGCCCGCCAAAAGGACGAACAAAGGATCCCAGACCTGGGTGAGGACTATAGAGAAAGACACGAGAAAGAAATTAAATCAAAGTTCTGGCAATAAAAACATACCGGGGTAAAGTTAATATTACAATAAACTGGCGGTATGTTAGAGGCTGTCAGTATAAGTGGTAGCCTCGAACAATGGGAAAATCCCATAGGAAAATATTTGTGGTAGAATATTGATGGTATTAACCACTGCCAACAGCCAGAAACTTTAGAGAGAGGGACTGTATGGTACCCCCTCGAAAATGAACTCCAGGGAAAAACTATTAACCTTTCCCAGTACCTCCATAGTAAGATGGGTTGTACTGGTTTTGTTCATAAGATTTGACTAGTAAACTCAATGGGGACTTTACATGCCTTGGGAGACTGTAGTCAGTCCCAGGGTATGGAGTCTATGTTTGGGGGTTGCTATGACACCCCTGTGGTACGTCACGGAGGGTGCTGTGTACCACACATGAAAAAGATGATTCCTATGAGGGTGAGAAAAATCCCATAGACCATAAGCACACAAGAGAGCCTAAAACACACATTAGCAATCTGCCTAAGAGTGGGGGAAAAAAGGGTCTCGCTCTTAGCAAGCGAAAAAAATAAACCCCTCAAATCCAGCAAAGCTGTTGGGGGACTCTATAGGTAAGGGAAATTAGCCATAGAAGAGAATTCTCCCTAATAGTAAGTGCTTTATAATAATACATCATTATCATTTGTTTGTTTGTTTGTTTTATTCACTTTTTGTGCGCGCCAGACCCAGGGGTAGCAGGGCGCAGTAGCAAGAAAATGCGAAACTTGCAGGTTACATCATAGCAAAATGTACATTAAAAAATACAATAAGATCATACAAATAATTACAAAATATACAGGTTCAAGTAGGTCAATCAGAATTACAGCTGTATACGGTGAAGTCCTAGTGATTAATACCAGTAGGATGTAGGTATCGCCGGTCAACTGAGGTCAGTCGAGGTAAGGAATTGAATGACTTTTTTCCTGAAACAAAGGTAGGGCAGGTCCGCTCTAAGGTCTTGTGGTAGTGAGTTCCAAGTTTTAGCAGCCTTTACCGGGAAGCTATTTCCTCCAATAGTAGTGAGTCTGAAGTTCGGTATTGTCAAGCAATTAGAATTGACAACTCTGGTTGGTCTAAGAGATGTTCTCCTGTAGAATTTGTCAGTCCGGTAACTAGGGGCAGAGTTATTAAGGGCTTTGTGGGTCAGGGATCGCATCTTGAGTTTTATTTTGTTCTCCATGGTCAGCCAGTTGTGATGGCGTCTGGCGGAAGAGACATGGGATCTTTTATTCATGCCTAGTGCTGCTCTCAGGGCATTATTTTGTAATGTTTGTATTCTTTGGGTCATTTTTTTATTAGCTCCAGAGTATAGAGCATTACAATAATCAATTCTGGAGAGAATTAAGGCTCTGGTCAGGATTAGGCAACTCTTATTGGAAAGGAACGGTTTACCGGCTCTTATCAGTTTGCACGTGTAGGCCGTGGAGGAGGCAAGGGATTTTAGCTGTTTATCAAGTGATAGGGTAGAATCAAGATAGAATCCCAGGGTTTTTACATCCTTGGATACTTGGATGATGTTCCCATCTATGTTCAATGAGGAGAATTCCTGTCCTAGTTTTTTGATATTGGCTTGGGTACCCAGGATAATCAACTCTGTCTTATCATCGTTTAGACAAAGGCCGTGAGTGGCCATCCATGCCTGGATGATAAGGTATACCTTGTTCACCAATTCCGTGTCTTTAGCATGATCCCCAGAAAGCGGAGGAGGATCTGTGTATCATCTGCATAATTAGTGTAGGTGATACCAAGATGGTCCAGATCATCAAACAGGGGCTTGGTGAAGATATTGTATAGAGTTGGGGATACACAAAAGCCCTGGGGAACACCACATGAGATAGGGGTGGGATCTGCCGCTGATGAGGGGGAGAAGACTCATCGTTCTCTCGCTCAAGAATGACTTGATCCATCCAATGGCTTCCGAGGAGAAATGGGTGACGGAGTCCAGGTGACTGCAGAGGACTTTGTGATCCACCAAATCAAAGGCAGCTCAGAGGTCCAGGAGTAGTAGGAGTACCGTTCTCCCTTTGTCTCTCAGCTCATCAATTTGAGATTTCAAGTCATTGAGGGCAGTTTCTGTTCCGTGTAGGGGACGGAAGCCCGATTGTCTTTCTCCTAATAGGTTATGTAATTGTAGGTGCTTTTGAATTTGGTTGTATGCGGCTTTGTCCAGAATCTTTAGAAGAAACGGTACCATAGTAATAGGGCGGTAATTAGTAGGGATGAGGGGATCTAATGTCTGTTTTTTAAGGAGGGGGAGTACCCAGGACTGTTTAAGGTTGGCAGGGATGATGCCTGAGGCAAAGGAGGCGTTCATTTAGTGATGAAGGGAGATAATTCTCTGGCAGCATTTTTTATTAACTGTGCCGGGCAAATGTCACCTTTACAATTTGATGGTTTAAGCGACAGGATAACTTTTTCTACTTCCAAGGAGGTCTTTTTGGAGAAGTGGAAGATATTGCTCTGCGCCAGTGGGTTATTGGTGTGAGGCATTTTAGGCAAATCCTGAATTTTGAGTACTACTTTTTTTTGCTGGATTTTATTTTGGAGTGTGATAATTTTATTTGCTAAAGCTTGCTGGATATCTGTGCACCAAGGTTTGTCCTTGGTACAGGTGTCCTGAATGGCGATGGGAGACTCGAGTTCCTTTAGAATGGAAAAAAGCTCTTTCATGCTGGAATTAGATTTACCTATACGGTCATCATATGAGTTACGTTTTGCCTGGCAAACTTCATTTTTGTAAAGTGAGGAGAGAGTGGATAGTTTAGCTTTGTTATCGACTGATGGGCAGAGCCTCCAGGTGGTTTCGCTCTTTCTTTTCAGAATGCGTAAATCTCTTAGCTGTGGAGTAAACCATTTGTTTAGATGAGCTTTCGGTTTGCTTGGTCTAAGTTTGAGAGGAGCCACTTTATCTAGGGTAGTGAGCATGATAGTATTAAATTCTTGCACTAGGATGCTAGGGTTTAGATTAGCTGACAGAGTGTTAAGGGTCGGTAATATAGCTGGATCACTTTCTCTACAGTGATACATTTTTTATTTCTGGTTAAGCAAGGTGGCGCTAGTGGGAGGGCCGTAGGGTTAGGTCTGGCAGTAGCTACATTAAAGGACACCAGGGAATGGTCTGTCCAGGGTAAGGGCATTATAGATGAGATAGTGGCTGTACAGTTGCAGTCAGCTATCCAGTCTAATGTTCTTCCCTTCAGGTGCGTAGGCTTGTCAACTCTTTGAGTTAGGCCAAGTGCGTGAATATTATTGGCTACCAATGTAGCATTGGTATCTGTGGTGTCATGGAGACCTAAATTAAAGTCCTCAAGAAGGATTGATTGAGAACGAGGTTTGAGGTTATTTGTGAGTAAGTTATGGCCTTGGAAGTCTGCTTGCATTCACAGTAATTTGTTAATATAGGCCTATACACACTGATATTAACTATACATATGGTGATCCATTCTTGTATGAAATGTATATAACATTATAGTGATATCGTAACAATATTTTTCATAGTGTACTTATGAACCATGCTATGCAACTTCCTGGTTTCTCAAGGGGTGAAAGGTCGTGTTACTTCGCTTCCCGTGATATCGCTTTGGGTGGCGGTCAAATGACATTACTTCCTGTGATGTCATCAGAGGTCAGTGGTACAAAGTATCCCTACCACACCACACTGTGAGGTGAAGAGTGCAGTGTTAAATAAACAGACAATTTAAGACTGGAGAACGGAGTTCTACTGCACTGATAGTCATAGGGACTGATCAGTGCCCCCAAAACAGATGAGCCTAGCAAGACAGGTGAAATGAAAAGGCTTCACTTGCCTCCAAAAGTCAGGATGGGAACAAAACAACACAACATGTTGGTTGTGCAGGGGACAGGGGATGGCGGGGGAGGGGATGTTTCCATTAATGTCTATGGAGGGAAAGCAGCATAAAGAAAATCTTTCCTCACATTTGCCTGCACCGATCTCTACATGTGAGCCCCACCTACTAACCCAATCCTGGTGCTACTGTAACACATGGGGCCACATGGCACCTCTTTCCCGTCTCCCCCTTCCTCCAATGCTTACTACATCTGCCTCAGCCATCTAGCAAGCCACTCCCTAACATGCTCTCTGGGGCGACTCTATTTGTGGTGTGCAAAATTCGATTGTTCTAAACTAAGCAGCAGTCTTAAAATGTAACTAGTTGTTTTTGGCACCCCTCACTAATTGTATTGATGTTTTGAAATATGAGCTGACTGAATATGGGTGAACGTTTTGATAGTATTATGAGTTTGAAAACAGGACGGGGGACAAGAAACACCCATGTATGACACATGATTTAGGCAAATATCTCCATGCTGTTTGAAGTAGCCCCCTACTTCTTGATATATGTTGGTGTACAGGACAGTAGTAGTTTAAAGTATTCGTCAAAATAAAAGAATACTGTTGTGGCTAGGGTAAGGTGGATTACATACAGTTTAATTGTGTTTCTGGATGTTTATATGCCTATTTGTAGGATCATTTGTCATGCCATGTTTTACCTAATAAAGTAACATATATGTGGCTATCTCTTTTTTTATTTCCAAGTCAGAATCTGTCTACCTATAAAGAGCTTTGTTCATTGGCAAGTGATCTCAATCAGCCTGATCTTGTATACAAATTCATGAACTTGGCTAATCATCATGCAATGTGGAACTCTCGAAAGGTATGTAAGTTCATACTCTGCTTATCTGCAGGCTGATAGTAAGCACTGTGTTTTTTCAGTTAGCCTTTACTAGGGTTGAAGGCAGATTGAACTGTGGTATCATTTGAGCAGTATGTACAGTCTTTGAAGAATTCAGAGTTGTCATTTTCATAGTCCACAAATTGCTATTGCACAAACGAATAACAGACCGATGTGTAGTACTGGCTACATTTATTTTTGCAAGGTTGTAAACATCTCATGTTAGCATTTTTCACATTACTGCAAACAATTAGTAAAAGCCTAAAGAGATCATATTTTACCATAAATTGGTTGTCTCATCTGTAACTTGTCTTAGACGTCTAATGAAGGCTAGGTTGTAACATTTTTGATCTTCTTTGGTATCAAATAGCAATTACAGACCACTTGTTTTTTTTCTTATTTGACCTTGTTGGACAGCGGACCATGCTGCAATAAAAATGAACTCTTTGTGATAAGGCCTTTCCCTTTGTTTAATCTGTCGAGCGCTGCCTTGTTAGGAATTGGGTGACCACTGGAGCAAGGTACTTCTACACGTTATATGATGCAGGGCTATGGATCAGCATGGGGAGAATTCCCTGGTCCACTCTGCCCTTTCTCAAGAACGTGACAGGGACTTCACATTGTTCTCCAGCATGAGGTCTGGCATGGATTCACATGCTCATGAATATTCCCCGTCATCAGGCTGGGAATCCTCGGTAAAGAAAAAATCAGTTTCACTTCTGAACTTTCTTTCTCCTAACAACCAATCAGTGGTCTCTGGGTCATACTGCCCCCAGCCTTTGACTGCTCTCTACCTAAATCCCTCCTCTGGCAGCCATCTTCACATTTTTACAGCAGTGTTGGGAGTCCTCGTGCTATAGCTCTCGAGCTTTTACTGCGTTTTGCGATTTTTCTAAGAGTTTTACTAAATGTTTTCGGTCAATTGAGCCTCAAGCTCCACCGATTAACCTTTCTGATTAACGGGGCTCCGTTTCGGATTCTCATCGCCCCTCAAGGTTGGATTTTCATTGAGTTTGCTTCTTGGAGGATTCCAGAAGTTTCTATCGAGGCCTACACCGCGTGGATATGGCAGAGGAGAAGGACTCGGCACCTCTCTTCAAGGTTTGCACCCCCCCTCCTGCTGCAACCTACGGAACATCTTTTTGGATGATGGACATTCCCTGTGCCTCTACTGCCTGCATTCGTACCAGACGCATGTGGAGGACAACTGCGTGGCTTGTCGGGAGATGGTGTCGGGCACGCGGGACGACCGACCCGAGCACCTCAACGAGTGGCTTCAGGCCAAGGTCCCTGCTCTGGATGAGTCCCGACAGCATGTCTCCCCTGCCGAGAAGAAGAAGAAAGCGGAGCGGTCTTCTAATACCTTTGAGGGTGCCCCTACCGCGGGGGCCCAACATAAGGCTGAGCACCGCAAGTCCACTGCCTCCGGGAGCGCTGTTGCGACAGGCTACTCGGCGGCAGGGCGAGTTCAGCATCTCCAGCACCTTGGACCACGAGCCAACGCTATGGTTCTTCAAAGAAGATGAAGTTGGACCATCCGGGTAAGCTTTTGGAGAAGACCCAAGCCGGGCCAAGGGGGAGCAGGGTCACGACCCTCCCCGAAGGTGAAGGACGCGGTCAAGACCACGAAGGCCCAGGTGCCTCAAAGACCCACACTTCCATCGAAGTAGTAGTAGTGGCGTCCCTCGCGAAGGCCGTCTGGGCGGATTCCCAGGGCATGGCCCCAAAGGCTAGAGTATCCCTGCCTGCCAGGAGGGAGTCCTCTTTCCAGCCTATTGAGAAGACTCCAGAGAAGGTGATGCCCATCATTTCACCAAAACTGTCCCCCCTGGTCGCAGAGAAGGGAGGAGTGTAAAGAAGACCGGTGGGGGGGTCTGTACTTCTGCTCTCTATATGGTAGAGGGGAGGCACAGAGGACCCCAGCCAAGATTCTCTAATACGGTAGCGATGGGCGAGCAATCAAGGCCTAGCTTCTCAGGAGGTGATGCAGGCTGGTTCTTAAGTACAGTGTATCCCCAAGCCCCCACAAAGGAATGTCCACACACTGTATTACTGAAAACACAGTCTTTATATAATTAATATTCAAGGGTTATGTACACTTATCACAATAACGCACTTTGTGCTCAGGAAAATCAGCAATGGTAAATATCTACAATTCTAAAGTGGTACCACTAATATTAGACCTCATTAAAGTGCATTCACAATACTGTTAAAATGGCACACAGATCAATAAGAAGGAAACCAGCAATAGAGAGAGGAGAGATAACAGAGGGTTGAAACAATAGGCAGAATACTGGCCCCTACCACTGGACACAGTTCTGTGTGGAGATCCCCCCACCTGGGCAACCTGTAAAATAAAGAGATATGACACCAGCCCAGTCCAGATATTGTTCAATAGTCTATTTCTCTCCTATAATGTTTTTACCCCCCCAATGTACCTGGTGGAGTCGAGTTCCTCGAAAAGGCGTCGACAAGCGTCGAGGGACTCGCTGTTCGGCGACGGGGAATCGACGGCCCTTCTTGAATGCCTTCCTTTTCAGGCGGGAGGCACGGGGCGTCGAACGTCCGTCGACAAACGAGGCCGAACGTTGTCGAAGAGGCGGCAGCTCCGTCCGAGCGGTGCTCGTCGGCGTCGGGGCGTCGGCGTCCTGCAAGGCGGAGGTGTGCGGGGCACCTCGATGACAATAGTTCTGGACCGCAAAGATTGTAGAGACGGGAGCCCAGCAAGGGCGTCGAGTCGTCCGAGTCTTTGGGGTCGTCGGGTGGCGGGAAACCCACCGGCAGGTTTCTCCTCGGCGCGTTGGTCGTCCTCGACTTTCTCCGGCAGGATAAGCGGTCGACGATGCGGTCGAGAGAGTCCTTCGATTGAATGTTCTTAGGCAATGGAGCGGACGGCTCCGATCGTCGGCGGCACGGCGTCAAGTGGTTCCCACGGCTGGGCACACAACTTCGACGGGCCTCCAGCGGTTACACAGACCTGCGAACCCTGGTCGACGGCAATGGACTTCGACGGCGTCGATGTCCGGGTGCTTCACTTCGATCTCCTCGGCGGTCCCGTCTCGGGTCGGCAGCCTTTCGAGGGTCTGACTTCCAGGGCGCTTCGGCGAAGATTCAGCGGTGCTCGATGGTCCCTCGGAGCACGGGAAGAGGGCGCCTAGCCAGGTCCTCTCTCGGGTCAGCCCTCGACAATTTCGACAACCTTCAGTTCCGTCGAAGCAAATGCCACAGCAAGTCTTCTTCTTCCAGCTGGACGTCGAGGATCAGCAAATCCAGTTACTCTTGAGTGGAGACTCAGCTTCTGAATGCTTCTGAACAATTTCCAGTGGTGAGAGGTCCCCAGATATACTATTCTGTCTCTCATCCACACTGCTGGCACACACACAGCAGCCAATCACACAGAAGGGCATTCATGCAGTCAGTCAGCCAATCAGGCACACAGTGCATTCAGGCCACACTCCTCCCTTTCAGACACTCACAACAAGGAATGTGGATTGGGACAAGTACCCAGCCATTCAACACTACACACTGCATTCAGGCCAGTTTCGGGCAGGGCTGTCTCAGTCTTTGTCTCTCATGCCAGAAACCAGACAACCACAACAAGGAGTGTATATTGGTCACACACTCCATTCACCCAGGTCCCACCCACAGGAGGTACCCACAACATACAGTCACTGGGAAGGCTCCAGTCAGTCTAGCTGGGCCTTCACAACAACACCATATATGGAACTTCCACCCAACAGCCAGTCAGGGGGAAGGGACAGAGTCAGGGCTTCCCAGGACTTTGGGAAAAACAAGATAACAGGCAATAGAAAGCAAGAGGCCACAGGGGCCATCTTGTTTCCTATCAGGAATCAACTGATTCCAATGGCAGGGCCTGGGTATCCCAAAATGGAGGACACCCAGAGCACCTGTCAAATTCAGCATGGAGCTGCCACCAGCCCATACCCTGCTCTGTGGGCCACCCACAGGTGCCCAAAAACATACACTAGGGGCACAGGGTTGTACCCCTACCCATGGGTGCCATAAGGGTATCCCATGGGTCTGTTCACCAAATCAAAAGAGAGCTGCACTGCCAGGAGTCCCTCATGGACTCCTGGGCAGAAAACATGACAGAACACACGGTAAAAACAGAGAAAGGACAAGGATTCAGAGGCCCTGTCCCTCAGATGCATTTCCGGCATCACAGTCGCCCCCCCCAGACTGAGGTGGAGGGTGCCTAATCTCCCACGGGATAGACACCCTCATCCAGACGGTCAACATACCTTCTGGAAAGGCCATCTGCATTATCGTGACTCTTCCCTGGTCTGTGCTCTATGGTGAAGTCTAGCCCTTGTAGGCTAATCGACCACCTGAGCAATTTCGGATTCTCACCCTTCATCTGCATAAGCCACTTCAGGGGCTTATGATCTGTTTGGACCTTGAAGGTGGACCCCGTAAGGTAGGGCCTAAAACGCCTAAGGCTCCAAACTATACTAAAACATTCCTTTTCAACAGTAGCCCACCTAAGTTCTCTACCCTTGAGTTGTCTACTGATGAATATGATAGGATGTTCTCTCCCTTTGTCATCTAACTGGGACAAGACAGCTCCAATTCCGGTGTCGCAGGCATCCGTCTGGACGATAAAGGGTCGGCTGTAGTCAGGCGCACTCAACACAGGTGCCCTACACAGACTTTCTTTCAAGCCATCAAAGGCCCTCTGACAGTCTTCAGTCCAATTAACCTTCCTAGGCTGTTTGGGTGAAGTTAGAGCTGTCAGGGGTGCAGCTATGGTTCCATAGTCTGCCATGAAATTGCGATAGTACCCAGTGAGGCCCAAAAAGGCTCTCACCTGGGTTTGAGTAGTGGGAGTCTCCCAGTTCTGTACGTCCTGTACTTTACTGGAGAGAGGTTGGATTTGACCCCCTCCTACCTCATGACCAAGATAGGTAACTTTCCCCTGAGCTATCTGGCACTTGGTGGCCTTGATAGTGAGGTTAGCCCTTTTCAAGGCCTGCAACACCTTATCCAGATGTGTCAAATGCTCTTCCCAGGTGGAACTGTAGACGGCAATGTCGTCTAAGTAAGCCACACAAAAGGCTTCCAGCCCACTGAGCGCATGGTTGACCAATCTCTGGAAGGTGGCAGGGGCATTCTTCAACCCAAAGGGCATGACCCTAAACTGGTAGAGTCCCTCAGGTGTGGAGAATGCCGTCTTTTCCTTGGCATGGTCCGTCAGAGCTATTTGCCAATAGCCTGAGGTAAGGTCAAAGGTGCTCACAAATTTGGCAGCACCTATAGTGTCCACGAGCTCATCAGCCCTGGGCAATGGGTGCGCGTCAGTTTTGGTGACGGCATTGACTCCTCGGTAGTCCACACAGAACCTCCAATCCTTGGTACCCGCCGGGGAACTTGCCTTGGGGACAAGGACCACTGGACTGGACCAGGGACTGGTGGAGGGTTCAATAACACCCAGATCCAACATCTTGGCGACCTCAGCCTGGATGTGGTTTTTGACGGTATCTGACATACGATAGCTCCTGCTTTTGACAGGCACACTGTCACCAGTGTCAATTTCGTGCTTACACCACGGTGTAAGGCCCGGTGTCAGTGAAAACAGAGGGGCATACTGCTGGAGCAAAGCCCGGCAGGCCCTCTGCTGCTCTGTTGTCAAATCGGGAGAGAGTTGTACTCCCTCCACTGAGCCATCCTGAGGGTTGCTATGCAGCAAATCAGGAAGGGGCTCACTCTCATCCTCTTCTTGCCCTGAAGCTAGCAAGAGACATGAGACCTCTGCTCGCCTGTGGAAGGGCTTGAGCCTGTTGACATGGAATACCTGGGGGGCTACCCCAGAGGCTCCCATGTCCACCAGATAATTGACTTCGCCCATCTTGGAGATGATCCTGAAGGGTCCAGTCCACTTGTCTGCCAAAGCTCTAGGCTTGGTAGGCTCCATCACAAGGATTTCCTGTCCCGGAGTCCAATCCACTTGCGAAGCTTTCAGGTCATGCCAGTACTTATTCAATTCCTGGCTGGCCTTGAGATTTGCTGTTGCCTGACCCATCATTTGTGTCATCCTCCGCCTGAGGCCTAACACATAGTCCCCCACTTGCTTGGCGGGACCTGGAGGGGTGGCTTCCAAGCCTTCTCGGATCAAGGCGAGGGGCCCCCTCACGGGATGTCCAAAGAGTAACTCAAAGGGGCTGAAACCAACACCCTCTTGAGGTACCTCTCTGTAAGCAAACAGCAGGCATGGCAGGAGGAGATCCCATTTCCTCCTTAGGGGCTCTTCCAAAGCACCTAGCATGCCCTTGAGAGTTTTGTTAAATCTCTCAACCAGACCATTGGTCTGGGGGTGGTAAGAGGTGGAGAACTTGTAGGTTACCCCGCACTCTTTCCACATGGTTTTCATGTAACTAGACATGAAGTTGGATCCTCGGTCAGAGACAACCTCCTTGGGGAATCCAACACGGGTGAAAATGCCCAGGAGAGCCCTGGCAACCACCTTGGCAGTAACAGTCCGAAGGGGTATTGCCTCAGGGTACCTGGTGGCATGATCTACCAAGACCAGGATGAACCGATGTCCACCTGAAGTGGGAGGGTCAAGGGGACCGACGATGTCGATGCCCACCCTCTCAAATGGTGTGCCAACCACTGGTAATGGCTGCAGTGGGGCAATGACCCTGCCTCCAGTCTTGCCAGACAACTGACAAGTTGGGCAGGTCCTGCAGTGGGACTCCACCTCTACTCCCATCCGTGGCCAGTAGAAATGGGCAGAGAGCCTCTGCTTAGTCTTCTTGGTCCCAAGATGACCAGCCAAGGGCACCTCATGCGCCAACTGCAGTAGGAAGGGCCTGTAAACCTGGGGTACCACCAACCTCTTGCGGGCACCAGGTTCGGGCTTAGTGGGCTCACTAACAAGGAGCTCACCCTCCCAATAAATCTTGAATGTCCTAGGCACTTCACCTTGTGCCTGGGACAGGGCCTGTTTCCTCAGGCCCTCGAGAGAGTGGCACTCTCTCTGTCCCTTACAGAAGTCTGCCCGGGAGGGTCCCCCTTCAGCTAACAAGCATTGAAGGTCGGGATGATCCTCCGGGTTGAGAACCTCTCCCACAGGAGAGTCTTCTGTCTCTTCTCCCACAGGAGTTGAGTTTGGGTTTTCCGCTGGACCCAGCCCGTCCGGAGCATGGATCCCATTGGGTGCTGTCGGAACAGCAGGAAGAGAAGGTGTTCCCTCCACAGAGGTGGCCTTCTTGGTCTTCCTTCTTCTTGCCTTAGGCCTCGCCTTTGGCTCGGATACCTGACTCACAGCCAGACCCGGTGTCACCTGTGACCTAGTGACTGCAGCAGCAGTCATGGGAAGACCATCCGAGATCAACCCCAACTCTACTAGATCATTTCCTAACAGAATGTTAGCAGGGACATTGTCCTGAACCAGGACAGGAAGCTTTGCTGTCTTGTCTCCAATCATGAGTGTGACTAGGGCTACAGGCGATAATTTGGGAGGCCCACCAGCTAACCTGGTGGTTTGCAGAGGAGCACCTTCATAGTCCTCTGGCTTGAGCAGGGTCCTGTCCACCACTGTCATGCTTGCCCCAGTGTCTCTCAAACCAGTAGAAGGCTGGCCATTCAAGAGGACACTTCTCAAAAATCTACGGGTGTTCTGTGGGATAGTCGCCAGTACTTCTGCGTACTGGTCCCAGGCCCCAAGGGACACTAAGGAAATCTCTACCGGAGCACCAAAGGTGATTCCGGTAGAGGAGGGGAGGACAGTGGCCTCCACCTCAGACACGGGGTAAGGGTAGGTCAGGCTGACAGCCTGTACTCCAAGTGCCTTACCTTTACACTTGGGGTCACCCCTTTTGTGATCCAGAGCCCCACAGTCCCAACAAGTGCCAGGAGTGCGGGGTACGGTACTGGAACCACTGGGAACCTGCTTTGCAGCAGGTGGACCACTACTCTTATTCCCACCCACAGAGGACTTATCCCCACCAGATTTTTGGGTCTTAGGAGAGGAAGGTTTTGGTTTACCCGACTGTGATTGCTTTTGGGACTCCTCAGCTTTCTGAGAGGTCCCCTTTTCTTTGTCCTTGTCCTTCCCACTGGAGTCCTTAGGGGACACCCGGTGGGAGACCCACTTGTCAGCCAACCTAGCCAGCTTAAAGGGGTCCAAAATGTTCTGGTCAGCCACATACTGACGCAGCTCTGGTGAACAGGCTTCAGAAAAATGCTCAAAAAACAAGAGGTGGGACAACTCAACAAAAGTTTTCACCTTGTAACCGTCAATCCACCCCATCATGTTCATGTGCGCAGTACTCACCCAGTCAACCCAAGACACATTCTCTCTTTTCTTAAAATCCCTGAACCTTTTAAGGTATTGGGTAGGTGTCTTGCCAAACTTGGCAATCAAAGCAGACTTCATACACTCATACTGACCCCTTTCCTCCACACTCAGCTTCAGAATACAGTCATATCCAGTTTGAGGCACTCTGCTTAACAAACACTTAGCCCAATCTCTTTTATCTACATCATGAATTGCACAAGCCATTTCAAACGCTTCAATCCATTGGAGGATATCTGAACCCTCCACAAACACACCAACCAAATCTTTCATAAACTTGGTGGCTGGGGACCTGCCACTCTCAATTGGTCTAGCTGAAGTCTCCACTCTAGCTCTCTCTAGCTGGATTCTCTGACATTCAGTGTCCTTGTCTTTGAGCGCAAGATCCCTATTCTTGAGTTCCACTTGCTGTGCCAGCTCCTCTTTCTTAAGCTCAGCTTCTATTTCCAACTTGCGATATTCAAAGGCCAATTTCATCCTTAATAACTCAAGTTCCATGGAATTGCTGGGGTTTGGAACAGAGGCAGCAGGAATGGTGGCATTCCCAGAAACAGATTCAGCGACAACCCCAGGGGCAGAGTCCTCACTGGTTGCATCCCCCCCTTCATCAAGGGTTTCACCATCAGTCTGGTAGTCCACCAGGGCAGCTATCAGCTCAGCCCTAGACTTATCCACAAAGTCCAACTCCCTGGCTTCACAAGCACTCTGGAGAGCCTCTAAGCTCATCCGAGTCAATTTACCATTTGCAATGGGCTCCATTGCCTGTAATGCAGTTATTTGGTACACACCCAAACCTTAATCTAATAAAGTGCGGATATTTTGTAAGTGGCACGGTTATACACTGAGTCTTAAAACCATAAGCATCCCACCGCTGCCACCAGCTTTGTAAAGAAGACCGGTGGGGGGGTCTGTACTTCTGCTCTCTATATGGTAGAGGGGAGGCACAGAGGACCCCAGCCAAGATTCTCTAATACGGTAGCGATGGGCGAGCAATCAAGGCCTAGCTTCTCAGGAGGTGATGCAGGCTGGTTCTTAAGTACAGTGTATCCCCAAGCCCCCACAAAGGAATGTCCACACACTGTATTACTGAAAACACAGTCTTTATATAATTAATATTCAAGGGTTATGTACACTTATCACAATAACGCACTTTGTGCTCAGGAAAATCAGCAATGGTAAATATCTACAATTCTAAAGTGGTACCACTAATATTAGACCTCATTAAAGTGCATTCACAATACTGTTAAAATGGCACACAGATCAATAAGAAGGAAACCAGCAATAGAGAGAGGAGAGATAACAGAGGGTTGAAACAATAGGCAGAATACTGGCCCCTACCACTGGACACAGTTCTGTGTGGAGATCCCCCCACCTGGGCAACCTGTAAAATAAAGAGATATGACACCAGCCCAGTCCAGATATTGTTCAATAGTCTATTTCTCTCCTATAATGTTTTTACCCCCCCAATGTACCTGGTGGAGTCGAGTTCCTCGAAAAGGCGTCGACAAGCGTCGAGGGACTCGCTGTTCGGCGACGGGGAATCGACGGCCCTTCTTGAATGCCTTCCTTTTCAGGCGGGAGGCACGGGGCGTCGAACGTCCGTCGACAAACGAGGCCGAACGTTGTCGAAGAGGCGGCAGCTCCGTCCGAGCGGTGCTCGTCGGCGTCGGGGCGTCGGCGTCCTGCAAGGCGGAGGTGTGCGGGGCACCTCGATGACAATAGTTCTGGACCGCAAAGATTGTAGAGACGGGAGCCCAGCAAGGGCGTCGAGTCGTCCGAGTCTTTGGGGTCGTCGGGTGGCGGGAAACCCACCGGCAGGTTTCTCCTCGGCGCGTTGGTCGTCCTCGACTTTCTCCGGCAGGATAAGCGGTCGACGATGCGGTCGAGAGAGTCCTTCGATTGAATGTTCTTAGGCAATGGAGCGGACGGCTCCGATCGTCGGCGGCACGGCGTCAAGTGGTTCCCACGGCTGGGCACACAACTTCGACGGGCCTCCAGCGGTTACACAGACCTGCGAACCCTGGTCGACGGCAATGGACTTCGACGGCGTCGATGTCCGGGTGCTTCACTTCGATCTCCTCGGCGGTCCCGTCTCGGGTCGGCAGCCTTTCGAGGGTCTGACTTCCAGGGCGCTTCGGCGAAGATTCAGCGGTGCTCGATGGTCCCTCGGAGCACGGGAAGAGGGCGCCTAGCCAGGTCCTCTCTCGGGTCAGCCCTCGACAATTTCGACAACCTTCAGTTCCGTCGAAGCAAATGCCACAGCAAGTCTTCTTCTTCCAGCTGGACGTCGAGGATCAGCAAATCCAGTTACTCTTGAGTGGAGACTCAGCTTCTGAATGCTTCTGAACAATTTCCAGTGGTGAGAGGTCCCCAGATATACTATTCTGTCTCTCATCCACACTGCTGGCACACACACAGCAGCCAATCACACAGAAGGGCATTCATGCAGTCAGTCAGCCAATCAGGCACACAGTGCATTCAGGCCACACTCCTCCCTTTCAGACACTCACAACAAGGAATGTGGATTGGGACAAGTACCCAGCCATTCAACACTACACACTGCATTCAGGCCAGTTTCGGGCAGGGCTGTCTCAGTCTTTGTCTCTCATGCCAGAAACCAGACAACCACAACAAGGAGTGTATATTGGTCACACACTCCATTCACCCAGGTCCCACCCACAGGAGGTACCCACAACATACAGTCACTGGGAAGGCTCCAGTCAGTCTAGCTGGGCCTTCACAACAACACCATATATGGAACTTCCACCCAACAGCCAGTCAGGGGGAAGGGACAGAGTCAGGGCTTCCCAGGACTTTGGGAAAAACAAGATAACAGGCAATAGAAAGCAAGAGGCCACAGGGGCCATCTTGTTTCCTATCAGGAATCAACTGATTCCAATGGCAGGGCCTGGGTATCCCAAAATGGAGGACACCCAGAGCACCTGTCAAATTCAGCATGGAGCTGCCACCAGCCCATACCCTGCTCTGTGGGCCACCCACAGGTGCCCAAAAACATACACTAGGGGCACAGGGTTGTACCCCTACCCATGGGTGCCATAAGGGTATCCCATGGGTCTGTTCACCAAATCAAAAGAGAGCTGCACTGCCAGGAGTCCCTCATGGACTCCTGGGCAGAAAACATGACAGAACACACGGTAAAAACAGAGAAAGGACAAGGATTCAGAGGCCCTGTCCCTCAGATGCATTTCCGGCATCACAAGGAGCACGGTTGTCTTCCATGGCACGGACATTTCCTCAGAGGTAGAGCTCACCAGCCTCCAGGTCCTCCAGGAGGGGATATGAGTCCTGAGCAGGCCCTACGGGGGTTGGGGGGATCCCGACGAGGGCGACGACGACGAGGAGACCGACGAGGAGCAACAGGGCAGTGACGACGGAGCGGATCCTAAGCCGCAAATGCCCTGGTCCCCGTCGCTTCCACCCCAGCAGCCACCTGGGGATATCTCGGTGGACATTCTGACGGCTCTGCATACCCTGTGCTCTGAATTCCAGCCAAGGATGCCTCTGGTGCCGGCGGCCCCGCCCGCGGTGCCGAGGCCATCGGAGGAACCACCACCCAAGAGTAGGAGAGCACCCCCTCCCCCTTTTCACCCCTCGACCCCCCCCATCCCCCACTGAGCGATGACACAGAACGGGACACGGCGACGGCCAGCTCTCCAGCATGGGGTCTGGCATGGATTCACATGCTCATGAATATTCCCCGTCATCAGGCTGGGAATCCTCGGTATAGAAAAAATCAGTATCAGTTTAGTTTCTCATCTGTCTTTCTCAGTAGTAACCAATCACTGGTCTCTGGGTCATACTGCCCCCAGCCAATGACTGCTCTCTCCCTAAGCCCCGCCCCTGGCAGCCATTCTCAGATTTTTACCGCACGTTCAAGTGTTGGGAGTCCTCGTGCTTAGCTCTCGAGCTTTTGCTGCGTTTTCACGCTTTTTCAGGAGATTTTCTCATTTTTTCGGTTAAATAGAGCCTCAAGCTCCACCGTTTCTACTTCCAATCAACAGGGATCCATTTTGGAGTTTCTATGCCCCTCAAGGGTGAAGATTTCGTCGAGTTACGCTTTTGGAGGATTCCAGAAGTTCCGAGGCCTACCACGGACATGGCCCAGGAGAAAGGGAGCTCGACGCCCGGGAAGCTATTCAGGACCTGCCTTGGATGCCAGCTTCAGAACATTTTCAAGGAGGATGAGCATTCTTTATGCCTCTACTGTCTCCATGAGGACAAGACGCACAAGGAAAAGAACTGCGCGTTTTGTGGGAACATGTCGGAGCGGACCATGAAGGATCGCCACCTCTGTCTCGCCAACTGGCTGGAAGATAAAAGCCCGCCAGGCGAGAAGAAGAAGAAGAAGTCCGAGCGGTCTTCGAAGTCCTGTGAGGGTGCTCCGGCGACGGGGCCCAACAAAAGGCTAAGCACCGCGGGCTCCTTGGCTGCCAGGCAGGGCGCACCCTCCGTGGCGCCATCAACCGCGAGCCAGCGCTCTGGCTCGGGTAAGAGGAAGTCCGAGAACCCGGCAAAGCTTCTGGAGAGGCCCCGGTCGATCTCGAAGATTCCGGCAGAGGGGGGAGCGAGGCTCGGACCCTCCCCCCAAGGTGAAGGCCCCAGGCGTACAGAAGGTGACGTTGGCCTTAATTCACCCTGCTAAGACCTCGATTGAGGATGTCGCCGCGGCCCTGGCTCAGCCTGTGAAGGCTACGCCAGTGGAGGCGCCCTCAGGTACCAGAGTCTCCCTGCCACCGCGGAGGGAGTCGTCTTTCAGGCCCATCGAGAAGACCCCCACGAAGTCCTCGTTGGAAAGGGGGTTTGGGGGGTGGTGGCCATCGTGGATACGGACACGACCTCTGAAGAGGAGCTCATCCAAGTCGTGGAGGAGGCCCAGCCCATCGGGAGGTATCCCGACACGGGCGACGACGAGGGCGACGGTGACGCAGACGAGGCTCCTCAAGAGCCCTCGCTCCCGTCGTTTCCAGCGCCGCAGGACACCTCGGCGGCCATTTTGTCAGCCATCCAGTCCTTATGCTTGGAGATGAGGACTAGGTTGCTCCTTCCCCCGACGGGGGTGCCTGAGCCAGACCCGACGGAGGAACCGGAGCCAGGACCTTCGGGGAGCCCACCCCTTAAGAGGAGGACGACGCATCCTAGGCCTCCTCTCCCGCCTCTGCGGCCTTCTCTGCCTTCCCCCCGGTCCACTACCCACGGGGATGATACAGGCATGGACACGACTACGACGGGTACGGATGACGACGGAGGCGACGACTGGACGTGTCCCCCGTAGCCCCCTGCCCAGGCGTCCCCGCCCGACGAGATTCGATCCTTCCATGCAATGATCTCCAGGGCATCCGAGCTCTTCCAGCTCTGCCCCGAGGAAAAGAAGGAGGGGTTCCTTTACCAGCAGCGCGAGGCTAAAAGTAAGACGGTCCTCGCCGTACCACTTCTTGATGACATCTGGGATGAGGGGCTCGCCCTCCTCAAGAACCCTGCCACGGCTCCTGCGAAGAGGGACCGGTACGAGAAGAAGTACCGGGTCCCCGATGCTGCCCCCTTGTGCCTTAGGGCGCAACCTACCCCGGAATCGGTCGTTTCGGCGGCAGCCAAGAAGAAAGCGGGGGGGGCATCGGCCTCGACTTCAACCTCCCCTCCGGATGGCGAGGGTAGGAAGCTGGATGCGATGGGACGACAGGTCATCTCATCTGCAGCAACGACCATCAAGGAGGCCAACGCCCTGGCCATCGTAGCCCGCTACGACAGGGAGTTGTGGTTCAAGATCGCCCCTCTGTTGGACTTCCTTCCGGATGCCAAGAGGGCTGAGGCCCTGGAAATCTTGCAGGAAGGTGAGATTGCCTCGGACCACGCCATTATGGTGGCTACGGACATCGCTGACACCTGTTTCCGTCAGTTGGGCAACAGCGTTTGCCTGAGACGACGAGGTTGGCTCAAGGCGACGGATTTCCGCCAGGACGTTAAGACCAAGGTTTTGGACATGCCCTTCGATGGGAACAACCTTTTTGGCAAGGCGGTTGATGAATCCCTTCAGGCGATCAAGACGGAGACGGCCCGTGCACTGGGTGTGCTCCAACAGCGACGGCCGTCCTTTCGGAGCTCCGCAGGCAGACAGGGTGCCTCCAAGGGAGCTGGCAGCAGCTCCTCTACTTACCGTCAAGCGGCAAGGTCTTCGTCGCAGGAGGCCTACAGGGGACGCGGCAAGTCAGGTGGATCCGCCGTCGTCGCCAAGGTGGTCAAGGAGGCAAAGCGGCCTCCAAGCAAGATTGAACCGTCCGTCGGGTCGAGCCCCCGCCGAAGCACCCCGGTGGGAGGCCGGCTGACGAAGTTCATCGGCGTGTGGGAGTCCATCTCCACCGACCGTTGGTTGCTGGACGCCCTGGCCCTGGGGCACGCCCTTGAGTTCCAGAAGAGGTGCCCCCGCATTCCTCCCGTGGCCAGGAACGAAAATCACGTCCCTCAACTGCTGTTGGAAGTACGGGCGATGCTCAGGAAAGGTGCCATCAAGCTTGTCCCGAAGAGGCTTCGGGGCTCCGGAGTTTACTCAAGATACTTCATCGTGAAGAAGAAGACAGGAGGATGGCGTCCCATCCTGGACCTGCGACGACTAAACAAATACATCAAGGCACAGAAGTTCCGGATGGTCACCCTCCAGCACGTGCTGGGACAGCTGGAGGAGGGCGATTTCCTGTCGTCGTTGGACTTGGAGGATGCTTACTTCCACATCCCTCTTCTAAAGAGGCACCGAAAGTTCCTCAGGTTCGTGGTCAAAGGGCAGCACTACCAGTTCAAGGCCCTCCCGTTCGGATTAAAATCGGTGCCCAGGGTGTTCACCAAGTGCCTAGCACCGGTGGCGGCGCGGCTGTGCCTGCAGGGGATCCACGTTTACCCCTACCTGGACGACTGGCTCATACGGGCAAGGACAAGGGAGCTCACCGTGGAACACACTGCGAAGTCCGTCCAGCTGCTCACGGACCTGTGGTTCTCCATCAACTTTCCAAAATCCCACCTGGTCCCGTCGCAAGTCGCCCTGTTTCTGGGAGCACAGCTCGACACAGTGGCGCGGCGGGCCTCTCCGTCGGAGGAAAGGATAAGGACCATCCTAGGAAAGGTGCAACGTCTACTGGCCACGGACGTGGCCAGAGTGAGGTCTATCAAGTCCCTCCTCGGAATGATGTCCTCCTGCATTTATTGGGTGCCCCACTGCAGACTTCGGATGCGGCCCGTGCAAGAATTCCTCGACGCCCACTGGATCCAGACGACGGGCAGCTTCGAGGACAAGATCCCGCTCGACGAAGTGTTCCGTCAGGTGATACGATGGTGGGGTGTCCGCGCTCATCTGGCAGCAGGAACAGGTTTCCTAGCCCCGGCCCACCAGGTGATGGTGACGACGGATGCCTCCCTGGAAGGTTGGGGAGCGCACACCGGGGGTCGCCACGCGAGAGGTCCTTGGTGCTCGGAGGAGAAGACTCTCCACATCAACATCTTGGAGCTCCGCGCAGTGTTCTGGGCCCTCAGGTCCTTCCTTCCGTCCCTCAAGGGCAAGGTGGTGAGGATCTTCACCGACAACACCACCACAATGTTTTACATTCGGAAGCAGGGTGGAACCAGATCCCCTGCCCTGTCCAAGGAAGCCCAGGATCTGTGGCATTGGGCCGTCGCCCAAGGGATGTTTCTGGTACCCTTTCATCTGGCAGGGATAAAAAACAACATCGCCGACTCACTCAGCAGGGAGCTGCGCTCGTGCCAGGAGTGGGAACTGCGCCAGGATCAAGTGGACCGACTCTTGCGACGATGGGGCGAACCCCAGATCGATCTCTTCGCGACGGCGGCGAACTCCAAGTGCCGGAGATTCGCCAGCAGGTTTCCCCAACCGAGGAGCATGGGCGATGCTTTCTCGTTCCCCTGGGACGGCCTGTTCCTTTATGCATTCCCGCCGTTGCTACTCCTGCTCGTCAACCAGCTCAAGAGGTCCCGATGCAGGATGATCCTTGTCGCGCCGGCGTGGCCGAGGCAGATCTGGTTCCCGGACCTTCTGGACTTGTCAGTGTCCACACCAGTCAAGCTGCCGACGGACGCGGATCTTCTCTCCAGAGAAGGAGGCGCCATTCTTCATCACGAACCAGAGTCGCTGAACTTGCAGGCCTGGCTCCTGCAGCACTAGAGTTTGGTGTATACGACATCTGGCCGACTGCAGAGAGGTTCTTGCAAAGGCCAGGGCATCCTCAACTCTCAAGTGCTACGGACACAAATGGAAGAGGTTCTCTGTCTGGTGCCGTGCACAGAAGATTAACCCTCTGCGGATTACGGCCCCTCAAGTATTGCCGTACCTACTGTCTTTGGCCAAGGCTGGCCTATCTCACGCTTCCATCAAGGTACATCTGGCTGCCGTGTCACGTTACACCAGAACTACAGGACGGGCGTCCTTGTGGTCTCATCGTCTGGTGAAGGAATTTATGAAAGGACTGTTCCGATCATTCCCGCCGGTGAAGGCCCCTGCCCCGGCGTGGGAGCTCAACATGGTGCTAACTAGGCTCATGGGGGCCCCATTCGAGCCTATGCATTCAGAGCCGTTGAAGTTTCTGTCGTGGAAGACGGCATTCCTCGTGGCCATCACCTCTGCACGATGAGTGGGAGAGATCCAGGCCCTGTCTTGCAAGCCTCCATACTTGACTTTTCACGACACGAGGGTGGTGCTGAGGACGCACCCCACTTTCATGCCCAAGGTGCCGTCGGACTTCCACCTCAACGAGCCCTTGGTGTTGCCAGTTTTCTTCCCATCGCCATCGTCGCCGGCTGAGAGGACTCTGCACTCGCTGGATGTAGCTAGAGCGCTGAAGTTCTATGTGGAGCGCATGAAGAGTTTTTGGAAGACATCACAGCTGTTTGTGAACTTTGGACCTGTGAATCAAGGGAAGGCTCTCTCGAAGACTTCCATTTCCAGATGGCTTTCCGGCTGCATCATGCACTGTCACCGGTTGGCAAACCGACCGCTGCCAGGCCGTCTGAGGGCCCATTCGACCAGAGCGATCGCTGCTACTACGGCGTTCCTGTCTGGTGTACCCCTGCTCGACATCTGCAGGGCTGCTACGTGGAGGTCGAAGCACACAACACACCTTCACAAAGTTCTTCTGCATCAACGGGGATTTCAGGGAGGAGTCCAGAGTCGGCCAAGCAGTGCTTTCAACCTGTTCGCTTGAAGGTGAGCCTGGTGAGGAGGTAAGAGTTGTTTAATGTTGAGCCTTGCCACCTCACGTGTTTGTGCATGTGGGTACTGCTATGTATTCTTTATTCATGAGCATGTGAATCCATGCCAGACCCATGCTGGAGAACAGCAGTTACAGGTAAGTAACTTGTTCCTTCTCGTACTTACCTCTAGATAATGTTCTTTGTGATGGATATTCTTGTCACGGATTCCTCATCAATGATATTCATATCCCAGCGCAGCTGATCTTCGGAAACCTTTCCACCATCATGGGCAGAAGCAAGACTCAGGCTCAGGGAGCTACCGGCACTCGTGCCAAGGGGCGGGACAGGCACCAAGGGGCATTCCAGCTCTTTTACTGCAACGGGGTGGGTGCAAGAGGGCTTGTGGCTCTAATCCTAAACATAATCCGGAGGTTTGGGTTTGCAGCATTCCGACTACCAGTCTTCGGACTGAGGGCAATAGGCCTTCCGGCGCTTCCTCCGAGGTTGGGCTAAGGCACGGATGTGAAGAGTCCAATACTGGTCATTCGACCGAGGGCAAAACGCCTACCGGAGCTCCCTCCAAGGTCGGTCTAAAGCCTGCAGGGCATAGCCATAGAGCAAATACACTCTGAGGGACCCTGCTCCAGACAATAGCTTCCTGCACATTCCCCAGGAGGGGACACACGTGCACAAAATGGCGTCCAAGCATGTGGCCGAGACAAGACAGGTGGATGATGGCGTTAGGCTAGAGGGTAGGCCGCACACCATGGCTCCTGCCTCCGAATGGGCCACGCAAGCGGGCAGCAGTCCTCCAGCAGGTGGAAGTGGGCCCCAGGCTTCAGTAGAGTGGTCTCCCCAAGGTTATATACATATACTAACCACTCTCTGGGATACCCCTTGCAAGTTCCCAGGTATGGTGAGCCGGTCAGGCAGACTAGCGCAGAAGAAGGTCATGCTACGGACCCCCCTCCGCATCCCAAACAGACAACTTTCCAGGACAGGTTTTTCAAGTGCTTCCTTGCCCTCATTAGGTCGCAACAGATGGCAGGGTGCTTGAAGGAACTTATCCAGGACGCCCTTCTGCAAATGCTGCTGCATCAGCCTCCCGCTTTAGGGCCTCTGCCTTAGCCCCCGGGAGTGCTGGTGCCTCAAATTCCAGTGGTCCTGCCTCCACTTCCCCCATCCTCTGCCTCCCTCTCCTCCTCCACTGTTGCCTCCTACGCCAGCACCTATGTTGCAGGATCAACAGGGGGGCGGGGGGGGTCTAGCACTAAACTGGACTTTCTAGGACTTGGAAAAATACCCCTGCACCAGTAACCAGACACGGACTGTGGGGAGGCCCTGACCTCAAGAGGAGGTGAAGGGGTACTCGGGTTACAAAGAAGAGCAGTTCCTAACCTTCTCGGTACATCAATTCTAATTAATTGTGTCCGCTGATGAATCTGGGAAATACGTCCCTTTTCCCCAAGTGGAAGCCAACCCCATTGATGCTAGGAAGGTGAGTCTGCTCTGCATGACCCTTCCTAGGGGTTTGGTGCAAGCGGGACCTCACTGGGAGTGACTCCCGTGATTGGGTGAGAAATTGCAAGCTAGAGTAAGACCTCCTGAAAAGACTGTACTCTCAGCCTATTTGGGGACCACAGATGTTGTAAAGGGGATAAGGCCTTTTTGTTTATCAGATACCACTACTGAACCCTCTGCAGAATCACTATCATATAAGCAACTACAAGGTGCCTCTCTTTGCAGAGACGCATTAAAACAACTAAAACCTCATGTTAGGGAGAATTCTCATTTCATGGCTAATTTTTCTTACCTAATGAGTCCCTCAGCAGCTTTGCTGGATCTCTGGAGTTATTTCTTTCCACTTGGTAAGAGTGTGAGCCACTCTTACCCATGTTTTGCTATGTGTCTTTTACCTGTTTGTATGATTGTGGGCTCTGGAGTACACAACTTCAGTGGCCTCCTTCTTTTGTGTGTTACACAGCACCTTCAGTGCAGTGACACAGGGATGATGTTCAGACTTCCCGCGACTCCATTTTTGAGGATGACTAGTGTCCCCCAGAAAAGAGTAAAGTTGCCATTAACTTTACTTAGTCAAATTAACCACAGATCCAGTGCACCCCATCTTACATGGAGTACTGGAAAGGTTAACTCTTAGCCCTTTTTATCTGTACCTCCTAGAGCATTGTTTCGCTCTTTTAACATTTAGAATTGGCTGGTGGCAGTGGTATCTACCCTAAACTTTTCTACCGCGGTTATCTTATATAAACGTGGTAGTATTGTAGGTTATTGTATTAGCCTCGAACTTAAACCCGCTTGACCAAATACTTTTTCTTTTGGTTCTGGTGCGGTTTATTCGCCATTTCTTTTTGTTAAACTCCTACTTGTGTTTTACTTTGCACGGCAAACCAGGTTTGCCTTCTTTGTTCACTGTCTTTTGGCGGGCTTCTGCTAAGAAGCCCTCCTCTAGGCTCCTGGGTGTCTAGGGGGGCTGAATGTGAGGGAGGGGTGTAGTCACCCCTGCACAGGGTATCCTAGGAAACCCAAATCGCACTTTTTCATGATTTGCCGAGGTGGCTGCCCGGGCTGGACAACCCCCCTGCTGTGTGATTGACAGCCAGGCTGTGTGAATGGGGAATTTTCGCATAAAAGGCAGGTCTCTTGGGCTGGAAGTCAGTGAGTCGCCACTGGAACTACAAGGAACCGAAGAGAAGCGGAGGAGAGGTCGACTGCTGCAACTATCCCATACCTGTGAAGCCCCGCTGCAGTCCTGAGCTATCTACCCTTCAGCGACTAAGAGAAGATTCAGTCCGGAGTCGTCTTCCCTTGAGCCTGGTGGGGATAACCAGCTCATCATCTTCAGTCAGAGGAATCCCTTCGTGGTCGAAATCGCTGCACACTGCTATAGTGGTCCAGATAGCCACCTGAAGAGCCTCTCTTGTTTTTAAGGAGCGCACCTTTTATTCTTTGTCGCTGCTGCCGGCTGTCATGAATCGCTGGGTACGCCCCTTTTGGGCCTCGTGGTCCTTGTCACAACGGATTTAAACAACTAATACCTCCAATATGGCCGTCCAACGCATTCCCTTCTCGCTCCATGCGTTGGACGTAACCCTTCTCTATTTCTAGACCACGCCTTCCGCGGCTCTGCGCGTCTCAATGCTATAGCGATTAGCGACCAGACGTGTGCTCCGTAGCTCGCGGTTCTTCTCCTTTCCACTCTGTTATCCCTTCCTCGAAACCCCCCCCCGCCCCTTCTTCTTCCTCCTGGATTCTAGTTCTAGCAAACTTACCTTGCCTCCTGGATTCCTGGATTCGACCTCCCGGAAAACTGAATGCATTCTGGATTCGGCAGAGACACGGGCCGCCTTCTTCAAAACCTAATCCATCCGAAAGAAGGCAGCCTCCAAGAACACCGGTAAAGAACGGATTCAGGTGAGAAGGGGGGGAACTCCTTGACACCGGCCTCATCCCTGTGTGGTGCAGACCCCCTCATCGTCCTTCTTTGTGCCGAAGCTCCAGGAATCGTGGGTCTGCAGAAAACTACCAGGAACAACTGCCGTGGCACCAGCTTCATTCTTTGAGAAAGGTACAGTGTCCTGCTTGAGGAATTTGGGTGAATCCCTATTTCTCTTCCTTAAGGCTTGTCCTTACTTTTCCCTCCTTCTTATAACTTTTTCTTCTGAACATTGACAATATCAAAGTATTCTTGGCTACGTTGACTTGTGAACTGTCCGACTGTGTGATCCTCGACAACAGGCACCCGGTGTCACTTGACTTTGGCTCCGGCCCTTTGACTCTTGAATTCCTGTCTGAGTGTTCTTCGATTCTGTCTGCCTAACTAATATATTGCCTATGATTTTTGTCCCCAACTCCCTCTGGGTATCTCAGGTGCTAAGTGTGTTTTTGCCCCAGTAACATTTCTTGCCGCGGATACGCATTTATTTAGTAGACTGAACTGTCAAAAAGTGATCGCAATCGTATTCACGGTAACGTGTCTTGTTTCATAACACCTGTCCGTTTAAACACAGGGTACTTACCTTGATTTATACCGTATAAAGTGAATTGGTTAGTTGTAGTGTATTTTACGTGTGGTTTTGAATTTAATAGAAGTGTTGTGTTTATAACAAATGGTTTAAAAATAAATGTACTTATATTTTTTACCTGAAACCTTGAGTCTGTGTTTGCTTGAATGTCAGTAATTGTGGTCCCTTTGTGTAATCTCTTCTGCTGCTCATATACTCTTGAGATAAGCCTGACTGCTCCGCTACTACTACCACTTTAACATAGTAGTACAGGCTTGTACCAAAGGTAAAGCTTGTATTGCCACCTGTGTGTAGTGGTCCCTAAGGTCACTGCACAGGATTCTGCCTAACACCTCACCCAAAGGTGGAGACTCACTGACACCAATCTGCACGGCAGCGGGGTTGACACGCAGAGCAGACTCAGCCTCTGGAGTGTAGAATGAAGGCAGTCTGGAAGCGGGACGACAGAGAGGACGTGGTGGGCCAGGAGCCTGCGACACACTGTCAAATCCAGGAACGGCAGGGGCGAAAGCTAGCCATCCCCTGTACTGAGATCGCTGATGGGGAGAGAACACTAACGAGGCCCCGAGAAGGCCGCAGAGACTGGAGACACTAACGTGGCAGGTGGAGATGAATGTCACCGACATCAGAAACACCAACCTTTTCTGATGAAAGCGCTACGAGAGAACGGGTACACAGGCCGCACACAAAGAAGGTTGGCAGGCAGCTGAACACTGCAGGGAAGCTGAAACCCATAATCATTCACCTGCTAGTGAGCCAGTGAACAACCCGAGCAGGGACTGAAATATCCCGAGTGACAAAATAAACCCAAGTGTTGGACAACCCGTTAACAGCCTATACAAGGTCAAAGGTATCCCAAAGTACACAAGGACTGATATAGAAGGCTAAGAGAACCATATTGGAAAGTCCTGTAAGTAGGAATGGACGCAAACAGATGAGCAAAACCCAGGGGTTTGAGAACCTGTAAATAGCAGACACAAGGGCTGAGGTGCCCCAAAGGACACGAGGACTGATACCTATACTAAAAGGCCAAGAGAGCCATAAACTGAAAAGTGGAATGCCCACACTCCCCTGGAGGATGAATGTTTGAGTGAGCGAGCTGGGCCTTCAGATACAGCATTATTGGAGGGGGCTAGGTAGAATACCCCATAAGACCCAAGCATTGAAACCTTTGTTGAATTGAGTTATCCTTTTTTTTTTTAACACTGAAAAACCCTTCAGGATTTGAGTGATTTTGTAACCAGAGGAACTGAGACAGACTTGGTTTTTAAACTTTTTGATTTCTTGTTTGGAAAACCGCTGTGGTTACACATCCTAGGAACCGTTTCCTGTGATGACACTTTGACTTTGAAGATTGTCTTCAAGAGAAGGGGTCTGTTGGGAGGCATTGGCGACCTCAAGTGTCAAAACACTTTCTCTTTGTATTTCCTTTTTACCTAGTGGTGCGGCCAGTTAGTTGGACAGGTTAGGACTGAGAACTGTTTTGAGTTGTTTGATATCACGACAAGCATCTTAGTTTTACTTGTTACAAGGGAAAACCCTTTAACAAAAGAGACAGTGGGGCATTTTCTTTAATTTTAATAAAAGTTCAGTGCTAGTGCTGAAGTAGACTGGGACACCGCCAAAGTTGGGTACTCTGTGGGAGCTGGACCGGCACCGTGGAGCTATCGGAGGCAATGAAAGGAGGAGCTGCCATTAACAGAGGCCGCAAGGACACGTCCTCTGCATTTCACATGGGATGTGCGGGACACAGACGTCGACATTCTAGGCGGTTAAGTGGTATCTTCCATTCATCCTCAGCAGAGTTCATATTTTCATGTGAAAGAGGATATCGTTAAGAGAGCCTGGGGATGTATTCCAAGATGGCCACTGAGCAGGGAGCATCGTGAACAATGCTCCCTTGAACCTCAGGACCGAAACAGGGCTAAGATAGTAGTTTTGCCCCCCCCCCAGGTGCAGGAAAAAAGAAGAGCGTTGCCCCGTGAATGGTAAGCTTGGTGGTGCACAGCGAATTAAATGAAGATTCCAGGCGGCAGAGCTTAGCTCCATGAGGGACGGCCTGGCCCAGCGCAGCAGCGGACACAAGTGCGGAGATATGCCGGACGTGCAACCTGACTATCCCAAACATTGGCCGTGGCCCACAGGGAGGAGCGCAGAAGTGCTGTACACTTGAAGGAGGGAGTCTGGAGGAGGCGCACATCGCCCCCCGAGCCCGTACACGGAGAGGCCAACGAGGAAGATTCATTTCGCGGGGGAAGGCATCTAGAGCAGGCACAGTGCCCAGGTGGTGAAATTGGGTATATGCCTTACCCGCACCCGGACACAAGGAGGGAAAGCGAGGACACCGGAGAGCGGTGAGGTTGCCCAGGAGGCGGCCAGCCCTGGCTCTGGGTCAGGGGGATGGGGGGACTCTGAGAGGGACACCACAAACTGGCCGCTTCCCAGGCCCGGTACACAAGGCCCTCCCTCCCGCCAGAGAAACACCACGGACACAGACACCCTTCCACCAGGACTGCAAACTGGCAAGTGGATTCAAAATTCCCAGTAAGCCAGGTGCACCGCCTGCTGCGGAGGGGGAGCAACGCTGAGCGGGATGGGAGCCCCCATCTATCAGGCTACCGGGCTCAGGTACTTGAAGGCCGAGAGCCTCGAGTTGACCGGCAACGCCGCCCAGTATGACAAGAAGATCTGCATCATTCTCCAGACACTTGCAGCTCGCCATCCGCACCGATGAAGAGCTCAACAAGTCGCTGGGCAAAGTCACCGTTGCCTAGGGCTGTGTCCTGCCCAATGTCCAGACAGGGCTGCTGCCCTAGATGACTGAGGGCTACAAGTCAGGGGGCAAAGCCAACAAGGAACAGCCCAAGTGGCAAGCAAGTGCACACATGTATAGATATAAAACGCTAGAAATAGCAGCTGGAGAGGGAAGTGAACGGGCCTGGATAACAGCCAGCACTGGGCCAAAAAGCACATATAACCGACCAGATCCCCTACACAAAGGGGGTGGTACACCCAGCCGACACACAGGAGGGGTCTGTACCGCAGGCACTAGGGAATCACCAGGCGAAAAGGACATATATAAAGAGACACTCAGTTGGGGGGAAAGACCCCATCTTGTCAGCAAAGGGGGTCAAGAAGCCCCAGGACTCCAACTTCCAAAAGATGTGGGGTCAGGAAACAGTTTCCCCTCGGCAGGGGGAAGCAGACTACGACTAGGCTGAAAAAGGTGACCCCCCAACAGCAAGAGGCCGATGAAGAGGTGGTCTCCACAACACTCCTCAAACAGTTTTCACTGACTTTGGTGATAAAATAACGGACACGGCCCAGAGGCAGATGGAATAGATGAGGGAGGACCTAGCGAAGGCCCTTCAGGACATCAAAAGAGATGCGAGTAAGATTGAAGAAAGGGTGGACACTAACGAAAGGACGATCCATGACCTAGCCGACGATGCCAGGAAGGTGGACACGCTCATGGAAAAACTGGCTACAGCCAGTCATAACCTCGAACGCCAGGCGGAAGGCCAGGAAAATAGGTCTAGAAGATCAAATATACATATTAAAGCTCTGCCCGAGGAGTCATCAGACAAAGACCTGAGAGGAACGGTCACTAGCATCTTTACAGACCTTCTGGTCCCGGACAGCCAGGAGGAGGTCCGCATAGATAGGGTAGATGGAGTTAGCCCACAGAGAACGGAGCCTGGAGCCAGACTGAGGGATGTGTTAGCGGCGATCCATGACTACTCAATGAAGGAGAAGATTCTGCAGGCGGCAAGGGGTATACAGTCTTTATAACAAACATTTTATATAGAATGAATATATAGTGAAAATTATATAACGAAAAACATAACAAATGTATGTGGGGTAAAGGGTTAAATCCTGTGGGTAAATGGTTGGAGTGGGTTGTTAGGGGTGGGAAACAGGGGTTTGGGGAGCCCCCCCCCCAAAAAAGATTTAATATGTTTTATCGTTATATCATTTTCGTTATATGTGCATTTGTTATAAAATGATTTGCTATAAAGACATGTAACTGCGGCAAGGAAAGTTAACCACATATCTTGTAAGGGATCAGTATTTCTCCTATTCAAGGACCTCACATAGGTAACACTAATCAAGAGGAGGCAGGTGGCCCCAATCTTCGGGGCCCTGAAGGACAAGGACATAAAATACAGGTGGACTTTTCCTTTTGGAGTGATTTTCGATTGGCAGTGCAAACGAAGAGTGATAGGATCCTATGAGGAAGGAGCAAGTTTGCTGGGCATCGATAAAGAGGAGACCAATGTTGGGAAGGAACTAGGGTCTTCCCACACCCCCAAGCGCTTTAGAATTAGACAAGACCTTGTTTAGGTGCTATAAGTGACTAGGCGGGAGGAGGGGCACTGGGAATGCGCTCTCCTGCAGATATAATCTCATACACAGACATGGGCAGGCACTGAAGGACATGGGCAGACACTGAAGAAGGCAGTTATTGATTAAATATAAGGCACAATTGACTATTAGCTGGATACATTTGTAAATCCTATGCATTATAAAATCTTAGTACGGTAGATGCAAACTCCCCCTCCCTTCCCGGAAAGAATGCTGCTTGTGCTAAAAATTGACAACAGGCTTCTGCGGTGGTTCTTCACTAGAGACAAGCACTGGCAGCGCACAAAGTGACTCACTGTCCGTCAAGAGTCCATGCAGGCTAAAAATAGGGGATTTACATGCTTGGTGCACAAACTGCAGAAATGGGACATATTAAGGGTGGGGGGGGAACCTACAGGGCCCAGATAAACATGAGTAGAATGAGTTAAATATGGAGAGAATGACTGGGAAATGTTGTTATACATGACATATTCATAGGTAGCAAAATGAAGGAAAGCATGAGCTACAGTGAATTCTTCCATAAGCTAGAAAAATGTAAAGCAGCATGCTCTGACAAAATCTCTGACAATGAAGAAAGGAAGACTTTGGAGCATCCTTTGTATGGAAACAGGATGGATTGGGATGAAGCCATAGTCCGTATCCAGTGACGCCACTACAGCAAGACAGGGCTATATTAACCCCTGCCTGGGACTACTGTGGCAGGAGAAGGGAACGGAAGAGGGACAGGAGAAGACCGTTCAGGCAGCAGAGTCCTTTGCTACCATCCTCATTTTTGTAAGATTAAACTTGTTATCCTTACAAGATAGAAGTTTGGCTTCGTTTCCCTAGAGGGATCTTTTTATTCTGGTGTGAGCATTATTAGAGAAACCCTTACACAACCTGAGAGAGCCCACGAGCAAGGGCCAGGACAAGCCTGGGAGCTGAGAATGGTCGTCGGCCACGGGCAAGAAAAGCAGCAAAGGGGGCTTCAAACCACACTTGAAAAGCCCATGATCTGAAGGAGCAAAAGAGGGCTACTCAGTGTTAGGGAGAATTCTCTTGTAAGGCTAATTTCCCAAACCTAGTAAGTCCCCCAGCAGCTTTGCTGGATTTTTGGGGTTTGTTTTTTTCTCCTGCTAAGAGTGAGACTCTTTTACTCCCACTCTTAGGCAGGATTTGAGGTATGACTTTGACTTGTGATGTGCTTTTGGGCTATGGGGTTCCTTTTTACTCCATAGTGTATCATCTGTTTTTATGTATATGTGGTACACAGCACCCTCAGTGCAGTACCACAGGGGTGTCACAGTGACCCCCAAACATAGACTCCATACCCTGGGACCGACTACTGTCTCCCAGGGCATGTAAAGTCACCATTGGCTTTACTAGTTCAAAATTGTAAACAGAACCAGTACAAACCATTATATTGTGGAAGTACTGGTAAGGGGTAATTCGATTGCCCCTGGGTCTGTTTTCAAGGGGGCACTGTTATGCTCACCTGGCTCCCACAGGGGCGTTGATCGGACCCGGACAGCTGCAACCTCCTCCAACGTGAAGCGTAATGCACAGATGAGACTGGACTGGGCCGCCTAATCTCGTCTGCTTAACCCGTAGAAGTATTCTCCTTATGTTTGTAAATGATGAGCTCTCCATCCTGCGTGGAATGCAGGGGCGCGTAGATACCAGTTACTTCACTGGTTTGAAGGCGCTGGAAGAGTTCCGGGTGAATATTGACTCCGAGGTTCCAGTCGAGAACCCGTAAGTATAAAGTTCAAAGAGTTCAACATGTCCGATGTTCACTCTTGTACATTCTTTCTTGTGTTGCAGCTGGGTCCAAGAGAAGATAGTCTTTTGGCAGCTGATTGTGTTCAGGTAAGAGTCTGTATTACCAAACACTGTCCGGCAAAAGATGCGTGTGTTTAAATTGCTGGTTTCTCTCTCCTTACAGGTGCGGTGTAAGAAGTTGCGGTTTGTTACAAAATAATGCCTCCGGTTATTAATCGGGTAAGTCTATGGTGGAGAGATTGTATTTGTTGGCTCTCTCGGCTCACCTTATGTTTCTTTGTCCCCTAGATGGTGGAATTCGGCAGAGAAAATGATGGAGGCTGTGCCGGATCGAAAAATGCTGTGAGGACTGGTGAATATGGCGCAGCGCTGCCGCTGGCGATGCGTGAAGAATAATGTCCTCTTTAAGTTCGAAGACGTGATGGATCCGGAATTCAGGTAAGGATTGAGATATCTGTTTTCTAACCTTTCCTTCTTCTTTCTTCTATTGCTAGGAGCTCTGGATTGAGACGGGCGTGGCTGAAGACTGGATGCTGACTGCAGGCACGGTGAGCGTTACGCTGCTGGATGCAGAATAACGCGAAGCATGTGCTGCTGTTCGGGCGTGGTTTAAATAGCCTCCTAAGTAGTTCCAGGTAAGAAGTCCCTAGAACCACACCCGAGTAAAAAATAGTCCCTGTAGTAAAATAGTCCCATCCAGGTCTCACGTTGGCTTGGATTCATTTGCAGCATGGTCTGCATGAGGCAAATAAAGTCTATGAGCCTGGCGCCTATGGCGCCAGGACTGATTCCTATTATGAACCTGGCGCCTAAGGTGCCAGGACTGAACCCAGACAGCCCCCAGTCGGGGCTGCTGGGGTTTTATTAAATATCTGGATGCCTGCTCCCGGGGCTGATGGGCTTGATCCGGATGCCCGGGGGTAGGCATCATAACAGCCACTGTCCCGTCCCCCCTCGTCGAGTTTCTGGCTGGTGGCAGTGGTTACCACGCAAAATATTACACCGGAATATTCTCTATGGGATTTTCCCATTCATTTTAAACGCACCACTTTTTGGTGCAATGTTAAAGATACCGCCGGTTTATTTATTTAATATTAAATCACCGGTTGGGTCTTTGTGCCAGAACTCGATTCTAAAATGGGGTTTGTGTCCGTCTCTGTAACTCTGACCAAGGTCGAGCCCTTTATTCTACTATTTTGGCGGGCTTCTCCACAGAAGCCCTCCATGTGGTGCCACTCTGTCTGGGTTCCACAGGAAGGTTGGAGAGGGGAATTGGCACCCTGGACTGTGTTGCCTTAGACCCCAAGTCGCACTCTAATCTGATTGGCCCAGTGGTGAGCCGCCCGGCTCACCACTTAGCATGTGTGATTGACATCTAGGCTGATGAATGGGGGGTTTTCTGCATAAAAGCAGGGCCTTTGGGACTGGAACTTCAGAAGTCGCCAGAGGACCCAAGAATCCGAAGAGGGACGAAGCTGAGCCATCTGCAACGACGACACCACCGGTGAAGCCCTGCTGCAGCTACCTCAACACTTTCCCGACAACAAGAGAAGAGCTTCTGCTGGATGAGTCTTCTTCCTCTGAGCTGGTGGTACCAACCATTTCACCCTTTCCGCCTTCCAAAGACGGCCTTGGTCGAATCGCCCGTGCCAAGCACCCCGGCGGCCGGATAGCCAAGCTCACCACTTTTGACCACGAATAAAAGGACTGCACCTTTTAATCGGGATCTCCGCGGCTGGTTTCATCCCTGTGCAGTGCAACGACTCCAAGTTTCCTCCTCGGCAGGATCCTGGTCGGAACAACGAACTGCTAGGAACAACTGCCACCGCTGGAGCTTCCTTTCCCTTTAAAGTACTGTGTCCTGCCTGGCCTCCCTTTCTACAGATTGCTAAAGGTGAGCCTTAAATTCTTGGCTTCTATACTGAGTTGATATACTCTATACTGAGCTCTAACTATATCTTTTGAATCACCCCAACCTCTTTCGAACACTCTGCAAAGACTTTCAGTGCACTTTAAACCGTGTGATCCTGGGCACATTTCGCTTGCTCCATTTAAAGTGGGCCTGGCCTATGAACTTTGGCTCTACAGTGTAACCTGCCTTTCTCCCCTTGCTCTGAACTCTTAAAAGTGTTGGGAACTGTTTTATTTTATGCTCTGCCTTTTCTCTCCCTTTTTAACCTAAACTATTGGAGTGCAATCTAGGTTAAGCGCTCACTTCTGTCTTAACAAATAGTTGTGCTTTAACCCTGACTTGTCTGATAGTTATCAAGGGAGGTGTATATACTTACCTGACTGTGTTTTAGATTACTTTTCATTGAGAGTGCTAGTGTATTACATAAAGTGTGTTTTAAATAAATAACTATATACTTTTTATACAAAGCTCTGGTCAGTGTTTGTTTGCTCTACTTTGTTTTGGCCCTATTGTGTATACTCTGCATACTGCCCGACTCTTCTTGAGAGAAGTCTGACTGCTCAGCCACAGCTACCAGGTAAATCTGGGTGGTGCAGGCTGCTACCAGTTTGGTTTACTGCTGCTCCTGTAGTCTTAATCTTTTTGCAGTGTTCCCCAAGGGAACTGCACAGGATTCTGCCTAACACTCAAACCAGTAAGAGCAGCACAGGGGAGGGTTTAAAGTCGAAGATAAATCTAAAAGGAGAACCATGGTGGCAACTAATAAAGGGTGAAAGCCTTGTGAGGGCCTTGACAGAGAGAGCACACAAAGGTCCCGGGGGAGGGAGGGTATGGGGGGGCATCTTGGAAGAGGTATGGAGGTACCTGCAGGAGCGTTTGCTGGGGACAGGAAGGGGCTCAATCCTCGAGGGATTGATTAGAGGGGGGATAGAGGCTGGTTGAGACCCCTGGCAGGAGGGGATGAGGGGGGCAAGGGAGGGGAGGGAGGGGGGTTTGGATGGGGGCCGGCCACAAATAAAGCATGACACCGCCAACCCAAGGGATGATGGAGAAGGGTAGGAGGTTGAAGATCATTTCCATCAATATAAATGACATACATTTGCCAATAAAAAGGAAGAAACTGGAGAGATATCTAAAGTGGGAGGGACAGACACATTAACCCTCCAGGAGACACATGTCCAAATCCTTGACACAGTGCGATTAAGGGGATTTCAGCAGGTATACCAAGGGAAAGACAAGACCAAAAGGGGAGGAGTATTGATAGTCCTCAGGGACAACTTGGATCTTGCAATAGAAGGGATGGAGAGGGACTCCCTGGTGAGGTACATAGCACTTAACCTCAAGGGTCAGGGCAAGGGGTACACCATCGCCATGGTATACTCTCCCAACCAATGCCAAGACCACTACCTCCAGGTGACCCTGAACAGGCTATAGAAATTCGCAAAGGGCCCAATAACACTTACCAGGGACTTCAATATGGCATGTGACCCAGGCAAGGGCAGAAGCAGGACGACACCAGGAGCGCAGGGCAGGCCTTCAAAGGAACTGGTGGCGAAAATGGACGGGCTAGGGGTAGTGGACATTTGGAGGGAGAGGGAAGGGGAAAGGGAGGGATAAACTCAATACTCTCACGTGCATCGCTCATCATCCAGGATCGACTATGCCTGGGCATCACAACTTTAGCTTGGCCGAGTCACGGAGATGGAAGCTGGGCCCATGGTGCTTTCGGACCATGCGCCCATTATACTGCAAATCGGGAGGAAGGGGGGGGACCACCGGGAACATGGAAGTGGCGATACCCAGCCCAGCTACTGAAAGACCACACGTTGAGGGAGGAAATAAGGACATACATAGGGGAATACTTTGAGGATAATAAGGTGGGATGCCTTTAAGGCAACCATTAGAGCGAAGATCATAGCAATGAGATCAAGAAGAGACAGGGAACTACGGCGCGTTGAACAAGACCTTGAAGAGAGACTAAAGCAGGTGATGGCTCGAATGGGGGCGGGCGCAAGCAGAGAAGCTAGGAGGGAATACAGGGCAGTCAGAGGGCAGTTGGAGATGATCCAGACTCGAGCGGTGGAGTGATCCTTGCCGTCTCTCAAACAGCGGTACTGTGTCAAAGCGAACAGGGCAGACCAGTTATTGGTGAGGTTGCCGAAAAGAGAGGAACAAGCTAAGACCTTATTGAAAATGCAGACAAAGGGAGTGGGGACGAGCACAGACATAGAAGACGTTTGACTCGAGATTAAACACCTCCAAGGGGGCACCCGAGGAAGAGCAGGAAGGGAACCTGGCAAGCAGGAGGCCGCTGACACAAGTCTCTGGGCAGGAAAAGCTTATACTGGAACAGGAAATAACTGGCAAAGAAGTGAGGAAAACAATCTCATCCTTGCCTATTAATATGTCCCCGGTGAACGACGGATTTACTACAGAGTTTTATAAGGCTTTTAGGGAATCGCTACTTGACTTCCCTCTTCAACGAAATAGGAAGAACAGAGGAAATCACGCCGTCCATGGAGGAATCAAATGTAGTCCTGCTGCCCAAACAAGGTAAAGACCCCTCGGCCTGTGGCTCATATAGACAGATGGCCCTGATCACCATGGACACCAAGATTTATACTAAAATCTTGGCAAATCGCCTAGAAGATATCCTTCGACTGCTGATCTCCCTGGATCAATACGGCTTTATAAAGGGAAAGCAAACGAGCGACAACACGAGGAGGATAGCCCACCTTATAGACAAAGCCAACAAAAGTGGAGCACCCGCCCTTCTGATCGCCCTGGATGCCGAAAAGGTTTTTGACAGGGTCAAATGGCAATTCTTGTTCCTCATGATGCAGAAGATGGTGTTTGGGGAGAGGTTTATGTCTAGAATTAAGGCCAATTAAAAGAAAAACAATTGATACACTTGGAAATCAATGGCCAACTGTTACCCACCATTAAAGTCCAATGAGGCACGAAGCAGGGCTGTCCCCTATCCCCCCTCCTTTACGCGATTCACCTGGAACCTTTATTAGAAACATTCATCGCAAACAGGGAGATGAGGGGAATAACTTTGGGGGCCACTGAACACAAAAGAGCTGCCTTCGTGGATGACATGCTACTAGCGATACAAGATCCCGAAAAGTCGCTCAGAGCTTTGGACGGCGAGCTGCAGGAATTCCGGGAAGTGGCAGGTCTGAAAATCAATACCCATGAATCTGAAATACTAAATCTGGCATCCCCTCCACATATGGAAGCCGCAATCAGAAGGGAACATACGTACAGATGGGTGGACAAGGGTATAAAATATCTTATCTGGGTGTCTATTTTACCAACTCCTTGGAAACGATGGCGGGAGCTAACTACTCACCTCTCCTGAAGAGCATAAAAAACAAACTAGTGGACTGGGGCCCGCTCAACATCACGTGGTTGGGCAGAATCAACATCCTTAAGATGGTGGTGCTAACCCAGCTTCTATACCCTTTTACGACCCTACCAGTACAGGTCCCTCTGTCCTTTTTTCAGGACCTACAAAAGCAAACGGGGAGGTTTGTGTGGAATAAAACAAAAACGAAAATGGCAAGGCATGTTATGATGATGCCCAGAAATAGAGGGGGAATGGCACAACCTGATTTCCGGGTTTACTATCTGGGGGCGCAGACAAGGGTTTTGAGGGACTGGTTGAGGGATGACTGGGAAAAGCTATGGAGGGCAATGAACGAGGTGGTGGTAGGAGGGGATCTAAAGGAGGCCCTATGGAAATCTAAGATAGATATTCCGACCAGCATGTACCGAAGCAGTTTAGTGACAGTGGTGGGGGAGGCCTGGGATGAGCTGGTGGGAAAAGCCGGATTCACAACATTCCCGTCCCCGTGCACCCCCATACTGAATAACCCACAGTTCTCACCAGGGATGGGAGGTAAAGGATTTCATGCCTGGCAAGAGGGAGGGTGCCACAAAATTCGGGACCTGTTCGATGGAACTGAAATCAAATCCTTTAATCAATGTAAAGAGGATTTTGGGCTGGGAGAGTGGGAGAGGTACAGATACATTCAACTATGGCACTTGGTGATGCAGGCCCCGTTGAGGGGAGGGGGGGTGACCAGGGCCTTGACCCATTTTGAAAAGTACTTAGCAACAGAAACGGGGAATGCCCACATAGTGGGTACAATCTACTCACATGCCAAACAGGGTGAGGTGGCAGGAGCAAGATTATACATGAACAAATGGGAGGAGTCAACAGCTCAGACACTTGAGAATGCAGGCTGGCACCAACTCTGGAGACATATCCCTAAACTGACTAGATCCCTTCAAACCCAGGAAACGTGGGTGAAGCTGATGGTGCAATGGCAGCTGACCCTGGTGAGGCTGCACAAGAGCTATGATTCGGCCTCAAAGATGTGCTGGAGGGAATGTGGCAGGGAAGGGACGTGGGGCCACATTTGGTGGGAATGCCCACAGATTGAGAAGTTCTGTGGTACAATTTATGAAGCGTTCAAGACAACCTTGGGGATAAAAGGGGAAATAAAGGACTGGTTTTGTTGGGGATGGGGGCTCACTTAGAGTACCTATCCACAAGAGCCGAACAGGAAGTATATGCAATAATGCTGATGGCGGGGGCACTCACCCTGGCGCAGAAGTGGAAATCGAGAGATCCCCCAAGGAACACGAGTGGGTGGTTAAGATGTGGAACTTAGTAGCACTCGGGTGACATACTCACTACAGGGTGACCATCAGGGCTTCCTCGCAGACTGGTCAAGTGTGATGGGATACCGCCAGCAGGGGTCAAGAATGGTATGGTGCCCGAGCAGAATGAGAACCCGGGGGAGAGGGGAAGGGAGGATGTTAAATGCTTAGACTGTACACAAACACAATTGCTGCAGCTTACATAGCTAAACTTACCAATGTCTGAAGAACCTTCCTGACCACTGACAACTGTATCACATTTGCCAGAGCCCTTAAGCTATCCAGGATTTACTATTGCAACTCCTTCTTTGTAGGCTCTAACACTCACAACATAAAAAATTACAAATTATCCAAAACGACGCCATAAGAGCCGCACTTAACATCCAAAAAAGAGACCTCATCTCCATAGCTAGACGAAATATCCACTGGCTCCCGGTCTGTGAACGTATCATGTTCAAAACACTATCCCTGACCCACAAATGCCTTTCGAACAGTGCCCCGATCTACCTAGCCAGACAAATCTCCAAGGTAAAATCCAATAGACCTACACAGGCAGCGTGCTCCCACCTTCTCGTCATCCCCAGTTACAGACGTCAGAGAGCCATAGGTATCAGTTTCCCTGTGATTGCAGCCAAACAATGGAACACCCCGCCACTAGCACTAAGATCAGAACCGTCTTTATGCTCCTTCCGCAAAGAGCTCAAAACCTGGCTTTTTTCCCAAGAAATCCAGAGGAATTGAAGTTGCACAATTCCCTCTATACTAACTGGCAATCTTGTAGCTGTAAATACCTCCTATGTTTGTAACTATTCTCAAATCACTACTTGCATGTTCTTTGTATGTCTGTAACCAATTGTAATCCTTTCTCTCATGTAACCACCTATGGTCTGCAACCAGTGTAACCACCACGTATGCGTAAACCAGCACCCAGATACCTCCGGGTTTGGTGCGCTTTACAAACTCCTCTTTGATTATCAGAATGCTCCATGTCAGGTTTCCTTGCTGGAAGACGCCTCCATTCTGCTTGGAACCACCTTCTCTTCAGATGATGGCCCTGATTGAGCGGGGGGTGTCGCGGATCTCCCTCAATGTACACGTAAGCCTGTGGGCCCAGACAGACGAAAGCGAAACAGCAGAAATCCCCAGAGTGACGCCGGGAGGAGAGCCCGACTTGAACCCTTGGCTGCCTTTCTTTTGCTGGCGCTCCTTGTTGTGGTGGGAACCCTCGTTAAGGTCTTATTAGTCTGCATTGATGGATTTAGGGGGGTCTTGATGATGCGTATTATCCTGCCATTTGGTGGTCAATGTGCTCCTACTCCTAATTGATCTGACCTCTATTAGCTGCTGGATCGTCGCCTCCCTTGTTCTGGGAGCTGCACCACCCCTTTGAATTACACAGGCTGCATTCCTTCATCCTGGTCTAAGTTACCATAGTTTCTCCAGTCCCAATGGTGCCCACACTAGCCATGTTGGCTTTTTCCATGCGCTTGCCATGGTTGTTTTTTCTCTTTTGTTCTTGCTTGTTCAACAGATACTATCTTTGCTCTTTTGGAAGAGGAGGAAGTGCATGCATGTGATACTGAGGTTGGGAATGATCACTATGGGGTATTGTTAACTGCTAGAGAGGGGTGCTTCTGGGAGGTTCTTCTGTTTGTCTCCCCGTGGAAGGGGTGGTGGGGGGAACTACTTCTGGGCACGATATGCGGTGAGTATGCTACTTGGTTTGAATACTAGGGTTAACAGCCTCAAATGTTCCCTTGTGACACATGACACAGACTGTTGGATTGTTTCCCTGAACACACATGGACTTAATTCTCCCATTAAGAGGAAAGCGTTACTTCATCGCCTTGCTCATTGTGATCCCAATGTGATTCTCTTGCAGGAAACCCATCTGAAGTAATCTGATGAATGGCGTCTGACCTCTCGCAAGTTTCCTCGCCAATTTTTTTGCTACTGGTGGCACTAAGCAAAGGGTTGTAGCTATACTTCTGAATGTGAAAACATAGTTTGTCCAGAGCTGGTTACTTGCAGAAACCAGGGGCGATATGTGGGATTGTCTGGAGTCTTGGTTGGGGGGATGTGAGGGAGGGTCCTTGTTGGAGAGAATTCTCAAAAACGTGCCAATTCCTCCCACCTTAGAGCCCTCCAGCTCTTTTGCTAAACTTTGGGACTTTGAACTTTTCAATTCAATGTGTTTTCTGTGTTTTTTTTTTTTTGGTTGTGGAGTCTAACCAACTCCATAGGCATCATCTTTTACAATTGTGTCACAAAGCACCTTCAGTGCAGTGCCACAGGGAAGTCTTCCAGATTTCCCAAGGTTTAAATACCTTCTCTAGGATCAACTACTGTTTCCCAGAATGGTGGAGTGAAATTGACTTCACTTAGTACTGTAGAATTCTAGACCCAGCTCACCCAATCTTACAATAGAGTTCTGGGGGGGTTACTTAGTATCCCGTGTCTAGGTACTCATGTAGCATTCATATGTTACCCTTTCCTCTCAGAATGGCTGATTTACCCCGACCACAAACTCTTTGCAGCTCCGGTAACATTAAATCGTGGGAGCCATGTTCTTCAAAATGGCGCTGAGCCTCCTTTGTTAAAATGGTCCCTGGTCTTCTTTTTTCACCATTTCTTTGTGAAAAGGTCCTTCTTGAGTTTTACTCTGCACGCCAAACCAGGTTTGGTCTCTTTGTTCATTTGCCTTTTGGCAGGCTTCAGGAGTGAAACCCGCCTCTGGCTGCAGAGTCTCTGGGGTAGGCAGGAAGTGAGGGAGATGCCCGAAACTCCCTGTGCTTGGTCTCCTAGGAGACCCAAATGACAATTGGCTGGCTGACTGTCCGGCAAGGACAGTCACCCTGCTGGGTGAGTGGCAGCTAGGCTGGAATGAATCGGAGAGAACTGAATAAAAGGTGAGTCTCTTGGCTTGGAAGGCAGAGTCGATCACTGGACGAAGGAACTGAAGAAGAGCTTGAAGAGGACGGCTGTTGCAACTCCTGGACCGTTGAAGCCCTGCTGCAGGTCCGAATCGCCTAGTTCGCATCGACGGAGAAGCCCTGCAAGGACAAATTCTCCCTTTGAGTTGGTGGGACCAATCAACTCCCAAGTAAGCCACCTGGATACCCATCTCAGAGCTGGTTGCATTTCCTCAGAGTGCTGCAGGATACCGTAGAGCCAGGGAGAGAGACACCAGATTGTGTGCGTTTCTTGTAAGCTGGCCGAAAGCTTTTGGAATATTGGCCAGACTCCCACGAAGCAGGACTGACCAAGCCTGACCCCCCTCAGTTGAGTGCGGGACCTCAGATGTGTGGAAAGTCCACCTTGACAGCCAGGAACCATGCTTTTTGCTATTTGCTGTACCGCAAGGAGCTGAAACGCGAAACCACTAAGCCACTGAAAGTAAAGGTTGCCAGTTGCCACCTTTGACGGTGCCAATACAGTGCAGGAGTCCCCCCGACGTCCTCCCTCTTGTCCCCACGACTGAGGCCCAGGAACAGTGAGATCTGCAGAGCTGTACAGGAACCCAAGTCTTCAGCTGCATCCTTTTCTTCTTTATTAAGGTACTGTAAAACTAGCCTAAGAGAACTTACCTCTTACTGTCGAAGTGCTTGAAACTTCTGCAACTCACAAGTCTAATCCGCTTGCGGCCCTACATTTGGTTCTTCTTTTTATCAAAGACTCCTAAGAACTTGTCCAATGACTTTTCCATTTACTTACCTGAAGTGCTTCATCCTATACAAATATGTTTGCCTATTGACTTTGGCTTAGCCTATTGAATTGAATGACTCTTCTCTTGCTATCTGAAAGTATTTGCCCTGCTTAAGAAAATGTATATTTCTTTTGTTTTAATAACCTTTGCCTTTTACAAACTATTGAGAGTAATCTGTATGCCAACAGTAAGGTATTAATGTCCCCAGCACCCTTGTTACTGAAGTCACTTGTGGGTGTAGGTTGTGTCTGTGGGCCATCCCAAAAGGGCCTTGTCTGATCCAGAAACTCATAGTGTACAGTATTGAAGTATATTTGTGTTACTATTCTATTGCTCCCTTCTGAAGAAGGCTTTTTAACTGACTGATAAATACATTATTAATTGTTTATGCAAGAAACCTTGAGTGTAAGAGTTTATTTGAATACCTGTAACTGTGAATCTTTGTGTTACTCCACTACAGCTAACATTTCCCCTCTTGAGATCAGCCTGGCTGCTCAACACGCTACCAAAACTGTGTAGTACAAGCTTATACCAAAGGTTGGGTTGCTTATACCTGTAGTCATAGTTGTTTGTAGTGTTCCCAGAGGGTACTGCATTCAAACTTTGCTTAACACTCCCCCATCACTTTCTTTTCCATCTACGGCCCCAATGATGATCAATGCTCCTTTTTTTAACCGCCTATTTCAGAGTGTAGCCCAGTTTTCAGATGGTTGTTTCTGGGGGGCATTTTTAACACTGTAATGGTTCCGGTGAGGGATCGTTCCTCGCCGACCGCCTCTGTATGTATTCGTACAGCAGTTTCTCTTTCCCAAGGTGTCTGGGATTTGGGAGAGTCCTGGCGTCATTTACGCCCAGGTGACAGGGATTACACATTTTATTCCCATGTGCCTGATTGTTATTCCAGGATCAGCATGCGTTTTCCCCCCTCTCCACATTGGATACTGTCCTTGAAGCTACCATAGGGAGTAAAGTTCACTCAGATCATGCTCTGCTTATGCTTAGTTTCAGTGGGGCAGGACCAGCAGCCCAGGCACCCCTCTTGGCGTATCAATGATGCACTGTTATGAGACCCCCTTATCGAAGAGAAGGCATGGACCATATTATTCTGTATTTCCAGCGTGATGACACTGGGGAGGTTTCTCTAGGTTCGCTATGGGAAGCATGTAAAACCGTGATTAGGGGCAAATTTATTAGTTTGTCCGCTGCACATCGTAAGCTACTACATACTGTGAAGGCATCATGAAGTATGACACAGAACAGATTTCAAGTTCAAACAAATGAATATTTATTAACTTAAATGTCAGGATGGTTAAAGGCCTAACTTGCCCTATGCTAATGTGGGATTTCCCTACCGGAACAAAACTAAGGAAAGTCTGAGTCAATGAGTGTCCAAAACCTCTCCTTGCTCTCACGACTACAATGAACCATTGTGTAGGGATGTCAAAGTCAAAAGAAACCATGGTTAACTCAAAGTTCTGAGCTGCTTTTAGCTCACAACTTCCATTCAGCTTCCCTTCCCGAAGCATAAGAAAGTTCCATGAAAAAGGCTCAAAGTGGGGGGTGTGACCAGGAGGGCTCAGATGCAGATGTGCCTGGTGTAGGATCTGCCGCTGGGCACCCGTTAAACCCCCAAATGTGGCCGGGAACACGATCAAAATTGCCGGCTGGGAGAGCTTTGTGGGCGTCCTAGACCTGGAGGCTTGCATGGCCTGCACTCCGACTCGCAGTGGCAGATGGCGAGCCACAGCATGGAACATTAAAGCTTGGGGCTGCGAGCACTGCTAACTGCAGGACCCGGGAGCCCTTGCTGACACCCCTGTGTTCTGGGCAGCAAACCAACTTTACAGCGGGAGAGCCCCTTCACTTTAGCAGCCCCAGCGAGCCTCCGATGTATCTGTGAGGCTGACATTCTGATGAGCGGAAAGAGAGCGCCATCGGCGGGGATGTGCCTTCTCCCTGGGAGTGATTCTGCGCTGGAATGTGAATTGCTGGTCCCGCCAAGCCTAGGCTGCATCAACTGATGGACGCTGACTTGGCTTAGTATCTCGTGTGACTGACTTGGAAAACACAGTGTGCGAAAAAGCACAGGAACCGCAGAACTAGCAAACAGAGTGGTGGGCATCGAGGAACAACTTCAGATAATTTGGGCTAAACAGGCAGAATAACATCCGCCTTCGAGGGATCCCGCGCCATGTCCCAGACGGTTGTAGGTGAAAGGATCGAAAAAAAAAGGATCGAATGCCCTTTTTTTTCGAAACCAAAAGTACTGAAAAAAAGGGTCGAATTTCCCCCCCCCCCCAAGCCCCTGTTTTCTTTTTAACATTTTTTTTATGCATACCAAACTAAAAAAATATATAAATAAATAAAAAAACATTCAAACCTTTTTTTTTCCGGTCCTTTTGGTGTCGAACAAAAGGCACTCGATCCTTTTGTTTTCGATCCTTTGGCTGGACACCGTCCCAGACCACGAGTTGGCAGACTGTTTGTGATTTGTTCAGGTCTTTGCTGGAGTTCACGGACTCTGGAAAGCTGATTCTTGACGGGGCTCACTGTGTCTTCTCTTCTGCACAGCAACGGCGCAACTTACTCCCAGATATCCTTTCATAGGTGCATTTCTTTCGGCAAAAAGAGGCTGTCAAGGCATCTCTGCAGTTCGAAATACAGCCATGCTCGAGTGCTCCAGATTGATGATTCGGGGCTGTCGGGCAATCTAGCAATCTTTCTCTTTGTGTTTTCTGGGCCCTCTGGTTCTTAATAAGTCAGGGCCCGATTGAGTTTCAAGACTTGTTTTTCACCCGTTCACTTGCAGTTGAATTCTACTTGAGCTTTGCCAAAGGCGGAGGGAGGTGGCGGGGGGATGACGGATGCCCTGAGCGGGTAGCACCTGAGAAATTTGGTAGGATGGGTTTTGAGTTTTTCTTGTTTTTGCCTGTGTTGATTTTGGGGATTATTGCTTAATTTCTATCATGCAACTTTCTGCTTCTGGATCATGGCCTTCTCGGCCACTTATACTGGGCATAATATGTGTTTCCCGTGCCTTGGTCCCACCTGAAGGGACTCATGGTGGCGGTACCTGACGGTACCCGACTTATCATGTGTGACCCTGAATGTACAGGGTCGTAATGCTTCATTGAAACGCAAGGCACTGCTTCATAGATTGTCCACTCTGGACGCAGCCCTCCTCTTTCTCCAGGAGACCCACGTGTTACCTGCAGATGAAGTGGGCCTAAACAGTAAATTATACCCTACTGCCTATTTTAGTGGATCTAAAAAGTGCACAGTTGCCATCATGGTCCATAAAGGCATACCCCTGAAAGTCCTTAAGACACTGAAAAATGGGGAGGGGAGGTATATAGTAATCACAGCACCTCTGAATGATCGCAAGATAACACTTTCATCGATCTATGGCCCAACTGACAAAACAGAAGCGTTTCTGACCTCTTCCAAGTTTCTGGCTGAATTTGCTGAAAATCTTCGTTGGCTGATTTTTATGATAAAAATCCAGAACATTTCCTCTCGTATGATCCAGAAGGGCCGTTTTGAAACCCTGATGAGGTCTGAACCCTTCGAGGTACAACCTTACGCAACACCATACTCTCGGTATCAAGGAGAGGCTTTCTTTTGTGGAGACCAAGATTTTGGTATGATAGAAGAGCAAACCGGGACGGGCTACTATGGGGATGATGAGGACCAGGAAGAAGAAGAGGATGACCCGGAAACATACAGAGTAGATTCCCCGGTAGAGAACGAAGCCCCGGTTACCGACTCCCCGGTCGATAACCAGCCCCTCCTAAATGAGGTTCTCGCTCGCTCAGCAGAACATTTCCACATTGACACCCACGGTGTACAGGAGGAAAGGGACTTCGCAGAAGAGTTAGTGGGAGAAAGGAGGCCTGTTGCCCAGACCATCCCTATCCTTAAATCCATTCAGCGGAGAATAGATCCGTCCCTGGTGAACCCAAACCTCACCAGAGCAGTCAATCCCAGGGTTGAAAAACTTTTCAGGGCAGCTCAGTCTGACCCTCTCTATATAAGAGGACATCTGAAGCCAGACTCCCTAGTTATTACCAACACTCGTAAGAGGGCTGGAACACCCTTGTCTTCGTCAGAAGCTCCTCCCGACAAGGAGAGCAAAAAACTATACGGTTTCGGCAGGGATGTAGCCTCAACGTCCGCCTATCAAGCAAGGATTGCTAACTCCACCACCCTGTTGGCCAGCTACAACTGCCATCAGTGGGAAGAAGTCGCAGCTCTCATAGCCTCTGCTCCTGAACCGTTAAAGGGCCAATTAGCTCGGATTTCCGCAGAGGGTAGAGCCGTGTCTGGTTGCATTTTGAAAGCAACCTTTGACGCCGCGGACAACGCAGGCAGATTGATTGCAGAAGGTACTGTTATCAAGAGACATGCGTGGTTACGGCAGTCTGGTTTTAAGGCAGAAACTCAGGCATCATTGTTAGACAAACCGGTGGAAGCCGATCTGTTGTTTGGGAAGGCGGTCGAAGACGCACTGAAAAATGCCAAGGACGAATACGAGACACTCAAATCCCTTGGCCAGTTAACCAATAAACCCCCTAACCAGAGAGGGAATAGTAATTTTTGTCACCCACGCGGCCAAAATTCCCAGAGAGGATCTAACTATTCCCAGGGGCAGGGTACACAGTGGAACAACAACCAACAGTCTACCCAGGGTTACGGCAGAGGTAAAAGGAGAGGTCGTGGTAAAGGCAGAGGCAGCCCCAGCAAGGGAGGCGGCACGCCTCCACCAAAGCAGTGACGCTCAGTTCAGGGTCCCTTCTCACGCAACCCCAGTAGGGGGACGCATTTCAAACTTCACCCAGGCTTGGGAAGGGATCTCATCAGACAGATGGGTGCTGTCAACAGTATCCACAGGGTACTGTATAGAACTACTGCAGCGTCCCCAGAACCATCCTCCACGACAAAGAGTACACTCCTTAGAACATCAGAAGATTCTCCTCGAGGAGATCGCCATTCTTCTACAAAAGGACGCGATAGAACTCGTCCCGGGACACCAGGTAAACAAGGGTATTTATTCAACTTACTTCCTTGTGCCAAAGAAAGACTTGACAATGCGCCCAGTATTGGACTTACGGCCTGCCAACAAGTATGTCAAGCCCCAAAAATTTCGTATGACCACGCTACAAGAGGTAATCCCCCTCCTAAAAAAGGGGGATTACATGGCAACCTTGGATGTGAAAGATGCTTATTTTCATATTTCCATGTTCCCAGCGCACAGAAAGTACTTGCGCTTCAAGGTGGACAGTCGCCACTACCAATTCAAGGTACTGCCCTTCGGGATAGCTTCAGCACCAAGGGTATTCACCAAGGTACTGGCGGTGGCGGCTGCACACCTACGCAGGGAGGCAATCCCAGTGTACCCTTATCTGGACGACTGGCTCATAACGGGGGAAACCCCAGGAATTTGCAGAACAAACATTCAAAGGACTATCGACCTCCTCCACGAATAAGGCTTCTCAATCAACGAGAAGAAGTCAATCCTGGTGCCAAGCACCTCAAAACAATTCCTAGGAGCAATCCTGGATACCCAGGAGGGGTTGACCTTTCCTTCAGAAGAAAGAATTCGGAATATACTACTGCAAATTATGCATTATCAGTCCGGTCAACAAATAACGGTACGCAAAGCAATGCGTTTACTGGGCATGATGGCGTCATGCATTTACCTGGTCCCCCACTCGCGCCTGCGCATGCGTCCCATGCAGGAATGGTTGGCGAAACAGTGGTCTCAGGCAAGTGGTCAGTGGGACGATCTAGTGGTCGTTTCGCCAACACTGGTACAAAGCCTCCACTGGTGGACAAGAGAGAATCTCGCAAAGGGGAAACACTTCTACGATCCTGAAGTACAGGCAGTAGTCACTACAGATGCATGTCTGACGGGGTGGGGAGCTCACCATCTCCACCACACAGCTCAGGGTCTCTGGTCTCACGCAGTGGCCAAGAACCACATCAACCTGCTAGAGCTTCTGGCAGTATTCAGAGCGCTTCAGGCGTTCGAGCCCCATCTACTAAACCTGTCAGTGCAAATCCGGACGGACAGCACTACAGCCATGTTCTACCTGAACAAGCAAGGAGGGACTCGCTCGCCAAATCTGTCCAAGCTAGCCCAGAAAATCTGGATGTGGGCACTCAGACGGAACATCTTCCTGTCATCGCAACATGTTCCAGGGGAGCTCAATTCCATAGCGGATGCGCTGAGCAGAGACTCCCTCCCAGAGGAACACGAATGGGTTCTTCACAGAGAGGTCGGAGAAGATCTCTTCTCTCAGTGGGGTCTCCCCACTATAGACTTATTCGCCACAAGCGAAAACAGACAATGCCCAGGATTTGCATCCAGGTTCCCCCAACCAGACTCCCAGGGGAACGCCCTGTGGATGAACTGGTCAGGGATGTTTGCGTATGCTTTTCCACCAACTCCTCTCATCAGGAAAGTGGTGAACAAGATGAACAAGGAATCGATGACGCTCGTCCTAGTTGCTCCCATGTGGGCAAGACAACCGTGGTTCCCACACCTACGCAGGATGGCGGTGTGCCAAACTTCCAGCCTGGTACAACCTACTGTCCCAGCACCAAGGTCAAACAGTGCACCAGCAACCCAACTCAATGAACCTGGCAGCATGGCTCCTGAGGTCATAGAGTTTGGACACCTCAATTTGCCACAGAGGTGTATGGACATCCTAAAGGAATCTAGGAAACCAAACACAAGGCACTGTTACTTTGACAAGTGGAAGAGGTTTGTTATCTGGTGCCAGAGTAGACAAATCAACCCGGTTGATTGCACTCCTTCCACTATTGTTACATACATGCTCCACCTGCTAGATGCAGGATTGGTTTTTAACTCACTGAAAGTACACCTGGCAGCCCTCTCGGCTTACACCACTTCCCATAGCAAGGTGTCGTGGTGGAAAGTACCAGTAGTTAAAGCCTTCATGGAAGGAGTAAAGAGACTTCACCCTCCTATTTCAAACCCACCACCAGGGTGGGACCTTAATGTGGTGCTAGCCAAGCTCATGGGCCCCCCTTTCAAACCCATGCATAAAAGCAGTCTCAAACACCTGACTTATAAAACGGCCTTCTTAGTAGCTATTACTTCTATAAGAAGGGTCAGTGAAATTCAGGCTCTGTCAGTGCAGTATCCCTTCTTTACTATCCATAAAGTCAAACTGGTTTTACGCACACACCCTAGGTTCTCACCTAAATTTATATCAAAATTCCATGTAAACCAGTCCATCGAGCTTCTGGCTTTCTTCCAGAAACCGCAAAGCTCGGCTGAGGTGAAACTACACACCCTAGATGTGCGTAGGGCGGTCCTCTACTATGGAAATAAAACAAGACCGCTAAGGAAAACAGATCAACTGTTTGTCTCCGTAGCTACAGGCAGAGAGGGGGATCGCGTATCTAAAGGTGCCATCTCGAAGTGGATTATTAACTGTATCCAGCTGTGTTACTCACTCTCTGAAAAGACTCTGCCTTTTACGCCAAGGGCCCACTCTACTAGAGGCATTGGGGCCACTCTGGCTTTCATTGCAAATGTTCCCCTTGACACCATTTGCAAAGCAGCTACTTGGAGCTCTATTCACACTTTTACTCAGCATTACTGCATTGACACCCATTCCAAGGCAGATACACAAGTGGGAGAAGCGGTCTAAGACACTTATTTGCTCATGACCCTTCTCATATCCCACCTCCTTCTTCTGGTACTGCTCGCTAATCTATGCACAGCATGTGATCTAAGCAGTTTCCACAAGCCTCAGAAGGGATACATTACTCACCGTAATCGTATTTCTGATGCTTGTATCTGCTTAGATTCACATGCGACCCACCCTTCCTCCCCTCCGAGAGAAGGCGCATGATTGCTTGTAGTCTTACCTTTCTGTCTATCTGCTTGGATTATCTGTACTCACGCTACTCCTCATGCTACCTCATGTCAGAAAAAATACAATCTGAGGATCCTAGGCGCGTGAGGGATCTTGGGTACAGTGGACGTCACACTAGGGATAGTATTACTGGCACGCCCTGTGTCGACGCCCATTTTCGAATTTCGAAAAACAAACTGTAATACTCTGCAGCTTCCACTAGATGTCGGCCTATGCACAGCATGTGAATCTAAGCAGATATAAGCATCAGAAATACGATTACGGTGAGTAATGTATCCCATATATGGGGTTTCTTTTTTACTCCATAGGGTATCATCTGTTTTTCTGTATGTGTGGTACACAGCACCCTCAATGCAGTACCACAGTGGTGTCACAGTGACCCCCAAACATAGACTCCATACCCTGGGACTGACTACTGTCTCCCAGGGCATGTAAAGTCACCATTGGCATTACTAGTCCAAAATTGTGAACAGAACCAGTACAGTACAAACCATCATATTGTGGAAGTACTGGTAAGGGGTAATTCGATTGCCCGTGGGTCTGTTTTCGAGGGGGCACTGTCCCATCCCCCCTCGTCTAGTTTCTGACTGGTGGCAGTGGTTACCACGCGAAATATTCCTCCGGAATATTCTCTATGGGATTTTCCCATTGATTTTAAACGCACCACTTTTTGGTGCAATGTTAAAGATACCGCCGGTTTATTTATTTAATATTAAATCACTGGTTGGGTCTTTTTGCCAGAACTCGATTCTAAAATGGCATTTGTGTCTGTCTCTGTAACACTGACCAAGGTGAGCCCTTTGTTCCACTATTTTGGCGAGCTTCTCCACAGAAGCCCTCCAAATGGTGCCACTCTGTCTCGGTTCCACAGGAAGGGTGGAGGGGGGAATTGGAACCCTGGACTGCGTTGCCTTAGCAACCCAAGTCGCACTCTACTCTGATTGGCCCAGTGGTGAGCCGCCCGGCTCACCACTTAGCATGTGTGATTGACAGCTGGGCTGATGAATGGGGGTTTTTCTGCATAAAAGCAGGGCCTTTGGGACTGGAACTTGAGAAGTCGCAACAGGACCTAAGAATCCGAAGAGGGAAGAAGCTGAGTCACCTGCACCCGACGAAACCACCGGTGAAGCCCTGCTGCAATGAACTCACCACTTTTCCAACGACAAGAGAAGATCTTCTGCTGGAGAGTCTTCTCCCTTTGAGCTGGTAGGACCAACCATTTCGCCCTTTTTCGCTTCCAAAGATGTCACTTGGTCGAATCGCCCGTGCCAAGCACCCCAGCGGCCGGATAGCCAAGCTCACCACTTTTGACCGTGAATAAAAGGACTGCACCTTTTAATCGGGAACTCCGCCGCTGGTTTCATCCCTGTGTAGTGCAACGACTCCACATTTCCTCCTCGACAAGATCTTCTCTTCCCCTGATTGGAACCACAAACTGCAACCACTGCCAGGAACAACTGCCCCCGCTGGAGCTTCCTTTCTCTTTAAGGTACTGTGTCCTACCTGGCCTCCCTTTCTACAGATTGCTAAAGGTGACCCTTAAATCCTTGGCTTCTAAACTGGGTTGGCTCCAGGCCTTCTAACTAGATCTTTTGACTCGCCCCACCCTCTTTTGAACACTCTGCAAAGACTTTCAGTGCACTTTAAACCGTGTGATCCTGGGCACATTTCACTTGGCTCCATTTAAAGTGGGCCTGGCCTATGAACTTTGGCTCTACAGTATAACGTGCCTTTCTCCCCTTGCTCGGAACTCTTAAAAGTGTTGGGAACTGTTTTATTTTATGCTCTGCCTTTTCTCTCCCTTTTTAACCTAAACTATTGGAGTGTCATCTAGGATAAGTACTCACTTCTGTCTTAACAAATAGTTGTGCTTTAACCCTGACTTGTCTGATAGTTATCAAGGGAGGTGTGTATACTTACCTGACTGTGTTTTAAATTACTTCTTATTTAGAGTGCTAGTGTATTGCTAAAGTGTGTTTTAATTAAATAACTATATACTTTTTATACAAAACTCTGGTCAGTGTTTATTTGCTCTACTGTGTTTGACCCTATTGTGTATACTCTGCATACTGCCCTATTCTTCTTGAGAGAAGTCTGACTGCTCAGCCACAGCTACCAGGTAAATCTGGGTGGTGCAGACTGCTACCAATTGGGTTTACTGCTGCTCCTGTAGTCTTAATCTTTTTGCAGTGTTCCCCAAGGGAACTGCACAGGATTCCGCCTAACAGTAGGGTTTCCAAGCCCCGAAAGTCGAAATCCGCTGGGCTTTCGACCGACGATTCGAGAGGCGACTCTCCGCATCGTTGGTGTAAATCCAGGGGGTCTTGGTCCCGGAGTGGTTCCCGCAATTCGTCTGCCTCTTCGAGGCACTTGCGGAAGCGCCGTCACTAGTCGCCTTCCCCGTCCTCGTCCGAGGACTCCTCCCGTCGGCGGATTGCTTGTCCCAACAAGCACTCTTCTCCTGCGGAATGGGATGCATTTCGTACGGAGATGATGGCGATTTTCCAATCGCAGGGCTTCGTTCCGTCCGTGCCTTCGAACGAAGCCGGCAGGGAACGTGCTAGGGCTACCGCTCTCACGCCATTGGGCTCGGGTGGTCGGCGCGATCATCGGGAGTCTTCGATGTCCCGATTGGACAAGATGGATTGCTCTAGCCATGCCCGCTCCAGGTCCCGGTCTTCGACGCCCTTGAGACCGTCGGAGCATGAGATCTTCGAAGAAGACGTCGACGCCATCGGCGCCATGTCTGTCGAGGGACTCTCGAGGCTCCGCCTCCGAGGAAGCCATCGGCGCCGAGGCCGTTGAAGGACACGCTCGGGGCACCACCCTCGAGGCCTGTGTCAAAGCCATCGGCGCCACGCTCGACGTTGACGCTGATTCCGTCGATGCCCTCGACGCCTTTCGTGGATGCTTTATCGGAGGTACCCCGGAGACCGGTGGAAACCCCGAAGAAGGCTCTGGCCAAGTCAAAAAATGTGTTTGTCCCTTTTTCCGTGCCCTCATCCAAGGATTTATTCCAGCCTCTGGATTATATTTGAGGTGGATGAAGGGTCTGATGAAGGTTTGGTTCTTGACAAACTATTATCTGGTCATAGCCAGATGGAAGACCTGCGTCAGTCTTTGCACGACGCCAGTGGTCTTAACACCTCTCCGGAGGTTGAGTTTGGTAGGCCTGAGCCTGGCACGCACGCCGAGTCTTTGTACCGGCGGCTAATGTCAATGACCTGACAGATATCTTGGACCAAGGTCCACCAACTGACCCGATACTGTCATTCCCTATGGCCTTGTAAAGAAGGGTGGCAGCGGCTTGAACTACTCCGGAGAGTCTCCCGGCAGTGGGTAAGTCGTTGCCGAAAAAGTACCGCCCAGCCAGTGGCGACCTCGGCTACTTGTCCATGCACCCTACTCCGTAGAGTTTGGTGGTGCAGGCGGCTACGGCCACAGCAAAACAGGCGTCGTACCCTACCATCCCTCCTGATGGGGACGACAAACGTTTTGACGGTTGGCCAAAGAAAGTCTTTCTTCAGGGGGTATGGCTTTGAAAGCAGCCAACTCTGTGTATGCCTTAGCACGTTTCACTCACACTCTGTGGAATTGTTTCATTACCGGCTGAACCTATTCCTGAAGGGGAGGAACGGGATGGCTTTCTTGCCCTTGTACAGGATGGCAAGGATGCCATGTGTGAATCCGTTCAGTCGGGTCTGGACGTGGCAGACTGTCAGCCGGTCCATGGCGGCGAGCACCGTGATGCGCAGATTTGCGTGGTTGCAGAAGTCGGGGTTTGCTCCGGATGTACAAGGCCGGCTTCTCAACATGTCCTTTGATGGTGACCATCTTTATGGCAGCAAGGCTGACAAGAGCCTTGAGAGGTTGCAGACCTCCAAAGCTGCAGCAAAGTCGTTGAGCGCTGCAGTTCGCCAACCTCCGCCTTTTCGTCCTAGGGGACAGCAATGGAGGGGAGGTTCCTTTCGATACTACTCTACCTTTGGTAGAACGTGGGGAGCTGCAAGTCAAAGGGGCCAAAGTAGGAGTACCAAAGGTGGAAAACAAGGTACTCGAGGCACTGCCACAGCTGCTTCAGCTCAGTCATGAGGCCATGTCCCATGGTTCGCCGGTTGGGGGAAGGCTGGCGCAGCATCTTGTAGAATGGCGTGCCATTACTTCAGATGTGTGGGTTCTGGAGATCATAGCACATGGCTACTGTCTTCCTTTCCGGCAGAGGCCTCTTGACAATCCACCAGGGAATCTCTCTTTGAAGAGTCCGGATCCGCTCCTTGTGCAGGAAATCAAATCCCTGCTGGAGAAAGGTGCCATAGAACTGGTACCTGTAGCGGAGAGGAACAAGGGATGGTATTCCCCATATTTTTTGATTTCGAAAAAAGACTGGGAATTGAGACCCATCATGGACTTGCGTGGTTTGAACAAGCTCCTCAGGAAGGACAAGTTCAAGATGGTTACTCTCTCTCAAGTCCTCCAGGCCATTCAACTTCAGGACTGGTTGGTGTCTCTCGACCTCAAGGACGCTTACTTTCATGTGCCGATTCATCCCAAGCACAAGAAGTACCTGAGGTTCGTGGTTGGCGACTCGCACTTTCAGTTTCGGGTCCTGCCATTCGGATTGACCTCCGCCCCGAAGGTCTTCACCAAGCTCATGGTGGTGCTGGCAGTGTATCTCAGGAAAGGGTTATTCACGTCTACCCCTACCTGGACGATTGGTTATCTGGGCGCGCTCTCCCGAGCAAGTCCTGGATCATCTGTCAGTCACCTGCCACTCCCTTCACAGGCTGGGCTTCTCCCTCGACTTAAAGAAGTCCCACTTGATGCCAACCCAGCGGCTCCAGTACATCGGAGGCGTGCTCAACACATCCCTGGGGCAGTGTTTCCCTCCCCAGGTGAGGGCTCATCACATTCTACAGATGGTGGACAAGTTTCAACATGCCCAGAGTCTTCCGGCGTTTGAGTTCTTGAGGTTGCTAGGCCTCATGGAATCCTGCTTTCTCCTGGTGCCAGAGGCCAGGTTGCGGATGAGATCTCTGCAATGGGCTCTCAAGATGCAGTAATCGCAGTCCTCCAGCAGGATGTGGGATCCCGTTCAGATGCAGCCCAGGATCTTCTGTGGTGGGCCGTCGAAGGCAATCTGATGAATGGGGCTCCATTTTGGCTACCCTGGCCGGAGGCGACAATCGTGACGGACACATCCCTCACGGAATGGGGAGCTCATGCCAACGAGCTGACAGTCAGCGGTCGTTGGTCTCCGTCAGAGTCCAGACTCCATATCAATCTATTGGAGCTGAGGGCCATCAGGCTAGCCCTGAAGGCTTTTCTGCCATCTGTGCGGGGGAAGAATGTCCTGATTCTGACGGACAATACAGTGGCCATGCACTACCTCAACAAAAAGTGGGGGGCAGGGTCTCTCCCTCTGTGCAGAGAGGCGATGCAACTCTGGTTCTGGGCCATCCAGCAGGAAATTTCGATCTTGGCAGTTCATCTGGCCAGAGACGAAAACAAGGCGACGGACGCTCTGAGCAGGCAGAGCACGGTCTCTCACGAGTTGGAGCTGGGTCAGGTGATTCTCCTGGAGATCTTCACCCTTTGGGGGACCCCTCAAGTGGATCTCTTCACCACCAGTGTCAACCGGAAGTGCGAAAAATTCTGCTCGCAGGAATTTCCTCAAAGAGTAGCTTTAGGGGACCCGTTCATAGTGGAGTGGTCCTTCCCACTGCTGCACGCGTTTCCTCCAGTCCCCGTCATTCCGCAAGTGCTGCAGAGGTTACGGAGGTTCGGTTCCCGAATGACCACCATTGCTCCGGCATGGGCCCGCAGAATGTGGTACGCGGACCTTCTCGACATGTCCATCTGCCCTCACGCCGTCTTCCCTACCGAGACGATCTGCTCTCACGGGAGGGGGGTCAGGTTCTCCATCCAGAGGTCAAGTCCCTCAACCTTCATGCTTGGCTTCTGAAAGGTTGAGGTATAAAGATTTGGACCTCCCTGAAGACCGAATGGCGGAGTTGCTTTCGGCCAGAAGGCCTGCAACAAAGTCCCTGTACAGTTGCCATTGGAGAAAGTTCTGCGACTGGTGCAGGGTCAAGAATGTGGATCCTTTTTCATGTGCCATTCCTGTGGTTGTGTCTTTTTTGCTTTCGTTAGCCCACAAGGGCCTGCAAGTGGGTACCATTAAAGGTTACCTGGCGGCGCTGTCCATGTTTAAGCACTCGTCTGCGGAGTGTTCTTACTTTAAGATTCCTTTAATTTCTCGGTTTCTGAAAGGGCTCACTAATGTGTTCCTACCGTCACCTTTCCAGGTGCCCGGTTGGGATTAGAACCTGGTTCGAAAATTCATAATGGGTGCTCCATTTGAGCCTGTACATTCTTGTGCTTTGAGACTGTTGACTTTTAAAACTGTATTTTTAGTTACGGTTACTTCCGCTCGCAGAGTGAGTGAGTTGCAGGCACTATCTGCTAAGCCACCCTTCACGGTGTTTCATAAGGACTGGGTTGTCCTTGGGGTTTGTCCTTCTTTTCTTCCGAAAGTTGTGTCGGAATTTCATTTAAGCCAGGGGGTCATTCTTCCGGTGTTCTATCCTCCTCCACATCCTGGTAAGGAAGAGGAGAGGCTCCATAGGTTGGATCCTAGGAGAGCTTTAAGTTTCTACATCTCATGCATGTCCCGGGTCAGAGTGGACGATCAACTCTTTGTAGGATACGCTGGAAGGCGTTTGGGACAAGCTGTTACTAAGCAGACTTTGTCTAGATGGATTTCCTTGACAATTTCTGAATGTTACCGCTTGGCGGGTAAGGACCCTCTGGTAGGCTTACAGACCCATTCTACTAGAGGTGTGGCTGCCTCTACTGCTCTGCAGAGGGGTGTTCCCATTCGTAACATTTGTGAAGCAGCCACACGGGCCTCTTTTCATACTTTTGTAAAACACTACTCCCTGGATTCTATCCATGGGCAGGACTTGGCCATTAGCAAGGCGGTCCTCTATTCTGAAATTTAATTGGCATTCTAAAATTCTAAATTCTTTTCCCACCTCCATACGTTGGTACTTCTTTGGGAGTCTGTCATAGATGTGGAATACGCCGGAGGAACCAATCCCTTCGAAGAACAAGTTACTTTCTTACCTGGTAACGTTCTTTCGATGGGATGTTCCGACGACGTATTCCACATCGTTCCCTCCCAGCCTGCCCCGCTACAGAATTTCTTATGCGATTGCAGCTTACGTTTCCACAAGGCTTTCTGTAGTCATACTGGCAGTAGATTGGTGCCACACGTTCTGGGAAAAAACTACAACTGAGGCTACGGGCGTCGTGCGTCCTACTTATAACATCCGGTGACGTTGGCTCGACGGAGGCCCTCGAGGACAGGGTATCGACATCAACGACGCAGGACGCAGATGCCGAAATTTTACCGAAGCAGCACAGCTGTGGTGATTACCTGTCATAGATGTGGAATACGTCGTCGGAACATCCCATCGAAAGAACGTTACCAGGTAAGAAAGTAATTTGTTCTTCTGATGCTTGTGAATCTGCTTAGAATCACATGCTGTGCATATAGTCCGACATCTAGTAAAGATCTGGGAGTATTGCATCTTTCTTTCGAAGATCGAAAGGGGACGTCGACATGTGCGTGCCTGTAACACTATCCCTAACTTGACATGTAGTGTACCCAAAATCCCTCACGCGTCTAGGTCCCTCAGATTGTTTTCTTCCACCAACCTAGTTGATCGCCTATGCGGAGCTTGCAAGAGATTTATAATGCAAAGTTGCCCCCACCGTCTAGTCTCCCGCAAACCTTCTCGACGACTGACGCGACTGCTTTGTGGGTTTCCTGCAGCTGGCACTTCTACAACTGCTCGATGACTGTTGACCGCATGGCCTCGGCCCTCCGGCTTGTGTACACAAGCACACAAGCACACAACCCCTAAGGCCTCTTCGACGGTGTCGTCGATGAAACGCACAACGCCCGCAGGGCTGCTGAAATTTTCGACGGCGCCTTACGAACCTCGCGGTTCGGCACCCTCCACGCAACTGCTTTCTCTCGGGAGGACAGCTCGGGGGCAAAGTGCTCGCCTTGGTAGCAAGACGACACGGAGCAACACAGGTTCGAACCACAGGTCTGCACTTAGAAACCTCTGGGTATTAAGCGCGTTCTAAATAACCTATCATAACATCATAAGATGCGACTGGGCATACCTCTGGAACGGGCGTTCACCGTAAAAAACATACTGTCATCGACGCACCGTCCAAGGGTGCACAAGCGCCTAAGGCCTTGGCGGATTCACCGACCGCGACTGCGCCTTCTGGCACGTTGAGACCTTCAATATAACCGCCAAAAATGTGCGAAAGCTTTGCGGTTATCATTTCGGCGGCCACAGAGCACAAGGGCACCCCTTCTCATTGAGAGGTGTATTCTGAGGCCCCCAGACTCTCTAAGGCCTTATTGGGAACATCTCCCCCTCCTGGGCTGCCTTTTCCTCCACCAGACCCTTCTGCCTCTTCTCTATGGACTAGGAAAAGGTTTGAGCAAAACATGGACAAAATGGCTCAGTTCATTGACTTTTCAGACCGGTACATTGCACCCAAAAGACCCAGGGAAGATGACTGAACACAGGAGGATTCTTATCAAGACCTTAATCCTTTTGCACAAGACCCAGACTGGGAGCAGTATCAGGCAGACGGTCAGGCCCCTTGGCTATCGCCAATGCATACCCCTGACCCGGACACCATCTGCCTAGCTCCTACTCCTTCTCCACCACAGAGGGATTTGTTACCTGTTGACGACCAGATGTGGTTTAATGCCATTTTAAAAAGAGCAGCCGATCATTTTCAAATTGCAACACATGAGACTGCTCCATACTCGGACTTTGTGGAGGATATCTTTAAGGAGAAGGCGCCAACTAGTCAAGCCATCCCCTTAATAAAAATAAAGAGGCATCTGGAACCAGTCACCATGATATTGGTAGCCCCCATGTGGGCCAGCCAACCCAAGTCCGCTCATCTAATGGAAATGTCCCTCTCCCCACCAGTAAAACTACCCTGCCCGTACAACATGTTGTCTCAGGACAGGGGGAGACCCTGCACCCATGCCCACAAACTCTGAACTTAGCAGCCTGGCTCCTGAGGTCATAGTTTGCTCACCTTCAGCTCCCTCAGAGATGCATGGACATTCTAAAGGAAGCTATAAAACCTAACACTCGTTATTGATATTCCAGTAAGTGGAACCGCTTTGTCATCTGGTGTAATACCAAGGGAGTCACTCCCATCGATTGCTCACCCACACTCATTGTGCTGTACCTAACCCATTTGTTAGACTGCAAATACTGGTGATTAAAGCCTTTATGGAAGGGGTTAAGAGAATCCATCCCCCATTTCTCACCCAGCTCCTGGATGGGATCTAAATGTGGTTTTAACCAGACTCATGGGATCTCCCTTTGAGCCAATGGATAAAGCAAGTCTAAAAGACCTTACTTACAAGACGGCCTTCTTAGTTGCTATCCCTTCTATTAGAAGGGTTAGCAAACTACAGGCCCTTTCTGTTCTAGACCCTTTTGATACAGTCCACAGGGATAAGGTAGTTCTGCGCACTCATCCCAGATTTGCGCCTAAATTCATCTCAAAGTTCCATGTGAACTAATCGATCGAACTACCCACTTTCTTCCAGAATCCTACTAGCATGGCCGAAAGAAGCCTACACACACTAGATGTGTGCAGGGCAGTCATGTTCTACCTGGAAAGAACAAAACCACTGAGGAAAAGGAACCAATTTTTCATTTCAGTGGCAGCTGGTAGAGAAGGGGATCCTGCCTCTAAATCGGCTATCTCAAGGTGGATTATCAAATGCATCACACTGTGTTACACTCTTGCTAAGAGAGAACTGCCCTTCAAGCCTAGAGCACACTCTACTCTGGGCACTGGGGCTTCCATAGCTTTAATTGCAAATGTTTCCCTAGAGTCCAATTTCAAAGCGGCAACCTGGAGTTCTGTACACACCTTAACAAAACACTATTGCCTAGACACGAAGTCTACATCATCATTCAGGCATGGATGGCCACGCATGGCCTCTGCCTGAATGATAAGTCAGAATTACTCGTAGTCGGTTCATCTAATAACCTTCTCAAACTAAGTCCTCACTACACAAATATCGTCATCGATGGGAACAGTATACCCATTGCCAAACATGTAAAAACTTTAGGGTTCTACCTCGAAACCCAGTCTAACCTAATTAAGCAGATTAACATGACCTCATCGGCCACGGCCTACACAGGCAAGTTGATCAGATCCTGTAGACCTTTACTATCCCCCACCAGCTGCCTTACTCTGGCGAGAGCGCTCATATAATCTAAATTGTATTATTGCAGCAGCCTTTATCTAGGAGCGAACAAAACCATCTTAAATAAACTCCAGATCAAGCAAAATAACGTGCTTAGAGCAGCGTTGAATATTCCAAATAGAGAGCACATATCAGAAACTAGAAAGCACCATAGGTGGCTCTCTATACATGACAAAATTGACCTAAAAACCATCTGCCACACTCACAAAGCGCTTAACTACCAAGCCCCCCCCTATCTCACAGATAAATTCACATGGAAGGTATCCAACAAAACACTAGATCATCCAACATACCATGTCTGGCGGTGCCCACATATAATCTAAAAAGAGCCTGAGGCTCTAGCTTCCCGGTATTAGCCACCCAGCTTCGGAATACTCTCCCTCAGAATATTCAGTCTATTCAAACCTTCAACAAATTCAGAAACCATGTTATCACATGGATTCTCAACAAAGCATAAATTATAGCTCTTGATACCACTAACCGCTAGATTGTCTGCACAAACTAGTATGTGTCATACATCCTATATTACTGCTATAACCTCTGTGTAATATTTATAATGTTTAATATGTATATAATGTACCATTGTAATTTTCCTTGAATGCTCAAACTGTATTCATGTATTCAACTGCCTATACTATGCCATGTAACCATTACTATCCTCTAGCGCCCAATTACCTCTGGGTCAGGTGCGCGATATAAATAAAATAAACAAACTCATTCTAGATCTGACTCTCAGGTGGGGCAAGCAGTATTAAGACATCTCTTCTCTACTGTTCCTTCTCACAACCCACCTCCAACTCCGGGTACTGCTCGCTAGTCTATGCACAGCATGTGATTCTAAGCAGATTAACAAGCATCAGAAGACATGCATTACTCGCTGTAATAGCATTTCTGATGATTGTAGCAGCTTAGATTCACATGCGCCTCCCTGCTCGAGATGGAAGGACATGGACGTCTTTCTACTTTCTCTCTTCATGTACTCATTCACAATAGCCTTGGGTGGGTTCCCTCATGGCAGAAAAAATACAATCGGAGGGACCTCGGCACGTGAGGGATTTTGGGTACACTACACGTTGTTAGGGAGAATTCTCATTAAATGGCTAATTTCCCTTACCTAGTGAGTCCCTCAGCCGCTTTGATGGATTTCTGGAGATATTTGTTTTCACTTGATAAGAGTGTGAGCTTTTCCCCCACTCTTACCCATGTTTTGCCATGTGTATTCATCTGTTTTTGTGATTGTGGGCTCTGGAGTACACCACTTCAGTAGCCCCCCTTCTTTTGTGTGTTACACAGTACCTTCAGTGCAGAGACAGAGGGTTGGCTTTTAGGCTTCCCACCGACTCCATTTCTGGGGCTGACTACTGTCCCCCAAAAAAGGGAAAAGTTGCCATTAACTTTACATAGTCATTTAAGCACAGATCCAGTACACCGCATCTTACATGGAGTATTGGAAAGGGTTACTTCGAGGGGATTGGGTCCTCCGACGTATTCCATATCTATGACATGTAATCACCACAGCTGTGCTGCTTCGGAAACTTTTTCGGCGTCTGCGTCCTGCGTCGATGACGTCGATGCGCCGTCGTCGAGGACCTCCTCCGACGTCATCCGATGTGATAAGTAGGACGCACGACGCCCGTAGCCTCGGTTCCGTTTTTTCCGCGAACGTGTTGCTTCGTGATTCTCGGTTCAAGCCTCGACTCTTTAGAGTTCTGTTCTTCTCGGTTCTTCGAACCTGTTCGTTTTGTGCAAATCCTTCGTGTGGAGATGTCTTCTACTTCGTCTTCGACCCCGCGTCCGGGTTTCAAGAAGTGCGGGGAGTGTGGGTCCAAGATGTCGGTGACGGACTCGCACGACGCCTGCCTCTGGTGCCTCGGGGAGGCCCACGACACGGATGACTGTATCGACTGCCAGTCGCTCACGTCCAAAGCCTTACGCGAACGTAAGAAGAAGTTGTCGGTAGGTCGGGTGTCCAAGCCCAGGAAGTCGAAGTCTGCGGGGCTTTCGACGGATGATTCGAGGGGTGACTCTCTGCGTCATCGTCGGAAGTCTCGTGGGTCTCCTTCTAGGAGTCGGTCTCGTCACTCCTCAGCCTCTTCGAGGCATTCTCGGAAGCGCCGACACCGGTCGTCTTCCAGGTCCTCTTCGGCGGACTCTGCCCGGCACGTCGCTTACCCCACCAGCCGTGCGACGCCGGAGGAATGGGCTTCCTTCGGGAAGAAAATGCTGGCGATTCTTGAGTCGCAGGGTACTATGCCGTCCGCGCCCCCGAGTGGGGTCGGTCGTGAGAGATCGAGAGACACCGCTCGCAAGAGTGGTCAGCACGAGTCACGGGAGAGGTCCCGTTCAGACAAGGAGACTCGTTCTCAACGTACCCGTTCCAGGTCCCGGTCCTCGACGCGTTCGAGACCGTGTGCACCTGTGAGGTCTTCGAGGAAGACATCGACGTCTGAGGCGTCGAGGGCGTCGACAGGCTTTCTCGAGGCTCCGGCTCCGAGGGAGTCGTCGAAGCCGTCGACGCTTAGGTCGTCGAGGGACACGCTCGGGGCTCCGGCTTCGAGGGCTGTGTCGACGCCGCCGTTGCTGGAGGCGCTGCATCTGACGTCGACGCCGATTTCCTCGACGCCGATCCTCTCGGCACCGATGCCGGTTCTCTCGACGCCGGCGCCGATTCGCTCGACGCCATCGACGCCTTTCGTGTCGGAGGTACCCCGTGGCTCGTGAGAACCCCCTAGGAAGGCTCTGGTTAAGAGCAAGCACTCTCGGGTGTCTTCTTTTCGCCACCTGGACTATATTTCAGAGGCGGATGAGGATTCTGATGGCCTGGTTCCTAGTCAGGTTCCAGATGAAATTGTCTCGGGCCATAGTCAGTTTGACGATTTGAGACAGTCACTGCATGATGCCAGTGGACTGGACACCTCTCCGGAGGTGGAGTTTTGTAGGCCTGAGCCTGGCTCTCATGCCGATTCCTCGTACCGGCGCCTTATGGCTAGGGTTTCTGAGTACTTGGGATGGTCTGCTCCCCCAGGGGAGTTTGTGCAGGATGATCTGACGGACATCCTTGATGTTGGTCCCCCAACTGATCCGGTACTGCCGTTTCATATGGCTTTACAAAGAAGGGTGGCGGCGGCTTGGACTGCTCCGGAGAGTCTCCCGGCGGTGGGCAGATCCTTGTCGCGAAAATACCGTCCAGCCAGTAGCGACCCCTGCTACTTGACCAGGCACCCTACTCCGGAGAGTTTGGTGGTGCAGGCGGCCACGGCCCCGGCAAAGCAGGCGTCGTACCCTACCATCCCTCCTGATAGGGACGACAAACGTTTTGATGGCTGGGCGAAGAAAGTGTTTTCTTCTGGTGGTATGGCGCTTCAGGCGGCCAACTCCATTTGTGCCTTGACTCGTTTCACACACACTCTGTGGAACTGTGTTGCGTTAGCGGCTGAACATATTCCCGAAAGGGACGAACGGGATGGTTTCCTTGCTATGGTCCAGGATGGTAAGGATGCCATGTGTGAGTCCGTTCAGTCGGGTTTGGACTTAGCTGAATGCGTCAGTAGGTCCATGGCGGCGAGCACCGTGATACGCAGGTTTGCGTGGTTGCGGAAGTCGGGGTTTGCTCCTGATGTGCAGTCTCGGCTCCTCAACATGCCCTTTGACGGTGAACACCTTTTTGGCAGCAAGGCTGACGAGAGCCTTGAGAGGTTGCAGACCTCGAAAGCTGCAGCGAAGTCGTTGGGCGCTGCAGTTCGCCAACCTCCGCCTTTTCGTCCTAGGGGACAGCAGTGGAGAGGTGGTTCCTTTCGCTATTACTCCTTCAGTAAAGCGAGAGGAGCTGGCAGTCAAAGAGGCCAACGCAGGGGTACCAGAGGTGGACGACAAGGTACCCGTGGTGCCCTGGCCGCTCGGGCAGTTGCCTCTTTGCCCTCAGGTAACGCCGCGGTCGCTCCCACTCAGTCATGAGGCCATGTCCCATGGTTCACCGGTTGGGGGAAGGCTGGCGCAGCATCTTGTAGAGTGGCAAGCCATTACTTCAGATGTGTGGGTTCTGGAGATCATAACCCACGGCTACTGTCTTCCTTTTCGGCACAGGCCTCGCGACAATCCACCGGGGAACCTCTCTTTGCAGAGTCCGGATCCGCTCCTTGCGCAGGAAATTCAAGCCCTGCTGGAGAAAGGCGCCATAGAACTGGTGCCTGTAGCGGAGAGGAACATGGGATGGTATTCCCCTTATTTTTTGGTTTCGAAGAAAGACGGGTGATTGAGGCCCATCATGGACTTGCGCGGTTTGAACAAACTCCTCAGGAAGGACAAGTTCAAGATGGTTACTCTCTCTCAAGTCCTGCAGGCCCTTCAGCTTCAGGACTGGTTGGTGTCACTCGACCTCAAGGATGCTTACTTCCATGTGCCGATCCATCCCAAGCACAAGAAGTACCTGAGGTTCGCGGTTGGCGACTCGCACTTTCAGTTTCGGGTCCTGCCGTTCGGATTGACCTCCGCCCCGAGGGTTTTCACCAAGCTCATGGTGGTGGTGGCAGCGCATCTCCGGCAAGGGGGGATTCACGTCTACCCCTACCTGGACGATTGGTTGATCAGGGGGAGCTCTCCCGAGCAAGTCCTGGATCATCTGTCCGTCACCTGCCACTCCCTTCACAGGCTGGGCTTCTCCCTCAATTTAAAGAAGTCCCATTTGACGCCAACACAGCGGCTCCAGTACATCGGAGCAGTGTTCGACACTTCCCTGGGGCAGTGTTTTCCTCCCCAGGTGAGGGCTCTTCACATTCAGCAGATGGTGCACAAGTTTCAGCATGCCCAGACGCTCCCAGCGTTCGAGTTCTTGAGGCTGCTCGGCCTCATGGCATCCTGCATTCTTCTGGTGCCAGAGGCTCGCCTGCGGATGAGATCTTTGCAGTGGGCGCTCAAGAAGCAATGGTCGCAGTCCTCCGGCAGGATGTCGGACCCGGTTCAGGTGCCGCCCTCGGTCGCCCGGGACCTTCTGTGGTGGGCCGCCTAAGGCAACTTGATGAAGGGGGCTTCTTTTTGGCTTCCCTGGCCGGAGGTGACGATCGTGATGGATGCATCCCTCACGGGTTGGGGAGCTCATGCCAACGGGCTGACAGTCAGCGGTCGTTGGTCTCCGTCGGAGTCCAGACTCCATATCAATCTGTTAGAGCTGCGGGCCGTCAGGCTAGCCCTGAAGGCTTTTCTGCCGACTGTGTGAGGAAAGAGTGTCTTGATCCTGACGGACAACACAGTGGCCATGCACTACCTCAACAAAAAGGGGGGGGCAAGGTCACTTCCTCTGTGCAGGGAGGTGATGCAGCTCGAGTTCTGGGCCATCCAGCAGGAAGTTTCGATCTCGGCGGTTCATCTGGCCGGAGACGAAAACGTGACGGCGGACGCTCTGAGCAGGCAGAGCACGATCTCTCACGAGTGGGAGTTGGCTCAGGAGATTCTCCTGGAGATCTTCGCCCTTTGGGGGACCCCTCAAGTGGATCTCTTCGCCTCCAGTGTCAACCGGAAGTGCGAAAGGTTTTGCTCGCAGGAATTTCCTCCAAAAGGAGCCCTGGGAGACGCGTTCGTGGTGGAGTGGTCGTTCCCGCTGCTGTATGCGTTTCCTCCAGTCCCGTTCATCCCGCAAGTGCTGCGGAGGTTACGGAAGTTCGGTTCCCGGATGATCCTCATTGCTCCGGCGTGGGCTCGGAGGACGTGGTACCCGGACCTTCTCGACTTGTCCATCTGCCCTCTGCGTCGTCTTCCCTACCGAGACGATTTGCTCTCACGGGAGGGGGGGTCAGGTTCTCCATCCAGAGGTCAGATTCCTCAACCTTCACGCTTGGCTTCTGAAAGGTTGAGGTATATGGATTGGGACCTCCCTGAAGACGTGATGGAGGTGTTGCTTTCGGCCCGAAGGCCAGCAACAAAGTCTCTGTACCGTTGCCGTTGGCGTAAGTTCTGCGACTGGTGCCGAGTTCAGAATGTGGATCCTTTTGCATGTGACATCCCCATGGTTCTGTCCTTTTTACTTTCTTTGGCCCACAGGGGCTTGCAAGTGGGTACCATTAAAGGTTACCTGGCGGCGCTGTCCATCTTTAAGCGCTCGTCTGAAGAGTGTTCTTACTTTAAAATCCCTTTAATTTCACAGTTTCTGAAAGGGCTCACTAATTTGTTCCCTCCGTCACCTTTCCTGGTGCCCGGTTGGGATTTAAACCTTGTTCTTAAGTTTCTTATGGGTGCTCCGTTTGAGCTTTTACATTCTTGCCCTTTGAGGCTGTTAACTCTGAAAACTGTGTTTTTAGTTGCGGTTACTTCCGCTCGCAGAGTGAGTGAGTTACAGGCACTTTCAGTTAAGCCACCCTTCACTGTATTTCACAAGGACAGGGTTGTCCTTAGAGTTCGTCCTTCTTTTCTTCCAAAGGTAGTGACGGAATTTCATTTGGCCCAGAAGGTTGTTCTTCCGGCATTCTATCCTCCTCCGCATCCTGGTAAGGAAGAGGAGAGGCTCCATAGGCTTGATCCTAGGAGAGCTTTAAGCTTTTATGTTTCACGCATGTCCCGGGTCAGAGTGGACGATCAACTCTTTATTGGTTACGCTGGAAAGCGTTTAGGGCAAGCTGTGACGAAACAGACTTTGTCTCGCTGGATTATTTTGGCCATCTCGGAGTGCTACCGCTTGGCGGGTAAGGACCCACCGGCTGGCTTGCGGGCCCATTCTACCAGGGGTATGGCTGCCTCTACTGCCCTGCAGAGGGGTGTTCCTATTCGCAACATCTGTAATGCAGCCACCTGGGCTTCAGTACATACATTTGTACGTCACTATTCCCTTGATTCCATCCGAGCACAGGATCTGGCCTTTGGCAAGGCAGACCTTTGCTCTGCTATTTGATTGACTATTCTAAATTTTGATTCTAAATTCTTTCCCTCCTCCTTGCTCTGGTACTGCTTTGGGAGTCTGTCATAGATATGGAATACGTCGGAGGACCCAATCCCCTCGAAGAACAAGTTACTTTCTTACCTGGTAACGTTCTTTCGATGGGATGGTCCGACGACGTATTCCATATTGCTCCCGCCCTGCCTTCCCCGCTGCAGAATTTCTTTTGCGATTGCAGCTTACGTTCCGCAAGGCTTTGTGGCTGACTGGCAGTTGACTAATGTCCCACGTTCTGGGGGAAAAAACTACAACTGAGGCTACGGGCTTCGTGCGTCCTACTTATCACATCGGATGACGTCGGACGTCGGAGGAGGTCCTCGACGACGGCGCATCGACGTCATCGACGCAGGACGCAGACGCCGAAAAAGTTTCTGAAGCAGCACAGCTGTGGTGATTACATGTCATAGATATGGAATACGTCGTCGGACCATCCCATCGAAAGAACGTTACCAGGTAAGAAAGTAACTTGTTCTTCTTAGCCCTTCTTATCTGTACCTCCTAGAGCCTTGTTTTGCTCTTTTGACATTTAGATTTGGCTGGTGACAGTGGTATCTACCCTAACTTTTCTACCGCGTTTATACTATATAAACGTGGTATTGTTTTAGGCTATTATATTAGCCTTGAACATAAACCCGCTTGACCAAATAATTTTTCTTTTGGCTCCGGTCGGGTTTATTGTCCATTTCTTTTTGTTAAAGTCCTTCTTGTGTTTTACTTTGCGCGGCAAACCAGGTTTGCCTTCTTTGTTCACTGTCATTTGGCGGGCTTCTGCCAAGAAGCCCTCCTCTAGGCGCCTGGGTGTCTAGGTGGGCTGAATGTGAGGGAGGGGTGTAGTCACCCCCTGCACAGGGTATCCTAGGAAACCCAGGTCACACTTTGCCATGATTGGCTGAGGTGGTTGTCCGGGCTGGACAAACCCCTCTGCTGCGTGATTGACAGCCAGGCTGTGTGAATGGGGGATTTACGCATAAAAGGCCGGACTCTTGCATTGGAAGTCAGAGTCGCCACTGGAACTACAAGCAACCGAAGAGAAGCGGAGAAGAAGACGACTGCTGCAACTATCCCGTCCCGGTGATAGTCCTGAGCGATCTACCCTTCACCGACCAGAGAAGATCCAGTCCCGAGTCTTCTTCCCTTGAGCCTGGTGGGGTCAACTAGCTCATCTTGCACAGCCAGAGGATCCTCTTCTTGGTCAAAATCGCTGCACACTGCTGTAGTCGTCCGGATAGCCATCTGAAGAGCCTCGGCTGTTTTTAAGGAGCGCACTTTTTATTCACCGTCGCTGCTGCTGGCCTCATCCCTGCGTAGTGCAGACCCCTCCAGACGTCCTCTTTCTTGCCGAAGCTCCAGGAACCGTGGGTCTGCAGGAAACTACCAGGTACAACTGCCGTGGCACCAGCTTCTTCCTTGAATAAGGTACTGTGTTCTGCTTCGAGGAGCTAGGGTGAATCCCTTTTCTCCTCCTCCAAGGCTTGCCCTTATCTTCCCTCCTTCTTGTAACTTTTGCTCCCTCTGTTGACAATATCGAAGTACTCTTGGCAACGTTGAATCTTGAACTGTCCGACTGTGTGATCCTCGACAACAGGAACCCGGTTCCACTTGACACTGGCTCCGGCATATTGACTCTTGTATTTCTGTCAGCGAGTGCTCTCTGATTCTGTCTGCCCTGACAAAAGTATTGCCTATGATTTTTGCCCCCAACTCTCTCTGGTTACCTCAGGTGCTATGTGTGTTTTTGCCCCGGTAACATTTCTTGCCGCGGATATGCGTATGTTTAGTAAGACCGAACTGTCATTACTGTCAAAAAGTGATCGCATATGTATTCCCGGTAACGTCTTTTGTTTCACACACCGGTCCGTTAAAACATAGGGTTATACTGTACCAAGTGAATTGGTTGGTTGTAGTGTATTTTACATGTGGTTTTGAATTAATATAAGTGTTGTGTTTATAACAAATAGTTTAAAAATAAATGTACTTATATTTTTTACCTGAAACCTTGAGTCCGTGTTTGCTTGAGTCACAGTAATTGTGGTCCCTTTGTGTAATCTCTGCTACTTCTCATATACTCTTGAGATAAGCCTGGCTGCTCCGCTACTGCTACCACTTTAACATAGTAGTACAGGCTTGTACCAAAGGTGAACTTGTATTACCACTTGTGGTCTTAATTGTGTGTAGCGGTCCCTAAGGGCACTGCACAGGATTCTGCCTAACACACGTCACGATAGGGATAGTGTTCCAGACGCGCCTATGCTGACGTCCCCTTTCAGTCCCCGAAAGACAAGATGCAATACTCTGCGATTACCACTGGAAGTCGGACCATAAGCACAGCATGTGAATCTAAGCAGATACAATCATCAGAAATGCTATTAGGGTGAGTAATGCATGTCTTGTTGCAAAAAAAGGCTCAAAGTATACCTTTCTCCATGCCAAAGTGATGTAGTTCAGCACCAATCCTTGGGGTTCCCATCTCCAATTTTCAAGTACCACAATACAAAACAAAGGGGTCTTCGGACTCCGATCCCAAGACAACAAGTGTAGGTTTGTAGGTCTCAGGGTTCCCTTCCCCAAGCATTTCAATCCTTTTGAGGACACTTGTCTTCGTCTCTTTAAAAGTCTTTAACAAAAACCACCAGGTCAACCTAACCCTTTTCTGGTTAGCCTTGCCAGCTCCTTTGCGTGATTTCCGTGGACTTGCCTCATGGTGTTCTTAGCTTTCACCATCCAGGGTTCTCTGGTCTAGGTGCAGTGTTCAGACCACACGGTCCACCCATCACAGGTCGTGTAACCAGTACCACCTGGGCTCCTTGACACACACCCACAGGTTACTTGATGCTGGTTCCTGAGCACCTAGTCACTGTCCTTTGTTCACTGTGTTAGGCAGAATCCTGTGCAGTTCCCTTGCGGACCACTGCAAGAAGATTAAGACTACAGGAGTAAGCAGTAAACCCAATTTGTAGCAGTCTTCACCACCCAGATTTACCTGGTAGCTGTGGCTGAGCAGTCGGACTTCTCTCAAGAAGAGTTAGGCAGTATACAGAGGATAAACAATAGGGCCAAAAACACAGTAGAACAAGCAAACACTGACCAGAGCTTTGTATCAAAAGTATATAATTATTTATTTAACACACACTTTAGAAAATACACTAGCACTATTAATCAAAGTAAGTTCAAAACACAATCAGAAAAGTATACACACCTCCCTTAGCAATTATTAGACAAGTCTACGTCAAAACACCACTTTTTGTCAAAACAGGGGTGAACGCGTAACTTAGATGGCACGCCAGTAATTAAATAAAAGGAAGAGAAAAAGGCAGGTCATAAAGCCAAACAGTTCCCAACACTTTTAAGAGACAAAAACAAGTTGGTGAAGGCAGAGTCTACTGTAGAGCCAAAGTTCATAGGCCAGGCCCACTTTAAATGGAGCAAGGTGAAATGTGCCCAAGATCACCCAGTTGCTAAATTCATTCAAGTCTTTGTAGAAATGTTCAAAAGAGGTTGGGGTGGTTCAGAAGATAAAGTTAGAAGGTCTGGGGGCCAACCCAGTTGGAAAGCCAAGGATTTAAGGGTCACCTTGAGCAAAACGAAGAAAGGGAGGCCAGGTGGAACACAGTACCTTTAAAGTTGAGGAAGCTCCAGCGGTGGCAGTTGTTCCTGGCAGCGGGTGCAGTTTGTGGTTTCGACCAGGGGAAGAGAGGGTCTCGTCGAGGAGGAAACTTGGAGTCGTTGCACTGCCCAGGTAAGAAACAAGCCGCAGAGTTCGTCGGTTAAAATGTGCGTTCCTGTTATTTGCGGTCACAGTGGTGAAGCTTTTCTATCCGGCCATCGGGGTGCTTGCCACGGGCAATTCGACCAAGAGACGTCCTGGAAGGCGAAATGGCGAACTGGTTGATCCCACCAGCTCAGAGGAAGAAGACTCTTTCAGCAGAAGATCTTCTCTTGTCGTCGGGAAAGTGGTGAGGTCGTTGCAGCAGGGCTCCACTGGTGGTGTCGTCATTGCAGATGACTCAGCTTCTCCCCTCTTTGGATTTCTTAGGTCCTGTGGTGACTTCTGAAGTTCCAGTCCCAAAAGCCCTGCTTTTATGCAGAAAAACCCCCCATTCAACAGCCTAGTTGTCACTCATAAATGCTAAGTGGTGAGCCGGGCAGCTCACCACTGGCCCAATCAGAAAAGAGTGTGACTTGGGTTGCTAAGGCAACGCAGTCCAGGGTGCCTATTCCTCCACCCACACATCCTGTGGAACCCAGACGGAGTGGCACCAGTTGGAGGGCTTCTGTGGAGAAGCTGGCCAAAAAGTGGAACAAAGGGCACGACCTTGGTTGGAGTTACAGAGACGGACACGAACGCCATTTTAGAAAAGAGTTCTGGCAAAAATACCCAACCAGTGATTTTATATTAAATAAATAAACCGGCGGTATCTTTAACATTGCACCAAAAAGTGGTGCGTTTAAAATCAATGGGAAAATCCCATAGGAAATATTCTGGTGGAATATTTTGCGTGGTAACCACTGCCACCAGCCAGAAACTCGACAAGGGGGGACTGGACAGTGCCCCCTTGGAAACAGACCCAGGAGCAATCGAATTAACCCCTTCCAGTACTTCCACAATATGATGGTTTGTACTGGTTCTGTTCACAATTTTGGACTAGTAAAGTCAATGGTGACTTTACATGCCCTGGGAGACAGTAGTCAGTCCCAGGGTATGGAGTCTATGTTTTGGGGTCACTATGACACCCCTGGGTTACTGCACTGAGGGTGCTGTGTAACACATACACAAAAACAGATGATACCCTATGGAGTAAAAAAAAAAAAACATAGCCCATAAGCACACAAAAAGTCAAAGACATACCTCAAATCATGCCTAAGAGTGGGACGAAAAGAGTCTCACTCTTAGCAGGAGAAAAAAAAAAACCAAAAATCCAGCAAAGCTGCTGGGGGACTCACTAAGTTTTGGAAATTAGCCTTATAAGAGAATTCTCCCTAACACACTTTTATTAGGCTTGCGGCTTAGGGGTATTCCTTTTCCTCCTTTGGTCTCTCCTTGGTTGCCGCGTGGCTCTGCCACCAGGCATCACACACCCCTTTCCAACCTGTAGCCTTGCCACACTGCATTCACTATTTAAAGTACACTGTTTGACTTTCTTCAGCCTTCACTGTGTTATTTAAATGCCACTCTTTACTCTGAGTTCATTGTTCTTTTAGTGTTACAACTCTCCAGCTGGGTTCTGTGGTTTTACTTTCCTGTGTGCCAGTGCCCGCGGTTTTGCCCGGATTGGGTACTCGTAACATGGAGGAGCCAGGAACTGCGAGCAGCATGCCAGTGTTTTTCGCCTCCCATGTCACGCGAGTAGCCACGCCCCCGACTTCCGGAAATGAATATCCGGCTACCCAGACTACGAAACAACGCGTTGCTTCTCTACTCAGTCGCGCTGCGCATCATAAGTTTGCTAACTTCTACTACCTTGAATCTTTATCAGCACAGAGCTAGCAAAGACCCTTTCCACTTCTCATCCTTAATTATTACTTTTCCCCTCGTTCGGGAATTCTAGATACCTCGATCTTCCTTAATAATCTGGGAAACTGAAGGAAGCTATTTTCTACCGTCGGCAACCTTCCCAGCCGCCATTGGTGTGTAGATATACGTAGTTAGTTTGTTTCATCACGCGGTCTTTTCAGCACACGTTTATTATTGTTCTCTATTCAAATATTACGACCCAACCTTACAGATCCTCTTCTGTCTTCGAGCCCAAAACTCATAACCTGCTACCTGCTATCTATTCTTTGGTCAACTGTTTTCTGGTAGGTTTTATTCCTCTACTTATTTAACGTTCTTTTCTCATTTCGGCAGTATCAAAGTACTTTAGGCCACATCATTATTCCTCCTATGCTCCATTAGGCTCTCGTCCAGCATCTACCATCGGATAGGACAATACAGACCTAGAAGTGATTAGTCTCGTCAGGGTAAGCCCCTTTCTTTTCCCTCTGACTTTCAACATATCCTGAGTTACCTTATACTCGTACTTATCACCTTTACTTACTCTGTTATTATTAGACTTCTTCAGGGGATTCCAGTTTACACTAAAAAGACACCCGTGTATACCATCAACAGCTGCCTGCAGGAATCTACGAACCCCAGCAGCCCATCGCAGGGTTTTTCCCCTTTTGGGGTTTTCCCTGGAGACTCCACTTCTGCTTAGCCTTTTGACTGGGTGGTCGAGGGGTTTCTAGGTGATACTCTCCTTCTTCTCTTACAAGACTACCGATCAGCATAGAGGTGGGTGTTATTTACAATTACACAGAGACATATATTATTTAAAGTGCTTAATTATTATAAATCATAACAGTAAGCAACGCCTGTAGACCAAGGTACCTTTTTTGTCCTCGGTATTGTAAAGGACATTACTTCTATTATGGATCAACAGATTCAGCAACTTATAGCTGCTGTTCAATCTCTGACCTCAGAGGTTCAGAATCTTAAACAGGAGAATGCCAATCTACGACGGGCTCAACAACAGACTCAACAACAAGTTGCCCAGCTGGCTGCTCAACAATCAACAGCTAGTAGGGTTCCCCATTCCTCCTGGGCCCCTACCAGGGGGCCAATTTGATGGCAATCCCCATAAAATAAAAGAATTTCTGGACGCATGTGCAGTTCAATTTTCTTTTAAAGCTTCTTTCTTTCACACTGATCGCGACAGAGTAGGGTATATGATTTCACAGATGGTGGGACCTGCCCTGGGCAACTCCTTTGGTTACGACCAATAATGTGATATTAGACTCCCACACTGCCTTTTGTAATAGCATTAGGTCCATGTTCGGAAGGCAGGAAATTTGGATAGCGGCCCAGGAACATCTATTAGACCTCAAACAAGGCAAACAAGACATCTTAACTTACATCACCAGATTCAAAGAGATTGCCAGTGAATCCACGTGGTCAGATGATGCACAAGTAACTTTATTCCGGAGAGGCTTGTCTGAGGATCTAAAAGATGAAGTGTCCAGGGTCCCACGTCCCACTTCCTTGACAGAATTTATCGCCTTAGTCATGCAGATTGACTATAGGATTAAGGAAAGGAGTAGTGAAAGACGCAAAGGGAAACTCGCCACTCGTACTTTTGCTACTTCCCCTGCCACACAAAGAGGAAACTCTACTGAGGAACCGATGCAACTGGGATCAGCAAACAGAGGTCCTTTATCCTCTGAGGAAAGAACACGCAGAAGGACTCGGGAATTGTGCATGTATTGTGGCTCCAATACCCATACAGTCCAGGAGTGTCCCATCACTCCCCCAGACGGCAGGGAAACGCCAACGCCCGGTCGTAGTAGGAACCGCGTTCCAGGAACCTGATGTATTTTTAGGTTCCTCTTCAAGCTTGCATGTTTCACAAGAAAACCATTATCCACCAACTCTGTTTGTTTTACACATTACTCTCACTTTTGGCAACCAGAACATTTACGAGGTCCTGGCATTAGTTGACAGCGGAGCCGCAGGAAATTTTATAGATGAAGTATGGGCTAAACAGAATCACCTACCTCAGTTCCCCAAGGGTGAAGTCATCCCAGTAGAGAGTGTAGACGGTAGCCCTTTGATTTCTGGACCAATTGTGAATCAAACCGGCCCATTATTCATGACAATTGCTACACACCAGGAAGTTATAACTATGGATGTGATACGAGCCGCCCATTACCCAGTCATCTTAGGATTGCCTTGGCTACGAAGGCATAACCCTTATATCAATTGGGCCGCAGGCTCTCTCTTCCTGGGATCAGAGTTTTGTCTAAATCATTGCCTTGGCCAAACTAACAAGATATGGTGTCCTAAACAGGACGAAACCAGACAGATTACTACAATCGGTTCAGTCATCGGACTCCCATCTGAGTATCAGGAATTTTCTGAGGTATTCTCCTCCTCAGAATACTCTCTTCTTACTCCTCATCGCAGAGATGATTGTGTCATCGACCTCATTCCAGACCAGCCATTACCTTTTGGAAGGATGTACATACTTTCTTCTACCGAGAAGGTTGCCCTTCGGGAATATTTGGATCTAAACCTACGAAATGGACTTATAACAGAATCCACATCCCCAGCTGCAGCTTCATTATTCTTCGTTCCAAAGAAGAATTCTTCTGAACTCAGACCCTGCATAGATTTCAGGGGATTGAATAGAATCACTATACCCGACAGGTACCCGATGCCCCTTATTCCGGATATTCTAGAAGCTGTCAAGGGATCTCTCATCTACACTAAGTTAGACCTAAAGGGTGCCTACCACCTGATCAGGATTAGAAAGGGTGATGAATGGAAGAAGGCCTTCAGGACACCATTTGGCCACTTTCAATATCAAGTTATGCCCTTTGGTTTGTCCAATGCCCCGGCCGTCTTTCAGAGATTTATGGACCATCTGTTTTCTGATTTACTGTTACACACCGTAATCGTGTACCTGGATGACGTTCTGATTTTCTCTAAAGACATTTCCGAACATGAATCTCATGTTAGAGAGATATTATACAGACTCCAGAGTAATCATTTATTCTGCAATCTTGAGAAATGCTTTTTTCATCAGCCTCATGTGACATATCTGGGATACATTCTCTCGGCCCAAGGCATTGCTATGGATCCAGAAAAGGTAACGGCTGTAAAGAACTGGGCTATTCCTCGATCTATTAAGGAGATTCAACGTTTTGTAGGATTCTCCAACTTCTACCGCTGATTTATCCCCAACTTTTCGGCTCTCACTCAGCCTTTAACCAATCTATTGAAAAAGGGAGTTCCTTATGTCTGGAACGAGGAAACACAAAAGGCTTTCAACACTCTAAAGAAGAGATTTACTTCTGCACCCATACTTATGACTCCGGATCAGTCACGCTGTTTCATTCTCGAGACGGATGCCTCCCAGTACGCTTTGGGAGCGGTTCTTCTGCAGGAAGATGATCAGAGGTTGGAACGGCCTATCACATACCTATCTAAAACTCTATCGCCGGCTGAATTGAATTATACGGTCCTCGAGAAGGAGTTATTGGCTATCAAACGGGCCTTTGAAGAATGGAGGCATTTATTATTGGGAGCACAGCATCCAGTGGAGGTCCGCACTGACCATCAAAACTTAAGGATTCTCCAATATGCTCAGACATGCAACAGCCGACAGGCAAGATGGGCTCATTTCTTCTCCCCCTTCAGAATCATATTTTCTTTTATACTCAGAAAAAGTAATCTACAAGCTGATGCTTTATCACGTAAAGTGATCACTCGTCAATTTCCAGTAAAGCCAGAACCAATCTTTCCTCGCAATATTATGAGTGTGGCAAAAAGTTGCAAATCCACTGATTTTCTCAAACGTCTGGAACAGCGTTCAGGGCCCTCCACACTGAAGGGGCTAACCAAGAAGGAATTAAGCCATTTGTCTAAAAAGGAAGGGTGTTACTTCCATGGTCAACAGGTTTACGTACCCACGAAATCCTTACAGAAAGAAGTGCTAAGCATGTGCCATGACTCCAAATCTGCAGGGCATAGCGGAAATATTAATACTCGTCAATTGATCTCCCAGCATTTCTGGTGGCCTTCGATGAGGAGTGACGTTCTTAAATACGTCAAGTCATGCCCAGTCTGTCTACAAAATAAGAGCCAGAGACATTCTCCCTTTGGGGCTCTAGTCAGGATGCCTTTACCTACACGACCTTGGCAGATTATTTCAACAGACTTTATTGTAGATCTTCCTCTTTCTGAAGGATGCTCGACGATTATGGTAGTCATCGATTCATTCACCAAACTGGCTCATTTTTTACCTCTAGCCAGTCTTCCTTCAGCATCCCAAATGGCACAAACATTCATCTCCCGAATCTTTTCTCTTCATGGTCTACCAGAGACTATAATCTCTGATAGAGGGTCTCAGTATATATCAAGATATTGGAAACAGATCTGTCAGATTTTGGGAATCACCCAGGCTTTAAGTTCCGGTTTCCATACGCAAACCAACGGCCAGACTGAAAGGCTAAATCTGACTCTAGAAGGATATCTACAGTGTTATATTTCACCCGCTCAAGACAACTGGTTTGGTTTACTACCCCTCGCTGAATTTGCGTATAACAATGCTTACCATTCAGCGATCAAGACCTCTCCTTTCTTCTGTTCCTATGGGTTTCACCCTGTATCATTTCCAGACAAAAGACTTACAGATGACAGATGCCCGACGTAAAAACTCTTTTGGAAAGGATACATTGGGGTCAACACGCAGCATCTCTCGCACTCAAGACTACGCAGGAAAGAACAAAGAAGATGGCCGACCGTCTCCGAACTACAGCTCCTAAGATACAACCAGGAGATTGGGTCTGTTTATCCTCCCGATTTTTACCCAGACATCTCAAACCTTCCAAATTTTCTCCTAGATTGATGGGCCCTTTTCGGGTGATCTCGGCTATAGGAGCAGCAGCATTTAAACTCAAATTACCCAAAACCTGGGCACGGATACACCCGGTATTCCTTGTTTCTCAGCTAAAGCCAGATATACGAAGTGTATACCATTCCCGTGGGTTCCTCGCGCCCCCCACCAGTTCTGCTTCATACCGACGCAGAATACGAGGTTGCAGATCTATGTGATTCACGCATTCATCGTGGGAGACTACAATACCTGGTGGATTGGAAGGGGTACACCCCAGCCGATCGAACTTGGGAATCTGAATCCAGCATTCACGCTCCACGACTTATCAGACTGTTTCACAGGAAGCACCCTGATAAACCAGGGGGTAATGACTTTAAGAGGGCGCATACTGTTACAACTCTCCAACTGGGTTCTGTGGTTTTACTTACCCGTGTGCCAATGCCTGCGGTTTTGCCCGGATTGGGTACTCGTAACATGGAGGAGCCAGGAACTGCGAGCAGCACGCCAGTGTTTTTCGCCTCCATGTCACGCGAGTAGCCACGCCCCTGACTTCCGGAAACGAATATCCGGCTACCCGGACTACGGAACAACGCATTGCTTCTCTACTCAGTCGCGCTGCGCATCGTAAATTCGCTAACTTCTACTACCTTGAATCTTTATCAGCACAGAACTAGCACAGACCCTTTCCACTTATCATCCTTAATTATTACTTTTCCCCTCGTTCGGGAATTCTAGATACCTCGATCTTCCTTAATACTCTGGGAAACTGAAGGAAGCTATTTTCTACCGTCTGCAACCTTCGCAGCCGCCATTGGTGTGTAGACACACGTAGTGAGTTTGTTTCCTCCCGCAGTCTTTTGAGCACGCATTTATTATTCTCTATTCAAATATTAGGACCCAACCTTACAGATCCTCTTCTGTCTTCGAGCCCAAAACTCATAACCTGCTACCCACTATCTATTCTTTGGTCAACTGCTTTCTGGTAGGTTTTATTCCTCTACTTATTTAACGTTCTTTTCTCATTTCGGCAGTATCAAAGTACTTTAGGCCACATCATTATTCCTCCTATGCTCCATTGGGCTCTCGTCCAGCATCTACCATCGGATAGGACAATACAGATCTAGAAGTGATTAGTCTTGTCAGGGTAAGCCCCTTTCTTTTCCCTCTGACTTTCAACATATCCCGAGTTACCTTATACTCGTACTTCTCACCTTTACCTACTCTGTTATTATTAGAATTCTTCACGAGAGGATTCCAGTCTACACTAAAAAGACACCCGTGTATACCATCAACAGCTTCCTGCAGGAATCCACGAACACCAGCAGCCCATCGCAGGGTTTTTCCCCTTTTGGGGTTTTCCCTGGAGACTCCACTTCTGCTCAGCCTTTTGGCTGGGTGGAGGAGGGGTTTCTAGGTGATACTCTCCTTCTCTTACAAGACTACCGATCAGCATAGAGGTGGGTGTTATTTACAATTACCGAGAGACATATATTATTTAAAGTGCTTAATTATTATAAATCATAACATTTAGGTGTTTTAATTAAGTTCAGCATTCAAGGTATGCCTGTTCGCTTTAATGTTAAATGGCACTTTTATTTGCTCTTCGACGTGCGCTGGTTTTATCTCGATTCAATGTTTAATATGCCTTGGCTTTTAAATTATAACTTTGCCTTTTAGTTCAGTTTTCAATATGCATTGGATTTCCCAAGGTTAACTTTTCATTTAGTTCAGTATTCAATATGGCTTTTTCATTCATTCGCATGGACTGTCACTCACGTGTGCTCTTTTCGGTGCTCCCTGCCTTCCCTGCTTTCAACCGGGGGTTCGCGTGACTTCCTTTCACTTCTTAAAGTCGGAGACAGCCACCGTAGCAGGTTCCGCTCGCTTGCCGTGTGCTACCTGCTTCACACCAGAACGTCTGTTGCTGGATTTCGGATGCGGACAGCGTCCTCTGCTTTACCGGCTCCTTGGCAGCTTCTGCTGCACACGCTACTGTCCGGAGGCTCCCAGGCTTGTGGGGGATACGAGGCCCACTAACATCGGGTCACACAAGTCCTCTGGGACTTCTGCCGGCGTCCTGGTTCTTTCTCCTGGACCACCATTGCTGCCTCCTCGCACAGGTCTCCTGCTGCTTCACCAGTTACTTCACCAGTCGCTCCATCCATCACTCTCCCCGTCATCCTCTTCCCTGCTAGGCCGGTTTCCCTTTATACACTTGCAGCCCCTTGACAGGCTGTAGGTGTGGAACTCTGATTAGTTCTGCCTGACCCCAATTACAAGGACATGCCTCACCCTCAGTTCTTGCATGCATCCTCTTCGCCCCAGTACCAAAGTGGTGAAAAGGGGCAATCCTCACGCCTCTTAGTTGCATCTTCTTCATCTCAGTAGTGCCAACTGTTGTATAGCAAGAGTTGAGCAGAACTTGTTTAGAATAGCCCATAAAGGCTGTGGAAGGGTCAGAGTGATTGTCAGTAGGGAAAGCGGGATACCATGTCTTCCCCAAGGGCACCCTGCTCACAGTGCTCAAGGACCCTCCACCCAGGTGATCCTCCCTCGCTTATCCACACCCCGGGTCAGGATCCAAACACAATGGCCTTTCCCTGGCCACCTGCGCAGTGGACCCATGGGGAATAGGAGTGAGAATACCCTCTGGTTTCTCACAATACACAAATGCTACTCAAGAGGCACGGGTTCAGGTTTTGGTGCGGGAACATAAGCGAACAGCTCACAGAGGACCTATCATCAGTTGAGGTACATCAGGGGGGAGCTGGAGACGCTACTCACTGGGGAGGCAACCAGGTCCCTTTTACGTACCAAGCGGTTTCATTACTCGAGGAGCAATAAGGCTAATGGGGTCCTGGCATGAAAATTGCACTGTCTTCAAACTAGGAATTATATTGGGTGCCTCAGGGCTACCGGGAGTAAACTCTATTCTGATGAGGGAACTAAACTGAACATTCTCAACTATTACTACACCTCCCTTTTTCAAGCTGAGGCTCTTGACTCTGAGCAACAGCAGTGATATTTACAACACCTGTCTCTTCCCGTACTTCTTCCCATACTTACGGAGGAGGATAAACAGCTACTTGAGCGCCCGATTGAGGAGGAGGAAGTGGTACAGGCTCTCCCTTTGGGCAAATCACTGGGCCCTGGCGGGTTCTCCATTTCTTTCTATAAGAAATGTGCAGCCCAGTTAGTAGCGCCGCTCACACAGTTGTTTAATAATTTTTCTGGACCTCACACTTTTGCTTAAACCTGGAAAGGACCGACAAAACTGCTTGGTGTATCTGCCTATAGTGGTCCTGAATTATGACGTGCATATTTATTCTAACATCTTAGCCACCCGTCTTGTCCCCCTACTTCCTAAGCTGATGGGACCAGACCAATCCGGTTTCATCCTTGACCACCAGGCCCAGGATAACATTTGAAGGGTGATTAATGTGGTAGACTGGTGTGATAAGAACATTTCAATGTCACTCTTATCGCTCGACGCGATTAAGGCTTTCGACAGCATTAGTTGGTCCTGTTTAACTGCAGTTTTAAAAGCTTTTGGTTTTGGCCCCAATTTCGTTAAACTTTTTTGGGCAATTTTGCTTGTCCATCTGCGTCCATTAAAATTAACCGTAAACTCTCTGCCCTGATACCCATTGATCGTGGCAGACGCCAGGGTTGTCCCTTATCCCCACTTCTTTTCACTTTAGCTCTCAAAACCCTGGCCACAAGTGTTAGGAGTAACCCTTTAATTGCTGGAGTTAAAACTGGCAGAACTGTGCATACATTTGCCTTTACGCAGATATTATTTTCATGATGTCCGATCCTGCGTCCACTCTGCCAGCGGTTACTAAGGAGTTGAATATTTTTTGGGCATTCTCTGGGTACACTCTCAACTATGCTATATTGGCGGCTCATAAAATCTCGATGCCATGAGCTGACCTTCACTTATTACAAAGTGCTTACCCATTCCGATGGGAGGAAGACGAGCTTAAATATTTGGGAATCTATCTCATTTGCTCACATGCTACCCTCTTCCAAAATAACTATCCGTCTTTCTTTTGTGATCTTTGCCAAGCGATGGAAGCATACTGAGAGATCCTGGTTCAGCAGGTGCGCTGCCATTAAAATGAATGCACTACCTCGATTACTGTATGCTTTTTTGGCCCTCCCGATATTGCTCCCTTCTCGTACCATTAAAATCTTTCAATCTACGCTCTGGGACTTTGTCTAGCAGGGTTAGCCTCCCTGAGTGACTAGAAGATTCCTTACTGCCCGAAGCGACAGGGAGTCGTTGTGGTACCTAGTATACACCAGTACCTGTTGGCAGCCCAAACTTCGGTTATACTCGATTTCTTGAATGCACAGCTGACTAAGCGCTTGGAGTTCGAGCAGGTGTGTCTCGGCGTTCCCTTGGCTTCCCTACCCTGGCTCCCACCTAAGTACTGGCCCCCTAGGCACTCTTTGCTATCTTCTTCTCTGACCACATTAACCTATTGGGATTGGGACAGGGCGAATCATAAATGCTGACTCACTACCTATCTTTCACCCATGGTCTTTTATAACCCTTTGTTCCCCCGTGGTTTGACCGACCGAGATTGCTCTCGATGGCAGGAAGGTGGACAACGGGACCTGGGTCAACTATAAGATGGAGGGATCCCCATTACTTTTGAAGAGTGTAAAACAGATTTTAGATTTCTAGAGTCAGAGAGGTTCCATTAAGTGCAGCTTGGACATTGGGTGTCCCACCCATGAGATTAAGGAGGTGCGGGGTAGGCAGGGACCAAACACTTTTTGAAAAGTTGCTATTCTCAGTCTTTCCTGCCCTAAAATCTCCAATATATTTAAGTAACTGGTCACAGAAACAGGAAAGGAGACAAAGGCATACATGAAAAACTAGGAGGAGGAGGATTGGGGTCACACAAGTACCAACGCATCATGGGAAAGTATTTGGAGTAGGGCTTCTAGGGCATCTATATGTACCACCTTATTGGAAAATACCTGCAAGATTCTATTGCACTGATATTTCACACCAACTCGCTTGCATACTATGTGTCCGCTTGTGTCTCCTCATTGTTGGAGTGGGGGTGTGGCAGTCGGATCCATGGCCCATATCTAGTGGCATTTCCCTGATATGAATCCCTACTGCGCAGCATTTGTTACCCTAATCTATCAAATTGTGGGAATTCAACTCCCCTCTTATCCCCTTGTAGATTTGTTGGGGGATGTAGACTACCAAGAAGTCTTTACTATTGGGGCTACCCACATGCTTACCGCAGTTAAATTAACCATAGCCCAACACTGGAGACAGACAGACGCTCTTTCCCTTAACATGTGGTGGGCAAAAATGTGGTATCTGTGCCCTGGAAAAGATTACTGACTCACTAAATAAATATCAGCATATATGGGTCCCTTTGTAACCTTTGTGACTTCAAACGATTATAACCCACAAATCCCCCACCAAAAGAAACTGTTTTCGCTATTGTAATCAAGAGACATTCTTTGTGGAAAGACTGGATGCTATCTCGAGGCTGGCCATGGGCACATTTGTTTTACATGGCTGCAAATGATTGTATGGTAATTGTTTGTTTTTTCCTTGGTATTTAGACCTCTTTATCTCTTTTCCCATTTGCCTCATTGAGTGTGCATGCGCCCGGTAATGATATGCGTCGCTACTTCTTTGCTAGATCTTTTCCTCATTGTGGTTTGTTGTCTAATTTTATACATTGTTTATTTTGGTTTTCTTATTTGTTAAATTGAAAAATTCTATAACTATCAGTTTAACAAAAAAAAAGACAAAATGTTCAGTTCTGAACCACGTCCTCTGGTCTTCTGGTTTGCCACTTTAGCCACCCAGTTTCACTGGGACTCCCTTAAAACATGTTTCTTGACGCCCTTCCTCGAGCGATAACTCCAAATCTCCTACCAAGTAATTAATGCAAGTGGTACTTCCCCATTTATTAAGAAGTCCCATAAGGAGGAAGGGATGCAGACAGAGGAGAGAAACACAGGTGTTGGAGAACCTGTGACTAGCCTATACAAGGGCAGGGGTGTCCTAAGAGACAAAAGGACTTATGTCAATATAGAAGACTAAGAGGGTCACAAAGGAAACAGAAAAAAGAACACCCACTCTACCCAGGAGGGTTAAGACTTGAGGGAGCGGGTTGGGCTTTAAGATACAGCATTGGTATTCTGTTGGGGGCGGTGACAGAAGGGATATATGCAGCTTCTGGGAACAGAGCGGCCCTCATCACCCACCTACTGTCTGCAGCAAGGATGACAGTGGCCCAATGATGGAAGACAGTGGAAGGCCCTACAGCCCCATGGTGGTGGGTGAAAGTGTGGGGAGTTATGGCGATGGAGAACATTTGCGCCACAAAGTCAGGGACGTTCCTGAAATTCTCGGCCATATGGGATCCACTTCAGGACTATGTGAGGGAAAGGGAAGCTCAGTTCTTTAAACCCAGGACTCTAAGAAACATCCATATTAGATAAAGACAGCAGAAGATATGGAGGAGGGTTGAGCTCATAAGACTGCGTTGGTTATAACCTTGACTTAGATTGGTTTGGATAACATTAAAGGAAGGGGGTGGGAAGGGTGGACGAGGGTAGGGGGAGTTGGGAAGTTAGGGGAAAGTTTGAAGACAATACTAGTCTCAATGATGAAGTTTAAGTATGTTGAATAAAGTGTTCATATGGGTTATATTGTGGTTATACATGCTGTAACTAAAAGCCAATTACTGTCTTAAGTAAAACGAAAATAAAGTTGTTTTAAAAAAAAAGATACAGCATTGTTGAAGGGAGATAAGTTGAGTACCTGATTGGATCTCAACATTGGAACCTTTGTTGAACTGAGCAATTCTTTTTGAATACTTGAAAATCTTTCTAGAACTGAGTGACTTTGTAACTACTGGAACTGAGACAGATTTGGATGTTGAACGTTGCAGACTTGGATTTTGAACTTTATTTCTTCTCTTGAAAGACACTGTGAAATCCCAGGCCAGGAACTGTAACAAACATTACATTTTTGTGATCATCTGCAGGAGAGGGGGATCAGCTAGGATGCATTGGCAGCCTCCAATGTGAAAACCCTTTCTCTCATTTTGTCTCCTTTTGATGTAGTGGTAATGTCAGTTCCTTAGTTTTTTGTTGTTGTTAGGAAGTGAAAACCTTTTAGCAATAGGGCAAGAGAGGCATTTTCTTTTTTAATAAAGACTTGAAGTTGAAACATGTCCTCTGGTCCGAGTTTTACTTCTGGTTCCCCATACCTCCCATGGATTCCTAATCTTAGATATTTTCTTACTGCTTTAGCTGAATGTGGTTTGTGCCAGTAAATGACGCTGAAAGCCTCGAAAGAGAGATCATCAGAGCTGGCTCTGGGACGTGTTACGTACAAGGCGCCTAACGCAACACCTTTGAAGAGTAAGTCCTCTCAAGGTCAGAGCTCTGCAGCTGTAAAAACCGCAGAGAGGACCAATAAAAGGGTCCTTTGGAGAACCCCTCAAGTGGACCTGTTTACATCCAGTTCCAACAGGCAGTGTGAGCTGATCTGCCCCAGGGATTTTTCCCTGAGAGGAGCACTGCCAGGAGGTGTTATAAGTGGACTGGAATTTTTCACTTTTTATTTGTCTTCGGTTTTGGTTCCCGTCAGTTCTTTTCATCCCTCAAGTCCTTAGGAGTTTAAGGCCATCGAGACGGCCATGATCCTGATTGCTCTAGATTGTGTCGGGAGGATGTGGTACCTAGACCTTCTAGATATGTCCATCTGCCCTCTACTTCATCTTCCTCAGAGAGTCGACCTACTCTTACCAGGAATCAAAAACCTCAATCTTCACACCTGGCTTCTGAGTGGTTAAGGTACAAAGACTGGGACTGCCCTGAAGCCGTTATGGAGGAGTAGCTTTCAACCAAAAATCCAGCAACAAAACCTCTGTATTCTGCAGCTGGTGCAGAGCAAAGTATTTGGACCCATTTTTATGTAATACTGCCATGGTTCTGTCTTTCGATTTACACCTGGCCAAGCAGGTGGCTACAGAGAAAGGATACTAGGCTGCGCTTTCGATCTTCAAACGCACACCTGAACAAGGTTCGGTCTTCAAAATGCCTATAGTAATTAAATTCCTGACAGGCCTAACAAATCAATGGCATTCCACCAACACCCTTTGCAGTGCAGACCTGGGATTTGAACTTGGTACTGCCATTCTTGATGGGGGCACCTTTCAAGCTGTTACACTCTTGTCCACTCAGGCTCCTCACATGGAAAACAATATTTTTGCTAACTATTGCCTCCCCTTGCAGGGTGAGCGAGTAAAGGTCTTCCCCTGTAAACCAACCTTGACAGTCTTTACAAAGGAGAAGGTAATGCTCAGGGTGTGCCCTACCTTGCGCCCCAAGGTAGTATCTGAATTTCACCCTACAAGATTATGGGCACACTCTACTAGAGGAAGCTGCTACATCAGCGCTTCAGAGAGGAAGACTAATTCTAGACACATCACGATCTTCATTGCATATGTTCTCAAAACGCTATTGCCTAGACACTGTTAGGTCAGGATGTTGTGACGAATCTAAGGATGTCTTTTAAAAAAAAAATGTATTTGTTTTGGCTACACAGTAACCTTCCTCCCAGGGGGGGGGGGAGACCTTTCCCAGGGTGCCAAGGTGGTGCATCCACAGTACAATAATCCCCCTGGGGGTGGTGCATAGGGGGAGGATCACCTGGGAAGTGAAGCTGCTTATGGGATTAGGGATGACCATCTTCAAGAAATTCTGTATTAGCCCTTTAACTCCTTTTCAGGTATTACATTCCCACTCCATCTGTCCTGATAGTACTAATTTGTTTTATTGTGAAACCAATCGATCTATCTAGTATTGCCATTGACTTATTACATCTGAAACCATGTACCGAAATGAAGAAGAGCACTGCAAGGATGAAGATCACTCGGGGAAACCGTAGACAGATATACCCAAGCACCTCATGGTATATGCAACTATGGTATACCCATCAGAGGTCCTGGCAGGCGAGTACACCAGGCAGATGAAGTTGGATAAAGATTTCTGGCAGGGGTGTATATCTGCAAAGTATTAAGAAATACTACAGAAAGACTGTTACAGAACGGATTGCTTCAACAAGAACTTTGTGAGTCCAGTGAAGACCCAAAGGAACTGTTAGATAAAGAGACATTTTTCACATACTGTCTAAGATTTCAGGGAAAGGGGGACCACCCACTGGATCCAAGGGTCTTTACCTTTTCGTTGGAGTCATTCTAATGCTTTTGATTGTGAACACTTTTTGCCAACATCAAGTTAAAGATACAGATGGTGGATTTATTCAGGAACAATGCCACTCTAGCAGCGGCTTCCATTCTCCCCCTTGTAGGCCTCATGGCTTCCTGCATTTTTCTAATGCCAGGGCCAGGTTGCGCATGAGATCCCTGCATTGGTTACTGAAGGATCAGTCATCTCAGTATCTCTGCACGCTCTCGGATCTCCTCAGAGTGTCCACATCAGTGGTCAATGACCTGTCCTGGATGGCGGACCGCAACAGTCTTTTGGCGCGGTTACCCTTTTGTCCTCCTTGGCCTCAGACCTGAGTTGTCACGGATGCGTCCCTGAAGGCTTGGGGTGGTCAGGTGGCACATAAACACGCTGGAGTTATATGCTATCAGGCTAGCCCTGAAAGCATTTTCCCCGTCTTTGCAGGAAAAGCATGTCCTCTTTCAGTCGGACAACACAGTGGTGATGCACTACCTCAACAAGCAAGGTGGTGTGCACTACCTCTGCACGGAGGCGATGATGCTTTGGTTCTGATTGCTTGAGAACAGGATCTCGGTCTCAGCCGTTCATCTGGCCGGCACAAAGAACAACTTGGCGGATGCTCTGAGCAGGCAGAGCACGGTCTTCACAAGTGTGCCAAGAAGTCCTACAAGAGGTCTTCACTCTCTGGGGTACCCCAGCAGTGGATCTGTTCGCAACAGAGTCCAACAGCAAATGCAAAATGTTATGCTCAAGGAAATTCCCAGCGAACGGTGCACAGGGGGGTTCTTTTCTGGTGGATTGGACCTTCTCTCTCCTTTTAGCGTTCCCTCAGATTCCCGTCATTCCATGGATTCCCCAGAGGTTGAAGAGGTTTCGAGTTAACATGATCGCCCCGGACTGGGAGAGGAGAACATGGTACTCTGGCATCTTGGATCTGTCCACCTCACTGGTTGCCTCGGCGCCTGGATCTCCTAACCCAGTCGGAACGCTGGATACTCCATCCGACCCCAGAATCCCTCATCCTACATGCATGGCTCTTGAGAGGATAAGATATTATGAATGGGACCTCTCTGAGAAAGTATTTGAGGTGTTGTTGGCTGCATGCAAACCATCTACAAGATCTTTGTGGGCATGCAGATGGAGAAAATGTGAAGCGTGGTGCAGGGAACACGAGATTGACCCCATCTCTTGCCCCACCACTGCAGTGATGGAGTTCCTTTCGTCACTGGCCTCTGCAGGTTTTCAGGTCACCACAGTCGAAGGATATTTGGGGGCTTTGTCTGTGTTCAAGAGATCCCCAGATCAAGGTTTGTTTTTTACGATCACGGTAATGGCACAATTCCTGCAAGCTCTTGTAAATAAGTTTCTGCCAACTCCCTTTGTTGTCCCAGATTGGGATCTTAATCTGGTTCTTATTCTGATGACAGCTCCTTTTGAGCCTATGCGTTCTTGTCCTTTTCAGCTTCTCTCATTGGAAAAAGCCTTCTTGTTGGCTATTACATCTGCTAGCTGGGTGAGTGAACTACAGGCCTTATGCTGTAAGCCACTCTTCCTGCGCTTTTTCCAGGAGAAAGTTTCACTCAGGGTAAGGCCTGGCTTTCTCCCCAAGGTGACATTAGAATTTCACTTGTCACAGTTCATCGACCTTACGGTCTTCTATCCTCCTCCTCACCCTTCTAAGCAGGAAGAGGGCGTTGAGTTACTTTATCGCCAGGACAGCTGATTTCATGAGAGCTGACCAGCTCTTTGTGGCTTTTTCGTTAGCCCGTAAGGGCCTGCCCATAACGAAGCAGACTTTATCCCTTTGAATTATTCTCTGCATAGATGAATGTTACCAGGGCGATGGGAAGGAATTACCCGCAGGCATCAGTGCCCATTCTACTAGGGGTGTCTCTGCATTGACCACGTTGCAGAGTGGGGTCCGTGTCCAGGAGATTTGTTGCGCTGCGACATGGTCATCTTTGCATACCTTTGTAAAGCACTATAAGCCTGGATGTGGCTCGCACATCTGATGAGCGTTTTGGCAGGGCAGTGCTACAGAATTCCTTAGTATGACTTTCTGCCCGCCTCGTTCAATACGCATTGCTTTGGAAAATCTGCTGGAGAAAAGCAATCGATTGAAGGAGAAATTACCTTACTGTAATGTTCTTTCAATGGATTCTTCTCCAGCAGAATCTAATCTCCTATACGATCTGTTCCTGCTAGGAAAGTCGGTGGTTGGTGCGCATCTTTCTATTTAAAATAAACTTTGACTTGGTGATGGTCTTCGGTGTCTGTTTTTCTGTTTTACTGCCACAGTCTTAAAACAAAATTTTTTCTTACACTACTCTTAGTGTTCTTTTCAATTGTTCCTCCTTCGGAGGCCTATAATTACTTTCATTTTTAAAGGGCTTATCAGCCCGTTTGTTCTCTGTTTTTTTTATGCAGTGTGTGGTGCTCTGGAAAAAAGGGGAAACTGAGGTTGGGGCGTAGTGACGTGCTACTTATACGACGCCTGACGTCACTTCCGGAGCCGACGACCAGACGCTGAGCAAGACGGATCGATAGACAACGTCTGGGTCGAGGTCCACTATGCCCCCTATCGAAAAATGTCCAAAGCAGCAAAACCGGAGGGAATATCTATCAGATTAGGAATCTGCTGTCGAGGAATCCATAAAAAGAACATTACGGTAAGGTAATTTCTCCTTCTGACTCCTCACAAATACTTCAATAGTTTCTCAGTCTATTCAAGGATTGGAAGAGCAAGGAGAGACTGAGCGTAAGAGCAGTGGAAGGATAGGGGTTAAAGTGTGCAGGAAATACAGGGAGTAGCATATGATGCCAATTCCAGTGTTCAGTGTGCCACAAATGCACCCAAACCGATAATCTTACACAATGCTGTAGAAAGACGGGGAAATTAAAAGGCTGCAAGGTCATATATTTACAACCAAGGAATAAATCAAAACAAGGAAAAAAGGTTTCCAAAGAAGAGGCCCAACGAGTTAAATTAAGATACTCACAGGAGAATATAAAAGCGAAGTGGCAGTGCTCGGGAGACCAAAGTAGGCAGAACAAGGCTTCAAAATATCTGGAGACGGGAAACAAAGTGTGGACTACCCTGTTTCAAAGACATCCTGTTTCACTCCTTAAATATGGTGCCTCTGTGACATCTCTTCCTGTCATTTCCATGCCTCTGTTTCCTTTATTGTGCTAGCCATCTTGGATTGTGAAATAACTTCATTAAATAATACTATTGCCAGTTCTTTTTGTCATTGCTAATCCAGGAATATTATTTGGAGGAACTCTAGGTCCATTTTTTTAGGTCCCCTTATTTTTTTTCAACACTTATATTTAAACACAGATGCGTGAAATAAAAAGCCCATTGATTGCAGCCGTTGGTCTAATTACAGAAGCACAGAAATACAACATAACCAACCACAACAAGGAGCCCACCCCCGACAATACACAGTAAAAGCAATATTAACACAAAGCACCCTAAATAAACCAACAAGGAGTAGTTCGACAGAAGCGGCAGCTTGAATGTTGGGGATGGAGCATGTTGACAGTACTCAAACTGCAACCAGACTTAAAAATATTTGGTTAGTTGATTGTTCATACAAGTAGTAACCTTCTCAGCGACTGAAATATCCCACACCTTTAGCCACTATTAAGCCAGTATAGTCCCCTCTGGATTCTTCCATCCACATGCAATCTTGATTCTGGCCGCCAACAGCAATTGGGTCACCAGCTGCGCCCAATATCCCGATCTGTGATAAACCTCTTTCTGCAGATCATCCCAGTTGAACGACCAATGGTTCAAGTGGTAAGTCTGTTCCAGTTGTTTCACTCATCAGTGCTAAAATGGTCACCCAGAAAGTGTGAATCACAGGACATGACCACCACATATTGTGCTAACTGCCCCTCAGGCCACACCCTCACCAACAGGCTGTAACCAGTTCCGGATTCATTTTATATAATGTTGGAGGAGGTAAGTACCATCTGTAGCACAATGTTTACACGCATTCTCTATTTGTGATGCATTTAGAGGAGGCATCATTTCTGGGCCAGATATCTTCCCAGGTGTCATCATCTATAGCGTGTCCCGCATCAGTTTCCAAACTAGTGATATAAGACGGCATAGCCTGCAAAAGGTTAACCCCCAGCAGTATATACCAACACAAAATGCCACCCTCATCGATTCCTTTGACTAAAGTAAGCTGACGTGCCACAGTATCTCTGGTCGCCCCACTCTTCACCAAACGGTTGGTGATCCAATGTCGGACCTGAGCATACCTAAATCGTTCACTCTCATCCAAAGAGAACTTGGCCTTCAAATCTTCAAAGGAAAGGAGAGGACCTTCCTGATGCAGCGGAGACATGCGTTGGAGCCCCCCCCATCTAATCCAGGGTGAAAATCTGTGTTCTTAAAATCCAGGTGGGAATACCGGGTTACAAAATACAAAGGTACATATAGCGATACCTGTGTTGAGTTCAATAAGATTGTAGTAAATGGGAGTTTAGTGTGATCTATGAAGGGCAGCAAGGCTAGTTTGCAACGGAAAAAGGCCTGTTCGTGGGCCACCCATTTGCTAGGGTCAGTGGAATCCCTCCAGGATAACATGCAGGAGATTTGAGCTGCCAAATAATACCTGAAGTGGACGGAGCAGCCATGCTGCCTCTTTTAATATCGCACATCCCTACTCTGTTAGGGATTCTGGGCTTTTTGCCCTTTGTGAAGGCATAAGGAAGTACGACACAGACAACAGACTTCAAGTTCAAACAACCATTTTTTTTAAAAACAATTGCTTGATTTTCAACAACAGCCTAACTTAAAGACATACATATCAATGCACATGACAATCAGTATCTGCGTGTTCCCCCCGCCAACACTCCCCATCCCTTCCCCAGCCTACTCCACCTCTACCGCCTCGGAACTAACTGTACTGCTATATTATTTCCTAGCTCCAAACTATGTTGCTTGCCCCCCCATTAGTGGTATCTATGTGTCCAGCGGCAGCCAGCTCTGATGTCAAAAGTTTCCATGCATCTAAATCCGTGTGAGAATCCCCCTGGCCTCGGTGGGCTGCCTCTTGCCATAATGCGATTTCTGCATTCGTCCATTTCCGGAGGTCCTCGCACCATAACTGTACTTTCGGACCCTGGTGTGCTTTCCGCGCCCGCTTTAGTCTTGCAAAGCTTCCCAGCAAAAAGGCCATGGGAGAAGTGTCCAGTGTAATGTCCACTCTTGCTAAGGCTTGGGTTATCTCATCCCAATATTGTCTAATTGTTGTGCAAGCCCAGAACATGTGGACCAAATCAACCTCAATTAGTCCACATTTCGGACAGGATTGTACCGTGGAATTACTGAATTTTGATATTTTCTTTGGGGTTAAATATGCCCTGTGGGTCACATGCAATTGTCTTACGTTTCTGGAAACCTTCTTGTGGCAAGCCACAGCTCTACCCCATACTTCTGCTGTCATTTGCACTTGTAACTCTGCTTCCCAGCTACGCTTGGTCTGTGCTAGCATATCCTCTGGCCTTGACATCAATACCTCGTATATTCTCGACACTTCGTGCCCTCCCTCTGAAATATTGTAAAACGTTTCTATCGTCTCGTCTTAATGCAGTTCTCCCTAAACTCTCGGCCATTTCTGCCTTGAACTAGTAAGGAGACGAGTATAAGTGAGATGTCGCCCCAATCGTATCCCTGTATCTGACGCTATTTCTATAAAATTCCTCGGATTCCCTTCTCGTATCACATCTACCACCGTCGCCACTTCCCAATGGTTCCCACTACTTTCTCACCTTAAGCCTCAATTGTGCATCTTCCCCTCTAAGCGTCACCAGCATAATCTGAAGAGAATATGGTGACTTTTTTCCTAGTAACTGACAAGCCCTTTGCCACATCGCCTTGCCTAGGCTCAACAACAGAGGAGGCCGCCCATCATGCAGCGACACTGTCCATATTACTAATTCAAAAAGAATTGGGCACATGTTGCTTGGAGCGGATGTGTCTCTTGGGTGAGCTAGTCGGACAGCCATTTGGCCACGAATTGCAGTTGGCTCGCCACAAAATATGCTTTGAACCTGGGTGCTTTTATGCCGCCTTGTTCGTATGGGCGCTGAACTTTCAAAAGTGCTAGCCTGCACTGCGGGTTATGCCACCGGAAACTCCGGCATATACTATCAAGTCTCTTAAAGAAGGATTTCAGGATATCATACGGGATATTAGCAAAATAATGAAGGCGTCTCAGGAGCACCACCATCTTCAATAGCGCAGCCCTTCCCATTAATGAGAGCGGCAACCTAGCCCAGAAGGTCATGGAGTTCTCCTTTTTGTCTACCGCTTAGTGTTTTGTATGTGTTCTGTCCTAGGATCATGAAAAATGTCCACTCCCAAATATTTGAACGTGTGCGTTTCCCATCTAATCGGTAGTACCGGCAACATGTCCCTGGGTTTCCCTCTGTATCCCACTAGGGGGAACAAGCACGACGTCTGCGCATTAATCGTGATGCCCAACAAATCTGCATAGCGCTCTAACACATCTAGGATATACTGTAATATGGTGTCTGGATGATGTAGGTACAGAAGCATATCATCTTCATATAGGGGAATCAAGTTTTGCCCCCCCCCCCGGCATAGCTATACCTGCCTCTGTTAGGGAGAATTCTCTGTTTAGGCTGAATTTCCTAACCTAGTGAGTCCCCCAGCAGCTTTGCTGGATTTCTGGAGTTTGTTTTTTTCTCCTGCCAAGAGTGAGACTCTTTTCCTCACACTCTTGGACATGATTTGAGGGGTTCCTTTGACTGTTAATGTGTTTTATGGGCTATGGGGTCTTTTACTCCATAGGGGCTCATGTGTTTTTATTATGTGTTACACAGCACCCTCAGTGCGGTGACACATGGGTGTCATAGTGGCACCGCACCATAGGCTCCATACCCTGGAACTGACTACTGTCTCCCAGGGCATGTAAAGTCACCATTGGCTTTACTAGTCCCAAATTTAGTAACAGAACCTGTACAAACCATCCTAATGTGGAAGTACTGTTAATGGTAATTCGATTGCCCCTGGGTCTGTTTTTCGAGGGGGTACTGTGCAGTCCTCCCTCGTCAAGTTTCTGGCTGGTGGCAGTGGTTACCACGCGGAATATTCCTTAAGAATATTCTCTATGGGATTTTCCCATGTATTTTAAACGCACCACTTTTTGGTGCAATGCTAAAGATACCGCCGGTTTATTTATTTAATATTAATTCACCGGTAGGGTCTTTTTGCCAGAACTCGGTTTTAAAATGGCGTTTGTGTTCGCCTCTGTAACTCCAAACCAAAGGTCGAGCCCTTTGTTCCACTTTTGGCGGGCTTCTACACAGAAGCCCTCCAAAGTGGTGCCACTCTATCTGGGTACCACAGGGGGTGTGCTAAGAGGTTTAGGTACCCTGGACTAAGTTGCCTTGCCAACCCAAGTCGCACTCTTGCGTGATTGGCCCAAGTGGTGAACCGCCCCGCTCACCACTTAGCATGTTTGATTGACAGCTAGGCTGAGTGAATGGGGGTTTCTTGCATAAAAGCAGGGCTTTTGGGACTGGAACTTCAGAAGTCCCCACAGGACCTGAAAATCCGAAGAGGGAGAAGCTGAGCCGACCTGTAACGACGACACCACCGGTGGAGCCCTGCTGAACCGTCTCGCCACTTCCCGACGACAGAGGAGATCTTCTTGCCGGAGAGTCTCTTCCCCTTGAGCTGGTGGGGACAACCAGTTCGCTTTCCTTTTCGCCTACCAGGACGTCTAGTGGTCGAATTGCCCGTGCCAAGCACCCCGGCAACCGGATAGCCACTTACCACTGGACTGCGAATAAAAGGACCGCTCCTTTGAATCGAGAACTCCGTGGCTGGTTTCTTCCCTGGCAGTACAACGACCTTCTGCTTTCCTCCCCGATGAGATCTTCTCTTCCGCCGGACGAAGCACCGACTTGCAACCGCTGCCAGGAACAACTGCCCCCCGCTGGAGCGTTCTCACCATTTCAAGGTACTGTGTCCGCCTGGCCTCCCTTTCTATAGATTGCTACTAGGTGACAGTAAATCCTTAACCTTCTAGACTGGGCTGGCCTCTTGACCATCTAACTGGTCCCTTTCTTTTGGTCCAACTTCTTTCTGAACCTTCTCGAGACTTTTGTGCACTTTCCAAACATGACACCTTGGACACATTTCGTTCTGATCCTCTTAAAGTGGATCTGGCTTCTGAACTCTAACTTCACGGTTTTATTCTGCCTTCCTCTCTTGCTGTGTTCTTCTGAAAGTGTTGGGATCTGTTTCAATTTATGCTCTGCCTTTCTCTCCCTTTTAAAACGAATTATTAGAGTGCCATCTGCGTTAAGCGCTCATCGCTGTCTGAAAATAAGTGGTGCTTTACTTAAGACTTGTCTAATACTCTTTTAAGGGAGTGTATATACTTTAGTAACTGTGTTTTTGAACTTGCTTGATATTAGTGCCAGTGTGTTTTTATAGATGTGTTTTTAAATAAATAATTATATATCTTTTACGCCAAAACTCTGGTCAGTGTTTGCTTGTTTTACTGTGTTTTCCTGCCCTATTGTATATGCTCTGTATACTGCCTAACTCTTCTTGAGAGAAGTCTGACTGCTCAGCCACAGCTACCAGGTAAATCTGGGTGGTGCAGACTGCTACCAATTGGGTTTACTGCCAACTCCTGTGGTCTTAAACTTTTTGCAGTGGTCCCTAAGGGAACTGCACAGGTTTCTGCCGAACAGCCTATAAATATTCCTTTCGAAGATATAACGTTAATGGTTCCAGTGCTAGAATGACTATGGACAGCCTGCCTTGTGTCCTTGCTCAACCGCAATTGTTCCGAGATGTGTGTGCCCGTCCTGACCTGTGCCGTTGGTTCGTTATATAACAATCACACCCATTCAATGAATGTGGGTCCCATACCGGAGCTTTTCAACAATGACATCAACCATGGCCATCTGACTGAGTCGAATGCCTTGACTGCATCCAGTGAGGCCACTTAATTGTTGTGTGCTACCTTGGATCTGGTCTATAATGTGGTGCAGCCTCCTAAGGTTGCCTGTGATATTTCTGTCCGGGACATACCCGGATTGGTCCAAGTGTATAAGCTTGGATATAGCCAGTTTGAGCCTGTTGGCCATTAGGGCTGTGAGGATTTCCCATCCTGGTTAAACAATGAAAAGGGTCTATATGAGCCGCAATCAGTGTCAGGGTTGTTGGGCTTCAATAGAGGGATAATAATAGACTCTCTGTGACCCCGGCAGTATACCTATTTCTAGCACCTCGTTTAGCATAGCTAGCAATGGGGGTGTGACTCCAATCACGTATTCTTTGTAAAACTCTCTGGGTAACCCATCTGCACCTGGGGCATTACCTGTCGGCAACTCCCTTTTAGTTTGTTCTAATTCCTCTATAGTTATAGGGGCTTCTAATCGCTCAGCTTCTTCTGCGTCCAGCTTGGGGGGAAGGGAGTGGATCTATTTGTGAAAGTGCCTCCTCTATCTCAGGACATCTGGCATTCTGAGGTCTCTGCATATAGCTCCCTATAAAAGTCATAAAAACGTTTATGTATACCCTCCTGTTTTTCACACATCTCTCGATCCCCTCACACTATCATTCTTATCTCCCTTTTGGTTTCGCTCTTGTATAGCCAGGCCAGCAGGCGTCCGGGCTTGTCTCCTTCTGCATGCTGTCTCAACGTATTTCTTATAGCTCAATTTACCTAGCCTACTCCAGTGTTCTAGACATTTCTGCTGTAGGCAAGAGACCTCTTAGACCTTTTCTTTCGACCTATCCCCTGAGTGTTCAATGATTTCCAGTTTAGTGTCTGCCTTGTGTAGGCCATTTTCTATGGTAGTTTGCATTCTTTTCGTTTTTGGTATAGCCGTCCCTCCAACCCCTACATTGAAGGCTTCCAATAGTGTGCCTGCGGATTTCACACTACCTGTGTTATATTTGAAGTATTCTTTTACCCCTTCTCTCGGGTTTTCACGAAACACTGTGGCCCTGAGTGATTCCCAGGTTTTCTTCTCCTGTAAACATATAATCTAACCTCGTATAGAGATTTGTGGGGCCATGTGATGTGAGTATATCGTCTCCCTCGGGTGCAGTGTTCTCATATGTCAGAGTTTGAATGCCCTCAACAGCGTATTCAGGGCTTTAGCCAAGGGGGCTGTGTGTGTACATTTATTGTCGGATCTATCTATTGCCGGGTTGAGCGTGCAGTTAAAATTTCCTTCCCATATCAATGTGCCATCCCTATATGAGCAAATCCTAGGATAAAATGACCGGAAATAGGCAGCCGTATCTTGATTTGTTGAGTACATGTTAATAATACATATTTCTCTTTGTTCTACCTGCCCCTGTATTACAATCATCCTGCCTTCTGTATCTTGGAAGGTCCTATGGGCTTTGAAGGGAACAGATGGCACTACCCAGATCAGGACCACTCTGGCGTATGCTGAATTTGACAAACCCAAGGTCATGCCCCCCCCCCCCCACACATTTTTTGCTAGGGTGCTTTGCTTCTCTTTAGTGAGGTGTGTCTCCTGCAGGAGAGCAATATAGATTTTCTGGCATCTCGGGTAAGACATTACTCTATTTCGTTTGATGTAGCTATTCAATTCCCTTACATTCCATGACGCTCTTTTAAGTTTCCCCATCACACTTGGAGGTATTGGCAAAGTCTGTCAGTGTGTTGCATATGCTATATCTACTTTGCGTGGAACTATAGGCTAACTCCCCTATAACTACCCCAATACCCCTTCCCACCCACCCCCCAACAATTGCCCAGCTCAATACCTTGTGCTCGGGCATCCCTGTGTCTCCCTCCTACTACAGATGCTTGTCCTGGTGCTCAGCGTGCAGCGGGAGGATATGTAACTGCTAGTATCCTACTATAAACCAATCTATAATCTGGTGTGTAGGACGTTTCCTCCCAGTGCCCACTACACCAATGGCTCCTGCATTGTACACAAAAGATTTGGCGCATGCATCTGTTCTGTGGCGCAGCTGTGCATGGTAGTCCAATGGCAGTTGTCCTTCATGGCTTTTCAGTGTCTGACCAGTGCATTAGGATGTGTTGCCTCCTCATCCCCTTCTGTTGGCATCCACATGTGTGCTTTTTCAGGGGGATCTCGAAAAGATACAACGCCCCTTGTCTATGACTTTCAATCTCGCCAGGTACAACAGCACATATTTGAGGTTCCCTTCTCATAGACTCCTCTTGACCGCCGCAAAGGTCATCGTCTGTTTCTGCAATAGCAAAGTGTTGTCTCGGGTAAGCAGTGATGTTGGCTGATGCCCGTTGAATTGATACCCCTTTTCAAAGTGTTTGAGAATCTTTTCCCTGTCCTTGTAGTTTAATATCTGGGCTATCACTGGCCGAGGCGGGGCTCCCGGTGGAGGCTTTATCAACAGTGCCCTATGTGCTATCTGCACTGTGAACCCCTGAGTGAGGGTACCTGTTCCTATTTCTTGCAGCAAAATATTTTCTATGAAATTGGTCGGGTTTGATCCTTTTTCCCTCTCCAGGAGCCTGAAGATTCGTACGTGTTATCTGCCACCTCTTTTTTTACATCTAGGCTGATAGCGTCCATTTTTGATACCAGGTCGATCTTTTAAGCAGCTATAGCTTCTAGGATTTGTTGGTCTCCTTTCATTTGAGCTTGTTCTCCCTGTGTCACGGAGGTCGATGGTAGAGTGCTTTCGGGTGTTTGCGTGGGTCTAGCGAATGTATCTAACGTTGGCTGCTTCCCTTGTTCTTGTGAGACTTGATGCCATGGTTGATCTGGTCTGCTCTGGTGGCTGTCCCCTTCGGCTCTCCCTCTACCTTGTACTATTCCGCCAGGGTCCGGTTGCTGCTGAGTGGGTCCCCGCCTTCTTGCTCCCTCCCTGTTGCCTAGCAGGAGTTGTCCGTCAACAAACTCTTTTCTTCAATGTAAATGTTAGGATGGTTGAGCGCCTAACTTGCCCAATGCTAAGGTGGGATTTCTCTACCTAACTAAAACTAAGGAAAGTCTGAGTCAAAGAATTCAAATTAGGAATCTGTCTGTGTCCAAAACCTATGCTTGCCCTCACAACTATATATGTACAATATGTAGGGATGCCAGTAACCAAAAGAAAATGGTGTTCAATACAAAAGTGAGAGCTGCTTTCATCTCCCTTCTCCAAGTGCAAGCAGTTCCCAAAAAAGTCTTAGTTACGGTCTTTAGATTCTAAAAGATGTATTTTTAACCAATGCTTGGGGATCCCTTCCCCAAGTTCTAAACCACAAAACACAAGGAATCCTTGAGACTCCGTCCTCACTTCAGAAAATGTCCCAGGTCTCAAGGGTTTGATTCCCTAAGGTTACACAACACAGTTCAAAAGAAAATATCATTGCTGGATTTTTGATGTTCGCAAGTCTCTTGTCTCCATTTTTTCAATAATTTGTATATTGTTTGATAGCCACCCATCACTTGGGATTCTGCGTACATGCCTGACTTTCCAGAATTGGAGCCAATTGAGCTGCATATAGGTAGCTTTCGATATCTGGCACTGATAATTCTCAAATACATAAAGCAGACGCGGCAACAGTGTCATCTTGACTGCTGTTATTCTCCCCAGCCAAGAAATTTCCGAGCCCCCCCCCCCACCGCTCCAACATGCTAGGTCCTGTTTGGCTCTGGCAAAGAGCGGCAAAATATTGGTATCGTAGGGATAGGTGTAGTTCGCTGTTAAGATGGATTTCTGAACTCTGTCCTGGAGGGGCAGAGGTTCAGAAGGCCAGCCTAGTTTCCTGGAACAGGGTAACCTCTGGACAAGCCAGACCAATCAGGGTAGCGATGGCAGCGGTCAAGACTAGGTCTCAAGAGGGGTGAGGGTGACTGAAAGCCTGCAATGAGCACACAAAGCAAGGACGCTTACAAATTACTCCAGACAGGTGTTATATTAAAAATATAGACACATTTATTACAAGGCCTTTGTAACATCAACCATAGTAAAGAATCACGGTAAAACTCCAATAAACCAACACATCAAAAGCAATACAATATATATACAAGACCAAGGAGTCTAAAGAGTTAGAAGCATGAAATATGCAGACCACCTAGATGGGGAGGAAAACAGGCAGTGCAAGTAATCGTTAGACCCAGTTCGACATCAGAGGCCACCTAACTAGAAGGAAGTCCGAGCCCTACGAAGAGTGGACCCTTGTGCTCAAAAGTACCTGCACACGCGGGTGCCAAAGGGCATAGGGGAGTCTCTTCAGTGAAATCGGGCAGTTCAGAGAGGTGAACAAAATGATGATGAACAGATCCCAGCTACTCAAGCGTGGCCTCCACTTGTGGCCAGAAGCAGGGCGCGAGTGCGGAAAAAGGGGTTGCTGTTTACGACAGCGATGGAAAGCCACAGGCTCCTGGAGGAGGGCGACCGGTTAGGGTATTGACTACTCACCGGTCCCCGATGCGGGCAGACCCAGGCTTCTCCGGTTCCGTTTCGGTACTGGCAGGTTCAGATGCGATCAGCATGATGTCTCGACGCTGTGTAGATTCCGCGACAGCAGGAGTCGGGGTCGAGGGTGTCCCAAATGCAGCGAACATGCACAGGTTGTTACCACAGCAGGGCAACTCGGCAACCGCGTGTATTCCGGTCCCAAAGCACACGTTTCACTTCCGACCTGGGAACGCCAAGTGTACGAATCGTGTGAGAGTGCCGAGGACTCAGAAATTAGCAGTAAGCCAGACGGCGGTGACAGAGCAAGGTTTCTGTGTAGGCTGGTCAGTCCACTGGATGGCCCAGGGACGCTTCTCAAGGCTTACATACAGGATTTGGTGAAGATGCCGAGAATAGTTGTTCCCACTATTCTAAAGGGTCGAAGCGCCTTTGCAGACCTTCTCGTTCGATCAGAGGCCGAGTGGTCTCGCAGGACGACAGCAGTGCAGGGTGCCAAACCTTCAGCGGGCCACCAGCCATTCCTCGACTCAGCTTCTTAGTTGCAGGATACTTGGCTCCTTACCCTTTGTTCGTGAGAACTCAGGAGATCGACATGGTAGTGGGGTTTTCAGCCTCCTCTTATCCAGAGTTCCCTTTGTGCCAAAACGGAGAGGGCCCAATGGGAGATCCGCTCACAAACACTCACACCATACGTGGACCTATCATGGACCACGGTGGTCCCAGGCATTCAGGACACTCTAGACTCTCTGGCACCCAGGATGTGTATTGGGAACAGACATCCCAGCCCACATCCTGGAGGCACACACAAGGCATGCAGAAGCCCGCGAAAGCGTTGTTTCGTGGGAAAGTGCATGACCAAATAAGGACTGCCCTGGATCGGCTCAACCTGGGGGAAGGTGAAGGGGCAAGACGGTCAGCGGACAGGACAAAGAACCTCGTGGCATGGCCATTTTGGAGGCCAGGCCACCCATTTGGGCCAAACGCGGGAAGCAGGGTTAACATGGCAAAAAGGGGTTCAAAACACAAAGAAACGATAGCTGCCAACAGTCCCGTCCGTGACACACTTGCACATTTCATGATACGTCCAGCGAGTGTTTCTAGGACCTTTGGAATGACTAGAGACCCAAGAGCGCGGTAATGTAAGTTACGGTGCACTCTTGTTTCATGTTGCTCAAAAGCTGCAACATGAGGAAAGGGCTAAGGGAAACGAAGTCTCCTGGTACTGACTGTCTTAAGGGCATGTCAGTTTCCCCGTAAGAATTGAGCGAAAGCCCAGAGGAGTGCGGCGGAAGGCTGTGCTTCTCTGGCAAAGTCTAGATCAGGGTGTAAAACAACAGCAAAAAGTTTGGGGGTTGCCACATGGAAGGAAAATTACCTACAATTATGAAATCTTTCCTAACATTCGCTGAGAGATTCACCCCAGATATTTCAGGCACCGCAAGGCCCACGAGAAAGGGAAAGACTCCTTCAAGCGCTGCACTGCTTTGGGAGATTCCGATACATTAAGTATTGTCAATTTCGTGAAATTAGTTTTAAAGCTGGAGACCGTCTGGAATCTTTCCTACAACGAGATGACATGGGGCAGTGTGGCATTGGAATCCTGCATGTAGAACAAGAGGTTGTCTGCGTATAGCGCCAATTTGTGTTGGTAACCCGCTGTGTCTAACCCATGGATATCCTCAGATGAGCGCACCAAACAGGCCAAGGGCTCCATAGACTGGGCAAACAGGAGCGGGGACAGCGGGCATCGCTGATAGGTTCCCCTATGCAAACCCACCGGGTCCGAGAAGACCCTGTTCACTTTCATCTAGGTAGACGGAAGGACAAAGTTTGCAAGTACCAACCTGAGAAACCGCAGACCATAGCCAAACCCCTCAAACACTTTGGACAGATAAGTCCAGTCCACGCAGTCCATCGCTTTCTCAGCGTCGGCCGAAAGTAAAGCCATTGCGGGCTTGTGTTTCCATGCCCAGGCCGAGATGTCTATTGTGCGTCGTATATTATTGAATGCCTGGCGTCCTGGCACAAACCCAGTCTGGTCCGCCCTTACTAACCCAGGCAATATGGCAGCTAACATCGTGCCTAGAATTTTGAAGTCAATACGGGAGTCATAGTTAAGGACCGCAATTGGCCTGAAAGAGGAACATGGGGCGGGATCCTTATCAGGTTTAGGGAGTAATGTAAGCATGGATTGCCCCATTGTAGGCATAATGGACTCTGTGTCAGCAAAAGAATTAAACAGTTCGGTCAATCGGGGGGAAGAGACCAGAGAATGTTTTGTAAAAAAGTGCTGTGAACCCGTCCAGGCCTGGGGCTTTGTTACCCGGAAGAGAGCGAATGGCCTGGACAACCTCCTCTGCTGCTATGGACTCATCTAACGACTGTCTCTGATCCGCTGATATGCCGGGGAGATTAGCCTCCCAGTTAAATGCCTCCTGTTGCTGGCTTTAAGGGGCATCCGACGCAAACAATTCGGAATAAAACTGTGACAATATTCGTATTCTTTCCGGTTCAGCATCATGTAGTGTACCTGCTTGCTTCATCCCGCAAACCCCCAATTGTGGTGCGCTCTCGTTTGGGCCTGGAGCTTATAGGCTAGAATTCGGGAGGCTTTGTTATAGATGTACTTTAATAAAAATGTTTTGTTCTTAATAGCTTGTGTGAAATATCATCAGCCCATAGCGCCTTTAACTCAACCTTTGCTCCCTGAAGCTGCCTATATGTCTTTCTGGCCCCATCCCGTTTACATTGAGTTCTCGGCTCTGACACTCTCCTCAGCCCGAACCCGTTTGGTTGAGCTCTCCCCTCAGTGTGGGTTTAAAGGCCTCCCATACCTCGGATACCGAGACCTCCCCTGTGAGATTCTCTTGAAAATACTGCGTAATCCTCTCCAAAATGGTGTTACACACAGACTGGTCAGCCAACAAGCAGTCGGTCAGCTTCCGTAGCCGTCTAGTTGCAAGGTGATCAGAGAGTGATTTGAGACTAATGCTACCTCTATGGTGGTAGATGTGATTCCCACAAGCAAAGGGCGAGATACCAAAAAATAATAAATTCTTGAGTAGGTGCAAAAACGTGTGAGAAATGGGAATAATCACGTTGATGAGGATGGAGATGCCGCCACACGTCTACCAGATGCATGTCAGTCATAGCTTGCTTAAGGGAATTTTTTTTTTTTTTTTTTTAATTGTTTGGTTTGATTTTACAAATTTTATATTACATTCTTTTTCAATTCTATAGTTAAAAAAAAGAAAGAAAAATTTCATTTGGTCCATTCATTTCGACTCATTTCATGATCTCAGTCCAGAATTTAATTATTGTAATTATTAGCCACTGATCATTTCCTCTTAGCAGATTTGCCCATCTTTCTTCTGTTGTCATCTCTTTATTGGAAATACCAAAAAAGGTTCTGAATAGTTCTCTTTTTTCTTTCAACATCGGGCACACCATGATTAAATGGAATAGTGTTTCTGGTGTTTGGAGTTTGTTACAAAATCTGCAGTCCGCGGAAGTAGAACCAGTTTTATCAAATGTAGCTAAGTAGTCCCTAGTTGGGAGTATATGTCACGACTCGCTCCCTTCGCTCCCGTTCCCACCACTTGGGGGCATGATTTGGGGTTTATTCCCTACTGGACCTTTCCTCCGAACCTTATGCTACAGTGCTGTGATGAATTGGGAGCGCTAAATCCCTATTTTCCAAGCTACTTCCCTTCCGGATCCATTCCAGGTTTTTGGCAGCCAGCATGCTTCTATAACCAAATGACTATGCTTCCCAGAATGCCTGGCCCACTGCTCCACCTCCACCTCCACCCTTGCAGGACAAGGTTGGGTGGAGGATAAGTAACAGCTGTGGCTGCAGGTGCAGCAATCAGCACACCTGAGGCGTGTGCTCGTTAAGCAGCTTTAAAAGCCTCAGTCTTACTTCAGTCCAGCGCTGGTCATCGTTTGCAGTGTTCCTGTTGTGACTAGTCCCTTGTTCCTTGCCTTTGTACCTAGTTCCTTGTTCCTGTTTTCTTGTTCCTCCACCCTGAATCTCGGATTCATGCGCTAATTGATTTCTGCTCCCTTGATTCCCTTTTTGTCTTCCTCTGTTTGCAGGCAGCATTTCTCAGTGCTTTCCCCTTTTAGATGCAGCCCAGTTTGTCTGTGTTCTATATTTCTTTGACTCTGTCCTTTGCTGCTGTAAACCCGTATGCCTTAGCCTTCCTCTTAGATTAGCTTCCTGTCTTTTCCTTGGAGGGGTAGGGAGAAGTTTGCATTGGTTATTTCGTTTTTCCCTGCTCCTGATCCTTACTTTCCATTGGGATCCATTCCATGTTTTCCAATGCACTTCTGCATTTATTTCCCATTTGATTATTAGGTGTGGTGTGCGGTTGTAGCTAGCTCCTGTGTGTATACTTTTTTGTAATCACTATTCCAATTTAGGTATTTAGTTTTCCTCCCATTGCTGTTCTAGCCTTTCTGGGTCTAATACCATCAAGAGTGTTAGTTCACAGATCCTGTCATTGCTTGCCCTCCACGTGGGTTTAGCGCTGTCAGTACCTGTAACAGCAATTGGGGGTAAGGCGCTTGCCGACTTTCCTCGCGGTCAGGTGCTTACTCCACATCCCTTTTCATATATTGGTTTTGTTGTCACACTCTATTTGCACTCCTGGGTTCTAGCATACATGAGTCGTTGTTCCTGTGTGCACGTAGTTTAATTCGAAGCTATTCACTGTGTGATTTAGTGCACATTTCCCTTGCCATATTCGCTGCCTTTGTACTCGCCTGACTAATCCTGACAGTATATTCAGGCGAAATCTTAAAAATAAGTCACGAATCATCCTATCGGGGAATTGCATTAAATATTCTGGTAGTTCGTTTAAAGCTCTTACTTCTGTGTCACATTTAAGGAACCGTTTGTAGTTTTTTTGTTTGTCTATTGTTTTTATCCAGTCATTCGTTTTTAATTTTCTTTTCGCATGCTGGGGTCTCTTTACCAACAGTTCTTCAGTAATTTCTCCAGCTTGCATTTTTCTCTTTATTGTTGTAATCCATTTCAAAAGAGCTGTTGTTTGAAATGCTTGTTCTTTTCTTTTTAATATTTCCAGTGATGGTATCTGATCATCCGAAATGACTTTTCTATAAAGGTCCATCTGTTTCCATGTGACTATAGATTCTGTCGATTGTAAGCCCAATTCAAAACGGATCCTAGCAATAGGAAACGATTTGGGGAGTGCTAACGTTTGTCGCCAATATAGACCTTCTGGAACAGACCAGTTAATAACCTTCCCATTGATTAAGGATTCACTGCCATAGGTTATGATTGGAACTACCTTTTGCCTGTATAATAGCATTGTGGCCTTCACTGAGTATGTACCATACTTCTGATGAAAGAATCTACCTTGCCTAGCCAAGGATCTGGTCTTTTCTTCAATGTTTTCGTACCATTCTTTTTCATTATTAGAAGGTTTTATGAGAGCACCTAGATATTTGATTGTCTTTGTGATCATAATTTCTTTATTATCATGCAAGATTTTTATAGGATATTGATTTTTCTGCTTCTGACAGATGAGTTTCATGATCTTTGTTTTACACGTATTGATTTGGAGATCATTTATATACATGTAATCTTTGGTTTTGTTCATAGATTCTTGTAGTCCTGATATCGTTTTATCCAGTATAATAATATCATCAGCATAGATTAGTGCCTGAATCGTTTCGTTGTTAATTCTTGGGGGATTTGCTTTTGTGTTTTCAATCTGCTTCTCAAAGTCGTTGGTATATAGATTGTATAAACACGCAGCTAACGGACAGCCTTGCTTCAACCCATTCCAGGTAGGAATTGCTTGTATGACCATTCCAGCATTTGTGAGTCGAACTCGAATGGAGGTATTTGAATATAGTTGAATGATTGGGTTTAAGATGTAAGTGGGACAACCCCATGCTGTTAATTTACGCTAGAGTTTCTGTCTGTTTACTGAATCGAATGCCATTTTCAAGTCTATGAACAAAGCATATACTTGTTGGTTTTTGATGCTTGCTTCTACTTTTATCATATTCAGTAACAGTAGGTTTACATTTGTTCCAATTTTTGTCACAAAGCCAGTTTGCCCTTTTCGCCTGTTTTCCGTTCTTTGCTGCCCAGATGTTCAGTTGTTTTTGAAGGTAGCTTGCAAATAATTTTCCCAATGGGTCTAGCAAGGCTATGGGTCTATAGTTGCCTGGCGTCTTTCGGTCTCCTGATTTGTAAATTGGGATCAGAATTGCGACTGTCCAAGTGTGGGGAATTTCTTTTCTTTTTGGTATACGTTCGAGTAAATGAAAGAAAAATTTGGCACATAATTCTGGTGTATCTTTGAGGACTGCATTTGAAAGCCCGTCCGGGCCAGGGGCTCATCATGAATTCAAGGCTTTAATCTTGTTTGTTATATCCTCAATGTTCCAATCAAATTTTCAGGTACACACTTCGTTTACTCCGGGCGTTGTCGAAATTGATGTTTTGCTGTTGTAAACTTCTTGATAATGGTTTATCCAAACATGGGACTCAACTTCTTGTATTAAAGTTTGTTGTTTGGATTTATCAGTCATCATTGACCACAAGTTTCTTGTGTTTTTATTTTGTAGGGCTTTCAAAATTGTTTCTGTATCGTGTTGTTTCATCATTGCCTTGTTACTTTTAAAAAAATTAGAATAGATTTGTTTTTCCTTGTGTATCTGTTTTTTAAGGTCTAGGTCGTTCTTTAATTTCAAATGCCTTATTCTCTTTTGATGATCTTGCTTTTCTTGTTTGATTCTTTGATTATATTGATGGCAATGTGAGGTTTTGGGAGCACTCTTTGTTTTTGTTTGTGGACATGTATATTTTTCTAAAAATCCATTGATAGTCCAGTTTTTCATGTTCTTTCTGGGGGGCCAATTGAAAAGTTGAAAGTATTTCGCTGGCTTGATGATTTCTTATTCTTAGTTTATTCAGCCCATTGGATAATTCTAAATCAGGTAAATGTATGTGCTCATTTCTAGTTTTGTATACAAGCCATGAAATTGAAATTTGATGATGGTCGCTTTCTTCATTAGGGAAGTTATTAGTTCCAGTAACAGAATGCTGTAAGGTGTCAGAAGCAAATATATAATCAATTACTGAAGTGGAGGTTTTTCCTGTCCAAGTCGGACAAAGTGTCCCATTTGCATTCGTTGATTGTTTAGTTAAGGAAATATTGCGAATTCTTAGCTCTTTCATCCATTTCCTTGTCTGGGATGACATTTCGTGTGACAAGTATTTATTACCCTCTTTGTCAAAGAGATGCATGTTGAAGTCGCCAGCTATAATAAATTCATTTCGGTTATTAGCTTGTATGATGGAATCGATTTCTTCAAATACGGCATCGATGAAAATGTTGTCGTTGATTGCAATAGGATTCCAATAGATGTTAAAAATTGAAATACTTCTGTGTTCCATTCTGCATGTCGTTAGCTTTCTATTTTGTTCTAGATTATATGCTGGCATGCTAATGGTAATATATTGACACCAGGTATTAATGTTCTTTCTTGCAGTTATAGACCATGTCACATTGATTTGCATAAGAATTAACATTCCTGAAGCCGCTCTGCCTGTTTTCAATGGTATTGCGGGATTCAACCAGGTTATATATCCCTCGCACAGGATCTCCTCAGATAGCCAGGTCTCTTGTAAACAGATTATTTCCGCTTTTGCTAACATTGTGGATTGATTTTTCAAGAGATGTTTATATCCCCTTGTATTCCATGACATTAGGGATATTTTCTGTGTGTCACTTACTTTGTCCTTTGATTGTTATAAATATGTTTTCCTTGGTTGTCTGGAGTTATTGACTTCATCCACTCTATTTGCACGTGTTGGAGTACTCAAGTTGTTTGTTTTGGTGTTCCCTTGGATTTGCTTGTTCTTTTTGTCATTTTTCAGCCTTTGATCAAGAAGTGTAATATTCGTAGATTTTTTACTAGCCATCGATCTGGATACGTATATTTCTTCTATATTGAGTCCAAGATTTTTGAGTAGCTTGTTTGATGCTAAGACACGTTGCATGGTTTCTTCTGAATAGAAGTCAATGTGGGCTTCCTCCATAAATTTCTTATTCGGAAAGATAATTACTTCGATGTCATTCGTTTTAATGTCTCCGAGTTGCGGAATTGCTTTCAACAGTCGAAGAATGTTAGATCTGTTTAATGTCACCAAGTCTTCTGGATGTGGCGATAGTTGAGACAAAGCCACTCTGTAGGCGTACGTCGTACACAAAGGGTTCTGAAACTTCGGTCTCATAATAATAGAATCTCGGGTGGAACTCTGCTTATCATTTTTTTGCTTCTGTTGCGTTTCTGTAAATGACAATGTTTCATCACTTGAAACCGCTGAATAATTAAGGGATTCATTTCCACCTTGATCTGTCAATTCCTGGGAGTATGTCGTCGAAGACAATGTTGAATCATTATATTCATCGATAACAATTAACTCTTCATTTTGATCATTGGTGACAGATGAAATATCTTCTGTTGAATCGCCGATTATTGATGGCTCTTTTGCCGAGACTGTATTTCATTTCAAACTTTTGTCGTCTCAGTTTATATCGGTGCCCTGGCTTGATGTCTGCTTATTGTTGTGAAGGTTTATTTCACTTAGCAGATCATCCAATGGTTCCTTTGATTTTTGTTTGTCTAGTTGGATAACTGGTTTGGAACTGCTTGTTTTAGCCAGTGCCAAACTTGAAGCTGCAAGCTCTATATGTTTCATTGCCCTGGTTTGCTTGGATTGTGGTAATTTGTCATTTGTTGCTTTTTGTACCCTTTGCATGTTTCTCAAAAATGCACGGGATCCCGTTTGTGATTTGGTTGTCAATTTTTTGTGATTTTTGTCTAATCAAGTTGTCTTGTCCTATTGGTTTGCGTTTTGTAAGGTCGAATATGTCAAAAGGTGTGCACATTGGAGGTTCGTTATAATCAATTAAGATTGGATTTAACTGGGAATTTGATTCCATCATTAATGGTTGAATCTCATACTGTGTTGTCTGATCGATGTGATTTTTATTTGGGCAGTCTTTTCCTTCAGTTTGTGTTTCTTGTGTTAGTACTTTGGGCAGATGTGTTATTTGTGACTGTTTTTTCGCCTTTTCATCTATTAATTTCTTTGTTATATTTGAGACTGTTTCCATTAGGGTCTGCTTTTCGATGCGTTCCACTCTTGCCATGTCCGCTAAACGTGCTTGCCAGGTCCTAGACGGTTCTGCCTCATATTTCATTCTTTCTTGTAAGCTAATTGTTAGGGATTCAAAGAGGGATTGTTTAGTCATGATCATCGCTAGTAGCGTTGCCTGGTCTTTTGTAGCATCGACCATTGCCTCCTGTATTTTCAAGAATGGGATCATTGCATTTGATAGGACTGCAATTAGAGTATTTTGCAAGTCTAACATTGCGGTCGGTATTCTCATTGGAGACTCCACCAAATCTTTTGAGCGGTCTAAGTGCATGCTTGTCGATATAGATTCCTCAATCTCAGATTTAAGGTTTTTCACGTAACTATTTGCTTCGATCTCACATGGTTTTACTGATGCTGGTGCTTTACTGTCTTTGTAGTTATTTGGCGTAGAGGTATTTATTTGGTTAGTTAAACCTTTCCCGTTGAATACCTCTTGTCTTTTTTCTTGACAGTCCATTAAAGCATCTATTTCTGTTATATCCAGTGACAATCGAGCAATCCTGAGAGGGAGAGCCTGTGGATTCTTATCACATAGGGAATGAGTGGGGCGATATGTTGTCTGCCACTGTTGTTTTGCAATCGATGCTCTCTTTTAAGGATGGAGTAACGCATGAATCATTTGCTCTTGTTTTCTGTAAGGATTTGGACTCCGCTTCTCCTTGTTTTGGTGCCTCTTTGACCTGAGCTATAAATGCATCTGATGGGGTCTGTCGATTTATACTTTCAACTGATAAAGGGTAAACCAGATCTGTAGAGGTCCTGATTGGACCATGTGCTTCGGAGTTCACAATCTCATCTCTCTTAAGCGAGTTTTTTTGTGTTACCTCGCTAATGTTGTTTTTTTGCTCGTGTTTCAGTGCGATATTTGCATTAGTTTTAGTTGGTCTTAATTTTTCCTCTATATGCGTGTTATTTATGTGAGGTTTAGTACTTTTTTGGGCTCTGTCTTTTTCATTCATCGCTAATGTTTCTTCCAATTTCTCTTGGAGTCTAGTACGAGGTTTTACATTATCCATCTTGGTCAAGTTGAAATTAAGCTTAGTCAGACACTATACTTACACCAGAATTAGATAAACTTGGTATCTTACCTAGCTTTTCGTCGGGTTTCCGCAGGGATTTCACTGCTGCGGTTTTGTGCCGATGTTCGGGAGACTTGTCTCCGGGTAGTCACGTGAACCTGCTCACGTGGGGAGATGGCAACCAATGAATACTGACCCGCTCACTTCAACTGCTGTTTGCTGATGGATAATCAGCTGAGAGACTTACGCGAATTGGAGCAGGTGAGTCTTTCAAGGAAGTATTGGTTAGTCTAAAAATAAAGCCTCCAACCACACAGCAATCGTCGGTGCTCCCTTATCTCCACGTGGGTTCCTATGAGTATGTTGCCATTTCATTAGAACTGGTGTATAACAGGGGTATGTGGTCAAGCGTTAGGTCTCCACCTCTCCGGGCCAACAAGGTGAACAGTAAATACTCTGCGCATCAATTTGGGCACCCCAGCGCCAAACAGCCGCACAACAGCCAGCGGGCTTGTCTCCACCAGGCTTTACGCCGCAAGGGTGGTTTAGGTCTGAATAAAAAGCCTGATGATAATCACCTGATTGGTCTTGTGAGGCTGCAGCGTCCCGCCTCCTCCAGGAAGCAGGAACTGTGGTAGCAAGAGTTCTCAGCTCGCAGTGCTACAGACCTAGCGTTGAATCAGGCAAGCGTTTTTAAGTAAAATGCAGTCTTTTTCTCAGGAGCAGTACACGCCGCTCTGGCGGTTTAGGTCTGAATAAAAAGCCCGATGATAATCACGTGATTGGTCACGTAAGGCTGCAACGTCCCGCCTCCTCCAGGAAGCAGGAACTGTGGTAGCAAAAGTTCTCAGCTCGCAGTGCTACAGACCTAGCGTTGAATCAGGCAAGCGTTTTTAAGTAAAATGCAGTCTTTTTCTCAGGAGCAGTACACGCCGCTCTGGCGGTTTAGGTCTGAATAAAAAGCCCGATGATAATCACGTGATTGGTCACATGAGGCTGCAACGTCCCGCCTCCTCCAGGAAGCAGGAACTGTGGTAGCAAGAGTTCTCAGCTCGCAGTGCTACAGACCTAGCGTTGAATCAGGCAAGCGTTTTTAAGTAAAATGCAGTCTTTTTCTCAGGAGCAGTACACAAGGGAAAATGCCTTAGAGGTGTCAAATAGTGCTCCTGAGCCAGATCTATCCCACCCTCCATCCAGTACCATTGAAATCCCCCCCCATCACTATCTCATCCCGTTGGAGTTTCGCTAGGCGAGGGAATAGCCAGGCATAGAACTGGTTCTGCTGCTCGATAGGCCCGTATATAGACACCATGGTCAGGTCCTTTCCTGCTATCCGTAAATTCAGCCCAATGTACCTCCCCTGGTCACCTTCTACAACCGTCCCTTGATCAAAATGTAAGGATCTGGCATTCAGGATAGCAACCTCTACTTTTTTGAAGCGTGAGGAGGCAAAATACTGATGCGGGAACCGACGACAACGCATCCTCTGCCAGTCCAGCTGTAACAGGTGAGTCTCTTGGAGTAGAGCAATGCCAGCTTTAAGGTCTACCAGCTTAGAGAGCTTCTTCTGAGAGTTAAGCCCCTGGACATCAATTGAAAAATGTTCACATTTGTCATTGTAATATTCCCGGCAAACTATCATCTCCCCATTGAGTAACATCCATCCTATACCTACCATATTCCAAGTCTGCGAACCCTCCCGTAACACAAACCAGCCGTTGCCCCTGCCCACAGGAAGACGACTCTCAATGCACCAGTCCAGCACTGCATAGCACCCAACATAACGATATTGGGTATGGAAAGTAAAACATGAAAATAAAAACCATAACAACCCTGTGTCGGTTAACATCGGGACAAATTGCCTGAATGAGGGCATCCACTCCTAATGCCCCTAGAATTGTGCCCAATCGTAAATCAAATGGCACAATTCGGCCCCAACATCAACTGTGGCTGTCACTTAATCCAAACCTTGGGTATTCGACAGTCCTCATATGCGACCGAACACTCTTTGAAACCGCTCCTCGCTCAACCATGTACGGGCACATGTCATGTGGGCGCCGCAGAGTCTCTGCTCCGCTCTCTTCTATCTAACACGGCCTCTGTCGGTCTCTCCTCATGCTCTTTCTCAAACACTCTTGGGACCAAGGGGAGACCAGGGGCTTGTGAGGTCCCGCTTCAGGTAAATGCATGTCTGTCTCTAGTATCTATCCCGGAGGCATACAAATTGATGTTGAACTCCACCCAACTGAAACACGATTTGGAACGGAAATCCCCACCTGTAACAGATCCTTTCTCCGACAACCAGTCAGTCAATGGCCTCATTAGCCTGCTTAGTTGGCTCATACCTTGGGAGAGGTCTTGGAACAGTTGAAGAGATGACACTCTATAGTCCATATTTCGCAGCCCCCTGGACTTTTGGAAGATGAGGTCCTTGGTTTTAAAGAAGTGGACCCCTCACCAAGAGTTCAGAAGGAGATTGTGCCTCGTCTGGAATTTGGAGATTCGCTTGGTCGCCGAAGGCAGATTCTAGCTTCTCTTACCTAGTTTCATTTTGCTGCACATTGTGGGTTAAGTCCTGAAAGAAGATCTTTAATTCTTGCAATGTTGACGCCATTTCCTTCTGTATTGTTTGGAACAAGCGTAGACTGTTCCCCTTAGTGGCTTTTGCGCGTCTTCATCTGTGGCAGGCACCGGATCAGAGGTCTGTTTGAGCATCTCCTTAATTAAGGTAGCAGGTTTTTCTTTTGCTTTCCCAGATTTCATCCTGCCCATGGGAGATGTATGCCAGAGCAAAGTGGGGAAAGGCGCTGCAGCTAACAAATAACGCGAGGAAGATATGTTCCAGCGTCACCTCTGGTCCCTAGAGGACTTCCCTAGATGCAGCAAGCTGCCCCTCCATCCAGGGGCCCTCAATCCAGGCCCAGCCTCTACTCTATGCGCCGTGCTCTCACCAACACCATCAGCAGAGGAGAGGGAAAGTCCCAGATCTAGCCCATCAGATGGAAGGCAAGGCTCTGCTTAATAAATTGGTACAGACTACAAGGCAAGATGCGTGATCCAGAGCATATACCCTGTGCTGAGGCCAGTAACGGCACTCTCATAATGGATAAGGAGTGGTCTGGGGGTTACACTATTATCTCCAAAGACTTCTCACCCCCTCTCTCAGCTGCAACCTCACCAGCCACTGCAGGGTGCCTGCTACCTCTTACTGGTATAGCAATGCATGCTCCAAATGGACTCCAAGATGAGGGCTGTCCAAGTCAGTCCAAGTGACTTCACATTTTGGCATACACGTTCCTGCTGCAGACTTGGAGACGACTCCAGATTGCTTCATAGTAGCTCTGTGCCCCCGGGAGCACCCCACTGCACGCGCTCCGCTTCTGAGCGCAGGCCTCCAATGGAGCTTTTCTTCCTCCAGGTACGCACAGGGCCAGCCGTTCCTCGCTGCCAACCTGCACCCTGGGGCCGTCGGCTCTCGACCCGGCTCCACAGTTGCTTCAGCAGAGCCCACCTCATGGCCCACCCAGCTGCCGACCCCAACGGAGCTGCTCCAGCCACTCCGCCTTACAATGACCCAGCCCCCGGGCCGCATGAAATGCGGGACGATAAAGGGCCTGGGAGTTTAGGCGCGGGTGGGGGAAAACGGCGCGAAAGCGTAGGGAGGGGCGTCCGAACAGCGCCAGAAGAAACAAAAGCCCAGGAAAGGGCAGGAAACAGCACCTGGGAAGGTGCGAAATATAACAGCTAGGGGTCAGGAGGGTAATCCGGCCGCCCCCAAGAAGGAACAAAAGGCTGGGGGTGTATAAGTAAGCCAGGAAAAGGAGAGGCGGCACAAACCAGGTAAGAGCTCACCTCTCTCGGGTAGGCACTTAGTGCCTGGATAAGGGGAAGGAAAAAGGTTTGCTCTTGCGGGCTCACGCATTTTTCTACCTCTCTGATTTCGTGCTAAACGCAGTGGCTACGAGTCGCCCAACGGTGCCGGAGCAGGAGCAACCCAGAAGTACCAGCTGCGAACGAACAAAGCACCTTCGCCGGGGTCAAACGAGGAGTGTGGCTGACAGAATTCAGACGAGAAGGATGGCGAAAGGAAGAGCAAAAAGGGCCCAAGAATTCTCAGAATGGGCGAGGAAGGCAGAGAAGGAATATGGGGCACAATGGGTGCGGGGCACAATGGGTGCTGGAGATAATGCAGAAAGAAGAAAGGGCGAAGGCAACGTCACCTCTGCTGTTCATAGAGCACAGCAGCAGCGAAGGAGAAGACGAGGTACCACAAGGACAGAAAAGGGGAAGAGCGGAGTCGAAGAAATCAGAGGAACAGACAGAGGCACCGACCAAGAGAAAGAAAAAAGATAAAAATAAAGGTACTGTGAATAATAATGTGGGGAATAAAATCGTACAAATGTTAAAAAATTGCGTCACGGTTTCGGGTAAGTCACCCAGAACCAATGGCAAGAAGAGCAGAAGGGGGAAGGGATCCAGGGAGGAGCAGCAGGGGAGTTCCTCAACTGAAGCAAGCAGTGATGATGAAGAAAAGGATCATCTAAGGGCTTGGGTAAAATGGAGAGGAGTGGTGAGCAGGGAGAGAGGCAGGGGGGGCAGGGGCAGAACCCAGGGAAACCCCGGTTCTGGCACCACAAGGGGCACCAGTAGTCCCGGTGCCGCAAGGGGCACCAATAATCCCGGCACCACATGGTGCACCGGCAGGGCCAAACGTAGTGGCAGGGGACACACCACCGGGGGCAGCACCGACGGTGGCAGCGGCAGAAAATGGGGGGACACTCATGACGAAATATGGCAGGCCAACCATGGGTAAAGATGCACAGGGCAGGTCAATGAAAGCGATGGCTTGGTACATAAATGACAAAGTAAAGGAAAAAATATGGAGGAAGGAATTGATCGATATCTTTACATTGTTAGATTGTCAAAAGAGGGGGATGAATGTGGCCCTAGAGGACATGAAGGAGGACAAGAAAAGTTTACTGAAAAAGGGGCCAGTAGTAAGGAATTTTGACAACTGGATGTCAGCTTTCACCATAATGTCTACAATCCTATTACAAAAATTCCCGGAGGACGGGGTAGCATTAGTAGCGTATCAGCAGAGGGTGCTGAAGGTACACACAGCGTTTGGGGGTGACGCATGGCTGGAGTATGATCACGAGTTCAGAAAAGAGATGGACTGCTTTCCGGATATGGGTTGGGATGAAGAAAACTTTAATCTCTACATATTTAATGTGCTGAAGGAGAAATGGGATTCCAAGGAGCGGAGCACAGGGCGACAGCAGAGAAGACAGTATTGGCAGAATGATTACAAAGCGGATTATAGATACAATAGCAGAAAGTACGAATCCAGCTACGACAGAAATGGAGACCAGAGTTTTCAGAGCAGAAATTATGGGTCACAGAGAGGGTGGCAGAGCAGCCTGCCCCCGACAACACAGGGTGGTGGCAGTGGGAGCACGGGGACAGCACGAGCAGAACCTGGACAATGTAGGAGTTTTGAAAAGGGGGTACCCTGTAGCTGGGGATGGAAGTGCAAGTTCAGCCACAAGTGCGAGAGATATAAGGGGGACCACAGCAGCTCCAAGTGCACAAGGGCCGCAGCTGCAAGCGGCAGAAGCGATGAGACGCGGAAATAAGAACTGGGGCGGGAAGGGGGCCACGTCGGTAAAAATCGAGAGGATGGAAAGTTGGCTCCAGAAATACCCAGACCAAGAAACGGCAGACCAGATCAGACAAGGCTTTAGAGAAGGTTTTAACATCCTGTTTACCGGGCAGGGAGCGCAAGACATTCCTAGGAATCTAAAGTCGGCAACCGAAAACAGATATAGTGACCAGTAAGATCAGGAAAGAGGTAGAACTGGGAATGGTAGAGGGCCCCTTTACGGCCTTACCATTCGAAGAATGTATATGCTCTCCACTAGGGCTGGTGCCGAATAAAGACAAAGGGGAATACAGGCTGGTACACCACCTATCCTACCCCCCGGGGGCCTCAGTGAACGACGGCATCGCCCAGAGCGATGCAACAGTATCATATTCAGACTTCGAGGAGGCAGTAGAACTGGTGAGGAAAGCGGGAAAAGGGTCATGGATGGCGAAAGCAGACATTAAATCGGCATTCCGCCTGTTGCCAGTCAACAACAGATCGCAAAGATGGTTATGTATGCATTGGGAGGGGGAATACTTCGTCGACAAATACCTCCCGATGGGGTGCGCCATCTCATGCACATATTTTGAGAGGGTAAGTTCATTTTTGCAATGGGCAGTAACAGAAGAGATGAGGGAGTCCATGATGGTACATTACCTGGATGATTTTTTATTTGTTGCGCCAAAAGGTTCAGAGCTATGCAGGGCAACCCTGGATAAATTCGCGGAAATAACAAGCGAGTGGGGTTTTCCTCTGGCGGAGGAGAAAACAATGGGCCCAACGCAGATTATCCAATTTCTAGGAATAGAAATTGACTCAAACAAAGGAAGGTGTCGGATCCCGGAGGACAAGGTGACGGATCTGCAGAAGACAATAAAGGAACTACAAGGAAAAAACAAAGTGACAGTGAGAGAATTGCAAGCGCTGGCACGAAAGCTGAACTTTGCAGGAAGAGTCATACCACAGGGAAGGGTGTTCCAGAGAAGTATTGAACTGAAAACGAGAGGTGCTACCAAGGGGCACCACAGAGTCAGGCTAGGGAGAGGAATCCAGAGAGATCTGGAAGTGTGGGCAGAATTTCTGAAATACTTCAATGTGTCGGTGATCTGGCTCTCACCGGTGAACGAGGAAGGTAAAAGGGTGTTGTTCACCGATGCAGCCAGTGGCCTTGGTTTTGGCGCAATACTGGGGAAACAATGGTGTGCAGGCAAGTGGCCAAAAACATGGCAGGTGGCGGAATGGACAAAAAACATAACGCTGCTGGAGCTCTTCCCGATATGGGTCGTGTTATGCGCATGGGGGGGAAGAGCTAGGAAACAAGGAGTTGGCAGTATGGTCAGATAACATGGCGGTGGTGCACGTGTTAAACAAAGGAAGTGCGTCATGCATGATAGTGTTGGAATTAATGAGGGCAATCACACTGGAAAGCTTAAAAATGAATACATGCATAAAGGCGAGGCATATCGCTGGGGAAGCAAATGTGGTGGCTGATGCAATCTCTCGCTTTCAGTGGGAGAAATTCAGGGAGCTGACACCAGACACCAAACAAGGAAAGAACGCCCACGCCACGGAAGGCATGGGTCGTGTTGGAGGCACTAGAAAGGAAAGCACGGTTGGCCACAAGGTCGACTCAAAAGAAGTGGGAGAAGAACGGAGAAAGGAAAGGGTCATCGACAAGCTGAACAGGAACACCCTAACGTACAAAACGGGTAAACAGTACGAAAAGCATGTAAAAGATGTGTTGGTGGAAACAGGTGTAAAAGAGGTGAAAAAAATGTCAACGGAAATAATTTGTGAATTTCTCGAAGGGGCATTTGCCAAAGGGAAAAAGAAAAGCTGGGCAGCAGCGCACCCCTGACCCCCCCTCCCCCAAGTACCTAGTTATACATCTCGGAGGGAACGACCTGGTGAGCACAAATAGGGGTAAATTACAAAGGAACATTTGCGAATCGCTGCATAGCATAGCCCGCAGCTGGTGGAAAACCGAGATTTTTATGTCCGAAGTAATACCAAGAAGGGTCTGGTATGGGGCACAGAAGAGGCACGCAATCGAAATAGCCAGAAAGAAACTAAATAAATCAGTAGATAAGGATCACAGGGCTGCACTTCATAAGACATGGCTTACACGGGAAAAATCCGGACATGTTTCACCAGGATGGGGTACACCTATCAAAGAAAGGGATGGGGGTTTTTTCCGACAACATTTTTAGGGCACTCCAAGAACGAGGGTTGTAGGTAGGGTGCTTTTGGGGGGGGACCTGAGCGGGCGTAAGGAACACCTGCTCAGGTGTGGCGGCATGTGCCCAGGAATGAAGGCCCAGGGATAACAAGGACTCAGGAGGAGCCTTGGGCAACTTTGGGACTGGACGCAAGGTGCCCAAAAGCATATGGCAGTGTATTTATTTTGTTGTGTTGTATTTTCTGTAAGAAAATAAAATGCCTACGGCCTACAACTTTTCCATACACATAAGTTGTCTGTGATTTATTACTTGGGTAGGGATCTGGTAAGAGAAGCAAAGCGAGCCCACACTACTCAGCCTATGACCCAGGCCCTGGGCCGCATGAAATGCGGGACGATAGAGGGTCTGGGAGTTTAGGCGCGGGTGGGGGAAAACGGCGCGAAAGCGTAGGGAGGGGCGTCCGAATGGCGCCACAAGAAACTAAAGCCCAGGAAAGAGCAGGAAACAGCACCTGGGAAGGTGCGAAATATAACAGCAAGGGATCAGGGGGGTAACCCGGCCGCCCCCAAGAAGTAACAAAAGGCCAGGGGTGTATAAGTAAGCCAGGAAAAGGAGAGGCGGCACAAACCAGGTAAGAGCTCACCTCTCTCGGGTAGGCTCTTAGTGCCTGGATAAGGTGAAGGAAAAACGTTTGCTACCCAACCCACCCTAAAAGAATAACGGAAGAAGAGGGGTGCAGGCAGGAGCCGGTAACCCAAGTACTCTCTCGGTACACGGTCCAAGAAAAGGAGCAGACAGAAGAGGGAACGCTGAGTACTCTTTCGGTACACGGTCCAAGACATGTCGTAGGCGGCATGTGCCCAGGAACGAAGGCCCAGGGGTAACAAGGACTCAGGAGGACCCTTGGGCAACTTCGGGACTGGACACAAGGTGCCCAAAAGCATATGGGAGTGTATTTATTTTGTTGTGTTGTATTTTCTGTAAGAAAATAAAATGCCTACGGCCTACAACTTTTCTATACACATAAGTTGTCTGTGATTTATTACTTAGGTAGGGATCTGGTAAGAGAAGCAAAGCGAGCCCACACTACTCAGCCTATCCCCCAGGGAGAGACAAGGACTTGTTCCGCACTGAGGGTGGGCCAGGTCATATCGGTGGCCGCTCGCTTCTCCAGTAGTGAGGCCGCGCTCACTAGCACACCTTCCCACGCGGATCCCCGCACTCCTGGGACTCCGCCATGACTGCTGGACAGGCCGCTGTACTGCCCTTCACTCCAGGCGTATCACCTTAGCAGCAGGTTGTTAATCCTGGCACCGTCCGACCCCTCCAACAGCGCCAGGTTCACCAGGATGCAAGTGCAATGGCAGGCTGCCTCCATGTCGGGGTACTTAATTACCGCCGTCATCTGCCATTTTTCCTCTGCCACTCTCGGTGCCCAGGTTCCATGCCTGCACTGATTTCAAAGCGTTTGCCGACTCAGCGACCCTGGAAACCCGATCTGCAGGGTGCTCGCGGATTTTCAATGCTAACCCAAGTTTCTTGCCTACAAGTCATGTTGAAATAGGGATTTAATGCCGATTTCTCATCACAGGGATGCGGAGCTCACAATGATTACACTACCATCAGCCTCCAGCCAGGCCACGCCCCATATGCATTATATTTAAACTGCTTTATTTCTGCAACAAATTACAAGATGCCTATGATTTTTTTGTAATCCACCCAGATTCCACACTATAATGGATCAGCAGCTGGAAGATCTCTTGGATTAAATTAAGCAAGAGGCCAGGTATTAAGATGGTAGTCGGAGGCCATGAATCGTGAGGAATAAAGTACCCCCTATTGTACGTAAAAAGGATACTTCAAGTCGGGGGCGCGGCTACGAGGGCCATGTAGGAGGACGTGAACTGGAGGAGCTCCCGAGATCCTGAAATGATCCGGGCGTAAAAGTGCGCAACGATGGGCCGACGACTGCTGAAAATACACATGTCGGCGTGTGAATGACTGGACCACGCTTGGCGAACATTTTGGAAGGTGTAGGGGGAACGGCGGCAGAGTTCTGTGCGGAAAAGACAAGGAGCGCCGGAGACAAAAGACGACACAAAATGGCCGACCAATGTCCGGACCAAAAGAAGGAGCAGGCCGCAAGGTGATCGAGCAAAAGAAGCCTACTGGGTGCGCATTTGTCACTTGTGCAGAATACAGGTCCTCTGGGTCATGTCTAATAGAACGGTGAGGCCGAAGGCGAAGAAGCCCACCCTGGACGACTTCGCTAAGACGTCCCCTGGTCAAGAAAATACTAAGAGCAAGGATAAGTCGCCTGCAGGCAGCATGACGGCAGCGGGCACTAATCAAGAAGTCCTAGCTGCGATTGCAGACTTAAAGGCGGCCTGGGAAGCCAAACTCGAACTAGCCGTCACAGAGCTGAAAACGGCACTGGACCTTAAGGTCGGAGAGGTGCAGGAGGAAGTTAATCTACTCCGGCAGGACGTCGGGGCCTTGGCGGAGCGCACGGAGACCCTTGAGAAGGAAGTGAGCCTGAATACCGCAGATTGTGCCTCCCATAGGGCCGAATTGCATGCCCTGATACAGAGAGTGGGCAACTTGGAGAGCAGAGCGGAGGAGGCTGAAGGACGCGCCCGACGAAACAATATCCGCATCGTGGGCCTGCCGGAGGGATTGGAGCGCCACGATCCCACAGAGTTCAAGTCCATGCTACTGCAAGAGATACCCGGAGGAGCCCTATCTCAAGGATTCACGGTGGAACGGGCACATATGGCTCTAACAAGGAGGCCGCCGCCAGGAAACCCGCCTAGGCCGGTGATAGCCAAAATTCTTAATTACCGGGAGAGGATATTGGAACACTTCCGCAATGGAGGAACGATTATACGAGGAGCGGCAAACATCACAGCCTACCCGGACTATACCCTGTCTGTGCAGCGTAGCCGCATGAACTTTGGGTCGGTAAAGCGGAGACTGAGAGAAGCGGGCCACAAATACATGTTGCTGTATCCGGCAAAATTGAAAGTTATACATAAACACAAAACTTTGTTTTTTGATACCCCGGAGGATGCCATGGGATGGCTCGATGCGCAGTGATGTCCCCAGGAGTCTGAAGCTCGGAAGGAGAGGGAGCATGAAAGAGATAAGTAATGCACGAGGAGGGTGCCACAAGATGGCGCGGCACGGTCCCATGGGACTTGAATATAGTCATTTGCGCGGCCTTCAGTATAGAAGGTCAGACTGTTATACTAGATGTTATGAGCACTGTAATGATTATTGAATTAATGGGAGCCTTGCAGAGCGGATCTCTTTACCCCACAGTAATCTTAGTTAAGTGGCCATTAGGGCGACTTCACTCTACTGAGCTCTGGGCATTGTTTGGTGCTTGCAGGGCTAGATTTGGGGGTGCCTGAGTTCCGAGAACGGAGCTGGGCAGAAGTTGGGGTGTGTGGTGTGGGGGAAGGGATTCGTGGAGGGTGGGGAGGGAAGTGGGGAAGTTGTTGTGTACATAGTTATGGGCAGTTTGAGCTTGTACAAGAAGCCACAAGTAAAGGTGGAGAGCTGTATCTGTATCTGTATCACATGGGCAAAGGGAATTCGCTACACGGAAGGGAAGAGGACACTCATGAGCTATGGGGGACCTTAAGATCTTGACATGGAATGTCAGGGGACTTAACAGTTACTTAAAGAGAAACAAAGCCACAATGTACTTGAAAAGACAGAAGATTGATATTGCGTTGTTACAGGAAACACATCTGACCAGGCAAAAACTGGAACTGGTGGAGAAGAAGTGGAGAGGTACTGTAGTAGGCTCCCCGTATTCTGCTTATGCTAGGGGAGTGCTGGTCTGGGTGGCACCGCACGTTCCGCTCCGACTTACACAAGAGGTGGTGGACACGGAGGGAAGGTTGGTCATATTAAAGGCTTTGGTGGAGAATAGAGAGGTGTGCATTATAAATACATATGCCCCCAACCAAAATACTGCGGCATATTTTAGAACCATGTGTACTCATCTGGGCGCGTGTATGGGAGGAGCGGTTATTTGGGGAGGGGATTTTAACTCTGTGCTCAACCCCAAGGTAGACAGATCTGATGATAAGATTGAGAGGCCCACCCCAGCTGCCAGGGCATTGCAGACACTGCTCGACGACTTCGGGCTGGCAGATGTTTGGAGGCTGAAACATCCTAATGAAACGCAGTACTCGCATTACTCAGCCCCGCAACAACTGCATACGAGACTTGATTATTTTTTTGCCACGCCAGACGTGGTGATAGAGACCACCCAAATAGACTACAAAGCGAGGGTCCTGTCGGACCACTCGCCTCTGGTTCTGGGCTGGCAGTACTGCTGCCCCAGAGCGCGGATACCGACGTGGCGCCTCCGGGCGGAGGCGCTCCGGTACCCGGTCTTCAGGGAAGATATCAGGGATGCGATCACACAGTACTTTGAGGAAAACACAGGCAGTGTGGACTCAGCGTGCACGCTCTGGGAAGCCTTTAAGGTGGTATTGCGGGGTGCAGCTATTGCTAAATCAAAAGGCCTACAGGGTGGGGTCCTAACAGAGTTAGAGAAAGCTGAAGTGGAATTGGAACGGGAAAGCAACAGGGCAGGAGGGGATGCGGAACTTGTACTCGAACTACAGCAGCGGTGTGCAGCGCTTTGGGAAAGGCTCTGCAACCTCAACTATAAGAAGTATGTTGAGAGGCAACATGCAGGTGGGGATAAAACTGGCCGCTTGTTGGCGTGGTTATATAAGAGCGAAACCCCTAGGCCCCCGATTAGGACGATAACTAGAGAAGATGGGGAGGTAGTTGACACCCAAGAGGGAGTCAACGAGGCATTCTTAGACTATTATAGGACACTATATGAGGACAGAAGAGGGGACAATCGAGAGGAGATAAGAGAAACTCTAAAAGACATGGAATTACCTAAGATCAGCGCTGAAGAAAGGGAGGAGCTGGACGCACCGATTACCTTAGAGGAATTGGAGGAGGTGGTGAAGCAGCTGCCCACCTATAAGACCCCGGGCGCGGACGGATTCCCTGGTGAGTTTTATAAAACATATAGAGAGGAAGTACTCCCCCCCCCCCCCCCCCCCCCCCCCCATGCTAGAGATGCTCAATGAGTCTTTTGAGACGGGCCGGCTACCGGAATCGCTTAGAGAAGCGTTAATTGTCCCGCTTCCTAAGCCCAACAAGCCAGGACATAGCTGCGGCTCCTATAGGCCTTTGTCAATGTTGAACCAGGATAGCAAGATATTGACGGCGGTCCTGGCCAATAGGCTGCGTAGAGTTATTAGCAAACTGATACACCCGGACCAGACAGGTTATGTCCCCAGCAGAAATATAACCCACAACCATAGGCGACTTCACCGGGTGATTAAAGAGGGGAACAGGATCGAGGGGGAAATGGCGATAGTGTCCCTAGATGCAGTCAAGGCTTTTGACTCAGTGAGGTGGCCATGGTTGCTGGAGGCCCTGAGGGAGTACGGGATAGGGCCGGGCTATGTTAGGTGGGCAAAATTACTATACAGTGAACCATTGGCCAGGGTGCGCACAGGATCGGTGATATCCGAGAGATGGCAACTTAGTAGGGGCACCAGACAAGGGTGCCCCTGGTCCCCGATGTTATACATTCTAGCCCTGGAGCCCCTGGCAGTGTACCTCAGACAACAATATGACATGATAGGTATTGAGGTAGGGGGAGAGAAACATCTAATATCCTTGTATGCTGACGATCTGCTACTATATCTGAAATATCCGGAGGAAAATCTTCAATATATTCTAGAGGTTATGGGAAGGTATGCAGAACTGTCCGGCATAGCGGTGAACCCCCAAAAATCGAGCATGTGCCCATTGGGGAGCTACAGAGGAGCCCCTCTGGAGCGGTTGCCAGTGTTGTCTGTACCATGGGCGGTTGATTCCTTCCGCTACCTCGGAATAGATGTGCATCACACGGTAGAGGAGGAACACTTGCATAAGGTGGCTGTGGGAAAAATCCGAACAAGTATGAAGTTTTGGGAGAAGTTGCCTCTGGCGATGATGGGACGGGGGGCGATGATCAAAATGGTGGTCCTGCCCAGGCTGTTACATTTCTTCAGTAATGTACCGTACTTGATACCCAAAAAGTTTTTTCTCAAACTGAATAGCATGTGCAGAGACTTCCTATGGCATGGCACTCGAAATAGAGTGGTGCTATGGAAGCTGCAGAACTTCTATGATAGAGAGGCCTTGAAATTTGGCAGTTTAATGCCCCATTATGTAGCTGGTCAGTTGCAATATGTAACCAAATGGCTTTCTGATGAGGTAACTCCTGAACTTAGGCTGTTTGGACAGGACTGCACTCCATTTTATCTAAAGGAGATTATCTGGTTGCCTAGACTTGAAATGAAAGAACGCCCGGGTATGATGTTGCTTGGGTGGAAGATGTGGCGTAGAGTATGCCAACTGATGGAGAACCCGTGCCCGTGTTCCCCACAAGTGCCGCTAGTGGCCTTAGCAGGGGGAGACAACCAACTAAGAATGATAATCAGGACTTATTGGGAACCGGTCGGGCTGGTCACATTGGGAGATGTATGGCAAGAGGGGGTCATTAAGGATTTCGAAGAACTGGGGGAAGAGGCAGGCTTGCACAGAGGCCAATATGTCACGTATCTGAGGCTGGTGCAGATTATTAGTAAAACCTGGCCAGAGACTGTACTGGCGGAGGAGCCAGACGCCATTATGGGGACAATATATGACATATCAGAAGGAGGACACGAGATCTCTAGATTGTATGAGATGGTGACGACCCGGGTGGGGAAGGATTTGACGCATTTGAGGCTGGACTGGGAAGCGGAGGTCGGGGCACAGATGACCGATGGGATGTGGGAGCGTGCTATGGGATACCACAAGAAGGTTTCCAGAAACGTCAGATTGCAACAAATACAGCTATACATAACGCATAGAGCCTATATGACCCTGAATAGAATATCTAAGTTTGTAAATGCAGGAAGACAAGCATGTCCAAAATGCGATAAAGAAGAAGCTGATATGACACACATGTTCTGGTCTTGCCCAGTGATCGAAGGCTTTTGGGGGGAAGTGGCACAAAAATTAGCGGATAAAGGGGTCACGCTCAACATAGATATGGCCTGGGCCTGCCTGTTGGGAGGGTTTCCCAGACCACAGAATACTAAACATGTTGGGAAACTGAGGGACCTGGCATATGTGCTTGCAAAAAGGAGGATTGCCATGGGCTGGAAGCGGTGCCACAAGCCACGGGTTGAGGTATGGTGGCGGGATTTGCAAAAATGGGCGGAGGCTGAAACGGTAGTATGGCAGGAGGCATGTAGCAAGTGCGGGGAGGAAGAAGTGGGTAACCTGATGGCATGGAAAGTGTTAATAACAGGACTGTTTGGCACAATAATGGATTCTTCAGCTTCAGAAGGAAGCGATACCTGGCCACATGCAGCAGATACAGAATGAGAAACGCAAACAAGCTCTTGAGGGGGGAGGAAGTGGGGGGAGCAGTAGTGTGCATTAATTGATGTCCATGTGGCTGTTGCAAATAATGCTGCTAGTTTGGTTTGTATTGTTTATTTGTTTTTAAAATAATAAAAACTTTTGAAAAAAAAAAGGATACTTCAAGTCACCTCTGAGTTCTGTGACCAAAAGGAATTTTGCCTTTGGCCTTGTTGATGTATTTGTTCACGGAAATACTTTGATTTGCAACATCCTTGAACTGTAGTGGGTACTTTATAAATAGTCTATCTCCGAGCGCATTTGGTGAAAGAAAAATATTGGGTTCCACTGCTATGACGAGACAAATGGGTTTTATCCTGTATAATAATGTTAGTGGTCTGACCTAGTATTTTAGCCAGGCTGTTTGCGTATAACTGTAATCTATTTTCTGGCATGTAAATGAATTGATCACCTTACAAGTTCAAGTGCTGCTACAATGAGAATGAAAACTAGGCGGATAAGTATTAACACATTTTCTGTTTGTAACAGGGGGCTGCTTTCGGTTTCAATGTGATTGCAACAAAGGCTGGTGAACAACTGGCTCCTTTCTTGTCACAGCTGGTTCCACGTCTCTATCGCTACCAGTTTGACCCAAACAACGGCATTCGTCAGGCTATGACTAGCATTTGGGATGCGCTGGTGACAGACAAAACTGCAGTAAGTGCCTCCAAATAGAGTATCCAATGAACCAGTTTTGTTGCCTACTTATTGAGAAATATTTTAGGAGCATTAGTTCTTCATGTTAAGGTACTAATCTTTCCTAAAGCTGTTCATTTGTTTTTCAAAGCACAAATTTCATGCGAAGCAAGAGGATATTGAAAATTCATTGATTCAGATGAGACCACCTCCTGGCTGACATCTTGATGGCCTCGCACACAATTTGGAATTTGAATTTTATGCAACTAAAATACCATCTTCTAGAAGATAAAGTTAAAGAGCATATAACCCAATCCTTTCATCGAAACGACAACAGGGAGGTTTCACTAGACTCAATGTGGGGTGCCGAAAGGTGAATTGATCAAATTATGTGTGCTGAAATGTAAATCATTACGATCACAACTAGATGTCCTTAAAGCCCATTTGCAGGCCTAAAGCAGAAACATATACCTTCTGGTTTGTGCAGAACTAATCATAGGTTGAGAATTGCTAGGGGTGCAATGGCACCAACTAAAACATTGCTGTGCACCAGACAATTTTATTAGGCTAAAAGCAGCAAAGCAAATTGAATCTTACCTTACAAATGGCAATAACTTAAAATGAGAAATGATATTCTAAGATTAAAAGGCCTGGATGACGAACACTCTAAATTTAAAATCCTGTCTGATTATAACACATCCCTATTTGAAGCTGAGGATTGAATCTCCAAGCAGCAACAAGATTACGTTAGGCAAGTTCAACTCGCCACACTTGGAGAAGATGACCACTTTAAACTAGCACACACGATTGAGGCAAAAGAGATGCTCCATGTGATTAATAAGATCCCAGCTGGCTAAAGTCCAGACAGTTTCTCTATCATTTTATTTAAGATATTATCCTTCCAACTACTTTGACTCCCTCACATGCCTTTTCAATGATATTCCTGCCACTGACAAAGTTAGAACTCCCATGTTGGGCTTTTGAAAACTGCTCAACATTCCAACCTATAAGCAACCACGTGACCTGTGTCTTACCGAAATTAATAGATGCGGATCATGGGCTTAATTTTAAATCGACAAACGCTTGAGTGTATTGGCAGGGTACTTAACATACTATACCTCTGCAAATGGAGAAAGATCCTCCTAGATTTAATCACCTTAGACGCAATCAAAGCATTTGATCGCGTAGACTTGAAGTATTTGTCAAAAGTCCTAAGCACATTTGGACCCAACTTTATTTTGCACATTCAACCACCTTCATGCATCTATTAAAATGAATAATACTCCCCAATCATAACGCCTATCTATTGTGCCCCTTGTGCTTATTATTGTTTGTTCTTGCTTTATTCGGCATAATCCCATTGAACCTGAGTGGAAACTGGCTCATCCACACATAAGCTTGCTTATATTTTAGATAAGATCATTTTTATGATGGCAATCCCTAAAATTCACCTTGCCAATTATAGTAGTAAATAAACTTGGTAGTTTCATATGGACATCAGGCTATTGTGATGAATCCCTAAATTCCCAACATGGACCTCCTCTCATGTGGCCTGGGAAAGGCAGCCACTACCTGATCCTGCCCTTGGGGGTGGTATTATGCAGGAGGATCACATGGGAGGGGACTTGTGACAAGGGGAGTGGAAGACCTCTCTAAATGATTCCCCTAATGGCTTATTGTGCACAACTGGTAATTTCGATCTAAAAACAACTAAGGTCTCCAAGTCCCAACATGCCCATAGTATTGGGACGAGAAAGAGGGACTCGGTTGATGAAGTGTCATGAGCGATCTAGTTGTTGGGAGAGCAGGTACCCAAGTGGTCCATTTACAAATATAAATGGACTTCAGGTGCAGAGGGAGGAAGCCGTTGATGGTGTAGTCGTGGAGGCAGCAGAATGCTCTGTGTTAGATGCAGTAGATGCTGGGAAAACGAGGCCATGCAGAGAATGCGTAGCAGGAAGCAGTGCTGAAGCAAGCCATACCGTGTGGGAGAGGAGCTCTCGACATGCAGTGAACTGTTCAGATACCGAAGTCGCACCAGAGATCATACTGAGCTACCAGCACTTCAGTGAAGAACTGTGTGCATCAGTAGTCAAACCAGAGCTGGCAGAAGCAGAGGAGGCCCCAAAGAGACCCGCAGCAACACCATCGAGACAGAAGGAGACGCCCAGGTATACCACTGAGTTGGCCTGAAGCAGGTGACCTTGGGGCACTCCGAAGGAGAACGCTAGGTGGAAGTAATTGTTTTGAATATTGAACGAATTAACTTATGCAAACTGGGTTAAATTCTCCTAACCATGGATACCAATTCGGAGATTATTTTAACCTGCATTACCAGCAGCCATGAAGTTGCATAACTAGAAACCAAAGACTGCAGGAACAAAATCCTTCTTGTATGAGAGACCAAGGTGGAGAGAACTGTAACCTGCATTGCCTATCTCCAAAAGGCGAGCAAGAGAACAATTATTATTTTATGGAATACTAATGTGGGAAGAATTGTAAACCATTCTGTTATGAGACAAGAGACTATAAAGAAAAGCATTTGTCTGTTCAAATCATCCTATTCATGATTCTGATGTGGAGTTTTCTAGCAAGCATTACCGCAGAGTACTCTTTTAGTTTTACAAGTTTAATCTTGGCAGGTGACTACACCAGGAAAGGGACCAATTGTAGTTAGTCCTGGCAGGCGAGTATACCAGGAAAGAAGATGATGATTTAAAGTACTTTGGTTGTGATAAAAAAGGTGTGGTGGAAGAGGAAGTGTTAATTCCATCACCTTAGCTTGATATATTTTCAGAGAGTGATTATTGAGCCATCCTCACTAAAGTGTTTCTTTTGAAGAAAAAGTATGATGCGTCAACAAGTGCTTGGCCTTTGAGAAAAGAACATTCGCGATGATACATTTTTGTTTTGGAGGAAAAGACTTTTGTTTTGCCAAGCAGGAGCTTGTGGAAACGTTAAACATTTGCTTTCATTTGTGAACAAGCCTCTGGAAGAGAGATATTCACTTTGACAAGTGAAAGGATATATTGAATGTAAGAGACTTTGTATGCTACATTGAATGGAACATTGTTATTGTTTGAATTTGAATCAATACTTTATTTTGTGGAATTTACGACCACCAAGCCAAACTTGTATAATTTTGTTGTTGTGTATATTAGTGTTAGGGTTAGATACTTTTTGGGCTTTTAAAATGGCAACTTGTGAGAAAACTTATACTTTTGTGTATGTCTTGCATTTCTGACCCCTCACTCTATCCTCTCAATTATACCAAATCATGTGGTCATAATATAACAGAGCGATATTCAGTGGATTGCTTTTCTACTGCAGATTCCTCATCTCGAGAGATGTCCTTGTACAGCTCTGCTGCTCAGAAAACCTTTCCATAGGGGGTGTAGTGGACCTCGCTTCGGCCATCGATCCGTCTTGCACACAGTGACGTCAGGCACCATACATATACCACGTCACTACACCCCATGCCTCAGTTCCTTTTTTCCACGCGGTCACATGCTGCATCAGGAACCTGCTTGAGTTTCACTCAACGTTTTTCAAGACATTTTTTCGATTTAACTCGATGATGTCTTCACCCGAGATCTCTGGTTTCAAGTGGTGCTCGGATTGCAAGGCCAAAATGTAAGTGACGGACCCACATGATGTCTGCCTGTGGTATCTGGGTTCCACTCATGACACAGAGGTCAGCTTGTTGTGCACCAAGATGCAACCCAAGTGCCTGCGAGACAGAGCCAGTAAGCTGGCCCGTAGGCCGTCTGTCACCGAAGTCTCAGGCACGGTCTCTCGTCTAGTCGTCTGAGGCCGAGACTGAGGAGCCCACGCCTGACGAGAGCTGGCACCGCAAGAAAACAAAAAAGAGGTCTCACTCCAGAAGCCATTCCTCATCCTCTTCGTTGCGGAAGAAGATGCGATGTTACCATCGGCAGGAATCAGATTCTTCCTCGCAGCAAGGTAAGCCCTGTAAGGGACCGACCACTCGGGAAGAGTGAGATTTGTTTAAAAATAAAATGCTTGACATGATTAGTCAACAGGGCTCCCACCCCCGACCAGCAGGGCTCGGCAGCAGAACTGGCACTCGGTACACCCGACTTCACGCTTGCCAAAAAGTCTATGCCTTCGGCGCCGACTGAGCTTTCGTGCTCCATGCCCATGAAGCCAGAAAATCACTCACTAGATGCCTCTCCCACTGCGCCCGTCTGAGCTATTGGCACCAGTATCTACCCCTTCAGCCTCTAGGGATCCACTGCAAGCTAAGTCCTCGGTCTCGGCATCCAGACCTATGGAGCCGAAAGATAACCCTTCGACACCGACCAGCGACAACGGTGCTTTTCAACCACTGTCACGGACAGGATTTTTCAACTCAATGAGGTCCATTTTCGGCGCTGATCAAGCCGAGGAATGAGAAGAGGTCGTCTCCATCTTTGTGGGTTCTGGCAGCATCAACTATTTTCGAGGACCGAGAAAACTTGATGGCACTTGCTCAAGGACTTCAAGATGCCACTGGGTTGGACACATCTCTGTTAGGGAGAATTCTCATTTCATGGCTAATTTCCCTCACCTAGTGAGTCCCTCAGCAGCTTTGCTGGATCTCTGGAGTTATTACTTTCCACTTGGTGGTAAGAGTGTGAGCTTTTCCCCCACTTTTACTTGTGTTTTTCTATGTGTTTCTACCTGTTTTTTGGGATTGTGGGCTCTGGAGTACACCATTTCAGTAGCCCCCTTCTTTGTGTGTGTCACACAGCACCTTTTGTGCAGTGGCACAGGGTTGTCGTTCAGACTCCCACCGACTCCATTTCTGAGGCGACTACTGTCCCCCAGAAAAGGGTATAAAGTTACCATTAACTTTACTTAGTCAAATTTAACCAAAGATCCAGTACACACCATCTTACATGGAGTGCTGGAAGGGTTAACTCTTTTTATCTGTACCTCCTAGAGCATTGTTTCGCTCTTTTAACCTTTAGACATGGCTGGTGGCAGTGGTATCTACCCTAATTTTCTACCGCGGTTATCTTATATAACTGTGGTAATATCGTAGGCTATTGTGTTAGCCTCAAACTTAACCCGCTTGACCAAATGCTTTTTCTTTTGGCTCCGGTGCGGTTTATTCGCCATTTCTTTTTGTTAAAATCCTTCTTGTATTTTACTTTGCGCGGCAAACCAGGTTTGCCTTCTTTGTTCGCTGTCTTTTGGCGGGCTTCTACCTAGAAGCCGCCCTCAAGGCGCCTGGGTGTCTAGGTGGGCTGAAAGTGAGGGAGGGATGTAGTCACCCCCTGCACAGGGTATCCTAGGAAACCCAAGTCGCACTTTGTCACGATTGATCAAGGTGGTTGTCCGGGCTAGACAACCCCCCCTGCTGGGGGATTGACAGCCAGGCTGTGTGAATGGGGGTTTTGCTCATAAAAGGCAGGGCTCTTGGGCTGGAAGTGAGAGAGTCGCCACTGGAACTACAAGGAACCGACGAGAAGTGGAGGAAAGGTCGACTGCTGCAACTACCCTGTACCTTGTGAAGCCCTGCTGCAGTCCTGAGCTATCTACCCTTCAATGACTAAGAGGAGATCCAGTCCGGAGTCTTCTTCCCTTGAGCCTGTTGGGGATAACCAGCTCATCTTCTTCAGCCAGAGGTCGCCTTCGTGGTCGAAATCACTTCACACTGCTGTAGTGGTCCGGATAGCCACCTGAAGAGCCTCTCCTGTTTTTAAGGAGCGCACCTTTTATTTGTTGTCGCTGCTGCCGGTCTCATCCCTGTGTGGTGCGGACCCCCTCATCCTTGCTGAAGCTGCAGGAAAGCGTGGATCTGCAGTAAACCAACAGGAACTGCTGCCGAGGCACCAGCTTCGTTCTTTGAGAAAGGTACTGTCCTATTTGAGGAATCTTGGGTGAAATCCCCATTTCTCTACACTAAGGCTTGTCCTTACTTTTCCCTCCTTATTATAACTTTTGCTTCCGAAAATTGAAGTACTCTTGGCAACGTTGAATCTCGAACTGTCCGACTGTGTGATCCTCGACAACAGGCTCCGGCCCTTTGACTCTTGAATTCCTGTTTATGTGTGTTCTGAGATTCTGTCTGCCTAACCACATATTGCCTGTGATTTGTGCCCCTAACTCACTGTGGGTATCTCGAGTGCTAAGTGTGTTTTTACCCCGGTAGCATTTCTTGCCGCGGATACGTGTTTATCTAGTAGATGAACTGTCAAAAGTGATCGCAATTGTATTCACGGTAACGTGTTCTGTTTCGTAACACCGGTCCATTCAAACACAGGGTACTTACCTCGAATAATACTGTACAACGTGAATTGGTTAGTCATAGTATATTTTACGTGTGTTTTTTGAATTAATAATAGTGTCGTGTTAATATCAAATGGTTTAAAAATAAATGTACTTATATTTTTTACCTGAAACCTTGAGTCAGTGTTTGCTTGAGTCACAGTAATTGTGGTCCCTTTGTGTAATCTCTGCTACTGCTCATATACTCTTGAGATAAGCCTGGCTGCTCCGCTGCTGCTACCACTCTAACTTAGTAGTAATGGCTTGTACCAAAGGTAAAACTTGTATTGCCACCTGTAGTCTTAATCGTATGTAGTGGTCCCTAAGAGCACTGCACAGGATTCTGCCTAACAATCTCCAGATCTTAAGATGCAACAGAAACAACCCTACAATCACTCTAATGTCAAGTTCCGGACATGAGTAGAGAAAGTGGTTGACACACTCTGCCTCAAGTCGTCCGCCATTCCCCGTCAAGGGTATGACCTGATGGACATCCTGGATGAGGGCCCGGCTATTAAACACAACATGCCCTTCAATCAGGCCATAGCTGACCCTTTGGCTTCCATCTGGCGGAACCCATGCACTTTGCCCCCCGCGAGTACCAATGTCACAGGGTAGTACAGGCCGGCAAGAGGGGATCCCTCCTTCGTCTCAACACACCCTTCCCCGGAAGGGCTGGTAGTTCAGGCTGCCACTATATCCGACAGGCCTGCGGCATCCACAGCAAATCTCCCTACTGATAGGGAAGGGAAAAGGATTGGCACTTTGCCCAAAAAGGTGTTTCCCTCCCGCAGCATGGCTCTTAAGGCCACAAACATAGCTTGCGGTTTTGCAAAGTTTTCTTATGGTTTGTGGAAGGCAGAAGAGCATGCAGCAGAATACTTCCCGGAAGGTCATATGCGGGACAGATTTACACCGCTGGTGGAGGATGGGATGGAAACTGCCAAGCAGTCTTTGCAAACAGACCTGGACATTGCTGACTGTATTGGCCGCTCCATGTGGTCGGCAGTAATTATGAGAAGGCAGGCCTATTTGAAAATTTCCGGCGTCTCGCCCAATGTACAAACTCCTTCTAGACATGCCTTTTGAGTCTGGAGATGCTTTTCAGACAGAAGGCGGATGACTCTTTGGCGAAACTCAAGGAGTCTAAAATTGCTGCTAAGTCACTGGATTTGGCTGCACAGCCGGCTAAGCCTGTGTTAGGGAGAATTCTCATTTATGGCAAATTTCCCTTACCTAGTGACTCCCTCAGCAGCTTTGCTGGATTTCTGGGGTTTATTTTCTCTACCTGATAAGAGTGTGAACCTTTTTCCCACTCTTACATGTGTTTTGCCATGTGTATTTCTACTGTTTGTGTGATCTTGGGCTCTGGAGCAACACCACTCCATGAGCCCAACGTTTTGTGTGTGTTACACAGCACCTTCAGTGCAGTCACACAGGGTTGTCTCTAAGACCTCCCACTGACTCCATTTTTCTGGGGCTGACTACTGTCCCCCAGAAACATGTAAAGTTGCCATTAACTTTATGTAGTCATTTAAACTGCAGACCCAATACACCCCATCTTTCATGGAGTATTGGAAAGGGTCAATTCCTACCCCTTTTTTTGTCTGTGCCTCTCTGAGCTTTATTTTGCTCTCTAAACACTAAGACTTGGCTCGTGGCAGTGGTACCTACCCTATCTTTTCTACCGCGATTATAGTATATAAACGTGGTACTGTTTTGGGCTATAGTATTAGCCTTGAACTTAAACCCGCTTGACCAAATAATTTTTATTTTGGCTCTGGTCGGGTTTTATCGCCATTTCTTTTTGTTAAAATCCTTCTTGTGTTTTACTTTGCGCGGCAAACCATGTTTGCCTTCTTTGTTCGCCGACCTTTGGCGGGCTTCTGTCCAGAAGCCCTCCTTTGGCGTCTGGGTGTCTAGGTGGGCTGAATGTGAGGGAGGGGTGTAGTCACCCCCTGCACAGGGTATCCTTGGAAACCCAAGTCGCACTTTATGTCGATTGGCTTAGGTGGTTGTCCGGGCCGGACAACCCCCCTGCTGAGTGATTGACAGCCAGGCTGTGTGAATGGGGGATTTTGGCATAAAAGGCAGGACTCTTGGGCTGGAAGTCAGAGTCGCCACTGGAACTGCAAAGAACCGTAGAGAAGCGGAGAAGAAGACGGCTGCTGCAACTCCCGAGTCCCGGTGAAGCCCTGCTGCAGTCCTGAGCTATCTACCCTTCAACGACAAGAGAAGATCCAGTCCGGAGTCGTCTTCCCTTGAGCCTGGTGGGATCAACCAGCTCCTCTTCCACAGCCAGAGGATCCTCGCTGCACACAGCTATAGTGGTCCAGATAGCCATCTGAAGAGCCTCTCCTGTTTTAAAGGAGCACACCTTTTATTCACCGTTGCTTTGCTGCTGCTGGCCTCATCCCTGGGTAGTGCAGATCGCTCCAGACGTCCCCCTTCTTGTCCCCATGACTGAAGCTCCAGGAACCGTGTCTGCAGGAACTACCAGGAACAACTGCTTTTGTTCAAACAAATAAGGTACTGTGTCCAACATCGAGGAATTGGGGTGATCCCTTTCTCCTCACCCAAGGCTTGCCCTGGTCTTGCTTCCCTCTTATAACTTTTGCTTCCCTTTTGACAATATCCAAGTACTCATGGCATCTCGAATTGTGAACTGTTCTAACCTTGTGATCCTCGACAACAGGGCCCTGTCCCATTTGACACTGGTGCAGGCCTATTGACTTTTATCTACGTTTTTAGAAAGTGTCCTCTGATTCTAGCTGTCTTGACAAAAGTATTGCCTATGATTTTTATCGCCTATTCTCTTGTGTTAATTCATGTGCTAAGTGTGTTTGACTACGGTAACATTTCTTCTCGCGGGTACGTCTTTCTTTGTTAAGACTGAACTGTCATTACTGTCAAAAAGTGATCGCATATTAACCCACTGTAACGTCTTTGTTTCACAACACCGGTCTGTCAAATCCAAATGTACTTACCTTGAATTGATCTGCACAAAGGGGAATTTGTTGTGTGTAGTATATTTGAAGTGTGGTTTTAATTTAATAGAAGTGAAGTGTTTTGTGAACAGATGGTCTAAAAATAAATGTACTTTTACTTTTTAACTAGAAACCTTGAGTCAGTGTTTGCTTCAGTCACAGTAATTGTAGTCCTTTGTGTAATCTCTACTACTGCTCATTTGCTCTTGAGATAAGTCTGGCTGCTCAGCCATTGCTACCACTTTTTCTGTGTAGTACAGGCTTGTACCAAAGGTGAAATTGTACTACCACTTGTAATCCTAATTGTGTGTAGTGGTCCCTAAGGGCACTGCACAGGATTCTGCCTAACACTGCTTTCAGCTTTGCCTCTAGAGGCAGAGGCTATAGGTGCTATGTGCATTATGGCAGGAAAGCGGCGCTCCCACAAGCCGGGCAGAGGGATTGTCTCACGTCCCGGAGGGGTCAGAGGAGCATCTAAGGGCCAGCAGACAGCAGCTGCGGCTTTGGAGATGGCGCCTTCAAAGCCACTTTGATTTTCCCCTCCCACAACATAGCGGTTGGTGGACGTTTGGCAGGGCATTGGTCCTGTGGCAGGAGATAATCTCCAATGCCTGGGCCCTGCAGTCAATTCGGTGGGGTTATTGTCTCCCCTTTTTGAGAAAACCTTCAGACAGACCCCTGTCTTCACAGATTCAACCAGGACAGGAACTCGAGGAAGAACTGAGAGCCCTGTTGTGGAAGGGTGCAGTGGAAGTGTTGCCTCCCGATCAGAGAGCGTCGGACTGGTATTCCCCGATACCCAAAAAAGGAGGAGGTCTCCGTCCCATTCTGGACCTCAGGGCCCTAAACAAGTTCCTGAGAAAAGACACATTCTGGATGATGACTTTGCGAGAAATTCTCCACGCTCTCGAGCTTCAGCACAGGCCTGCAGGATGCCTAGTTCCATGTGCCCATACATCAGAAGCACAGGAAGTTCCTGCGGTTCCTCATTGGGGACAAGCACCATCAGTTCAAAGTTCTGCCCTTTGGGTTGATCTCTGTTCCAAGGATCTTCACCAAGCTCATGGCAGTCGTCGCTTCTCACCTCAGGAGATTTGGAGTCCATGTATTCCCGTACCTATTGACTGGCTGATCCAAGGAAAGTCAGCAGAACAGGTTTTGACTCGTTTAGATGACACCTATCAGCTACTGCACAGGCTGGGCTTCCCCCTGATCTTGAAGTCCCACATGACACTGGTCCAAAGGCTCCAGTTCATCGGGGCTGTCGTAGACACTCGGGCACAGAAGGCCTTCCCTCCTGAGGAGAGAACAACATACAACAGATGGTCCAGTTGTTCCGGAACCACGCCACCTTACCAGCGGCTTCCTTTCTCTGCCTTTTGGGCCTCATGGCCTCCTGCATTTTCCTGGTGCCAGAGGCCTGACTGCGCATGAGATCCCTTCAGTGTCTCCTACGAGACAAGTGGTCTCAGTATCTGGGAGCTCTCTCGGATCCTCTCAAGGTGTCCAGCCATTTAGTTTGCAGACTCAGCTGGTGGCACACACGCAAGATCTTATGGTGGGGGAACCCTTCTGGCTTCCTTGGCCTCAGACCTGAGTGGTCACGGATGCGTACCTGAAGGGATAGGTCACTCACTGCAAAGACTTGCAGGTTAGCGGCCTCTGGACTGCGTTGTAAGCCAGGTCGAAAAATCAACAGGCTGGAGTTGCAAGCCATCAGGCTAGCCCTGAAGGTTTTCGCCCCATCGCTCAAGGGGGGAAGCATGTCCTGATTCTGACGGACAACGCTGTGGCCATGCACTACTTAAACAAACAAGGTGGAGTGCATTCCTGTCCCTTCTGCACAGGAGCGATGCAGCTGTGGTTCTGGTTGCTAGAGAATCAAATCTCGGTCTTGGCAGTTCGTCTGGCGGGGACAGAGAACAGTTTGGTGGATGCTCTGAGCATGCAGAGCAGTCTTACACGTGGGAGGTGTGCCAGGATGTCCTGGAAGAGGTCTTTGTTCTCTCCAGTACCCCAGCAGTGGATCTGTTTGCCACGGAAGCCAACAGGAAGTGCGAACAGTTTTGCTCGAGGGAATTCCCAGCAAACGGTGCACTGGAGGGTGCATTTCTGGTGCATCGGAACTTCCCTCTCGATTACACGTTCCCTCCGAACCCCGTCATTCTGTGGATTTTCAGGAGGTTGAAGAGGTTTCGAACGACCATGATCTCAACCTAAATGCATGGCTCTTGAGCGGATGAGGTATGATGACTGGGACCCTCTCAGAGGAAGTTCTTGAGGTATTGCTGGCTGCACACAGGGAGTGGTGCAGCGAGCGCGAGTTTGACCCCATCTCTTGCCCTACCTTAATGGTGATGGAGTTCCTTCTGCGCGCCCTGCTGCGTCTAACTTCTAACCCTTTGGCTCCATTTTGTACAGTCCATTTCCCTTTGTGGTGTCTCTCTCCTCCGTTGTCCACGTAGCCTTTCAGTGTGGGTTCTGTAAAGTTCCTTTGTATTGTGGTAGTGCCAAGGAAATACTCCTTCTGCTGTGCTGCGACTGCGGGGTACAGAAGTATGTATCTCACATTAGCAGACCTGAGGCGTTCTTTAGTTGGTCAGAATTGTGCTCTTTGCCTTTGCACCATTGCTGTGTAGTCCTGGTATGTAGCTATAGAAGCATTTCTTATGATCACCCCCCTTCTCTTGAGAATGTTAGTATTTTTCCCGGTCCTTAAAATTCATGATTTTGGCAATCATGAGCCTCAGGGGCGCACCAGGTGGTGGCTTTCTGGTCAGGGCTCTAGGTGCTCTTTCTACAACAGAGCCTTGAGATAGCACCTCGGCACCCACCTCTTGAAGCAGTAAATTCTCCACATAGTTTGTGGGGTCTCTGTCTTCCACTCCTTCCGGCAGTCCCACAATGCGCAAATTATTTCATCAGGCCCTCCCTTCTGCATCTTCCACTCAATGTTCGAGGGTGTGTATACACTCCAGCGCATCTGACATTTGGGTTTGGGCGGTTGTGATATTCGTTGTGTTGCTCTGGACCTGTTGCTCCGCGGTGGTCCCTTGGTCTGACAGGGCACGTACGTCCTGTCTGAGCAGACCCACGTCTACAATAACGGCATCCATTTTATGCTCCAATGACGCCTTCAATGCCGCTATGGCCTCAAGTATGAGACCCTCCTCCTCCTGTCTCCCTTCTGGTTGCTTTGTGTTGGATGTACTCATGCTGGCATCTGATGAGGTGGGCTGGTTTGCGTCTTGTTTGCGGGCATATGTTTCCATACTTGTCTGCTGGCGCTTTCCTCCCTTCTGTTTATCCTGCATGTCTCTGCCACTTGCTTGTGGTGCGCTTCTTGCTGTCTCGTTTTGTCTTCCAATGAGAGGTTTGCTTTCTCTAGTCCCTGTCACTCCAGTGTATTGCAGGGGGCAGTTCTCTTTGCAAGGTTTCTATTCTGTCTGCCGTTTGGAGATAGTTTGTTGCTGTGTGGCCCTGTGCAGGCTGGGGCACTATCCCTCTCTGGTGCCCCCTGTCGATGAATCCCTGTGCACCTATCGATTTCCTCAGCTTTTCTCAGTGAGGACTTAATCTCTTGCATTGCGGCTTTGAATGTCCTCCTCTATTGTATTGGTTATGCCCTCTATCGCTAACCCCCGATGTTGCTGGGATTTGCTGCAGTACTACATGTGGCAGTGCTTGTCTGAACGTGGTCTATGCCCCATTTGCGCTTCTGGGGTGGTGATCTTGCGTTCGCCTGGCCCTATGCGTTGGTTCATACCTGCCGTTGATGGAGCTGGGGCAGTGGATTTTTAGAAATTGTGGTAGTTTATCCCCTGCTTTCCTTGATAGTATTTGACCAGTTACTCATTGCGGTCTTCAGCACTGGTGCGGTGGATCAGTGGATTGTGTTCTCCCACGTTAATGTTGTACTGCTCCTTAGTCCTTTCTGGGCGTTTGTGCCCCTCTGGTGCGTGTAAACTGCTTATATTATGGCTGCCGCTGGCGGTTGGGGCTTATCCGGGTACAGTCCCTTCCCTACTTCTTCAACCTCGGAGATGCCTGCTGGTTATTGTTGCCCCCGCCATCTTTGTCGTTGCAGTGCGTTATAACCTCGATCGTGGGAGTTCCTCGGCGGGTGCAGCTGGGCCTTCCTTCTCTTCTCGCAGCATCGGGTGTTGGAGCAGTGGCTATCTTCTGTGTGCGTATCCCGCTCCTTCCGCCACTCTCAATGTTCAGGGCTAAGCGCTCCGGCCTGATTTAATGTGGGTTGTGGTCTAACGTCGTGCCACTAATCCCGTTGCCTCCCTGATATATGGGTATGATTTGACGTGGCGTATATGCTGCCGCCCGCGGAGTTCTGCAGGCCTCAAGCTGGCTTCTCCTCCCGGTTCTCGGTTCGCTTCTTTTCGGTATGTTGACGTGCTCTCCCCTGGCTTATTGTTCTATGGAGTCTCAGGATGTGCCAGGGTGTTGTGTGCTTGGGGTGTTATTGGCGATCCCTCGTCCATTTACAGTGTGCAACACCGTGCCCAGCTGCTATTGTTGCCAAGTCCTCAGCTCACGGTCAGCCCGCATGGTGTTCGTGTGTTAGGCAGAAACCTGTGCAGTTCCCTTAGGGACCACTGCAAAAGGCTTAGGACTAGAGGTGTTGGCAGTAAACCCAATTGGTAGCAGTCTGTACCACCCAGATTTACCTGGTAGCTGTGGCTGAGCAGCCAGACTTCTCTCAAGAAGAGTTAAACAGTATGTAGAGTATACAAGATAGGTACCAAAATACAGTAGCACAAGCAAACACTGACCAGAGCTTTGGTATCAAAGTATATAATTATTTATTTAAAGACACACTTATAGAAAAACTAAAGATGACACTCTAATAAGTTATCAAAAAAGGGAGGGAAAGGCAGAAATTAGAAAAGCACACAACACTAATACTTTAGAAGCAACCAGCAAGGCAGGAAAGTCAAAGTCTACTTGTGAACAAAAAGTTCAGAGGCCAGGGTCCCTCTTAGAGAGAGTAGAACACCAATGCACCCAAGATCACACAGTTTAAGAGGCTTGAAAAGTCTTGCAGAGAGTTCAAAAAGGAATTGGCTCAGCTCAGAAAAGTTCAGTTAGCCAGCCTAGGGCCAACCCAAGTGGTAAGTTGAGGATTTAAGAGACACCCCACACAGACCGTTGCGAGGGAGGCCAGGCGGACACAGTACCTTGAAAGTGGAGAGGATCCTCCAGCGGGGGCAGTTGTTCCTGGCAGCGGGTGCAAGTCGCGGCGTCGTCCAGAGGAAGAGAAGATCTTGACGTGGAGGAAAGCTGAAGGTCGTTGCACTGCCAGGGAAGAAACCAGCCACAGAGTTCTCCGGTTAAAAGGTACTACCCTTTTATTCGCGGTAGTGGTAAAACGTGGTATCCCGGTTGCCGGGGTGCTTGGCACAGGCAAGGCGGCCACGAGATGATCCGGGAAGGCGAAAAGGCGGGCAAGCTGGTTATCCCCACCAGTCAAAGGAAGAAGACTCTTCGGGATGAAGATCTCCTCTGTCGTTGGAAGAAGTGGTGAGGCGGTTCAGCAGGGCTCCACTGGTGGTGTCGTTGCAGGTCGGCTCAGATTCTCCCTCTTCGGATTCTTTGGTCCTGTGGCGACTTCTCAAGTTCCAGTACCCAAAGCCCTGCTTTTATGCTGAAAACCCCCATTCATCAGTCCTAGCTGTCACTCAAACATGCTAAGTGGTGAGCCGGGCGGCTCACCACTGGGCCAATCACACAAGAGTGCGACTTGAGTTGCCGAGGCAACTCAGTTCAGGGTGCCTAAACCCCCTCCCACATCCCCTGTGGTACCCAGACAGAGTGGCACCACTTTTGGAGGCTTCTGTGGAGAAGCCCGCCAAAAAGTGGAACAAAGGGCTCAACTTGGGTTGGAGTCACAAAAGCGAACACAAGCGTCACAGAAGCGAACACAAACGCCATTTTGGAACCAAGTTTCGGCAAAAAATACCAACCAGTGAATTTATATTAATTTAATAAACCGGCGGTATGTTCGAGGCTATATTTAAAAGTGGTAGCCTATCGAACAATGGGAAAATCCCATAGGAATATATTCGCCGTCGAATCCACTGCCACCAGCAAAAACTCGGTCGGGGGGGTACTGGACAGTGCCCCCTCGAACAACAGACCCCCGGGCAATCAAATTGCCCCGACCAGTATGTCCACAATATGATGGTTTGTACTGGTTCTGTTCACAATTTAAGACTAGTAAAGCCAATGGTGACTTTACATGCCCCACACTTTAGAAAACACACTAGCACTATTAATCAAAAGCAAGTTCCAACACAATCAGAAAAGTATTTACACCTCCCTTAGCAATTACTAGACAAGTCTAAGTTAAAACACCACTTTTTGTCAAAACAGAGGTGAGCGCGTACCTTAGATGGCACTCCAATAATTAGGTAAAAGGGAGAGAAAAAGGCAGGTCATAAAAATAAAACAGTTTCCAACACTTTTAAGAGACAAAATCAAGTTAGTGAAGGCAGGGTATACTGTAGAGCCAAAGTTCATAGGCCAGGCCCACTTTGAATGGAGCAAGGTGAAATGTGCCCAAGATCACACGGTTCAGCAATGCATTCAAGTCTTTGTAGAAATGTTCAAAAGAGGTTGAGGTGGTTCAAAAGATATAGTTAGAAGGTCTTTGGGCCAACCCAGTTGGAAGGCCAAGGATTTAAGGGTTCCCTTTAGCAATCCGAAGAAAGGGAGGCCAGGCAGAACACAGTACCTTAAAGAGTGAGGAAGCTCCAGCGGTGGCAGTTGTTCTTGGCAGCGGGTGCAGTTTGCGGTTTTGACCAGGGGAAGAGAGGATCTCGTTGAGGAGGAAACCTGGGGTTGTTGCACTGCCCAGGGAAGAAACCAGCCGCGGAGTTCGTTGGTTAAAAGGTGCGTTCCTGGTATTCGCAGTCACAGTGGTGAAACTTGGCTATCCGGCCGCTGGGGTGCTTGGCACGGGTGATTCGACCAACAGACGTCCTGGAAGGCGAAATGCGAACTGGTTGATCCCACCAGCTCAGAGGAAGAAGACTCTTTCAGCAGAAGATCTTCTCTTGTCGTCGGGGAAAGTGGTGAGGTCGTTGCAGCAGGGCTCCACCGGTGGTGTCGTCGTTGCAGATGTCTCAGCTTCTTCCCTCTTTGGATTTCTTAGGTCCTGTGGCGACTTCTCAAGTTCCAGTCCCAAAAGCCCTGCTTTTATGCAGAAAAACCCCCATTCAACAGCCTAGCTGTCACTCATACATGCTAAGTGGTGAGCCGGGCGGCTCACCACTGGGCCAATCAGAATAGAGTGCGACTTGGGTTGCTAAGGCAATGCAGTCCAGGGTGCCAATTCCCCTCCCCACACATCCTGTGGAACCCAGACAGAGTGGCACCATTTGGAGGGCTTCTGTGGAGAAACCCGCCAAAAAGTGCAACAAAGGGCCCGACCTTGGCTGGAGTTACAGAGACGGACACGAACGCCATTTTAGAAAAGAGTTTTGGCAAAGAGACCCAACCGGTGATTTAATATTAAATAAATAAAGCAGCGGTATCTTTAACATTGCACCAAAAAGTGGTGCGTTTAAAATCCATGGGAAAATCCAATAGGAAATATTCCGGTGGAATAGCCAGAAACTCGACAAGGGGGAACTAGACAGTGCCCCCTTGAAAACAGACCCAGGGGCAATCGAATTAACCCCTTCCAGTACTTCCACAATATGATGGTTTGTACTGGTTCTGTTCACAATTTTGGACTAGTAAAGTCAATGGTGACTTTACATGCCCTGGGAGACAGTAGTCACTCATGTTTGGGGGTCACTATGACACCCCTGTGTTACTGCACTGAGGGTGCTGTGTAACACATACACAAAAAACAGATGATACCCTATGGAGTAAAAAGACCCCATAGCCTATAAGCACACACAAAGTCAAAGACATACCTCAAATCATGCCTAAGAGTGCGAGGAAAAGACTCTCACTCTTAGCAGGAGAAAAAAACAAACCCCAGAAATCCAGCAAAGCTGCTGGGGGACTCACTAGGTTTGGTAAATTAGCCTTATAAGAGAATTCTCCCTAACACCCGGCTCCTCATGTTCAGGTAAGTAGGTGAAAAGGGAAGAAGGTAAAAACATACAGCTATAATTAGGTCAAAAAGACCTAACAAACAAGCAAATTGGGTAATACCGTAAAAATAGCGTGGTGTAAAGGAATCGCTATGCTCACAATAGTCATGTTAGCGCAGTGGGGGGGTCTTGCAATTGGACAAATCTTGATCTCCAGAGGGTGCTGCAAGTGAACATCAAACCAGACCTAAACGAGGGTAAAGGCAAAGTGAAAAGTGTCATGACCCTGCATGTGTTAGTCTACGAATGTAATGGCTTCCTCGGGGATCGTGAAGAAGTATGTCTTACCCTTGTATTCAATATGTAATATGGCCGGTTGTAGCATGGTGTGTTTCATGCCCAAGTCGCAAAGCATCATCTTGTTTTCCTTTCTTGCTGTACTGTTTCTGAGAAGTCTGTGTAAATATGGAGTCTACTGGAGTCCAAGAGAAGTTCACCTTTTTTGCAGGCATCACTCAGGATTGCGTCCCTCTCTTAGTAGCTCAGTATTCCAGCAATTATCTGGTGTGGCGGTGCACAAGGCTTGGGCTTCGGCACCAGGGATCTGTGGTCCTGCTCCACTGCGAACTGTGGCGATAGTTTAGGATTGCCAAGTAGATTTGTCAAGGTTTTTCTCAGGGATCCCAATAATCCGAATATTGCTACGGCGCAATATTGATTAAAGTTAGTAATTCTGCTTTGTGACCATTTCTTCTGAGTAATGTGGTGAAATCTGCTTTCAATGAGGAAACGTAGTCTTCCACTACTCCCACACTGGTTTCCGCCTCGGTCAGTTGCAGATCTGCCTTCTCCAGTCGTAATTTGATGGAGCTAATCTTGCCATTCATGTCTTCCAGCTTGTTATTGATAGCAGAGAAACCCTCTTGCATACAGGTGTTTTGCTTTTCCAAACAAGTGCACAGATATATATATCATATCTTTCTCTCCAACACACATACTCAGCAAAATAATGAAATGGCTCTTTAAGGCCGTTGATTCACTCATAAAACATACATGGATGAATGAATGCAACAAAAATAAAAGTCGATTAGATGGAATACTTCACAGTTGGCGCAGCTGTAAAACACATCATCTCGTCAAGACTTCACTGGGAAGCTCCGTACCACGCTGGCAGAGAGATATTCACAACGGGATGCCAGCGATACTTCTATCCTCCCCAAAGAAGCTTTCTCTGTCTGCCTAACCTGGTCTAATGGCATTTTCCAGAACAGAAAGTCCTGGTTCTTAAAGTTCGGCCAAATAGCCCATAGTCATCTGAAGAGGTAAACTATTCCGTTTCTTATCGGAGCGCGAAAACGCTACCACGTTCTCACAAATCTGTTAGTATCTCTATTCAAAACAGTCATTGACTCAATGCAGAATAGCATAGGTGAGCAAAACCTGTTTTTCTAATGGAAGATTACAGACAGTGTTCAGACTTCCATGGTCAGGTCTGGGAAATAACCAAATGAGTTTCAGGAAATAGGAATCAGAGAGTAAGTTGGATTCTGGGAAATGTAGTTCGGATGCACTGGTATGAGAAAACTGGAGAGTAATTAAAGAATAGAATACTGTCCCCAGAAAAACTCTGATTCGCTTCACACAGCTGGGAGAACCTGCCTCAGAGATTCAAGAGACGCCGAGGATGTAAACTGGGCGATGCTGTTCTCCCGATGCCGCATGCAGAAGTTAAGCCGATTGGAAGCGGGACCTCCTGTGGTCTGCAGTGGAGGCAGTACTCAGAACGAGTTACAGAAGAAAAGGATTTGCGCGGAGGTAAACGCTGTGACCAGAATGGTAAGAGAAAGCAGGTCGAATGCAGTCCGGGGATCGTTACCACGTAGACCAAGTCTGTACAAATTCGGAAGGCAGGAGCTGGTCGGAGGACGAAGCAGGGTCAAAAGCCAGTGATCAAACAAGCAAACGAAAGTTAGTTCACAGGTCAAGGTCCGAGGAATAACTTCAATTAGAAGCACAGGAAAACAGGAAGAGAACCTATTCAACTTCCTGAACTGGGCGGAGCATGAACGTGAGTAAGCCGCAGTGGCGTAGCTTGGGTCCTCACGTGACTCGGACAACAGTTCTTTGTTGTTATTCTCCATGGCAACCTCCATTTATTTCTGGACAGAAACTTACCACGGGCGTCAACCCCGATCTTGAATGTTGTCCGTGGTTGTTGCGCGGCCAAGGCCCTGCGCATAACACAACGATGTCGCTTGCCAAACATATTTCACTATGGAGCAACTAATATTTGAGGCGCAGCGTGGTCCAGTCAATAAGCAGACTTGTGATACTTATGCCCAATGGCTGGAAACTGAATGGAATGTGATCGACAAACCTTTCAAAGTGTCAATGGACCATTGCTACCATGTGACAACTCGACAAGATGAGACTGAATGCAGTGAAGATGCATTGCAATTCCTCGCAGACCCCTTGACACAATCTACACCCGCCAAAAATGTTCCACCCAAGTAACATTTGATTTTATCTGTTTCCCCAATTTGTGTGCAAATATCACAACCGGAAATAACAGAGATTGAAGCTTCAACGCAACTGACTGATGAATTTGCTGAAGATCTTGACTTCAGTTTTCCTAGTTTTGGCGATTTGTCCAACACAACTGACTCGCAAACCACATTCATGCCAGACGATTGGCTATTGAAGGAGCAAAAATACTTTGTATTTTTGACAGCTGCCTGCTAAAGATTGTACAGATGCTTAAACATGTCCATACTTTAAGGGGGACCATATGTGGGGAGCCATCAGTAAATGTATCTCGTGTGCTACAAGGCACTAACCTGAAAATCCAAGCCAGCTGTGTCCACCTCCATAGGACATTTTCATGGTCCGCTCAACCGATGCTGGGCAAAGTGCCAACTGGAAATCTACTATGTTCAGCAGCTTTACTTTTCAGCGGGTCTACTTTCTGTAAGATTTCCAGTTTCTGTCAATTTGTGGGAGTTGAGTTCTGCTAAAACCCAGTACTTCAAATATAAAAGGGAATTCTTATTCCCCGCCATTAGTGAAGCCTGGAAAATTGAACAGATGTCAATCGAAAGCACATTCTCTGGCAAACGTTTCTGGCTAGCTGGCGACGGACAGTGTGACAGACCAGGATTATCAACAAAGTACTGCAAATACCACTTTTAAGACATGGAAACTAAAAAAATTGTGAGTTCGGAGATAGTGCAGGTGTCCGAATGTACTTCTGTGGCCATGGAGAAACGTGGTTTCATCAAATCTGTCAAACGTCTTCAATCGAGTGAAATGCAAATAGAGCCGCTAGCCATTGAACGGCATGTTTCGATATCCAAGGCCATGCAAGAGCAGTTTCCACACATCCGTCATCAATTTGATGCATGGCACGTTGCGAAATCCGTCAATAAAAAAATTACAGCTGCTGGTAGAAAAAAGGGTTCTGAAGAAATCTTAGTGGTGTCAGTCTATCAGCAACCATCTTTGGTGGTGCTCCAAAACTTGTGATGGGTCTGTCGAACTTCTACTTGAAAAAGGGCATTCATTGATGCACCATTGTTCCAACATACATGTTAGGGAGAATTCTCATTCTATGGCTAATTTCCCTTACCTAGTGAGTCCCCCAGTAGCTTTGCTGGATTTCTGGAGTTTTTTTTCCACTTGCTAAGATTGTGAGCTTTTCCCCCAGTCTTACCTGTGTTTTGCCATGTGTATTTCATCTGTTTTTGTGATTGTGGACTCTGGAGTACACCACTTCAGTAGTCCCACTCTTTGTGTGTTACACAGCACCTTCAGTGCAGTGATACAGGGTTGTGTTTTAGACTTCCCACCGACTCCATTTCTGGGGCTGACTACTGTCCCCCAGAAAAGGGTAAAGTTGCCATTAACTTTACATAGTCATTTAACCACAGATCCAGTACACCCCATCTTTGAAATCAATGAAAACCAGCACCTTGTTCCCTGTGCTGACTTCCGTGTGGCCACTGATTGGCTGCTGCCCTGTTTGTAAGGGCCAATAGAAACCGGGAGGCGAGAGCCGGCCCTCCCACGAAGGCACGACCACAAAGGCTCCCTGTCCCAGGCCTGTCCACAGCCTTCCTCGCCGTTCGCCAGGTCCCTATGCCCAATTCGCCCTGCCACTGCGGACCACACCTTGCCCTTGTGGCACGGAGCTGACTCCTAACTTGTACTCTCTACGATCTGCAATCCGATCCTGACACAGTAAGACTGCCCGGCGCTATTACCATTGCTTGTTTGCAGCCTCTTTTATCTGTTTTATGATCCACGGTTTAACGTGAGCACGTATACAATTTAGTTGCCACGCCTGCCTATTGTGTTTAACTGTGCATATCTCCTACCGTGAGCACCGCCACGTCTGCTGCACTAGCCTGCACAACACCCACTATCTCCCTCCTTGTGCTAGGTATGCCGCCTTCCCAACGCTAACATGTACGGCTACACTACCTATTTCAGTCGCTGCCACGCGTATTCTGCCTTATAAGGCACTATTTCCAGTCGGGTACATGTACGGCTATTGAACGCACCCCTGCCTGAAACTGTAATGCTTATTTTTCTGCATTGCCTCTGATTATGTTATTTCAACGCATGGTTACCTGCCTGTTGCACGCATACCGAGTGTTTGCCCCTCCGCCCAGAACTGTAATGTTTACTTTCTTGCATTGCCTTTGAACCCGTTATTGCAACGCATTGTAATCTGCCGGGTGTACGCATTCTAAGTGATTGCCCCTCCGCCCTGTAATGTTTACTTTCTGGCACCGCCTTTGATTCTGCTATTGTAACGCATTGTCAGCAGCCCGGTGCATATTCACCCTGCGATCGTGCGTGATAGGCAATCTAAACTGTACCTGTAACCCAACCTGCTTAGTCTACACTACTGCCCTTGGTTCTTCCATGATAACCCGCTGCCCCCAGGCCACCCCTCTGCTCTCCTAGCATATTTGGGCACCTTAGACCTTGCCCTATCCGGCTCCTGCCTATCTCATGATACACTGCATTTCCTGACCTGACCGTGTTAGCCTACTCACCCACTATTATGCGTGTCCAGAACGCTTCACTCACCTACCGTCAACTTGCCTTATGCCTCTTAGTCAATCTTATAGCACAACTAGACTCATCATCACTTTGCCTCAACACCCCCACAGTAGCCCTACCACTGAACCACACACACATCTTCCTATCATCCTTCTGTGCCTCACAACACACATTTAACATGCACCCTCCCTCGCACGTACGACGCATCAGCCGTACTACTGACAATTTACACCAGCAACTCCCCACTCAGTCAACCATGGATGTCCCTCTGACTAACCCTTACCTCAACTCTCCAGCTCTCTGGCTCCAACACTTCGCCATGAAGCCCACACCCAACCAACCCTGCACTGTGACCTTGAGAAACTCTAGACTAGGGTCCAGACTAGCCCACATCTCCTACCACCGTTCTATCAGTACCCGGTCAGCCAAACCATCTGAAACCAAGCTCACAGCATCCACCCAGTACCACGCTCCCACCACCTCATTGGACACACCCTCACTGGAACCCATTCCAATCTCAAATACCTTACCGCCCATTACACAACCCTCAACAAGCATTAAAGCAGCATTGATTAACTCTAGGTCTCCCACTGCCCATGCCCTCGACATGGCGGATCTTATCACTACTCATGACCTGGACTTTATAGCCATCACTGAAACTTGGCTCCATGCCGCCTCAGGACCGCTGCTATCCTTAGCAATCCCTGAAGTCTACACTATTATCAGAAGTGACCGCAACACTGCTCAAACTGAAAGAGGAGGTATAGCTATTATCTACAAAACCTTGATAAATCTCTGTCTTTCCACTCCTTGCCAATTCAAATCAGCAGAATCCCTTACAGCTAAGCTTGCCATCTCCCCTAATCAGATCATTAATGTCCACATCATATACAGGCCCCCTGGCCCCATATCCACCTTTACGAAGGATCTCTCCTATACCCTGTCTGAAAACACTAAGACTACTTCTCAAATCATTGTATTATGTGATTTCAATTTAGGCCTCCTAGACCCCAATGATGCATCTGCCCATGAAGTCAATAGATTACTACTTAACCTGGGCTTCACACAAAGTATTACTGCACCTACTCACTCCAAGGGTAGAATCCTAGATTGGATAGCTGACCTTAACTGAGACTCTATTGTCAACTCCAATCTACCATGTGCCTTGATGGACCATCACTTTATCACCTTCAACATCCCCACGAAACCATCCATACCATCCCTAATATAGCACCTGTTACATCCACCAGGAACAAGCGTAACATAACTTGTGCCAAACTTATCCCACTCATCCTACCTGCTCTCAATGATCTTGCCTCCTCATGCTCTGATCCCACTGTCTTGGTAGACACTTACAATCAGACTATGTTAAAAGCACTTGATCTTATCGCTCCTTCCAAACTACGTAAACCTAAACCCCGGGCTCACCTTAACTCCTGGTTCACGCCTCAGTTGAGAACCTTACGAAAGGAAAAAAGGACCCTTGAAACTCGTTGGAGAAGCCACCCTACGGAAATGAATAAAGCAAGCATAGCCCTAGCTACTCTAAACTACAAAGAAGCCATACTTTCTGCTAAAAAAGAGACATATAATAAACGTATTGAACATGCCCAATCCAACACCAAGGAGCTATTCAAAATCTTAAAGGAACTGGAATCCCCTGCCACTCCTCCAGACACCTGCTCCAAAGACAGCAATTGGTGTACAAACATCCAAAAGGCACTCTTGGGAAAAATCACCTTGCTCCAAACCAAAATTAATGAGAAAAAAACAGCCTGCATTCCTTTATATCACAGCTTGCCCCTCAGGCTAACTACAAACCCAATACTGAATCCCTGCAACCATTTTGCTTCTCACCTCTCTCTACCTCTGAAGTTGAACACATTATTAACAACCTTAAGCCCTCTGTCAGGGAGACCCCTGCCCTGCTACCATCATCAAGGAGGCTTCACATAACTTGGCGCCATTTATCACCACACTCATAAACTCCTCCTTCAGCTCGGGGATTGTCCCTGACAACCTCAAGGATGCCTGAGTTATTCCTCTTCTGAAATAACTGACCTTGGATGCTAACACACCCACCAATTACAGACCAATCACCACAGTGCCATTTCTTTTAAAAATTCTTGATCGAGCGGCATACTTGCAGATCCAAGATTATCTCGAAACCAACAGCCTCTTGGGTCTAAGGCAATCTGGTTTCCGCCCTCGCTATGGCACAGAAACTGCTGTCTTAGACCTCAAAACACAAATTGAAGACCTAAAAGACAAGGGAAAATTGGCCCTCATACTCTTATTAGACCTCTCCGCAGCATTTGATTTAGTTAATCATCAAATCCTATGCCACCACCTCAAAACTGCTGCCAATTTCTCGGATAAAGCTACAGCCTGGATCACTTCCTTCCTGGACAATAAATCCATGAGGGTTTTTTCCCCCTCTGCCACTGCTGAACCCTCCCCTGTCACATGTGGAGTCCCCCAAGGATCATGTGTATCCCCAACACTACAATGTCGTCACAAAACCTCTATTTGACATCTTGGACCTTATGAGCATCACGTACACCAATTACACCAACACCACCCAGATACTTATCCCCATTACAGGTGATCACAAAACTGACTCTCTATCAATCAACGCCATTTATCAAGTCATCCAGGCCTGGATGGCGCAGCATGAACTGTGCATAAATGACGAGAAGACTGAGCTCCTCATCCTTGGTTCACCCCAAAAACTCAGTAAGCTCGACTCATCGTTCAAATCTTTCACCATTGATGGCAACTCCATCAAAGTGGCCAAGGGGACACCAAGACGTTGGGTATCTACCTTGATTCCACCCTCTCCTTATCTAGACAAACCAACGCAGTCTCATCAGCCGCATTTTACACATGCAAGCTTATCACAGCATGCCGCCCTTTTCCGTCACCAGCCAACTGCACGACACTAGCCAGGACTCTGGTCCTCTCCAAAATTGATTATTGCAATGCCCTTTACCTGGGTACAAACCAATGCAATATCAGAAAACTTAATATTAGCCAAAACAATGCAATTAGATCGGCCCTTAACATCCCCAGGACCTCGAACATCTCCGAATACAGACGGAGCCTCCGTTGGCTCTGTTACCCAAAGAGTCTCTCTTAAAGCTCTTGCACTCACACACAAAAGTATCGCCAACCAAGCCCCCAGCTACCTAATCAATAGATTCACATCTCACACGGCTGCGAGACCTCTCAGAAGTGCCCAATCTAACTGCCTCATCATCCCGCGCTTCAACCTCCAAAAATCAGGAGGTCGCAGCTTCCCTGTCCTCGCAGCCAAGTTGTGGAATGCATTACCTAACCCACTCAGAGGTGAACCCCCTTTCCCTTCCTTCAAGCGCAAAGCCAAAGCTTGGCTGTCCACCCACGACTCCACATGAACTTGACTGTAACCTTACCTATTACATCATAGGCCTTTGTATCATATCCTGCCTTTGTATTTTTGCTCAGCCTTGTGTAACCTGCATACCCTCGATTATGTAACGTGTATATTTTGTATATTTAATGTAAATACTTCTGCCTGTAACTAAGTAATGCGCCCGGTTGCCCTTGGGCCTGGTGTGCTATACAAATAAATAAAATACACATACAAATACAAATTACATGGAGTATTGGAAAGGGTTAAATCTTAGCCCTTTTTATCTGTACATCCTGGAGCATTGTATCGCTCCCTTAACATTAAGACTTGGCTGGTGGCAGTGGAATCTACCCTAATTTTCCTACCGCAATTATATTACAGAACGTGGTATTGTTTTAGGCTATGTTAGTAGCCTCAAACTTTAAACCCGCTAGCCCAAATACTTTTTATTTCGTCTCTGGTTGGGTTTAATCGGCATTTCTTTTTAACATCCTTCTTGGGTCTTTCTTTGCGTGGCAAACCAGGTTTGCCTCCTTTGTTCGCTGACCTTTGGCGGGCTTCTGACCAGAAGCCCTCCTTTGGCGTCTGGATGTCTAGGTGGGCTGAATGTGAGGGAGGGGTGTAGTCACCCCCTGCACAGGGTCTCCTTGGAGACCCAAGTCGCACTTTTTTGATTGGCTGAGGTGGTTGCCCGGGCTGGACAACACCCCTGCTGAGTGATTGACAGCCAGACTGTGTGAATGGGGGATTTTGGCATAAAAGGCAGGACTCTTGGGCTAGAAGTCAGTCACCACTGGAACTGCAAGGAACCGAAGAGAAGCGGAGAAGAGGACAGCTGCTGCAACCCCTAGTCCCGGTAAAGCCCTGCTGCAGTCCTGAGCTGTCTACACTTCAACGACAAGAGAAGATCCAGTCCGGAGTCTTCTTCCCTTGGGCCTGGTGGGATCAACCAGCTCGTCTTTTCTTCAGTCAGAGAATCCTCTCCTGGGTCGAAATCGCTGCTGTGCTGTAGTGGTCCGGATAGCCATCAGAAAAGCCCTCTCCTGATTTAAAGGAGTGCACCTTTTATTCATCGTTGTTCTTTTCACTGGTGCTGGCCTCCTTCCTGTGTAGTGCAGATCACTCCAGACATCCTCCTCCTTGTCCCCACGACTGAAGCTGCCGTGGCACCAGCTTTTTTCCAATGGAATAAGGTACTGTGCACACTTGGTCATTCTCTCCGTCTGACCAGCCGGAATCGGGGTGAACCCTTTTCCTCCACGAAGATTTGTTCTTTCTTCCCTCCTTCTTATAACTTTTCCTTCCATTTGACAATCTTACGAACTCTTGGCGTCTCGAATCTCGAACTGTTCAATGTGTGATCCCCAGCAACTGAGCACATGCTCCATTGACACTGGCGCAGGCCTATTGACTTTAATCTGTATCTTTGAACAAGTCCTCAAGTCTCCTTGCCTTGAAAAAGTATTGCCTTTGATTTTTATTCACTTTTCCCTTGTTTGAAATTCTTAAGTACAAAGTGTGTTTTAACTTCGTGAGCATTTCTATCCGCGGGTACGCGTTAGTATCGCAACACCGGTATGTCAAATCCTAATGTACTTACTTTGAATTTACTGGCACAAGTGGACTTGGTTGTGTAGTGTATTTTACGTGTGGTTTCGAATTTATAGAAATGAAATGTTTTATAACAGATGGTTTAAAAATAAATGTACTTATATTTTTTTACCTGAAACCTTGAGTCAGTGTTTGCTTGAGTCACAGTAATTGTGGTCCTTTGTGTAATCTCTGCTACTGCTCATATGCTCTTGAGATAAGCCTGGCTGCTCCGCTACTGCTACCACTTTAACATAGTAGTACAGGCTTGTACCAAAGGTGAACTTGTATTACCACTTGTAGTCTTAATTGTGTGTAGTGGCCCCTAAGGGCACTGCACAGGATTCTGCCTAACAGTACACTCATGGACAGAAAACCAAAATGTTCACAAATGCGCACATGGACCTTTATCGAAGGAGCAGAAACGCAAAAAGAAGTGGTTGGTGCCATGTTCACCTCCACACAAAGCTCTTGAGAAGAGTGTGTACGATAAAACGCTTTGAAGAGACATGAAGGGACTCACAGAATTCTGTCATATGGGAGATTTGGAGCTGTTCCACAATATGTGCCTAAAGTACAGGCCTAAAAGGTTGCATTTTGGCATAGACGGTATGGAGGCCAGAACAAGACTAGCTGTACTTGCGCACAACAAGAATGTTGGGAGGGAATAAGTGAAAACTGCAGGACATTTTGGGATGCTTCGTTACCTCAAGGACTTCACAAAACAAAGGACACAATGGGTGGCTAAGCCAATATACTAGGAAATGGAATTCGAATTCGTGAAATATTTGACATTGAATGTGTTGGCCATGCATACTCACAGAATCGATCCAGATAGATTTTATTCTAGGACACACACACAGTGCCACAAAACATTGCAAACAAGCCCTGTCCAACCAAAGAGGTACTTGTGGAACAGTTGGCTTCACAATATAAATAAATAGTTGCTGTCTTCACAATCTGCTCACAATAACATTTTCGATATGCTCCCCAATGTTTGTTCATTGTACATCAACAATTGAATGCTATTGCACTCAATTTCAATACTACACAAGTATTAAAAATTATTCAATTATGCATAATAAATTTGCTGTATGATTCATTAATGTATTTCTTTCACCTTCCCTTCATTGATATGAATGTTCCTCGAATGATAAGATGCGTGTCTGCGATTGCTATTCGTGATATATTTGAAAATGGTATTGCCCTAGCACATCGTTGCTGCACTGCCTATTTCGGTTGCTGAAATAATGATGGGCAAATGGATATTTGCCATCAGTAAACGGGACACTGAGACTTGGTGTATGTCAAACTAGCACTGTCATTGAAAGCCTATGGTTGGTAAGATGTACATAGCAATGATCAATCGACTGACCTGTGTCAACCGCATAACTTCCAAAACGTACTGCCTTAGCGGTTTTTTAAGTTTTTCAAACACCTCGGCGAGTGGACCCCTTTCTACTCTCTCATAGACTATTTCAGTCTTTTCATGTGTGTGTTTCTTGGGTTTCTTCATAGCTCTACATAGCACACCATTGCGTCCAAAATGTCATTTTCCAATGTATCTTCTTTATCAACATTTTCACAATAGGTGCCTGTTGTTGCTAGGTTTCCATACAGTTGACTCTGTGTTTTGATTTGCATGCACCCGTCCCTGTGTACTTCCCTTGTGTTTTTCCCAGCCCCTCCAACACCATTCCTCTTCTTCCCTCTGCCTACCAGCTCCATGGTGCTCTCTGTCTCTCCTATCTTTTGTAACTGTTTCTCTATCGACTACCCTGCTTTCCTCACTAAATCTAGTAGGAAGAAGTTTACGAAGGACATCCTGGTCTCCAATCCAGGCCTCTTTATTGCTGATACCTATACCTGTGCTACCTCCAGGCAAACCCTCACCGACATCCTCTTTGTCGTTACCTTGGACTCTACATATGGTCTCTGTGATCTCTCCTTTCTCTTCTCCCATTAATGGTGGCACCCGGTGGGAGGCCTTGTTGGCCTCCTTCCACTCTGTCCAAGGTCATCATTAATGTTTACTTAGTGCCTCTTAATTAACAAGTCTCCTTGTTAAAGTCTCCCTCTTGGAGACTTTTAACATCTGACTGGCTGCTTTGTGAACTTTCTCAGGACTCACACAAAACCGCCCTCCTGAACATCCATGAGGATGTGCTCTCCAACCTTGATTCCTTCACCCCCTGTGTCCTCCTCTTACTCGATCGATACTCTGCCTTTGACATGGTTAACCCTACCATCCTTTTCAACCGTTTTCGTGATAACCGTGGAATCACCGATCATACCCTGGCTTGGCTGACTTCTTTGCTCTCCTATTGGCCCTTCCTGTTCCAACTTGGGTCCTTCCTCTCCTCTATCTGCTTTTTCTACTCCTATCCCCTGCTGATCTGCTGACTGAAACTGTGCTGGTTGCCAGGATACCGTCTGACCTGGGTACCCTTTGATCTCAGGTCCAGTTCCCCTCCCACCAGTTGCCCACCTGCGCTGCCCTCCTGGCAACACTTGCACTCAGGGACTGTTTCTGTATCCCTACAGCCCCCTACCAGCAATTGACACCTGATGTCTGCACTTAACCTTGCACTTTCCACCTGCTGGCCACGCTTTTTATTTATTGTCTTCCTTTATGTCGACTGTTTATCCTATGCACTCCACTGTCCCCTCCCCCTTTCCCACAACCATTTTACCCTTCCCACCCTTCCTTTTTTTCACTTTCGCAATATCAATATCACCTGGCCTAGTAAGATCTTTGTCTCTGTCTTCCCTTTGTCTCCCCTCTCTTGCCTCGTTGCGCCTTGAATCACTTGTGCATATGTGCGTTATAAATGCCATATCAAAACATCATATGAAATCATGGTCTGTTTTGTACAGACACAAAAGCAATCCTAGGTTACACGAGGCTTTCAGTGCCTTGTACTATCGGTTTTACTTACCGTCAGTGTAAATGTGTTAAAAAACGAATTAAGCCATGACTTCCCCTGCTCTGTGAAACGAAAAGCAACTGTCATTGAATGTTACACCCCAAGGTCCAACTCTCCTCGAATGACGTTTATACAGAATACAATTCATAGTTTTATACCATGCCCATTATAGACTGTGATTTCTTGCTGATATTCATTGTACAACGGATAGTCTACCAAAGGAATGGCTGGCTTGGCCTGCGCTCACCAGCGGTTTTCAGATTTAGAAAACTGATCTGCCGCAAAGTGCACACCCTTCTGGAATAGTGGAAACCAATTCTTCATCGCCTCAGGTCCCTTCCTGACTTGCTTCGGTTTTCTCAAGAAGAAACACTTTTCGCTTGATTGTCGCGATTGTGTGACTTCGCGCACTACTGTAATGTTCAGCACAAGGCTACAGACTTCTCAGGTCCGCGTTTGAAAATCAGGGAATTAATCGACCAATTGGCTAACGCTAATCTGCACTTACCCAATGCACACGCACGGCCGATTGAGACAAGGCCTAGTCGGATCATGAATACAACTAACCTGGTATGGGGAAACAATGTGAACTGTCTCGCTACAAATTAGACAGGGCTGCCTCAGGTGGGATAGATAGTGTGAACGGCTGTCCCCTGTGCTCAAAACATAATGAATACAAACCTCTCGTGAAAGAAGCAAAGAGATCGGTTGCAGGGTTTAACAAGGTTAACATTATTCCAAAATAAAAAAAAAGAATTATCAAAGTTCTCCAGCATGGGGTCTGGCATGGATTCACATGCTCATGAATATTCCCCGTCGTCAGGCTGGGAATCCTCGGTAAAGAAAAAACCAGTATCAGTTTCGTTTCTGATCTGTCTTTCGTAGTAATAACCAATCACTGGTCTCTGCGTCATACTGACCACAGCCAATGACTGCCCTCTACCTAAGCACCGCCTCTGACAGCCATCTTCAGATTTTTACCGCACGTTCATGTGTTGGGATCCTCGTGCTATTGCTCTCGAGCGTTAGTGCTATTTTTTCACGTTTTTTCTCAAAAACTTCATTTTTTTCGGTCAAAAGAGCCTCAAGCTCCACCGACTCTCCATCCGATCAACGGGGACCCGTGTCGGATTCGTCTGCGCCCCTCAAGGGTGAAGATTTCGTCGAGCTACGCTTTTGGAGGACTCCAGAAGCTTCTCAGGCCCGGACATGGCCCAGGAGAAGGGAAGCTCGACGCCCGGAAAGCTGTTCAGGGTCTGCCCTGGATGCCAGCTGCAGAACGTCTTTAAGGAGGACGAACACTCCTTTTGTCTCTACTGCTTACATGAGGACAGGACGCACGTGGAGAAGGACTGTGCGTTTTGCGGCAATATGTCGGAGCGGACCATGAAGGACCGCCATCAACGTCTCGCCAACTGGCTGGAAGGGAAGAGCCCGTCAGGCGAGAAGAAGAGGAAGAAATCCGAGCAGTCTTCTAAGACCTTTGAGGGCGCCCCGGTGACGGGTGTCCAACACAAGGCCAAGCACCTCGAGTCCGCTGGCACCGGGAGCGCCGAACGGTCGGGCTCTACGGGCGCCAGGCAGGGCGCACCCTCCCCGGCACCTTCAGCCACGAGCCAACGCTCTGGGTCGGGTAAGAGGAAGGGCGAGCACCCGGCGAAGCTCCTGGAGAGGCCCCGGTCGAGCTCGAAGGCCCCATCGGAGGGGGAGCGAGGCAGTGTCCCCCCCCTCAAGGATAAGGCGGTGAGCGCACCTAAGGTGGTGAAGGCCTTAATCCATCAGGCCAAGCCCTCTATCGATACTGTCGCGGCGGCCCTGGCTCAGCCTGTGGAGGCTACACCAGTGGTGGCGACCTCGGGGCTCAGAGTCTCCCTGCCACCTCGGAGGGAGTCCTCTTTTGTGCCCATCGATAGGACCCCGTGAAATCCCCGGCGGGGAAGAAAAAGGGGGGGCAGGGCGTCGTCGTAGATTCGGCTTCAACCTCGGAGGAAGAGCTGATCGAGGTCTTAAGCCACGGCCTTGGCGTGGAAGACCACCGGCCCGTCGGGATGGATCCCGACGCAGGTGACGACGACATCGTCGAGGGTGCCGACGGGGCCCCTGATCGCCCGTCGGATTCCCCTCTGCCAGCGCCGCAAGACAACTCGGCGGCCATTTTGTTGGCTATACAGTCCTTATGCTCAGAGATAAGGACGGGACTACCGTTGCCGACGGAGGAACCTCTCCCGTCGGGGGATCCTGAACCGGGACCTTCTGGTGTTCCCCCGCCCAAGAAAAGGAGGATTCACCCTCCACCTCCTTTTCAGCCGTCGCGCCCCGTCCAGCCCTCCTCCCCGTCCACCCGAGGGGATGATACGGGGACTGACACGGCAGCGACGGGTACGGACGACGAGGTATACGACGAGGATCTACCGTCGTCACCTCCCACCAGGGCTTCTCCGCCCGACGAGATTGGATCGTTCCACTCCATGATCGCCAGGGCATCCGAGCTTTTCCAACTCTGCCCTGAGGAGAAGAAAAAGGAAGGATTCCTTTATCAACGGCGCGAGGCCAAGAGGAAGACGGTCCTCGCGGTGCCTCTACTGGACGACATTTGGGATGAGGGCCTCGCCCTCCTCAAGAACCCTTCCACGACGCCAGCTAGAAGAGACCGGTACGAGAAGAAGTACCGGGTCCCGGACGCGGCCCCCCTGTGCCTCCGGGCGCAGCCTACCCCGGACTCCGTCGTCTCCGCGGCAGCCAGGAAGAAAGCGGGGGGGGTGCGGCGAGGGAAAGAAATTAGACGCTATGGGACGCAGGGTCATCTCGTCTGCAGCGACGACGATTAAAGCGGCCAACGCCTTGGCTATCGTGGCCCGCTACGACAGGGAGCTATGGTACAAACTGGCTCCCCTGCTGGACTTCCTACCGGACGACAAGAGGGCGTATGCCCTGGAGATCCTACAGGAAGGTGAGGTGGCGTCGGACCACGCCATCACTATTGCGACGGACATCGCCGACACTGGGTTTCGCCAGTTGGGCAACGGCGTGTGCCTTAGGCGGCGTGGATGGCTCAAGGCTACGGACTTCCGTCAAGACGTACAGACCAGAGTCCTGGACATGCCGTTCGATGGGAACAACCTGTTTGGGAAAACAGTGGACGATTCCCTTCAGGCCATTAAAGCAGACACTGAGACGGCCCGGGCCCTTGGGGTTCTGCAGCAACGACGGACGCCCTTTCGGAGCAGCGGAGGCAAGGGCGCCTCCAAAGGTTCCGGCAGCGGTTTCTCCACCTACCGTCAAGCGGCCCGCTCGTCGTCTCAGGAGGCCTACAGAGGACGAGGCAAGTCTGGCAGACCCCGCCGTCGTCGCCAAGGAGGTCAAGGCGGCAAAGCCTCGTCGAAACAGGATTGAACCGGCCGTGGGGTCGGGCCCCCACCGAAGCACCCCGGTGGGAGGCCGGCTGGCGAGCTTCGTCAGCGTGTGGGAGTCCATCTCCACCGACCGTTGGGTGCTGGACGCCTTAGCCCGGGGCCACGCGCCCGAGTTTCAAAGAAGGTGCCCGCGCGTCCCCCCCGTGGCCAGGAAAGAGCTTCACGTCCCTCAGCTTCTCCTGGAGGTAAAGGCGATGCTCAGGAAGGGCGCCATCGAACTCGTCCCAAAGAGGCTTCGGGGCTCCGGAGTTTACTCGAGATACTTCCTCGTGAAGAAGAAGACGGGAGGATGGCGCCCCATCCTAGACCTGCGACGTCTGAACAAGTTCATCAAGGCGCAGAAGTTCCGGATGGTCACCCTCCAGCACGTCCTGGGTCAGCTGGAGGAAGGAGACTTCCTGTCGTCGTTGGATTTGGAGGATGCCTACTTCCATATACCCATCCTAAAGGGGCACCGAAAATTCCTCAGGTTTGTGGTCCAAGGGCGTCACTACCAGTTCAAAGCCTTCCCCTTCGGACTACGGTCGGCACCCAGGGTATTCACCTAGTGCCTTGCACCGGTGGCGGTGCAGTTGCGCCGCAAGGGGATCCACGTCTATCCCTACCTGGACGACTGGCTCATCCGAGCCAAGACGAGGGAGCTCGCCGTGGAGCACATGGCAAGGACCGTCCAAATTCTCACGGACCTGGGATTCTCCGTGAACTACGCCAAGTCCCACCTGGTACCCGCGCAAAACGCACTGTTTCTGGGAGCGAAGCTCGACACAGTGTCCCTTCTGGCCTCCCCGTCGGAGGAAAGGACCAGGTCCATCCTGGGCAAGGTACAGCGGATGTTGGTTTCCGACGCGGCCAAGGTGAGGTCCATCAAGTCCCTCCTCGGAATGATGTCTTCTTGCATCTACCTCATTCCCATGTGCAGGCTCCGGATGCGCCTGTTGCAGGAGTTCCTGGACGCGTGCTGGATCCAAACGACGGGCGGCTTCGAGGAGAGGATCACACTCGACGAGAGTTTCCGCCGAGCGGTCCGGTGGTAGGGCACCCGCGCGCATCTGACGGCGGGCATGGACTTCCAGACCCCAGACCACCAGGAGACAGTGACCACGGATGCCTCCCTGGAAGGGTGGGGAGCGCACACCGAAAATCTGCACGCGAGAGGCCTTTGGCTCCCGACGGAGAAGTCCCTCCATATCAACGTCCTGGAGCTCCGTGCAGTGTTCTGGGCCCTCAGGTCCTTCCTTCCGTCCCTCAAGGGCAAGGTGGTGAGGATCTTCACCGACAACACCACCACCATGTTTTACATCAGGAAACAGGGCGGAACCAGGTCCCCAGCACTGTCCAAGGAGGCGCAGGACCTGTGGCATTGGGCCGTCGCCCAAAGGATGTTTCTGGTGCCGTTTCATCTGGCAGGGATAAAAAACACCATCGCCGACTCACTCAGCAGGGAGCTGCGCTCGTGCCACGAGTGGGAACTACGGCAGGATCTAGTGGATCGCCTCTTCCGACGGTGGGGCACACCCCAGATCGACCTGTTCGCGACGGCGACGAACTCCAAGTGCCGGAGGTTCGCCAGCAGGTTTCCCCAGGCGAGGAGCATGGGCGATGCTTTCTCGTTCCCCTGGGAGGGCCTGTTCCTCTACGCGTTCCCTCCTTTGCCACTGCTAATCCGGCTCGTCAACCAGCTCAAGAGGTCACGGTGCAGGATGATCCTCGTCGCACCTGCGTGGCCGAGGCAGATATGGTTCCCGGACCTTCTGGACTTGTCAGCGTCCCCGCCAATCAAGCTGCCGGTGAACGCGGATCTACTCTCCAGGGAAGGAGGCGCCATCCTCCACCACGACCCGAAATCGCTGAACTTGCAGGCCTGGCTCCTGCAGCGCTAGAGTTTGGAGGATACGACATACCGGCCGACTGCAGAGAGGTTCTTGCAAAGGCCAGGGCGCCCTCGACTCTTAAATGCTACGGACACAAATGGAAGAGGTTCTCTGTCTGGTGCCACGCACAGAAGATTAACCCTCTACGGATTACGGCTCCCCAGGTACTGCCGTACCTGCTGACGCTGGCCAAAGCTGGACTGGCACACGCGTCCATCAAGATTCATCTTGCTGCGATCTCCCGATACGCCAGAACCACGGGCCGGACGTCCTTGTGGTCTCATCGTCTGGTGAAAGAATTCATGAAGGTACTGTTCAGATCGTTCCCGCCGGTGAAGGCTCCGGCCCCGGCGTGGGAGCTCAACGTGGTGCTGACCAAGCTCATGGGACCTCCGTTCGAGCCTCTGCACTCGGCCCCGTTGAAGTTTCTGTCGTGGAAAACAGCGTTTCTTGTGGCCATCACCTCCGCACGACGGGTGGGAGAGATCCAGGCCCTTTCCTGCAAGGCCCCGTACTTGACTTTTCACGACACGAGGGTAGTGCTCAGGACGCACCCCTCCTTCATGCCCAAGGTACCGTCGGACTTCCATCTCAACGAACCCTTGGTGTTGCCTGTGTTCTTCCCGTCGCCTTCGTCGCCGGCTGAGAGGACTTTGCACTCGCTGGATGTGGCTAGTGCGCTGAAGTTCTACGTGGACCGCACGAAGTGTTTTCGGAAGACGTCACAACTCTTTGTGAACTTTGGACCTGTCAATCAGGGGAGGGCTCTCTCGAAGGCTTCCATTTCCAGATGGCTCTCCGGCTGTATCATGTACTGTCATCGGTTGGCAAACCGACCGCTGCCTGGCCGTCCGAGAGCCCATTCCACCAGAGCGATCGCAGCTACCACGGCGTTCCTTTCTGGTGTGCCCCTGCTGGACATATGGAGGGCTGCTACGTGGAGGTCGACGCACACCTTCACGAAATTCTACTGCGTCGATCGGGATTCCAGGGAGGAGTCCCTGGTCGGCCAAGCAGTGCTGCGCAACCTGTTCGCCTGAGGTGAGCCTGGTGAGGAGGTAAGATGCTTAATGTTGAGTTTGATGTAATGCTTAATGTTGAGCCTTTGCCACCTCCCGTGGTTGTGCATGTGTGTACTGCTATGTATTCTTTATTCATGAGCATGTGAATCCATGCCAGACCCCATGCTGGAGAAGGAACAAGTTACTTACCTGTAACTGTTGTTCTCCAGCATGGGTCTGGCATGGATTCGCATGCGAACCCTCCCGCCTACCCCTCTGCGGCTCTTCACTTGGTCATACTGCCACTTCACGTGCTTCCAAATCTGAAGATGGCTGCCAGAGGCGGTGCTTAGGTAGAGGGCAGTCATTGGCTGTGGTCAGTATGACGCAGAGACCAGTGATTGGTTATTACTACGAAAGACAGATCAGAAACAAAACTGATACTGGTTTTTTCTTTACCGAGGATTCCCAGCCTGACGACGGGGAATATTCATGAGCATGTGAATCCATGCCAGACCCATGCTGGAGAACAACAGTTACAGGTAAGTAACTTGTTCCATAGCTGCTCTTCGTGAACGTTGAGACTCCAGATGTAATGGTTTTGCCTATGGAAAGGCCACAGCATCGTGAATGACATCACATATAGGTTCATAACCCGCACTAGTGATGGGTGAGACAGTATTCAAGATCGCGTGGCATTGGTGGATGCCAGGCAACAATTTGTTTATTTTTCTTGTTTTTTTTTTTAATACCATGTGTTAGGGAGAATTCTCTCTTTAGGCTGAATTTCCTAACCTAGTGAGTCCCCCAGCAGCTTTGCCGTATTTCTGGAGTATGTTTTTTTCTCCTGCCAAGAGTGAGAGTGAGACTCCTTTTCTCCCACTCTTGGACATGATGTATGATGTTCCTTTGACTGTTGTTGTGTTTTATGGGCTATGGGGTCCTTTACTCCATAGGGTCTCATGTGTTTTTACCATGTGTGTTACACAGCACCCTCCGTGCAGTAACACAGGGGTGTCATAGTGACACCCCACCATAGACTCCAGACCCTGGGACTGACTACTGTCTCCCAGGGCATGTAAAGTCACCATTGGCTTTACTAGTCCCAAATTACGAACAGAAACCAATACAAACCATCATATTGTGGACGTACTGGTCGGGGCAATTCGATTGCCCCGGGGTCTGTTAGTCGAGGGGGCACGTCTCCATCCCCCCTGATCGAGTTTTGGCTGGTGACAGTGGAAACTACTTTTTATATTCGACCGCGAATATATCCCTATGGGATTTTCCTATTGTTCGAGGCTACCAACTTTAATTATTTAATTCTCATAGCCTCGAACATACCGCCAGTTTATTTATTTAATATTAATTCGCCGGTTGGTATTTTTTGCCAGGACTCAATTCTAAAATGGCGTTTGTGTTCTCTTCTGTGACTCCAACCCAAGTCGAGCCCTTTGTTCCACTTTTTGGAGGGCTTCTCCACAGAAGCCTCCAAAAGTGGTGCCACTCTGTCTGGGTACCACAGAGGGTGTGGGAGGGGGTTTAGGCACCCTGGACTGAGTTACCTTGGTAACTCAAGTCGCACTCTTGTGTGATTGGCCCAAGTGGTGAGTCGGCCGGCTCACCACTTAGCATGTTTGATTGACAGCTAGGCTGAGTGAATGGGGGTGTTCTGCATAAAAGCAGGGCTTTGGGGACTGGAACTTCAGAAGTCGCCACAGGACCTGAGAATCCGGTGAGGGAGAAGCTGAGCCGACCTACCACGACGACACCACCGGTGGAGCCCTGCGGAACCAAATCACCACTTCCCGACGACAGAGAAGATCTCCCGGCTGGAGAGTCTTCTTCCCCTGACTGGTGGGCACAACCAGTTTACCTTCTTCTCTTCGCACCCCAGGCTGTCTCGTGGTCGAATTGCCCGTGCCAAGCACCCCAGCAACCGGATAGCCACTTACCACTGGACCGCGAATAAAAGGACCGCTCCTTTTACCTGAGAACTCCGCGGCTGGTTTCTTCCCTGGCAGTGCAACGGACTCCTGTCTTCCTCCCCGACGAGATCCTCTCTTCCCCCGGACGAAGCACTGACTTGCATCCGCTGCCTGCCAGGAACAACTGCCCCCGCTGGAGTATTCTAACCACTTTAAGGTACCGTGTCCGCCAGGCCTCCCTTTCTAAAGATTGCTACAAGGTAATAATAACCCCTTAACCTTCTGGACTGGGCTGGCCGCCTTGACCCTCTAACTGGTCCCTTTCTTGTGGTCCAACACTTTTTGAACCTTTGCAAGACTCTTGTGCACTTCAACCGTGTGACCTTGGACACATTTCGTTCTGATCCTCTTAAAGTGGTTCCGGCCTACTGAACTCTAACTTCACGGTTTTACTTGCCTTCCTCTCTTGCTTTGATGTTACAAAAGTGTTGGGATCTGTTTCATATTATTCTCTGCTTTTCTCTCCCTTTTTAAAACGAATTATTAGAGTGCCATCTACGTTAAGCGCTCACCGCTGTCTGGAAATAAGTGGGGCTTTACTTAAGACTTGTCTAATGTTCTTCTAAGGGAGTGTATATCTTTTAGTGACCGTGTTTTTGAATTTCTTACTATTAGTGCCTGTGTGTTTTTCTAGATGTGGTTTTAAATAAATAATTATATCTCTTTTACACCAAGTTCTGGTCAGTGTATACTTGTTGTACTATGTTCTTTTGACCTATTGTGAATACTCTGTGTACCGCCTAACTCTTCTTGAGGGAAGTCTGACTGCTCAGCCACAGCTACCAAGTGAATCTGTGTGGTGCAGGCTGCTACCAAGTGGGTTTACTGCCAAACACCTGTAGTCTTAAATCGTTTGCAGTGGTCCCAGAGGGAACTGCACAGGTTTCTGCCTAACACCATGTGGGCCAGCTGTGCTTGTTGCTCCATGGAGTCAAGGTCACTTTGTGGGGTGATGCTTGTGGGGATAGAAGAAATTAATCAGTTCACACTGTGGCATCTTGTCCGGTATGTTTTAATATTGTGGCATTCATTCACAAAAACGAAACCTACCAAACCTAGACGCTGAAAACAAGTTTCAATTGTTATATGACCTTGGACCAAAGGGAGCAATCGCCAGGATAGAAGGACAGAAGCGATGGAATACCTGCAAAAACGATAACATTTACTGTTATGAAAGTGGAAATTGGAACATTTAGTTTCAGTTTATGCAAACCGTTGTTCAGAGCGGACACTGCGCATTACGCCAAGAGAATGGAACTACTGAACATAATGTAAGTTGAACTGTAAATAATATTTTAGCGATGAAAAAAGGGCAAATTGCTCTGTTTGCATATGAGAGAATTCAGTGATGTCCAAAAATGCCATTTGACGTAAATAGTGAACAGAATGTTTTTCCGTATACCATGCCATATTTAAAAAAACGAGTGCGTAACTCACGGTTCATTTATAAGTCTAATAATTATTATTTGTGTTTAGTTTAAGTAGGAATGAGTAAAGGTTTGGATTTTTGGTCGGTATTGATTATTGACATTGTTATGGATTGTTAGTTGGAGCATATTGTGACGATTACTCATAGACGACCCAAAACCACAACCTGTACAGGCTAGTGATATCTAAACCACATGGTCCCATGAAATATCAGGGTGTGCAATCAAAGTTGCATTATTGAAAGGGCCGTGGGCAGAACATTTTCCAAGGGTACTTGGTTTGCTTTACGATAGATAATATTCCCAGTTCCGTTACAATGCCATCTGTCTGTTGTCCCATTTCTGAGTCACTTTATCCATACCTTTGAGGGCTATGCTGACTTCTCAGCGCTAACTTCCATGCACATCGTAGTCTAAAATAGTCCCTCCCACGTTATCTCTGTGTGTTCATTGTGTTTGGTTTGTGTTCGTTGTTCTGTTTCATCCGTTGTAGAATTACAACATAAATTAGAATAACGAACGTGTACTGAAATATATTTTTATTCTGTGATCTACACAGATATATTGTGCTGTTCTGCGAATGCCATAGTTTCCAGCTGCCGGGGGATGGCTTTTTCAACCAACAATGGCAGATACGCCTAACTGCATCGTTCAGCATCACCATCATGTGGGACGATAGACAGATACCGATATGCCATTTGGCGGTACCACCGACAAGGAGCAACCTGTCATCGTTTACAGTGTAGCAAGAATCTGATGCGTCCAATCAACATCATCCCCCAACAGGAACACAATGTGCTTCATTTTAAACTTTTGCCACTCGAGCCTAAGGACACACAACTATGGTCGTTCATCGCAATCAGTGGATCTCGATAATGTGGTTTTTGGAGCGTTCTTTGAAAAATAAAAGCACTTGCGAAATTGCAGATTGTTTTCTTTAAAATTATTGGTAGCAAATTCGATTTGGGATGCACTGTGAGAGGATGTGTGTGTTGATCTTGTCATGAACCATCAAACTTGCGCTTTCTGGGCCTCCTGGTCCCTGACACGTCAGGGGCTACACTCCATAATACTACCAACATGGCGGCAAGCCCAGAACGCCGCTCACCAGTCTTCGCGTTCTATACAGCATGCTCTATAAAGAGACCAGTCCCCCGCGGGTCTCAACACTGCTGCTAGCTGTGACCGGACGTGTGCTCCGTACTCTTCCTTGTACTATTCTGTTGTTTCCTGGTTCCAGGAAACCCTTCTTCCAATCTACCTTTCCTCCTTCTTAGCCAGCCTTCCCGGAATCCTTGCACCGCCTCCGCGTGCTTCCTATCCCTTTCTTGAGTCTCCTGGAGTTTCCCCTTGATCCCGGCATCGAAGGTGAACGAACACTGGAAGCCGAGGACGGCCGAGCGGGCTTGTATAAGACCCGAACCATATGAAAGAAGACTCCTCCTAAGGAAGTCATCAGGCAACGAAAACAGGTGGGAAAGGGGGAAACCTGTGACAGATCTTGAGGGTTCTGCGTTAACTGACGTTATTACGTGGGTGGTGACTGGGCGCGTTTGGCTATGCTGCCCACTAACGTCATGGAAATAGGTAGAGCCTATCCTTTGGAATAGTGATGACAGCTTCAGGGGTTGGGGATATGATTTAGTGCCTCAGGGGCACTCAACTTTAGAGCTATGCAGCAACGTATAAGATTAGCACACAATGGCCATGCCCAACCCATTGTTTTCTCATGTGTAAAAGTGAGGAAATATGATGTAAGATGCATAGGAAAGTTTTTTACGATCGATCACAGTATGCTGAAAAGCACATGCCCGGACGAGCGGGACAATAACATTTTTGAGCGCACTATCCCTTTAAGCTTCACTACACTGGCATTTGCTCATCTGTTATGGGGAAACTGACATGTTCTTCCGGCTGCCAGTACTGTAAAACAGTGTTTCCCTTAGTTGAAGGTAGTAAACGTGCATAAACATTTCACATATAAAATTGCTTTCTATTCTGAGCAACTGATATTCAAATGGATATGCTTGGTAGTTCTGTGAAATCAGGTCGGATTCTGTTCTTCATTCTAAGGTCAATCTCATAATTTTAGTGCAATTTCTGGTGAAAATTCTTATGTTATTCAGAGTCATGGATTCTTATGGATTAGTTAGTGTATCTTCTTGTCAAGCAACAAGCGGACTGCTGCTTCCTGCATGATTTCTATGAGACAAAGGTTTGATTTACTTGGTTTATGTACTATGTGTAAAATATGTGCAGGAGTGTACTAAATTGAATCACATACTCAATATGTATCACACACACACTCTTACGTCCCGTCCCCTTTCCTGTCATGATGCCTACCCCCGGGGACCCAGACCAAGTCCAGCATCCCCGGAAGCAGGCATCAAGTTATACTAAGCAAACCCAACAACCCCTGCTAGGGGCTATTTGGGTGCAGTCCTGGCGTCTATGGCGCCAGGCTCATAGATTAAAACTTACCTGATGCAGACCATGCTGCAAGAGCTCCAAGCCAAAGGAGGCTTGGAAGGGACTACTTTACCTAAGGGACTATTTTATTTTACTCTGGTGGGGCTGGGGAGGAATACTTACCTGGGACTACTTTGGAGGCTATTTAAACCACGCCCGAAGAGCAGCACACGCTTCACGTTATTCTGCATCCAGCAGCGTAACGCTCACCGTGCCTGCAAGTCTGCATCCAGTCTTCTGCCACGCCCGCCTCGAGTCCGGAGCTCCTAGAAAAAGGGGAGAGAAGGAGAAAAGGTTAGAACAAGAGCAATACCTTTGATCCTTACCTGAATTCCGGATCCATCGTGCCTTCGAGCTGGAAGAAAGAAGTTATTTTATGCACGTCGCCTCGCCTGCAGCAGCGCCGCGCTGAACTCACCGGCCTTCGCAGCATCTTCACATTCCACCTCATCCTTCTGCATGCTCCCGCTGCACTCCGGCACCTAAGGGGAAGACAAGAACAGCAAGGGTGAGCCAAGGGAATACACAGAGGCAATATTAGTTACCCCCCATAGACTTGCCTGATTTTACCAACGGGGGTACTATTCCTCTTCACGGGTCGGCGCAGCTTCCACTGCATCCTCGCCGAACCCCGGCCCCTAAGGGGAAACAAAAGGACAGCAAGGTGAAACAAAGGGACAAACAAGGGGAAACCTCCTCACCACAATAGACTTACCTGATTTTACCGCCAGAGGCATTATTCCCCTAGACTTCATATTTTCTCTCAGCGCCTGAATAAGGGAAGAAAGCAACAGGTTACATATTGACATTATTTTATCGAACTGTGTTGGATAATACAAATCCTTACCTGAATATTACCGGTTGCCACAAGGAACTCTTCGCTAGGGTCAAGCTGCAACCTGCAAGGAATCGGACAAGAGTGAAAGTCAGACATTTGATTTCTTACGAACTACATACTTACGGCGTCTTGCCGGGAATCTCAGAGTCAATATTGTTCTGGAACTCACCAATTCCTTCGAGCCAGTGAAGCAACTGGTTATCAACGCGCCCCTGCACTCAATGCAGGATGGAGAGCTCATCTTTCCAAACCATCAGGTGAGACTATAAGAGGGGACATCAAAGGTGATCAGTGGGGAGAACAGCGGGAATGGGGGAGGGTTAACGCTCAACTCCACGGGTGGTTATTTCCCTTTCTCCATTTGCAGAAGAATATACCTAACGGCCAAGCAAACGAAGCTAGGTGGGCTAGTCCAGTCCGTCATCTCGGCACTACGCGTCACATTGGTGGAGGCCGCAGCTGTCCAGTTCAGATCGATGCCCCTGTGGCAGCCAGGTGAGTGTAACATTTCCTCCATACCGCATGGGTGTCCCTTCCAAGGGACGGGAGACGGACCCTTTTTCACCAGAAAAAACCTTCTCCTTTAAATTTAGAGGCGCATGGGGGAGCGGCTCTGTGAGCATGCGCTACCCTGACTCCGCCCCCCAGCACCACTCCTCAGTCCCCTTTTCCGTGCCGACGGGAACGGGCCGATTTCACCAGCACTCCTGGGTTTGGCTTCAGCCATGTAATACCACATGCTCTTCCCCGAACTCTTCTTCTATCCTTTTGTCTTCTCTTTGTCATTAAGGGACTCGGTCCTCCGGCGTCACGCTCCTCCCCGGCGCATGTCGACTTCAACAGGCTTCAGCAGGTGTCCAGCCTGCGAGGGGCTCTTCCTACATCCGACCCACACGCTCTTTGCCTTCGTTGCCTTGGCCCTGACCACGGCTGGCAAGGTTGCACCGCGTGCGACGCACTGACTCCACGCGCACTGAAGAACAGGCTAACTAGCTGGAGAGAGCTCTTCGAAGGGTTGCCTCCAGAGGACCTGAAGCAATTTGTGAAGCAGATATCGAGGCCCAAAGGTGGGCCGCTATTTTCCATCGCACCCCGTAAGGGCGACTCCTTCCTGAGTGAGGAAGCCCCCAAGCGGGAGGAACCTCTCGGGTTCTACTACCAGCACACGCACAGAGGCTAGTCCAGCTACCGGCCTCACGGCCGAGGAGTCATCAGATCCTTCCGGAATCAGTGCTGAGGGACCGCAAGTTTCTTTTACCGGGTGTACACCCGAGGGGCAACACCCTAGAACCGGCTCAATGTTCGAGGGGGCGCCTCCATGCAGCACTACTGGCAACAATGCCGAGGGCAACACGCCTTCCAGGTCCAGACCTGAGGTCCCAGGTAGGCCTCATGCTCCACAACCAAGAGTTCTGGAGGAGGCCGGACCCGGGGAGCCAGGCACCACAAGTTTTGCATGTGGCACGCAGCTCGACAAAATGGCTGCCACGCCAGAAAACATGGCTGCTCGTCCGATGCCACTTCTAGGAACAGAGCAGGTGGGTGAACAAGTTTCACGGTGGGACTGGTGTCAACCAGATACGTGGCCTACAGTTTATCCATCTGCAAGGCAGGTTTCCCCTGCTACCTAGACAGTGTGCTCCGGCCCCAGCAGCCCCCAGCCACTCCGTCAACATCCCCTGCCTCTGGTTCAGCCTCCAAAGACAGGTTCTTCGAAAGCTTCCTGGCGCTGATGCGTACCCCCCAGATGGGGGACATCCTACGGGATGCTGTCGGGGACTTTCTCCCTCCGGTCACTCCACCGGCACCCAAAGTCATTCCTCCCATGGCTCCAGCACCACAGGCCCTAGCGCAGCCCCCGCTGCCGCTGACAGCTCCTCCGATTCCGACTCCCCCTGCCTCCCATAGTACATGCGGTTCCACACCAGCCTCCGCAGCAGCCTTCGCCTCCGGTCCCCACACCGCAGCCCATGGCGCCCAGCACTCATCCACCCGCTCCAGACCAGCCGGACACTCTGGTGGACACAGATGAGAAGGAGGACCCTGACACGCTGTCATCAGCGAAGGCCTTCCATGACAGGCTTGCAGGTTTGGCAGAATATTTGGGCCTTCCTCAACCGGAGGTCGAGCACACCGAGGTGGTGGTCTTGGCAGAAGTCCTCATCCTATGACTCACTACCAAAATGGGTATCTCAATGCAGAAAGACGTTGTGGCTCTGGCCAAGAAGGGGTGGCTCAAGCCACACTCTGCCCAACCTGTCAATCAGCGCCTCGAAGCCAAGTATAGACAGATGGAAGGGGATACACTGTTGTTATCAATGCACCCCCAGCCGCATTCTTCGGTGATCGCTGCAGCGTCAATCTACTCTAAGCCTCAGTCGTCCTCGGCCACCTCGTCCTCGGTGCTTCTAGGCCAGGAGGAGATGATCTTGGAGGTGTATGGGAAGAAGCTGTACTCAAACACCTCCCTGCACCTGTGTCACACCAACGCAGATGCCATGATGGCAGCCGCTAACCAGAGGTTGTGGCAGGAAATAGCAGACTTCCTTCTGGAACTTCTGGTGCAGAGCCAGGCACACTTCAAAGCGGGTTTAGGAGAAGCCAAGCTGGTAGCGCAGGACATCATGGAGTCCTCAGTGGCCCACATTGGTACCTCTTGCCGGGCCATCTGCATCGCCACGGACATCAGAAGAACGGCCTCGCTCCGGGCTACTAAGTTTAACCCTGACATCCAGGATTGCATAATGGACCTTCCGTTCGAGGGTAGTGACCTCTTCCACTCTACCACCGACCAGGAATTAGATAAAAAGAACGGCTCACAAACTGCAAAATCTTTACCTACCCCTGACTAAGGCCACACGCCTAAGGCGTACACCCAGTCGCATCAATGCTCTGGCAGGGGGCGGGCGTTTGGTGGGTTCTGGGGATTCCAGAAACGGAGGTCGAGATAACCTGACCGCTCGCTGAGTCAGCACTGGCGCAAACAACAAAAAGGGGGGTGGGGGCAGGTAAGGGCTTCTTCCATACCCCCTCCTCAGCGACAGCCTCCGATGGAAAAAAGGCATGGCGCGTCCCTTTTGGTCCACGTGTCTCCAGTGGGTGGCAGCCTTGCCTCTCATGTGCATTTCTGGCGCCAGAACTTTACGAACCCCTGGATCCTCTCAGTAGTATTCAAGGGGTACCGCCTAGGGATACCTCCCTCCCCCCTCCCCTCCAGCCCTCAACTCCCACAGATTGGGATGGCAACTCTGTTGGCAGAGATCCAGTTGCTCGTCGAGAGCCAAGCTGTGAAAGCAGTGCCAGCCTCCAAGAGAGGCTTAGGCTTCTATTCCAGGATTTTCTCCATATAAAAGAACCACCAGGCTGGCCTGAGAGTTGTGTTGGACCTATCCACCCTCAACCTCTCCCTCACTCTTCATAAATTCAAGATGGTTACACCAGCACTCATTGCGGAGACCCTAAACAGGGGGGACTGGATGTGCTCCCTGGATTTGAAGGACGCCTACTTACACGTCCCGATTTGGCAACCTCATCGCTCCTTCCTACGCTTCAGGATCATGGGCTGTCCTTTCCAGTACAAGGTGCTACCCTTTGGTCTCAACTCAGCCATCAGGGTATTTACCAGACTCATGAATGCTGTGGCAGCCCTCCTCTGGGCCCAGGGCTGCCATGTCTACCCGTACTTGGACGACTGGCTCGTCAGGACGAGATCCCTGGAGGGGGTTACCCACACTTCCTCCGTGCTGATGAACACTCTGCACAACCTGGGTTTCGCTATCAACCTCAAGAAGTCCCAGCTGCAGACCGCGTAGAGCCTCACCTTCCTGGGCCTCATCTGGGTTACAAGCTCTGAGAAGGTTTTTCCCTCGGAGGACAAGAATAAGGCCCTCATGAGGGCCACGACGCACTTCCTTACCAGAGCAGTGACCCCTTCTATCCACTCAGCCTGCAACCTGTGGACGGGCAGGCCCTTCTGGCAGCTGTCCCCGCAGGCCATCATAACTACAGACTCCTCCCTAGAGGGCTCGAGAGCCACTCTGGACACCCACACCGTCCACAGAGTCTGGACCCGGCAGGAGCAGGAGTCGTACATCAACTGGCTGGAGCTAAGGGCCATTTGGCTAGCCTTCAGAGCCTTCCTTCCGCTCATTGGGGACAAGACCGCCCTTATCCAGACCGACAACTCCACCAGCATGTACTATGTCAACAAGCAGGGGCTACCAGGTCCCCTCCGCTGTGCAGCCTGGCAGTCTTCATGCGGGAATGGGCCCTAGAAAACCACATCTACCTCATGGCCGTCCACCTCCCGGGGGAGGCCAACTTGGAAGCCGACAGGCTCAGCAGGCTGGGAGCGGACAATCACAAATGGCAATTGAACGACCAGGTGCTGCAAGCGGTCTTCAACACTTGGGGCCACCCTCAGTTGGATCTATTTGTCTCCTTGAAAAACAGGAAGTGCCATCAGTTCGCGTCCTGGCAGGGACTGGGTCCCGGCTCCCTGGGAGATGCATTGCATATTCAATGGGAAGGCATGACTGCATATGCCTTTCCTCCCACACCCCTGATCCCCCAGGGTACTACGCAAGATGAAGGAAGCTTGTCACCTCAGCATCATCTTGATAGCTCCCTGGTGGCCAGCGAGACCATGGTTCTCCGAAATGCTCAGCCTCACGGACAGGTCACCCATTCACCTTACGCTGGGCCTGCCACCTCTCCTGTCTCAGCAGGGAGGCAGGGTTCTCCACCCCGCGCCTCAGAAGTTAGCCCTCGCAGCGTGGTTCCTGAGCATATCACCCTCAAGCACCTGAGCCTATCATGGGCTAACCCAGTGATCATTCAGTGCGCCAGGAGCAAGGCTACCAGGAGCCAATATAAGAGCAAATGGGGCAGGTTCTGTCACTGCGCGGACTCTAAGGAGATTGCGTGCAAGCTTGAGGACGTGCTCTCCTTCTCAGCGCACCTCCCGCACTCATGCGTTCATGTGGACAAATGTCGCACCTAGTTGGCAGCCATAGGGGCCTACAGAAACCCAGCCTGATTGTCAAGAAACATCTCACGCTATTGTCCAGGCTTTAACCGCCCATCAAGAGGCCACACCCCGTGTGGGACCTGCATGTGGTGTTGGGCACCTTGGCACACAAACCATTCGAGCCAATGGCATCCGCTGACATCAGGCTGATCACCATTAAGACTGCTTTGCTGGTGGGACTTACCTCAGCTCGCAGAGTCAGCGAGATGCAGGCTCTGGTGGCCTCAGAACCCTGCACCACTTTCCACTTAGACAAGGTAGTCCTGCAGACTCACCCGGCGCTCCTACCTAAGGTACCCTCTGCCTTTCATCTAAACGAGGAAATAGTCTTGCCTATGTTCTTCGCTGACCCGAAGGACGAGGCTCAGAGTGTCTTGCACTGTCTGGATGTCAGACGTGCTCTGAAATATTATCTGGACAGAACCAAGGGCATCCGCAAGTCGGACGCACTTTTTGTCACCTTCGGGGGCTCCAGACCCGGTTATCAGGCATCCAAGGTTTCTATTGCACGGTGGATGGTTGCAGCCATCAAAGAGGTCTACGAGGGGCAGCTCAAGCCACTGCCAGCCAACATTCACGCTCACGTGGTCAGAGCCAAGGCCACGGCTATCACCTTCCAGCGACAGGTCTCGTGGCAAGGCATAAGCAGGGCGACTACCTGGGCCACCCCTTCGGCTTTCTGTAAGCATTACTGGTTGGAAGCCAGCTCTAAATCAGACGCGGCCTTCGGACAGGCGGATCGAAGGAACTTATTTGCATAAGGAGGGTCTCCACCGTGGGGCTACATTCCGTTGTAATCGCCCATGCAGTATGGAGGAAAGGGGACGGGACGTGAGGGTAATTATGAGTTACCGTAGTCCATAGTCCCCTTTCCTCCATACGTCCCACCATCCTCCCCCCTAATAATACTGGTGTCATTAGGAAATGTTAAATATTGTCGACGTGTCAATGGGGACTGAGGAATGGCGCTGGGGGGCGGCGTCAGGATAGCACATGGTGCCAGGGCCGCACCACCACGCGCCTATAAATTTAAAGGGGAAGAAGGTTTTTTCTGGTGAAAAAGGTTCTGTCTCCTGTCCCTTGGAAGGGACGCCAATGCAGTATGGAGGAAAGGTGTTGGGCAGAAACCTGTGCTGTTCCCTCTGGGACCGCTGCAAAAGATTTAAGACTACAGGTTTTTGGCAGTAGACCCACTTGGTAGCAGTCTGTACCACACAGATTCACTTGGTAGCTGTGGCTGAGCAGTCAGACTTCTCTCAAGAAGAGTTAGGCAGTAGACAGAGTATTCACAGTAGGTCAAAAGAACACAGTAGAACAAGCAAACACTGACCAGAGCTTGGTGTAAAAGAGATATAATTATTTATTTAAAACCACATCTAATAAAACACACAGGCACTAATGTTAAGCAGTCAAAAACACGGTCACTAAAAGATATACACTCCCTTAAAAGAATATTAGACAAGTCTTAAGTAAAGCCCCACTTATTTCCAGACAGCGGTGAGCACTTAACGCAGATGGCACTCTAATGATTCAGTTTAAAAGGGAGTGAAAGGCAGAGTATAAATTGAAACAGATCCCAACACTTTCACAAGAACACAGCAAGAGAGGAAGGCAGAATCAAACCGTGAAGTTAGAGTTCAGAAAGCCGGATCCACTTTAAGAGGATCAGAACGAAATGTGTCCAAGGTCACACGGTTGAAAAGAGCACAAAAGTCTCAAAGGTTCAGAAAGAGTTGGACCAAAAGAAAGGGACCAGTTAGATGGTCAAGGCGGCCTGCCCAGTCCAGAAGGTTAAGGGATTATTATTACCTTGTAGCAATCTTTAGAAAGGGAGGCCTGGCGGACACGGTACCTTAAAGTGGTGAGAATACTCCAGCGGGGGCAGTTGTTCCTGGTAGCGGGTGCAAGTCGGTGCTTAGACCGTAGGAAGAGAGGATCTCGTCTGGGAGGAAAGCAGGAGTCTGTTGCACTGCCAGGGAAGAAACCAGCCGCAGAGTTCTAAGTTAAAAGGAGCGGTCCTTTTGTTCGCGGTCCAGTGGTAAGTGGCTATCCGGTTGCCGGGGTGCTTGGCACGGGCAATTCGACCACAAGACATCCTGGGATGCGAGAAAAAGAAGGTAAACTGGTTGTGCCCACCAGTCAGGGGACGAAAACTCTCCAGCCAGGAGATCTTCTCTGTCGTCAGGAAGTGGTGAGTCGGTTCCGCAGGGCTCCACCGGTGGTGTCGCCGTAGCAGGTCGGCTCAGCTTCTCCCTCATCGGATTCTCAGGTCCTGTGGCGACTTCTGAAGTTCCAGTCCCAAAAGCCCTGCTTTTATGCAGCACACACCCATTCACTCAGCCTAGCTGTCAATCAAACATGCTAAGTGGTGAGCCGGCCGGCTCACCACTTGGGCCAATCGCACAAGAGTGCGACTTGAGTTACCAAGGTAACTCAGCCCAGGGTGCCTAAACCCCCTCCAACACCCCCTGTGGTACCCGGACAGAGTGGCACCACTTTTGGAGGCTTCTGTGGAGAAGCCCGCCAAAATGTGGAACAAAGGGCTCGACTTGGGTTGGAGTCACAGCAGAGCACACAAACGCCATTTTAGAATCGAGTCCTGGCAAAAAATACCAACCGGCGAATTAATATTAACTAAATAAACCGGCGGTATGTTCGAGGCTATGAGAATTAAATAATTAAAGTTGGTAGCCTCGAACAATGGGAAAATCCCATAGAGATATATTCGCGGTCGAATATAAAAAGTATCCACTGCCACCAGCCAAAACTCGATCAGGGGGGACCGAGACGTGCCCCCTCGACTAACAGACCCCAGGGCAATCGAATTGCCCCGACCAGTACGTCCACAATATGATGGTTTGTACTGGGTTCTGTTCATAATTTGGGACTAGTAAAGCCAATGGTGACTTTACATGCCCTGGGAGACAGTAGTCAGTCCCAGGGTATGGAGTCTATGGTGGGGTGTCACTATGACACCCCTGTGTCACTGCACTGAGGTTGCTGTGAAACACACATAGTAAAAACACATGAGACCCTATGGAGTAAAAGACCCCATAGCCCATAAAACACATTAACAGTCAAAGGAACCCCTCAAATCATGTCCAAGAGTGTGAAGAAGAGAGACTCACTCTTGGCAGGAGAAAAAAAAAACTAACTCCAGAAATCACTAGGTTAGGAAATTCAGCCTAAACAGAGAATTCTCCCTAACTAAAGGGCACTATGGTCTAAGAGTATGTTAGTCACTACGGTGAGTAACTTATAATTTATTACTCTAACTTAGCCTTGAGAAAGCCGTACTATTGCACGTGTCACCAACTGGAGTATGTTGGCAATTTCCTAACAATTAATAAACTTGCTTTGATTTAGAACCAATAAACTAAGTTCATTTGTAGAATATCGGCTCTACTTTAAAAGGCTAAGCGAAAGCAACCTAACATACCCCCGTTAGCTGCATTCATGTCTTTCCCTAACTGCTAGATGACTAGGGTTGGCGCACTTATACTGGACGGCCAGCCTATTGCACAGCTTTGGCTTCTCCCTGAACTTCAAGAAGTCTTGGGAATTTGCTAGGGTAGGGGTTTCCCACAGGAGAACAGACTGGCGAACAGCTTCAAGTCAAGAGGGTCCAGGTTTTCCAACCTTAGATGTCAGTTCAGCCTCAGCTTTTCTGTGCTTGCTGGATCTTATGGCATCGTACATAGGAACAAAGTCCTTTCATCGGGGGATGTTTTTTCGCTGGGTTTATTACGGCACATTTTTTAATGAAAAAAGTAATCGAATTTTTAGGGGGGTTAAAAAATTATATATTTCGTGTTTGTGGGGTTTTAGGAATACAGGCAAAAATATGAACCACAAACTACCTCCTGCTCCTGTTGTACTAATGACTTTTATTAGTCGGGTCCCTATGCAAATCTATTCAGAGTTAGGCTCTCTAATTAACTCCTGTAGCTCAATCTATTTCAACATGTTTTATTTCAAATAAAATCGTCTTTCATTATGTATACATTGTGTTACTTACAAAAACTAAAAACATATGCAACACATCAATATACATAACACATCATTTCATTCATATAGAACTGCTGCAGGAGGTTCAGGCCATGTTACGAAAAAAGGGCAATAGAACACGTCCCCTCATTGGCTCCGGAGTGAACTCCAGATACTTTCTAGAAGTAGTCAGGAGGATGGCGGCCGATCCTGGACTTGTGACGCCTAAGCAAGTACCGAAAGTCCCAAAAATTCAGGATGGTCATGTTGCAGCACCTGCTAGAGTGTTAAGGAGAATTCTCATTTCATGGCTAATTTCCCTTACCTAGTGAGTCCCTCAGCAGCTTTGCTGGATCTCTGGAGTTGTTTCTTTTACACTTGGTAAGAGTGTGAGCTTTTCACCACTATTACTTGTATTTTGCTATGTGTTTTTACCTGTTTTTGGGATTGTGGGCTCTGGAGTACACCACTTCAGTAGCCCCCTTCTTTGTGTGTGTCACACAGCACCTTCTGTGCAGTGGCACAGGGTTGTCGTTTAGACTTCCCACCGACTCCATTTCTGTAGTGAACACTTTCTCCCAGAAAAGGGTAAAGTTACCATTTTTTTTATTTTCTTTTATTTTACTTGTTTCAATTTACAAAAGAATTGCTTACAAGAAAAGAAAAAAACAAGAGGAGAGAATGCCATTCTTAACTCCCTCCCTTCAAGTTTTTCATCTAACAGTTACAGCTGAAGTCCAGGATGGCCCATATGCAAGTCTTCTAATTATTTCCAGTTTTCCTGTTTACAACCCCCGACCTTGTTCCAGGTTACCATTAACTTTACTTAGTCAAAACTAACCACAGATCCAGTACACCCCATCTTACATGGAGTACTGGAAGGGTTAACTCTTACTCTTCATCTGTACCTCTTAGAGCATTGTTTCGCTCTTTTAACATTTAGACATGGCTGGTAGCAGTGGTATCTACCCTAAATTTCTACCGCGGTTATCTTATATAACCGTGGTAACATTGAAGGCTATTGTGTTAGCCTCAACTTTAAACCCGCTTGACCAAATCCTTATTCGTTTGGCTCCGATGAGGTTTATTCGCCATTTCTTTTTGTTAAACTCCTTCTTGTGTTTTACTTTGCGCGTCAAACTAGGTTTTCCTTCTTTGTTCACTGTCTTTTGGCGGCTCCTACCTAGAAGCCCTCCTCAAGGCGCCTGGGTGTCTAGGTGGGCTGAATGTGAGGGAGGGGCGTAGTCACCCCCTGCACAGGGTATCCTAGGAAACCCAAGTCGCACTTTGTCATGATTGGCCAGGGTAGTTGTCCGGGCTGGACAACCCCCCTGCTGGGTGATTGACAGCCAGGCTGTGTGAATGGGGGTTTTTCGCATAAAAGGCAGGTCTCTTGGGCTAGAATTCAGAGAGTCGCCACTGGAACTACAAGGAACCGAAGAGAAGCGGAGAGAACGACAGCTGCTGCAACTACCCTGTCCCGGTGAAGCCCTGCTGCAGTCCTGAGCTATCTGCCCTTCAACGACTAAGAGGAGATCCAGTCCGGAGTCGTCTTCCCTTGAGCCTGGTGGGGATAACCAGCTTGTCTTCCACAACAAGAGGATCCTCTTCGTTGGTCGAAATCGCTGCACACAGCTGTAGTGGTCCGGATGGGCATTTGAAGAGCCTCTCCTGTGTTTTTAAGGAGCGCACCTTTTATTCGTTGTCGCTGCTGCTCGCTTCATCCCTGTGTGGTGCAGGCCCCCTTCAGACGTCCTCCTTCACAACGAAGCTCCAGGAATCGTGGGTCTGCGGGAAACAAACAGGAACAACTGCCAGGGCACCAGCTGCATCATTGGAATAAGGTACTGTGTTCTGCTTGAGGAATCTGGGTGAACCCCTTTTCTTAATTTCCAATGCTTGCCCTTGTCTTCCCTCCTTCTTATAACTTTTGCTTCCGAACAATGACAATATCGAAGTACTCTTGGCTACGTTGAATCATGAACCTTCTAACTGTGTGATCTTCGGAAACAGGCCCTGGTGTCACTTGACCCTGCCTCCGGCCCTTTGACTTCTGAACTCTTGTCTATGAGTGTTTCTCGATTCTGTCTGCCTAACCAGAATATTGCCTGTGATTTTTGCCTCCAACTCCCTCTGAGTATCTCAGGTGCTAAGTGTGTTTTTGCCCCGGTAGCATTTCATGTCACAGATACGCGTTTAGTTAGTAGACCGAACTATCAAAAAGTGATCGCAATCGCATTCGTGGTAACATGTTTTGTGCATAACACTGGTTCATTCAAACACAGGGTACTTACCTGGAGACATACTGTATTGGTTAGTTGTAGTATATTTGATGTGTGGTTTGTGTTTGTTTAATAGAAGTGTTGTGTTTATAACGAATGGTTTAAAAATAAATGTACTTATATTTTTCTACCTGAAACCTTGAGTCAGTGTTTGTTCAAGTCACAGTAATTGTGGTCCCTTTGTGTAATCTCTGCTACTGCTCATATTCCCTTGAGATAAGCCTGGCTGCTCCGCCACTGCTACCACTCTGACATAGTAGTACAGGCTTGTACCAAAGGTAAAACGTGTATTGCCACCTGTAGTCTTAATTGTGTGTAGTGGTCCCTAAGGGCACTGCACAGGATTCTGCCTAACATCAAGCAGCTGGTCGAAGGCGATTTTCTGGCAACTCTCCACCTGTAGGATGCATACTTCCACATTTCCATTAATCGCAAACACCAGAGGTTCCTGTGTTTTGTGTTGTACAGGGGCAGCATTACCAATTCAAGGCCCTTCCCTTTGACCTGAAATTGGCTCCGAAGGTATTCACTAAATGGTTGGCCTGGTTAGCAGCGCATCTACGCTGGAAGGGAATCCACATCTACCCTTACCTGGACGATTGGCTCATCCGGTCTTGCTCCCATCCACTGACAACCCAGCACACAGCAGAGACCATACACCCTCTGACTATGCTCAGATTCTCCCATCAATTATCTGTGGTGCCATTGCAGAACTCACTGATCCTGGGTGCACAGCGCAACACGATCTCGTGTCTGGTGACCCCCTTAGAGGAGAGGGTGAAAGCCATCCTGGGAAAGGTTCAGCGGCTGTCCACAGTGTCCATCGCATCAGTCCGGTCCCTCAAATCCCTGTTAGGCATGATGTCCTGCTGCTTCCATCTGGTTCCCTTTTGCAGGCGCCAAATGCGGCCCGGCCCCTACAGAAATTCGTGGATGCCAGGTGGCATCAGGTTATAGGCACATAAACCGACAAGATCGCCCTCAATCTGGCATTCTGTCAAGCTTGCCAGTTGTCAAGTGGTCAGTTCGGCCACATCTTACCCATGGAGATTCCTTGGTACCAGGCTACAGTCACTACATACGCCTCTCTGGAGGGTTGGGGGTCTCACACAGGACATTCTCACGCTAGAGGCCTCTGGCTCCTGGAGGAGACGGACTTGCACCTGAATGTCCTGGAACTAGTGTGGTCTTCTGGGCCTTCAAGTCGTTCCAACCTCTGCTACGGGGAAGGTAGTGCGGATCTTCACAGACAACACCACCCCCATGTTTTACATCAGGAAACAGGGTGGGACTCGCTCCCCTGCTCTCTCCCTGGAAGCCTAGTCCATGTGGCGCTGGGCCATTCTTTAAGACATGTTCCTCCTCCCCTTTCAACTAGCAGGCTTCAAAAACACTGTTGCAGACTCACTCAGCAGGGAGCTGCAGTCCTGTCATGAGTGGGAGCTTCAGCAAGCGCATGTGTCTCGTCTCTTCAGCGAGTGGGGTTTTCCTCAGATCAACCTCTTCACAACAGCTGCCAACTTCAAGTGCTGGAAGTTTGCAAACAGATATCCTCAGCCAAGGAGTGAGGGGGATGCCTTCTCTTTCCCCTGGGACGGGCTCTTCCTGTACGTATTCTCTCAGATTCTGCTCCAATTACATGTGTTCAACACACTCAATGTTGTCACTGCAGGATGATCCTCATCACACCGGCGTGTCCGAGGCAGATCTTGTCTCTGACCTTCTCCATCTGTCATTGGTTCCGGACATCCAGCTGCCTGCGCCTCCTGACCTTCTCTCCAGAGAAAACGGATCAATCCTGCACCAGGACCTTGAATCGCTGAGCCTCACAACCTGACTAGTGCAGCCCTACAATTTGGGCACTATACCATGGCGCTGCAATACAGGAAGATCCCTCTACCTTGCCTTGCTACTGGCACAAGTGGAAGCACTTCACAGAATGGTGCAGAGTGCAGAGGATCATGCCTCTGTAGGTAACGTCCCTTACGGTTTCCCCTTTCTTCTCTCACAGGCTAAGGCTGGCCTGGCTCACTTCTCCATCGTTCATTTGGCTGCCATATCCCAGTACACATGGGCTCCAGGCAAGCTCTCATTGTGGTTGCACAGGCTTGTCAAAGAGTTCCTCAAGGGTCTCTTCAGGGCTTTTCTGCTGATGAAGGCTCCTGCCCCGGCTTGGGAACTGAACGTGGTTCTCTTTAAGCTTATTGGGCCTGCGTTTGAACCAATTCATCGTTCCCCTTTGAAGTTTCTATGAGGGAAGACCACTTTCCTGGGGGGTGATCACCTCAGCCAGGCGGGTCGGGGAGATTGAGCCCCTCTCCTGCAAGCAACCATATGTGTCCTTCCAAGCTACGAAGGTGGTGCTACGAACTCATCCCACCTTCATGCCAAAAGTTCCATCTGACTTTTATCTCAAAGACCCTTTGGTTCTGCTGAAAGGCCATTGCATTTGCTGGATGTTGCTCATGCCCTCAGATTCTATGTGGCACGCACTAAAGGCTTTTGGAAAACATCTCACCTTTTTGTCCATTTTGGACCTGTGGGATACGGGAAGGCCTTGTCTAAGGCTTCGTTATCCAGGTGGCTCTCTGGCTGTATCGTGCATTGTCATTGTCTGGCCAACAGACTGCTCCCAGGCTGGCCAAGGGCCCCCCTCCACCTGAGCCATTGCAGCAACAACAGCGTTTCTCTCTGGTATTCCCTGGTGCGACATCTGCAGGGTTTTTATGTGGAGGCCACCCACACCTTCACAAAATTCTACTGTCAACAGGGATTGCAGGGACTAGTGCCAGGTTAGCCAAGCGTTGTAACGCAACCTGTTTATTTGAGTTGAGTGTAATGCTTCTGTGAACCTTGCCACCTCCCATGGTTGTGTATATGTACTGTTGTATAATCGTATTCATGAGCATGTGAATCCATGTAAGACCCCATGCTGGAGAAAGTACAAGTTACTTACCTGTAACTCTTGTTCTCCAGCATTGGTCTTGCATGGATTCACATCTGAACCCTCCCTGCTTCCCCTCTTTTGCTCTTCTTAATTCATACTACCACGTTACGTGCAATACCAAATCTGAAGATGGTGGAAGGGTGGATATTAGGAGGAAGAGTGTCATTGGCTGGGGCTGTATGCCCAAAGGGACAAGTCGTTTTTTAACTTAAAGTTAAAACTGCTTTACATTTAGAGGATTACCAGCCTGACGATGGGGGACTGACTGTTCATGAGCATGTGAATCCATGCAAGACCCATGCTGCAGAACAAGAGTTGTAACTAAGTAATGTGTTCCTTTTATCTCTCCCAAATGATCCATCACCTTGTGTTTTATCCTATGCCATCCATCCAAGGCTGAGGAGTGATTCCATCAACTGTCCACGTGCGAGCCCTCAGCTACTACATCTCTGGCAGAAGGGACATCAGGAAAGATGACCAGCATTTTGGAGGTTATGCTAGTGACCGTGCTGGATAGGCTGACTAAGCAGACTGTGTCCAGGTGCATCATTCTCTGCATCTCAGAATGCTACAATCTGGCTGGGAACGATTTGCCGGAGGGTTAATTCATCCAGAGGGCTGGCTTTTGTTAACTCTTGCCTTCAAACTGGGGAGTGGGGGTGAGGGGGTTGGGGAGAAGTGTCCATGTTGTGGACATTTGCCAAGCAACTATGTGGACCTCGCTGCTCACACTTGCCTAATATTACTGCTTGGATTCCATTTCAGGGAAGGTCACTTTGGTAGAGCAGTCCTCCAGAGTTTTCTGGTCTAGGTGGTGTCCTCTCGCTCTCTTCAGGCCTCCTGATCTAAGTACTGGTATGGGGCTCTATCATAGGTGAGGAATCCGTTGGAGGAAGGAATCCATTATAAGAATACATTATTATCGGTAATGTGCTTTTTGATGGATGTTTCTCCCAAGGATTCCTCATCACCCTCCTAACCTGCAACTCTTGGCAGATAGCATGTACACCTCATCTGTCCATCTGTCCTTCAGTGGCTGAATGACAGGAGGGGATAAAAAGGCTCAAACTGAGGTTTGGTGATGCAGAAGCTCTGTATATACTGTCTCTAAGATCATGTCCAGTGCTGGGGCTGTGTAATAACGCTGCAGAGTGGAGCAGTGCTGTGACACCCCCCCCACAACACCCCCACCATTGGTGAAAACATTTCTGAAGGCAGCTGTCTCTGGAGATGTAATGTAAGAATACATCGTATATTAGGAATCCATGGAAGAAACATCCATCAGAAGGAACATTACCAAGAGGGGAGTTTATTTGTTCTTCCCACAATGTGATTTCAGTTCATCCTAACGCCTTTGCTTTTCTGTTGTTTAATAAAGAACCTTGAATCTCTCAGCCTTTGATTTTCAGTTGTCTATTGATCCCTTTGCCCTGACATTCGCCTAACCCTGGAAGTAAGTGATTTTATAACAAGTGACTGCAAATGGAAAAGCAACATTTCATCCTTAAAAAATGATCACACACCACAAAATATAATCATTAGTGACATGAGCATGAATGCAGTTCCCAAGAAACATGAATATGTTTACAAAATGAATTAAAGATTAAATTAAGCAGTTTCTGGACAAACATGAGCAATACGTTTCATTTCTCATTAGATTGCAATCTTTGAAACTCTTGGCCATATCCTCGCATCAAACCTTTTTTCTTATTTTGGTGTTAGCTAGAATAGCAGACCCCTATTAAAAGGTATGTACCTGTAGAAAGCATGATGCCACAAGGAACTCCTTCCTGACTTGCAATATATTTGTTCCATATACATAGCAAAACTGGCAAAGCTGTTGAGAGGAAATAGTTTAATTATTGAACTTTCTGATACATATGTATTGTTCTTTGTAGTGATTTGTCAATTAATCTTCCTAAATAGTTTTCTTTATTCATCAGATTGATACATATTTAACAGAGATTCTTCAAGACTTAATAAACAATTTGACCAGCAACATGTGGAGGGTTCGTGAGTCTAGGTAAAGATTGTTCTTTTCTTTCCCTTTCTTCTTTTTTTTTGAAGCACAATTTATATTTTAGGATATTAATAAATTAATGTCTTATTTTAATAGGTTTGTATTCAGTTGGGCATTTTTTCAGGCATTCCTGTGTTTTAGCATGACAGTAATATTAATTGCTTGTTACTGTATGGTAAGTTTAAATGTATGATTGAATGATCTAACTCACTCAATAGCTCTGGCATCTTTGTGCGCTTCTCCAATGTTTTTTGTGTATTAGGCTGTATGATATGTACAAGAATAATGACAATGAAATGTAAAAATATTTTAGCAACATAGATTAATTATTGATTAGTATACACACATCTCCTGTCCAATTGTGGCTTGACCAGTCCAAGGCTTTTTGTAAACAACCTCTTCTGCCTCTTAAAGTCATTGTAATTAAACACTGATGACTATTAGGAAACTCTAAATTCTCTTTGTTCTAGCACCATAAACAGATTGCTTGATTCAAATGTCATCATAATTCTTAAAAATACTTCTAAAATCATCCAATGTCCAATCGAAATGATCAGACATGGTCAAATAGATAATTTCTTCTTAACGTTGCCCCAACAAGACATGTAAAACTTGCAGGCCTCTTTGCCTGGTGCTAATTTTTAAGACATACATCTTATTGTGTACAAACATCATTTGGGCTAAGCCTTTAGTTAACTTACTTGACATAACGTTACAAATAGGTATAGAAAATTAGTTCAACATACCAGAAAAATTGTGAAAGGTTATTGGGTCTTCAATGGAGCTAATGTTCTTACCCGCAAGTTCTGTGTTATTTAACTACTCAGTCTGTTAATGCGATCACCATCATCTTTTGAAAAAATATAGTGTATTTCAAATGGACAGATTACTTATCTTGATAGATACCTTCCAGCACAGCTGTTATTGAAAACTTTCAGCAGGTGGCATAGTGTCAGTCTGCTTAGTCAGTCCCGGTTATGATGTTGCTGCCCTATGAGTGTAGCACACCATTAACCATGACTCCAGTTTCATTTTTCCATGCACTCAGCATGCTGATTTCTCAGGACCACTCTATTAAAAATGTTTGCTGCACCATCATGTCTGCTCTCAAGCCTTCAGGGTTTAATCACTACAGGGACTGCAAAGCAAAGATGCCCCTAATTGACCTGCACAAAGTTTGTGTGGTGTCTCAGGTGGATTACAACATTGAGCAGCTCGGTTAATTCCAGTTGATTAACCCCAAGGCCCTCAGCGAATGGGTCACTAAACGGGCACTCGGTCTCCCTCCTCCCAAATCCTTTATCTTCCTCCCTCATTTCAGCACAAGTCTTCAGAGATGGAGACAGAGGGTTCACTCCTGCGGAGGATAAGTAGCATAATAAGGCCAAGAAAAGATCACACTCCACAGCAAATCTTAATCATTCTTTCATTCTTCCTCATCATCTTAGCATAAAAAAGGAAAAGCACCAATCCTGGAGGGGTGGGAATGGAGACTTCTTTGACTACCATGCTTTGTCTTATTTTCCATTCAAGTATGCTTCCAAGAAGGAGTAGGAGGTATATAAAAAGTAGATGTTAGAGATTTTTGCTAAAGCCTCAGCGGTGACTGCTTCAGCCTCACAGGGAGCAGCGTAACTCACTTTCAATGGATTGCCTTTCTCCTGCAGATTTCTCATCAGACAGATATACCCTTCCAGCTTCAGCTGCTTGGAAAAACTTTGACAGGGGGCATAGTGGACCTCAGCTCTGTCAATTTTCATTCTGCCTTGATTCAATGCTTGATCGTTGGCTCGGATGTGACATCGAGCGTCGTACATATACTGCATCACTACAGCTCCGTACCTCCGTTCCTTTTTTCGGCACGCTCGGCACACTGCTCTTGTAGAACACTGCAATCTTTTGATCATCCTATATTCCGCTCCATGTTTTTGTCGAATCTTTTCACGAGCGATCATGTCCATGCCTCAGATCTCGGGTTTCAAGCGCTGCACAAACTGTGGGCTCGAAAAAGTTGGTGACCGACCCGCATGATAAATCCGTGTGTTGCCTTGATATGGGTCACGACACAGAGAGTTGCTCGTCTTGCGGTAGGATGAGCCCAAAGTCTTTTACGGGATCAGGCGGCAAAGCTCACCGTAGGCCAACCGCCCTCTAAATCACTGGCACAGTCGACTGTGCTGAAATGTAAGGGCCTACCCCTGAGAAGGAAGACTGGCATCGGGACAAGGCCAAGAAACGTTCCCATTCGCAGAGACACTCGTCATCATCTTCCTCTCACAAGAAGAGACGCCACTGACACCGGCGCAACACGAATTCTTCTTCCGAACGTGGTAAATCTGCAGGGCCGTTGTCCAGAGCCGAATGGGAAGGCTTCAAGTCCCAAAATTTAGAAAGGTTCAAGAAGGCAGCTGTGGGTGCGGCTGAACCCCTGATACAGCAGGCCCTGGTAGCTCCAGCAGTGCCCAGCTATTCCAGCCCCAGAGCGAAACCAATTTTGATGCTGTGGGCAGAGCCTCCGAGCTTGGCGCTCTGCAAATCTGTATGGCCCTCGACGCCTGGACCTTCCTGTGCACCACAAACGCTGATTATCTTTCGAAATGCCATCAGCACCCAAAAGCTTGTCAGCGCTGACCGCCAAACCATTGATGCAGACTGGGAAACCGCTGACGTTGACCGCTGTCGAGCGGTCTTTCACACCGAAATCTAAGGCTCTAGGATGGACATCTTTGGCACTGATGACGATGATCAGGGCGATGTCGACCCCCATTACTCGGGAGCTGGTGGTACCAACAATTATTTTGACCAGGCGGACCTTATAGCCTTAGCTGAGGGTCTGCATGGCGCCAGCGGACTGAACACGTCTCTGGATGTTGAAATGTAGCAGGCCCATCCCTATACCAGTGCAAAATTCATTGCTCTAGTTGATGGGTTAGTGGATACCAGTCCAAGGTTATGACATTATGGACATCTTCAATGAGGGTCCTGCCACAGAAAGGCCTATGCCTTTAAACACGTCTATCGCCAATCCCATTGGCACCTTATGGCAGCGTCCTTGCACCATACCTCTAATCAACTCAGACCATATCCAGTTCATCAGAGCAGTTTAGAGACTCGGCAGGGAAGGCTTTTCCCAAAGTGAGTCACCTGCGTTGCACAGATGGTACAACTGTTCCAGAACCCTGGCGCCTTCCTTCCTCTGGCTCTTGGGTCTCACAGCCTCCTGCATTTTTCCGGTGCCAGAGACCAGGCTGTAGATGCAATCTTTGCAATGGCACCTGCGAGGTCAGTGGCCCCAGTACTTCGGCACTTTGAGGGATGATCTCAGTGTGTCCAGGTCCGTGGCCGATGACCTTTCTCGGTGGGGCAGCAACATGCTGGCAAGGGGATCCCTTCTGGCCTCTGTGACCTCAGGCCCTTGTGGTCACGGATACGTCCTTGAAGGGTTGGGGTGCTCACTGCGAGGACTTGCAAGTGAGAAGTCGTTGGTCAGCATTGGAGTCCAGGTGGCACATCAACAGGCTAGAGTTGCGAACCATCAGGTTAGTCCTCAAGGTGTTCACACCTTCTCTGAATGGGAAGCATGTCCAGATATTGACGGACAATCGAGGGGCCATGCACTACCTGAACAAGCCGGGTGGTGTGCGCTCACTCCCCCTTTGCATAGAAGTGATGCAGCTGTGGTTCTGGCTATTGGAGAACCAGATCTCTGTATCTGCTATTCATCTGGCGGGGACAGAGAACAGTTTGGCGGATGCTCTGAGCAGGCAGAGCATGGTCTCGCATGAGTGGGAGGTGTGTCAGGAAGTCCTAGAGGAGGTCTTCTCTCTCTAGGGTTCTCCAGCAGTGGATTGGTTTGCCACAAAGTCTAACAGGAAGTGCAGACAGTTTTTCTCAAGGGAATTCCCAGCCAACGGCATGCTCGAGAATGCGTTTCTAGTGGACTGGACCTTTCCTCTCCACCACATTTTCCCTCCGATTCCTGTCATTGTATGGATTCTCAGAAGGTTGAGGAGGTTTTGAGCAACCCTGATCGCTCTGGATTGGGCGTTGAGGACATGGAACTCAGACCTTCTGGACTTGGCCATCTGCCCACCTTTCTGGTTGCCTCACCGTCCAGATCTCTTACCCAGTCGGAAGGTCGGGTGTTCCACTCGAACCCAGAATCCCTAAACCTACATGCATGGCTCTTGAGAGGATGAGATACGATGACTGGGACCTCTCTGAGGAGGTAATCGAGGTGCTGCTAGCTGCACGCAGACCATCAAAAAGATCACTGTATGCTTTGTGAAGGTATCATGAAATTAAGTTTCGGATGCAAACTTTTATTCAACGTAAAAGGTGTTGGAAAAGGCCTATCTTGCCCTATGCTAAGGTGGGATTTCCCTACCTAAAGGAAAGTAAGGGTAGTCTACGTCAGGAAGTCAAAAGAAAACAACTGTCTGTTTCCTACCCTTCAACTCACATATATTTATATACCTTGTGTGGGATTCTCAACATCAGAACAATAAGTGTTCAAAGTAAAAGTTCTGAGCTTCTTCCAGCTCCTGTCTTGCAAAGGAGTTCCCTTCCCCAAGTCTCAAGACTGTTCACAATGCCAGGGGTTTCCCTTCCCTTCCATCGCCAACAGTGTGGGCCATTCTATGGCATCAGCAGTAACGCTGAGAATGCAGGCTTACTTAAAAACTTCTGTATTCAAGCTGCTGAACATGCCCTTCGAGGGTGATTTCCTATTCGGCCAGAAAGATGTCAATTCTTTAGAGAAATTTAAAGAATCCAAAATTGCTGCAGAATCTTTGGGCTTAGCTGCGCGGCCGGCCAACCTGCCTTTGGCTCCGCCTCTAGGGCACCGGGCAGGTGGTATGCTCCTTATGGCAGGAGAGCGAAGCTCCCACCAGCTAGGCAGGGGCAAAAGCGTTGCTTGCACTCCGGAAGAGGCAGAGGGGCTTCTAAAGGCCAACAAGCAGCGACGGGGGCAACCCAGCCTCCTAAGCCGCTTTGATTTCCCCTCTCACAACATACTGGTTGGTGGACGGTTGATGGAGCATTTGCTCCAGTGGCAGGGAATTACTTCCAATGCCTGAGCTCTTCAGCTCATTCAGTGGGGTTATTGTCTGTCGTTTTTAAGAAAACCTCCGGTCAGACCCCCCCCCTGCCCCCCAACCACCTTCAATCCAACTGGGACAGGAGCTAAAGGAAGAACTGTGAGCCCTGTTGTTGAAGTGTGCCGTGCAGAGAGGATCAGGTTGGTATTCCTGGTATTCCCTGGTGCCCAAGAAGAGAGGAGGTCTACATCCCATTCTGGACCTTAGGGCGTTGAACAAGTTCCTGACGAAAGACAAATTTAGGATGGTGACGTTGAGAGAAATTCTCCAAACCCTCGACCTACAGGACAGGCTGATGTCAATAGGCATACAGGACGCTTATTTCCATATGCTGATCCATCGAAAGCACAGGAAATTCCTAAGGTTCACCATAGTGGACAAGCAATATCAGTTCAAAGTGCTTCCCTTTCGTCTCCGCCCCAAGGGTCTTCACCAATCTCATGGGGGTAGTCACAACTCGCCTCAGGAGATCCAGAGTCAACGCATTTCCTTACCTGGACAACTGGCTGATCTGAGGGAAGTCAGCAGTGCAGGTATTGTCCCATTTAGAGGACAGCTACTTGCTGCTACAAAGGCTGGGCTTCTCCCTGAATTTAAAGAAGTCACAAATGACTCAAGTCCAAAGGCTCCAGTTCATCGGAGCAGTCCTAGACACCCGGGTTGGGAAAGCCTTCCTTCCCAAAGAAAGAGTCGCCAGCTTGACACAAATGGTCGACTTGTTCCAGAACCATGCTACTTTACCAGCGGCTTTCTTTCTCCGCCTCTTAGGTCTCATGGCCTGCTGCATTTATCTAGTGCCAGTGACCAGACTGCGCATGAGATCCCTGCAGTGGCCCCTGAGGAGTCAGTGGTCACAACACCTTGGTGCTCTTTCCGATCTCCTCTAGGTGTCCGCATTGGTGGTCAATGACCTGTCCTGGTGGGCGGACCGCAGCAGTCTTCTGGCAGGGGAACCCTTCTGGCTTCCTTGGCCTCAGATCCAAATGGTCACAGATGCATCACTGAAGGGTTGGGGCGCTCACTGCGAGGATTTGCAGGTGAGCGGTCTTTGGTCAGCAACGGAAGCCAGGTGGCACATTAACAGGCTGGAGTTGCGAGCCATCAGGCTAGTCCTGAAGGCATTTGCTCCGTCTCCGCACGGGAAGCATGTCCTCATTCTGATGGAAGACACAGTGCCAATGCACTATCTGAACAAGCAAGGTGGCTTGCACTCCTGCCCCCTCTGCTCAGAGGCGATGATGCTATGGTTCTGGTTACTGGAGATCCGGATCTCTATCTCAGCAGTTCATCTGGTGGGCACAGAGACCAGTTTGGCGGATGCTCTGAGCAGAGGCAGCGCACGGTCTCAAATGAGTGGGAAGTGTGCCAGGAACTCCTAGAGGAGGTCTTCTCTCTCTGGGGTACCCCAGCAGTAGATCTGTCTGCAACAAAATCCAACAGGAAGTGCAGATGGTTTTGCTCGAGGTAATTCCCAGCGAACTGTGCACTGGGGGATGCGTTTCTGGTGGATTGGACCTTCCCTCTCCATTACGCTTTCCCTACGATTCCCATCATTACATGGGTTCCGCAGAAGTTGAAGAGGTTTCGAGCGACCATGATCTTGATCGGCCCGGACTGAGCGAGAAGAACGTGTGCACCTCAACCTCTTGGATCTGTTCATCTGTCCACCTCACCAGTTGCCTCGGCGGTCGGATCTCTTAAGCCAGTCGGAAGTTTGGATACTCCACACAACCCCAGAATACCTCAACCTACATGCGTGGCTCTTGGGAGGATGAGTTATGACTCTGACCTCTCTGAGGAAGTGCTTAAGGTGTTGCTGGCTGCATGCAGACAGTCTACAAGATCTTTGTGCAGGTGGAGAAGATTTGAGGTGTGGTGCAGGGAACGTGAGATTGACCCAATCTCTTGCCCTACCACTACAGTGATGGAGTTCCTACCGTCACTGGCCTCTGCAGGCCTTCAGGTCACCACAGTTAAAGGATATTTGGGGGTCTTGTCTGTGTTGATCCCCGGATCAAGGTTCATTTTATACGATCCCGGTAAATGCACAATTCCCAAAGGGCCTTGTAAATAAATATCTGCCAACTCCCTTTGTTGTCCCGGTTTGGGACATTAAACTGGTACTGACATTTCTGAGCCTATGCATACTTGTTCCTTAAGACTTATCTCTTTAAAAACAGACTTTTTGGTGGCTATTACATCCGCAAGGTGGGTCAGTGAGCTGCAGCCCTTATGCTGTAAGCCTCCCTTCCCACGATTTATTTTTCGGGAGAAAATCTCACTCGGGGTAAGGCTTGGCTTCCTTCCCACGGTTGTCTCAGAGTTCCACCTATTGCAATGCATTGACCTCTTAGTATTCTGTCCTCCGCATCCTTCTAAGGAGGAAGAGCGATTTCATTGCCTGGATCCCAATAGGGTGCTAAGTCATTACATTGTGAGGACGTCGGAGTTCAGAAGTGTTGACTAGCTCTACGTGGCCTTTTCTTTAGCCTGTAAGGGCCTGGCCATAACCAAGCAAGCATTGTCCCGATGGATCATTTTCTGTGTAGCCGAATGCAACCCATCCGCTGGAACGGAATTACGGACATGCATAAGGTTTCATTCGACTAGGGGAGTCTCCGCGTCAACAGCATTGCAGAGGGGAGTCCCTTTTAGGGATATTTGTCGCGCAGCGACATGGTCATCCCTTCATAACTTCGCTAAGCACTACAGTCTAGGTGTGGTTCATACAGCTGATGCAAGTTTTGGCCAGGCAGTGCTGCAAGATTTCTGGGTATAAATTTGTGCCTTCCTCCTTCACCTACTGCTTTGGGAGTCTATCAGATGAGGAATGTGCGGGAGAAAAGCAATCCATTGAAGGAAAAATGACTTAACGTAATGTTCTTTCTATGGATTCTTCTCCTGTAGATTCCTCATCTCCCCTCCAATCCGTCCCCGCTCAGAAAGGCAGTGGTTGGTGCTCATCTACTCTTTAACATTGACTTGGTGATGGTCCTCCGTGACTGTTTTCTGTCCTTCCTGCCACATGTCGTTTCAATAACAAACATTTTTTTTTCTAATGCTACTTTCTTAGTGTCTATTGCAAATTCTTCCTCCTTCTGAGGTTTATGGTTATTTCATTTTTGTCAGGGCTCATTAGCCTGTTCTCTCTCTGTTTTCCTGTGCAGCGTGGTGTGTGCAGGAAAAAAGGGGGAAACGGAGATGTGGGACGTAGAACTAACTACTCTCTCTCCCAACCTACCCCCCTATCTTGGCGAGAATTTCTCTTTCCTTTCCTTCAACATATGGATCATAACCTTAAGACGGCCAAGCATAAGAAGGAAAAAACTAGAACTGAGGCAACGGTCACCACACAAGCTACTTATATACCAGCATTGATGTTGCAGCCAAGGACAGACGGATGCCCTTGAGGGTCACAACTCGACGATGCACAGTGTCCGATACTATGAAAAACAATTCCAAAGCTGCAAGCAAACTTTTGAATATATCATAGAGGAGGAATACATGGGAGGAACAAGCAGTCAACTCTAATTGCACTTTAAATAGATTCCTATCGAGGTATTCATGGAAGCTACGCGAGAAAGAACACAGGACAAAGAGTTAGAGTGTGCACTATTCAAGTCATTCCTCGACCTCACCCACGAAACTAGAGTGGATAAAAAAATATCTCCTGGATGGTATGCGTGACATAGTTTCACAATCCAAAAGTCAAGTCCCACCAATGCCACACCCCCACACTTCAATAGAGGACTCCAGTTCGCAAACCTCTACCCGCGTCCCAACGTCACCTGGGGATTCTATCTTGTGAGCTCCCGCCATTGCTTTGCTCCCAGCCATTCTTTCCAGCGACCCAAAATGTGTGGACGTAGAAAGGGAATTCCCACACAAGTCTGCTGAAATGGCCACTTGACCATCGGCCGGGAATGCAACTGGAATGGTGACCCTGGGGTAAATCCATCAAGCGGCCAACTTTGTTCATACGAAGCACACAGAACACTGTGATGCTGGAAATGCATTGGAGGGACAGGGCCTCCATGTCCTTGTCCTGTACTCCCTTATCGTGTGTTCTGTGTTGTTTCCATTTGGGACTCCTGGCATGGCAGCTCTTCCTCTTTTTGGTTGTGTTGAGCAGAGACCCTTGGGATACCCTTATGGCACCCATGGGTGGGGGTGCAACCCTGTATCCCTGGTGTAGGTTTTTTGGCACCTGTGTGTGGCTGTTGGGACAGTTTTTCTGAAGTGCTACCCATTTCTTCAAAACCATTCAACTGAGGCAGTACAAGACTCCACTCTTAGTATAAAACTGTAACACCTGAGTACATGGCAGTGTAGGCAGAGCAGCCAGGCTTATTTTAGAAGGGAGGGAGGGCAGTAGATACCGTACAAGTGAAATTGTAATACAAATGATCCAAAGAAACACTGAAACACTATGTATTGTAAAAATAAAGGATTTATTTAAATACAGGTAGGCCCAGATAAATCTAGGGGTTAAGTAAGTACGAACACATTATATGAAATCACAATATATAACACAACACTATACTTGAAAGCACACAGGCCCAAGTATGAACCTTATTTGGAACAGTAGTTCTAAGGAAGTCAAAACCTTGTTATACACATTTAGTATAGGTCAAGCCTATTCTTTGGGAGTAAAATACCAATGGTTACTTTCAGATTACTTTTGGTAATACAAGGGCAGTAGGCCCCTCCAGTTGTACAGTGACTCTTGGAACAAATCACATAAACAGTCAACTGGACAATATACTTTTTGGTGAATAGTGAAACACTTATTCTAGGTGCAGTAGGAACCTAATGAAGTAATATACAATTACAGATGCTTTGGAAGTCAGGGAACCCCAGATTGAGGTACGCAATAACTCTGGTAACTTTTTTTGGATGGCACACAGCTAACATAAGGTACGTAAAACTCATATACTTTAACTTCACAATGTAGGGGAAAGTAAAACCCAATGTCACACTTTACTTAATAGTTATTCTAGGTAGGCAACAACCTAATGTAGACTTATTAAGGACAGGCTAGCAGCAAGTCAGGGGAAGCAAGACCCAGTTGGGGGACACTCATACAGTTATCCTAACAGGACTAACCTGGTGATACCAACAGTTGGATGACACTCATACAATTACCCTACAGGAATAATCTGGTGAAACCAACACATTACTTTTGTAAAGAGGCACAACCTAATCACAGGAGAGTAAGACAATTTTACATCTACTTTCCTTTAGACTGGCAAAACAGTGGCTAAGGAAGAAAAGATGTTAACCATACTTTTAAGAATAGTGCATCACACATTCAAGATCAGTAAGAACTTTTCTAACTGTTCACTCTTAGAATTGCAGTTACCCACCAACTCTTTACAAGTAAGTAAAACACTTGATTTCTTTTCTAGGCAGAAGTCCCAATCCCTTCAAAGTATTTCCCTTATTCCTGGGGCATGAGTGTTCTCAGCGGCAGAAGGGGGGTCACTAGGACTAGTGACCAACAGGCAGTGTTAGAATAAGTTCTTTAGTAGCAAAAGTCAGAGTTCCTTAGGAAAACTGGACAAACAGGTACTTCTAGGTTTAGTAGAGGGTCCAGGGGCTTCACAGAAGACGCCACAGCAGGATTCTAGCAGTGGGACTGAGTGCACTTGCTGATGGACCTCCCAATCACAGAAAATACCCCAGGACTACATAGAAATCCTAACAGCCTTTAGGTAAGTATATACCCAAGCCAACACAGTACCTCAGCAATGAAGAAGATATTGCAGCAGGAGAACTTCAGGGACTGCAGCCAAATACCCGGTCAGTGGATTCCTTGTCCTGGAGACTGAACACAAGACCTCAGAAGGGACTTTGCAGCAGGGATCGATGAAGATGGCTCTAGGCAAGATTTCTCTCGTGGCTGAATGCGGTTCTGCGAGTTTGGCGGCTTTTCAAGGAGCACAAAGAAGAAGGAATTCGGAAAACTGTGCACCGCACAGTGGCTGGAGATCCCAGGGGTATTGGGCTATTGCAAGAACGCAAGGTCGCAGCAACCCGTGGGATGGCTCAAAATGCAGGTCCTCTTGAGTCTAGTGGGTCTCACCAGGCTCTGGGTTCGGGTCGTTGTTTTCTGAGACCCCAGATCGATTGGAAGGAAGGGCTTCAGCAGGCTCCGGTTACACAGCAGGCTCTCCGGTCGCTGGAAATCATTCCCGCCGCTTTTCCTTCGTCATTCTCTTGGGTTTTCTGTTCCAGTGGTCGACATGACTTCAGCTTCCAGGTTTCCAGTATTTATCAGGAACTAGAGTACAACCTCTGCATTCTCTCCCTGCATTTTACAAGAGAGGGGCGTCTGGTTGTCCAATCAGGACAGCCAGCCCCCCACTGGGATTTGTCACAGGTGAAGGAAGGCGTAAAACAAAGGATGAGGGAGTTTTGGACTCGTCCCCCACTTACTGTGCTTACAGACTGACTGGAGCCTGGGCGGGGTGTCCAGGGGACTCCTGCCAAAGACCAAACTCAAACAAAGGAATTTCCCACCGTGGATGTCAGGGGATGGAACAAGAAACGACAAGAAACACTAAAATGGCAGAAAAAGAGCACCCTTAGGTGCCTTTACTGCAGCTGTGATTACAGCCTGCAGTAAAGGTGCACCAAATTAGTAAAAGGTATCACTGCCACCAGCCATGAAAGGTAAGCTTGTCACTGTAATAGAATTGTTAGTTTTAATGTGAAAGGGGATACATTGTATCTCCCCAGCACTCCACATAAGGTGGGGTGTGCTGGTTTGACAGAATAAAATGTAAAAGGGATCCAAAGATCCTTTCTACCCTTGGGAGCTGTAGTTCACTCAAGGTTAGCACAAGAAAGTTAAATGGGGAGCCCCTAGGGCAACCCAGCAACAACAGGCACTTATTGCCAATAAGTTGTTATACATTATAACCTTTAAAAGACACTATGCAGAGTCTTACAAATGAAACCTATAAAAAAGAGTTAAAGATTAGGTGAGTGTGGAAAAAGGTTCCCACTCACTGAGGTATTAATCAAAAATATCCCACTAGAAAAGGAAGAAGTTCTGGAGTTGAACCAGGAAAGGTAGATTTACCAACTCTGTGGAAATCTTACCTAACAGTGGCCCACAGAGCAGGGAATGGGCTGGTGGCAGCTCCATGCTGAATTTGACAGGTGCTCCGAGTAGCCTCAATTTTGGGATTCCCAGGCTCTGCCATAGGAATCTGTGTATTCCTGATAGACGAGATGGCCCCTGGGGCCTCTTGCTTTCTATTGCCTGTTACCTTGTTTTCCCAAAGTCCTGGGAAGCCCTGACTCTGTCCCTTCCCCTGACTGGATGTTGGGTGGAAGAATCAAATATGTTATTGTGGGGAAGTCCAGGCCAGACTGGCTGGAGCCTTCCCAGTGACTGTATGTTGTGGGTACACTCTTGGGGGTGGGACCTGTGTGAATAGTGTGTGACCAAAATGCATTCTATGTTATGGGTGTCTGGTTTCAGTGTGAGTGACCCAATGAATGAGACAGCCCTGCCTGAAACTGACATGAATGCAGTGTGGTTTGCTGAACGGCTGGGTGCTTGTTATGCAGGCAGACAGCCAATCAGGCTCACAGGCATTCAGGCTATTCACTTCCAACCAGACACATTCCTTGTTATGGGTGTATGGATGGAAGTGAATAGCCTGAATGCCTGTGAGCCTGATTGGCTGCCTGCCTGCATGAATGCCCTTCTGTGTGATTGGCTGACTGAGCCTGTCTCAGGCAGACTTGAATGAGGCACAGATGTATATATCTGGGGACCTCTAACTTCCCAATTTGTTCAGAAGCTGAAGTTGAAACTTGAAGCTGCTTATCCTTGTAGCCCAGCTGGAAGAAGAATTGTTGCTGGGGATGGAACAAGAAACAACAAGAAATCTAAAAGCTGTTGAGTCTGTCGAAGACTGATCCGAGAGAGGACCTGGCTAAGACCACCTGTTCCCGAACTACAAGGGAACATCGTGCAAAAGCTGATCTTCATTTGAGGTACCCTGGAAGCTAGTCCTGAAAGGCTGTCGACCGGAGAAGGGGTTCACCGAGAAACTAGAAGTAAAGCACCAGGACATCGAGGACATTGCCGTGGATCAGGGTTCGGAGGATTTCCGTAAACCGCTGGAAGCCAGTCGAGTCGTGTTGCCCAGAAGCGGGGACAGTTTGACGCTGTGCTGCTTGACGACCAGAGCCGTAACGATTCAAGTTGCCTAAGAACATTGAACGAAGGGCTCCCTTGCCATCACCGTCGACCGCATTTCCCGCTGGAGAAAGTTGATGCGGTCGGCTACTGAGGAAAGTCCGCTGATGGGTTTCCCGCCACCAGAAACCAACAAAGACGTCTCAAGGACACTGACAAAGTAAAGATCCGAAGTCCAGCCCATGGTAGAGTCCCGATCGCCAAAGCTATCCTGAGGTGCGTGCTGCGGCTGCAGCACCAACAGGCCAGAGGGCCGCTGAAGCATCTCCTGACGCCCACTGCTGGGTCTACATCCATCACTGAGTCTTCTTTGCGGCACCAAACTCTTTTCATCGAGGTGGACCGCATGCCTCTTCTTCACAGGACTTCCATGATCCATCGTCGAAGAGCACCGCAAAGGTCGAAGTTGCAGTCTCGACACAAGTGTTCACCTTACTTTGAGGAATCTCGACGCCCCCTGGCTCCTGCTTTAAAGGGAGACCACCCTCGAGGGATCCGTTGACGACCCGTCAAAGAAACTCTTCTATCTCAACTACATTTGTGTGGTTTAACATTTTAACCAGGAACCAAGACTATTTAACCATAAATGTACTGGGCTTGTTAATATTATTTATTACAGGTTTCCCCACGTTTGGGGGGATCCTCTCTCAGAACCTCATCTTAGTAGTGAAAAAGAACTGTGTTGGCACATAACATAGCGTGTGGACATTCCTTTGTGGGGGCTTGGGGAGTACATTGTACTTAAGAACCAGCCTGCACCACCTCCTGAGCCTTGGTTTCTTGTCCAAGCTACCAAATAGAGAACGTTGGCTGGTGTTCTTTGTGCTTCTACTCTGCCATATAGAGGGCAGGAATACAGATCCCTTCCCCATGCCCCCTCCAGTCTTTACAAACAAACACAAAGATAAAACCTGCAATACAGAGTTAATAGACTTGTCTAGGAACAATGATGAGGCGACCCAGCTAGCACTGTTAACATCAACTATTTAATCTTTGAACAGAACCCTCAAAAAAAGATCGATTCCACAGCTAAATCACCCAAAGTTGATCAAGTAAGTAAAATAAAAAATATACCAAAAACGGCTGCCAGGAAAGTCACTGTGGCGCGTTGTTTCAGAAGACCAGATTGCTTCTACCTCTCTTTTCAGTCACCAAGCAAAAAACACTCCGAGCAATGCAAATAACATGATGAACACCAGTGCAGCAAGTGACCGACTTCATCAATCTGCAGAAGATGAAAATTCTGAAGATCAATTGCTTCAACTTTCAACATATGATGAGACCCACCCAGATGAACTTTTGGAGTTGGGCTTGATCGGGGCCCCCTTCTGTCCCCACCCACAGAAAACATTTAATTGTTAAACCCACTCTAGCCGCTAGCATCAAATTTCTAGGCATACGAGTTAGCATTGTGTTTGTCTCATTTTCAATTCCAAACAGGACTAGCAATGGTGACAGCTTTCTAGTGATACCATCTACGGCCTGAATCCAGCCCAGGACCTCCTTCCAAAACATTTGCACCCTTGCACATCCCCACCATTGATGTAAATAATCGCTTGTTTCACCACACCCTCTCCAACAGAGCGGTATAGTGCCCGGAAACATTTTTTCGATAGCCGTTGTGGAGTAAGATGCCATCTCATTAAACGCCTTCCATTGTGCATTTTGTATTGCATAGATATAGATGTGCTCCATACCAGCTTGTATATTAGTCTACATGTCTGGTTGGTTCTGCAGTTCTAACTCCGCTTCCCATTTTTTCTGAGTGCTGGGTTGTGGAAGATGGCCCCTGGTGAGCAACGAGCTATACAAACGGGCAATCAAACCCCTTCTACCCTGGTGTTCACTTAGTGTGCGCTTGAATGCTGTAAGGGGGTCTTCGTAGGGAGTCTCCGCAACATGGGTCTCGCAATGCGCTCCTTAGCTGTAGGTAGAGTAATGGTGCTATTGTGGTGCCATGTTGTGCATCCTCTAACTGCTTTTGTGATATAGGTGCCCTCCCTCCACATCTGCACTGCTCTTACCAAACCCTCCTCGTACTTGGGCTGAAAATTGGTCTCAAATGGGGGGAGCCCATATGCAGCTGGGGGTGGGGGGGGCGGCCAGGATGTTACTCCCTTCATAATGTGGATGAGGCGCCATAGGGACCACAATACTTCTAAGACTGGGTGCTCGCACATTTTACGTGGTATAGTTCGATATGGGACCCACAGCCATTCGCCTAGGGTGACGGATATAAATAGGTAATTCTCCAAAACCACCCATTGCTTCTCTGAGTTTTCCCACAAATGGCATGCAAGGATACAGAATTGGGAGGCCCTGTAGTATTCAAAAAGATCTGGGTATCCGATGGCCCCCGCCTTTCTTTTGGCAAAGTCAAGGTCGCGTATGAGATCCAGGGTTTCAGGTCTGCCCATAAATATGCCAAAAGGGACCGCTTGACCTCTGCATGAGGCTTCAGGGACAACGACTGGGAGAGATTGAAAGAGAAACAAAAATCTGGGGAGTATGATCATCTTAATGGACGTATACCTAGCAGCCCAGGAGAGCGCCAACTTGGACCATCTCTCTAAATCTGCTTTTATGGTACTTCGGCGGGGTCTGTAATTTGCTTCGAATAGGTTGGCTAAATTTTTCGTGATCTCTACACCCAACTATCTTATTCCCTCTGTCTGGAATTGGAAGCCCCACTCTGCTACAAGTTGAGCTGGGAGGGTTGCGTTTGGCTGGAGTGTTAGTGCTAATGTTTTGTTTAGGTTTGCATGAAATCCTGATAGTATACCATATTCTCTCAAGGATGCAAAAAAACGGGTATTGACTCCAGCGGATGGGAGATTGTATTGCTCTCCCTCAAAAGTGCACGGAACAACCATAAATCATCAATGCAATTATAGAGCAAATACTTTGAACGTAGACAGACACAATAACTCTCAGCCACGCACTCTTAGAAGATAATCAGCTCTTATACGGCTATTTATTCAAATCTTAGAAGTATATAGAAATAACTCTCAAAAATAATATGGACATAGATCACAGAAGAAGTAAAGAAGTCAAAAGGAAATACATCACCGTGAGCGTAACAGGATTCCTCATCTCGTCCACAAGCGGCTGGAAGACCCCGGGAACAGCCAGGCCGAGAGCACCACAGCTCACAGGAGGGCCGGACGGAAGCGTCCTTCTCCGGCTGAAGTCTCACCTGACCACCTCCGGGCGTCCGCATATATACACACTCCACAAAGGGGAGTCAATTCTCGAACCTTCTGGAAATTGCACTTGCGCAGTTGTGGAACAGCCGTTGGTTGCCAGCTGGGTCAATCGAGTGCTCCCCCCAAGAAGCGCAGGGCTTCCCTTCTCTAAAAACACGCTTCACGGAGAACAGTAGCAAACCATAACAAAGTTAGCTTTCCCAGCAGAAATGTCCTTGACGCACACCAGGTTTGGAAAGCATGTTTTTCTCGACACCGTGAATCTAACACTCAGCAAAATGTGTGCCGCTTTACACTGCGGCATGAAGTAAATATCCATCATGGCTCAGACCGCTCCCAGAATGCATTGCTCACCAGCGCCATTTTAGATCAAGCATAACAAAGATATAGGTCAGAATGTCATCCGCGAATAGCGCTAACTTATACTCCCCCCCTCCCCCCCCTCTCTATCCCATGAATTTGGGGATTTGTCCTAATTGCCTGCGTGAAGGGCTCCACCACTAGAGCGTACAAAAGGGGAGACAAAGGGCAGCCCTGTCCTGTGCCTTGTGTTAGGCTAAAAAGGCCTGAGGCCACTCCATTGACCAAGACTTTGGCAGAGGCGTTGCGTTATAGTGCCAGAGCGCCCAATATCCATGATTTGCCCAGTCTCACCCACTTCATTACCACGTGGACAAAAGACCATTCGACTGTCGAACGCCTTCTCCACGTCGATGGACATTAAAATGGGGCAGTCTTCTCTCTCATCAATGGTGCCAATGAGATCAAGGGTTTTGCAGACGTTGTCCGCGCCTTGCCTGACTTTTACATGGCCGACTTGGTAGGTTTGCACTAGCTGAGTTAGGATTTGGGCCAAACGGTTGGCAAGAATGCTCGCATAAATCTTTGCATCCACATTTATAAGCGAGATTGGGTGGTATGATGCGCATTCCATGGTATCCTTACCTTCCTTGGGTATTACTACGATTCTTCATTCGGTGAATGATGGTGGGGCTTGACTCGTTTCTAGGATTAAGTTAAAAAGCTTCAGTAAATTGTTTTTTATAGAAGGCTGGTGTGTACCTGTCTTGTCCAGGTGCAGAACCTGCTTTCATCGTTGAGATAGTTGTTTGGATTTCTTCGGTCGTGATAGGGCCGTTAAACATGTCCAGGTGTGTTTGGGGTATTGGTACACAGGGGAATTTTCACAAATACTGCTCAATTTCGGCTTCTGTTCCCTCCCCTTCCGCTGTATATTGGGAGGTGTAGAATCTCAGAAAGCGATCTGTGATTTCACAGGGGTTCGATACATTTAGTCCCAATTCATTTTTAATTTTCGAAACCGCCCTATCTGCCCTTGGTTTTCGCAAGCGGATGGCTAACCTGGTGTGGGCTTTATATCGTTTTCCAAAAAATGTCAGTTTTAGATATCGCAATTGCGTCAGTGCTTTGCCCTAAATGTCCCTCAATTCCTTTCGAAGCTCCCCAATTTGTGCTAAGATTTCAACCCCGTCCGCAGGGTGTGCTCTTTCTCTCTTTTTAACCTAATACTATTTCTGCGCGCCCCCTTCACTAGCAGGACACGCCGAAATTGTGGCTTTCGCTGCCCCCCCACACTGCGTTTAGTTGTAGTTCACCTGTGTTGTTTGTTGCAAAGTAATCTTTTATTGCATCTGTGAGGGTAACTTTAAATAGTGGGTCCTTGTAGAGGGTGTCGTTGCAGGTCCATCTACGCTCTGTGCAATGGAGTCCAAGGTCCAATTCCAGTGTACATAGTTCATGGTCTGTCCAGGCCACTATCTCAATAGATGCACTTGAAATTAGAACCCCAGTCTCCGATTCCACCAACATGTAGTCAATCTGCGAATAGGTGAGATGGGGGTCGGGTAAAAAGTAAAAGCCTTCTCCTTTGGGTGCATTGGGCGCCAGGTGTCTATTAAGTGGTTCACTCGTAGTTGACCAAGAAACTGTTCCCCCAGTGAGCTACTTTGCCAGTGCACATCTTGTCTCATGGAATCCCAATCTAAACTTGGGTCTTCTATAATATTAAAATACCCGCCACATACCAGTGTGCCTTCTATCCAACCATCTAGGAAGTTAGAGGGACTTGCTGAAATGTGTTTGGTTCTGATTGAGGGCGTAAACTGAACAAAGGGTGACTGCAGGATCTTATCCTTCCTTTTTAGGACTAGGAACCTCCCTTCCTCTGCCCAGTTTATTTTCTCTATATGCAGGCCCACCGATTTCCTCTATATAATTCCAAATCCCCCCACCCCACCGAGCTCCCCTCTTCAGAACTCTGGAAGACCATAATCTACCACCTATTTCCCTACTTACGATCTTAAATTCTTTGCCTTGGGCAAACTTAAATTCTTGCACAAATAAAACATCTAGCTTAGAAAGTTTAAATTTCCTAGCTAGCATAGAGCGCTTTTGCAGGGAATTGAGGCCTTTGACGTTGAGGGACCCACATTTTATTCCATTGGGCAGTGCCATGTTGGTGTAGTAGATGTCGCGTGGTGACCCGGACAGGGTGCACTGTCTCAAAGTGACCGATTGACCCATGCGCATGGAGTGTTGCTGACTGAAAGATGTGTGAGGGTGTATTTGTGTAACTTTAGTGATATTCAAATGCGTTCCCTGTCCCCCCTGATGCATAACCCCCTGCACCCTTCATAAAAGCCATCTTGGGCATTTCTTGAAAACTGAGATGCCCTTAAACCTTTAAGTGCAATGGTTATTTCCCCCCAGTGCCAAGGCCTTTTTTGGTAATTTCGGTATGTGGCCATTCAATGCCTTGTAACTTTTTTGTTACATGAGATATCTCGGCCAAATTCGGCTCCTTTTTTTCCCCCATGTAGGCGGTTGTAACGCCACCCAGGAATCCTAGGTTACTGTAGAGGGTTGAGAGAAAATAACCAAAAAGGCCGAAAATGTTGTGTTTTTTCAAACAATGACAATAAAATGATGTACAAAGAAGCCTGCATTTTTTTTCCTTGTAAGAGCTAGGAACAAATGGTTTGCTGTGCTGAATTCCCCAATTTCCTGGCTTTCAAGAACAGGTTGAGTGGAAACGAAAAAACATTATTTTGATGTGGTCATCAACCGTTTTGTGAGAGGTAGGCGATTTTGGCCATTTTTGCCAATTGGACATGCATGGACGGAATGGAAGAAAAGGGTAGGAAAGCCTAATTGGAGGACAGACGGGCATACATTTCTGAAAAGTAGACACAATTCCAAGTTTAGGACGGGGTGATTTGCGCAGGCCGGGCAACAACTAGGTAGGGGAAAATGCCATAGATTGGGGGGAAAAGCAGGAAAATGACCGAAAAAACGGTATGTGGTGGACATGGTTGGCTTGGTACGGCAATGGCTTCTATGAATTTTGAGAAAAACGATGCTCCGCAACATTCCCCCAACTCTTGCAGTTAGAAATGCACACATTTTGTGTACTGTTTCACAAAATAGGCAATACCACAAGTCAAACACTGAGCCATGGTACACAGGGGTTTTATGCTTACGGCCTGAACAGACGTACTTAGCAAGTGTAAATCAGAAAAATCAATGTGGTGAGGAATGGCAAGCATACATTTTTTAAAAGAGCACAGGCAGACCTTTTCAAGGGTATGGGACTTGTGCAGGTTACAAAAGTGTATGGTTCCTAAAGCGGCGACTACATGTAGGGCACATTTGGGAAATTAAAGGGTTGTGTGACAAAGGGGACGAGCAAATGGGTCAAAACGTTATGAAAACCACACAAACACAACAAATGTCATACCTTCCCGCATTCCCACACGTGTCCTGATGAAAACGGTACCTTACATGTGTGGGTGAACCTACCTGGGTGCCAAGGAGAAAGCCTAAAATACCCCTACCCCCGAGTCTGTTCTGACAGCTGAATTTCACACTTTCCAGACTGGCACACCATACAGATATGGGCCTAGGGTGTCCAAGCCACCAAGGAAAACAGGGTACCCCATGCATTTCCGAAAAGAGGACACCCGTGGGAATCCGCAGAGTTCTGACTTGCGCAAATCGGGCCAGAATTTATTACCCAGAAACCCTGGCAAAGTCCGAAATGTGGCCAAAAAAACACATTTTCCGCACATTTCACTCGGCTCACCCACCAAAACACGCCGCCAACAGCACATGGCCTACCGTCCCGCATTCCCACAGGTGTCCCGATGAAAACGGTACCTCACGTTTGTGGGTGCACCTACCTGGGCGCCAAAGGGAAAGCCTAAAAGACCAATACCCCCAAGTCTGTTCCGACAGCTGAATTTCACAATTTTTCCAGACGGGCACACCATACATATATGGTGTCCAAGCCACCAAGGAAAACTCGGAACACCATGCATTTCTGAAAAGAGGACACCCGTGGGAATGCATAGAGGTACGACTTGTGCAAAGCGGCCCAGAATTTATTAACCACAATCCCCGACAAAGTGTGATATTTGGGAGGGAAAAAAAGGAATTTTCACTTTGTCGGGGATTCTGGGTAACACATTCTGGGCCGCTTCGCACAAGTCAGATCTCTATGCATTCCCACAGGTGTCCTCTTTTGGGAAATGCATGGGGTTCCCTGTTTTCCTTGCTGGCTTCAAACCCTAGGCCCAAATCTGTAGGTTGCCCACATGAACAAAATGTGCTTTGCCGAAAGGCTTGGGGTTAGCAGTGGGTTACCCTTTTCCTTTTGCGCCCCGGTAGGTGCCTGGCAAGAGACCGATGACTTGAGTGCAGAGTATGAGTGTGTATTAAGTCACTTCAGAAAACTGCAACATAAGAGCACTAAGCACCACTTTAAGCCGAAACATTTTTGACACAGAAGTTGCAGAACAAAAACGAAATGATTAGAAAAAGGAAACAATTATATAAAAATTGGAAAACCTGCCACAGAGCTACAATATACCAGAGAGAAGCAGAACAAATGCTGCTATCTCTAGCAGTGCAAAATACCAGAATTTGTGGACCTTACTGAATGGTAAGAACTTTACCAACTGTCCACTGCAACTGAATCCGATACCTGAAAATCAATGGGTGGCACATTTTAGTAAACTATTTGGAAAGTCCAACAATCCAGATAATGTCCCCCAGAGTGAAGAACGAAGGCAGTGGAATATCCACTTCGACAGAGACAAAATGATATCCATAATCATGAGGGCAAGCAAGCCACGGGCGCCAGGCCCAGATGGCCTGACGAACTAAATGCTAAAAGCTGCCCCAGAAGCGTGGGTGAATTTATTTTCAAACCCTATTCCAGAGGATCCCTTTGACAGGCAGGGTCTCGACGTCTTGAAGCAGGCGATAGTGGTGCCCGTTTTTAAGAGAGGCTACCAGGCTGACCCCTAAAACTACCGCCCGATCGCACTATTAGACGTCTTGGACAAAGTATTTACGACAGCGCTACAGAATCGGCTAAATGAGTTGCCGATCAAAACGGAAGCCTTTCACCCCTGCCAAACAGGGTTTGTAAGAAGAGTTGGATGCAACCTAAACCTCCTACGGGTGAGCTTATTAAAAATGCAGACCTTGAGGGGCGACTGCAAGACCTACATGGCATACATCAATCTGGAACATGCTTTCGATTGCATCTGCAGAGAGCTACTATGGAAGAAAATTACCATGCTGTGTTTCCCATGCGACTTGTTGTCTACCATTAATGACTTGTATAGAGGGACCACATTTCAAATTAAGCCTGACCAACAGGGGTACTCGACCACGAAGATCCATACTGTCAAAAGCCTGAAGCAGGGATGCCCTTTGGCCTCCATGCTATTTAATATCTTTATTGCGGATGTGCAGCATATTCTAGATCCACTACCCTCCTGCTCCCTGAAGATCAATGATAGGGGGGCTCCTATACGCCGACGATCTAGTCATTCTAGACAGAACACTGATCGGCCTCAAAGAAAACTAGACACCCTCCAACTCTATATGGACCAAAATGGCTTGAAAATAGGGGAGGCTGCAAATCGAGACCACCAAGTTGGATCGTAAGTGGGAATCAGATCATACCAGTGCCCTCTATAAAATACCTAGGCACCATAATACGCGCGAGCGAGACCCCATGGAGAGAACAACTAGAGGGCAAACTAAACCAGTTAATTACACAAGGAGCCTTGATTGGCCGAAAAGCCAGCAAGTTTTCTCTCCTACCGATTATAAAGTGTTATAATCAAAAAGGGACCCAGGCCCTCACATATGCTGCAGAAGCATGTATGGGCTTACCATGGGAAATTGGAGAGCTTTGAGGGACGCGTCTGGAGAAAGGTGTTGCGCCTCCCCAACGCTGTCCCGATCGCCATTATGAGACATGAGGTTGGCCTCCTATCCTTGCATGCGAGAGTGGTTTGAAAATCACTGCTACTCTTCAGAAAATTGAACATCCCTGACTGTCCCGTGCACTTCAAGATTCTTATAAACCAACCACACCACACCGGACCGGCCAGTTCATTTGTGGCTCAAGAGATGTAGACACACCTTGCTAAATCTAGGCATATCAATTGATGTCCTCTGCAGAAATCCAACACTTGTGAAAAAACACGCTGAGCTGATGACTGGAGAGTAATGGAAGAAAAAAGAGCTAATTCCAAAGTGCATACGCTCTCAAACAATCTCTGTTCGTTACCCAACCTAATTCCACAGTACCTGTGGAGGTTCCAAAGTGCGAAATACAGAGATCTGTTTCTTAGATTTAGATTGAACCTAATACACACTAAGGTCACCATACGAAGATATGGTGTGGAAATGAGAAATTATAAATGCAGACCGTGTAGCACTCGAGCAGAAACCCTAAAACATCTAATCCTGTTTTTTCCCGAGCTGAAATTGAAGAGAACATTATATCTTTGCAACCGACGCCAGAGCATTGCGGGAGACCTTATACAGTGGTGAAAACAAGGGCCTGTAAGCGATATTCAATCAACACTACAGCTAAGTCAATGCCTAGTCTGGGATGCTGAGGAAAACCCTTATTGATGTATTTTTATGTGCAGTTCAGTATTCTGGATGACAACCCTTGTATAACACCCCCCTCTTAGAATCCCCCTGACCCCACTGAGCCAAGAAGAAGGTTTGTTTTGCAAATTAAAAGGTTTATTTGAAAAATTAAACAATATATATATATATCACACTTTATAATAAATTAATATCTGATAGTACACTTAGACATATGATGTTGATCAACAATGGGTAATCTGGCACTAGCACACTTCTTTACAATCAATGAGGAGTTAGTATAGGATGGATAAAGTAGCAAAAATACTTTTATGGTTTCAAGGGAAAAGCAATGAGGAACAAAATGCAGTACAGAAATACTTGATATGATTTTAGCAAAAGATAAGATAATCACTTTTTCTCTGGCAATTTACCCCCCTCCCCTATGCAATGTAAGAAATGGAAGGAGATGGAAAGAGGAGAACACAGTTCTCAGGAATGCAATCAAATACAATACGAAATTCAGTTCCCCCCCAGCCAGCTTAGAGGAAACGGGTAGGAGTTTGAAACACAGGCCCAAAATGCTTTTTAATTGTGATGGCAATGGATGGGAAAATGTGCCAAATGATTTTAATTCCCTCTAGAGATTCAGGGTGAGTGGGAGATGCGTGTTGGTATTAGTTCAGGCTCACTTTAGCAATGCTCTATGATTTATTACCAAGTTGCAACGGATTTTAACAAAAGAAAGAATGGAGCTGCTATTTTGACAAGTGGAGAAATTGAGCCAAAATCGCAAATCGCGTTAAATTTCGCGAGTGCGTAAATCGTGATTGCGGAAGAAAAGGATTAGGAAGGCTTGTTGGAAAGCTTAGATTCTAAGCTTTCAGAGGAAAGTTAAATCTCGTTCCTAGCCCAAACGGTTCCAGAGATATGGACGATTAAATAAAGGTAGTTTTTCGGATTTAAAGTAAACTCAAAATGACAGGTGACAGCTTGCAGCTGCAGAATTGACAGGTGACAGTTGTGCAGCTTTAAAAATGACAGATGACACGATTTCTAGGAGGCAGTTCTACTTAGGTTAAAATAGTTTGGATTAGATTATTTTAACTAAGAGATTGGTTCTGCACAGTTCTGCTAGGTACTTACAATATAAATTTGAACTAGGCCTCGTCACGGATCTGGTCAACACGTCCGGCTGCGGTTCTGTCTGCTCGGCGGGTCAATCAGGCACCGGTTCTGCTCACAGCAATCTGGGTCAGCTCTGCTCTGCTGGTCTAGCCTCTCTGGATTCTGGATGTAACACTGCTTTCTGGGTACTGCTACAGGTTCTTGCAAAAATTCTCGGCAAAACTTCAAACAGCTCGCCCGGCTGTTGTATAGTTTGGTTAGTTTTGAGGCCTGCTGAAGAGGATTCAGCTGGTGGATTCAGGCCTCTCTGCTACAAATTCTGGAGTTAATTTCTGCTACAGGTTCTGGAGATTGATGGATTTGAAGTCTGGATCTCTGGATGTGAAGTCGTCGGTCAGCATGCTCCGCAGCAAATGGAATTGAATCTCTCTACCTGTCCCAGCAGTCTCTTTTTGTGTGTTTTGGAAAGTGGGTGTGTGCGTTGGTCATAACTAAACCTGCCCCTCTCACTTATCATTGGCCAATTCCTCCTCTCTTCCTTGATTGGGGGAAGGAAATGTGAGTCCGAGTGATGCTGTAGGTTTTATGGTCAGAGGAACCTCATCTTGTCAGATTGCACACAAATCTATTTCTGACCCAAATACATATTTATCTATGTACCATTTTTCTAATATTATAGGTCCAGTTAACATATTTTCTGTAGCACCAAACCATCCGATCCCTGTCTTTGTACAATGTCGTGTCCACTGATAACAGAATTCTCCCTTTTTCATCCAGATAACGACCTCTAAACCTTTCCAGCTTTTACACAAACGTGCACCAGGGATATGGGTCACAGATGATAGTGTCAGATTTTTAACATGCATACATTTGGAGTGACAACCTTTTTTTCCGCTACTATCCCCAGGAACATACCCAGGGTCCTAACACCCCTTAAAATGTGCACAGAAAAATCACAAGAATAATGGTATTATTTATATAATTTTGACCAGTCCGCACTATGAGTTATCTATCTTTTTAAAATTATGCCCTGGTCAAAAAGGGGTGTGGCTTCCCCCATCACATGGTGGAATAACTGGTTTATCCACTTCCCCCAAGCCAGCTTGTTCACAGAGGCACAGCTGCCCCCCAGTTTCTCCCAAGAGGAAGCTATTTTACGACGCCCCCAATATAACATTTGCCTGAGTCCAGGACAGGCCTAATCTAATCAGAGAGGTGATAACTCCTTTTGGCAAGGGGAAGAGTGGCTGAGCAGGTTTCAACTCCTGTCGGGGGTAGTTGTCGGGCAGAATCCAGTTTCATTAAGCCAGGTTTCAGCTAAATGTCACCTTTTGTTCCCAGTTTAAATCACTTACAATTTTTACATATAAATTAAATAATTACTTCCTTCAAGTCATTTCAGAATATAGTTTTACATTGTATCCACCTCTTAGCAAGTCTTTCCTTGGTCTGGTTTTGTTTCATTTGTTCAGTTTTACACAAAAGTCTGGTGGTTTTAAAACGCCGGCTTTCTGATAGTGGCGAGTACTGGTAATGCAACCATTTTTGGGATTAAGAAAATGAATTCCCCACAGTTCTGAGTTGCTTTTTTGGCAATCAGCATTGCCATTCCCAATGGTTTCAGGCTACTGTGTGTGTAGCCCAATGGGGTTTTAGGCAGTGCCCTCCTGTGCTCACAACATAGGCAAAAATGGGTGGCAGCCTATTCTTCACGTTTTCCCTGTACATTCTCTGGGGAGTTCTTGCCATCATGATGTTTTCCATGCCAGTACTGCACAGTTTTATGGTAGGGCTTGCATGCATGGGTAAAAACATCCCACAGGCCTGACTTGTGTCCTGGTAAAATTCTTAGAGATTATTTTCCTCCAAAAATTCAAAGACCCGGATCAACCTAGATTCAATAGAGAAGCCCCTGCGTACTTGAGCAGTTTGCTGTAACAACGCGCCTTAATGGACTTAAATCCCCATATTCATCCTTTTTTGACTTTATGTACACAACTGCTCACTTATCTGGTCTTTTTGCTTTGGTTTGCGGAATAAATGTTGACTTTTCTTCTTTTTATGATTATCCTTTAAACAACCTGATCTTGACTGAATGATTCACTGACAAAAGTTTGTAATTAACTAAATGCTTTAATAAAAAAGAATTAAAAAAAGAAAATACGAACTCTGTGGCATTCTTGACGATGCCCCAAAGAAGGAAACGCTCCTGCCCGTTAATGTGGTAGTGAAAACCCCGGTATTGGAAGTATGGGAAAAACATGTATCTTTTTCTGCAGTGGACAGTGACCTGCCGCTTTACCTCAAAGCCTGGTGGTTCAGACCATGACAGCCTGGTGGTTCAGACCCCTTCCTTTCCGTCCCTTCCACCGGATGGGGAGAGTAAGATGTTTGATGTGTGGTGCAAGAAGGTATTTGCGTCAGGCCATCTAGCAGTGCGGGCTGTGCATGTCTCTTGTGCAATGGTGAAATTCTTCTTTTGCCTCTAGTCGTCACTAGCCAATGCGGTAGCGTACATCTCGGAGAGAGTGATAAGGAATGGGATTTTGTCCTTAGTCTCGGGTAGGAAGGAGACAGATGCTGCAATCTGGACTGGACACAGCAGACTGGTCCATGGCCACTAGCACGGGGGCTGGACACCATTCTTGGCTACTTAAGTCAGGTTTTGTAGCCGACATTCAGATGAGACTTTTAGGCATGCCTTTTGATGTGCAGAGCCTTTTTGGAGCTAAGGCTAACGACTACTTTCAGAAGGTATAGTGGTCTAAGGCGACTGCTAAGTCTTTAGCGCTTGCAGTGCAGCAGCCTTTCACGCAGTCTTCTTCTCTGGCAGGGGTTTTCATCCCTTTCCCACCTTTGCCCAGAGGGGCTTTGGACAAGCTGCCCCATGGAGGCGCTAAGGCAGGCCCTTCCCAAGAGGTAGAGGTAGTAGGGGTACCCAGAGGGGACGTGTTGGTGACAGCTTGTTTCCTCCCTTAGGGCGCCAAACCTCTGGGATGGCCTTCATCACTCGTCACCAGTGGGAGGGTGACTTTCCTTGTTCAGCATGGAATGGTCAGAGACCACGTCCGACACTTGGGCCCGGCAGGCCATCCATCAGGGTTATTGCCTTCCGTTCCTCCAGCACCCACTGGACCACGGTCCCCTGGCCAAGCCCTTGTGCCCAGATCCCATCCTCCTAGAGGACGTCCATCAACTTCTGGCAAAAAGTGCGAACAAACTGGTTCTGCGCTCAGAATTATATGATATGATAGGTTATTTATAACACGCTTGATAACCAGAGGTTTCTAAGCGCGGACCCAGGGATCGAACCTGTGGTGCTCTGTGTTGTTGTGCTTCCAAGTCGAGCATGTTGCCCCTTGAGCTATCCTCCCGAGACAATGAGGACGTGGGTGGTATTCCACCTATTTTCTGGTGCTGAAAAAGGACGGAGGCTTGCGCCTCATTCTGGATCTGTGGCTGCTGAACTTGTTCTTACTCATGGACAAGTTCAAGATCCTGCAAGCCCTCGATATGCTGACTGGTTGGTTTCCCTATATCTTCAGAATGCCTACTTCCATGCCAATTCATCTAAACCAGTGGGTTCTGAGGTTCGTAGTGGGCTAGCCACATTAGCAGTTCAAGATCTGGCCGTTCGGTCTTTTGTCGGCACCGAAGGTTTTCACCAAACTGCTGGCAGTGGTAGCAGCTTGCCTCAAGAGGGTGGGCATCCATGTCTTTCCCTACATGGACGACAGACTCGCCTGAGCTCGCTCACCAGAGCTAGTGTCGGAGCATCTGCTGCGCACATGCACTCTATTGCACGGTTTAAGCTTTACCCCGAACTTCAAAAGTCTCAGGTTCTGCCTTCCTATTCCCTAGGTATCGGGGCAGTCTTTAACACTCATTTGGGCAGGGCTTTCCCACCCGAGGATCAAGTGACGAACATCTTTCAGATGGCCAATGTCTCCAATCACAGGAACAGCTCTGTACCTCGGCCTTCCTGTGCTTTATGGGCCTCTTGCATCCTAGTGGTGTCGGAGGCGAGGCTGCGCATGAGATCACTTCAGTGGCTTCTCGGTTGCCAATGGTTGCAGTTCCAGGGCCACTTGTCAAACCTTCTACAGGTCTTCAGCAAGGTGGCCCAGGATCTCGCCTGGTGGGCTGTGCGAAACAACTTGGGGAGTGGTGTGTTGTTTTGTCACTCTTGGTTCCAGGTGACTGTGGTCGCAGACATATCTCTGACTGGCTGGAGCGCTCACCTGTCAGACCTGACAGTGGGTGGACTGTGGTCTCCCACTGAGTCTCGGTAACACATCAACTTGCTGAAGTTGAGGCTAACAGGCTGGTCCTGGTCGCTTTCCTCCCCTCTGTGAAATGCAAGACTGTGCTGATCCTGATACACAATGGAGTGGCTATGCCTGGGGTCCTTGCCTCTGTGCAGAGAAACAATGAGACTGTGGTTCTGGGCTCTGTGGAACAGGGTCTCCCTGATGGCAGCTCCTCTGGCTGGGTGAAAGAATGTTACAGCGAATGCCACGAGTGGGAGCTTTGTCAGGAAGTTCTAGAGGAGATCTTCAATTTTTAGGGAACTCCTCAAGTGGACCCCTTTGCTTCCACTGTCAACAGGAAGTGCAAGGTATTCTGCTCCAGGGAATTTCGTGGTCAGGGAGCTCTGGGGGACACACTGATGGTCAACCTCCTCTATTCGCTCCTGCTGATCTCCGTCATTCCACTGGTTCTCAGAAGATTGCGCCTGTTCGAAACCAGGATGATCCTGATCGCCCCAGACTGGGCCCGGAGAACGGGGTATGCAGAGTTACTGGGCATGTCCACCCGCTCTCCCTGGCGCCTTCCAAGGAGGGGTGGACTTGCTCTCCCAATCAGAGGGGCGGCTCCTCCATCCGAACGTCAGTAGCCTAAACCTTCATACTTGGCTACTGAGAGGCTGCGATACGACGAGTGGGACTTGTCAGATGGCGTCTTCAGAGGCCCGCTACGAAAACCATTTATGCCTGCAGGTGGCATACATTTTCAATTTAGTGCCGGGAGAGAGACCTGGATCCTTTATTCTGTCCTGTGTTGGATTTTCTGCTTTCTCTGGCCCAAGCAGGCCTGCAGGTTGGCACTGGGAAGGATTACCTCATCCCTATTTGTGTGGTCAAAATGTCTTCAGAACAGGGCTCTTTTTTCACAATCCTCACTGTTATGCAGTTCTTGCTAGGTTTGTGTAACCAGTTTCCTCCCTGCCAGTTTGTGGTTCCGGTGTGGGATTAGATTTGAGTTTTAACATTTCTTATTGGTGCTCCATTTATGCCCCTTCATTCCTGTTCTATTAGATTATTCACCCTTAAGGTGATTTTCCTGGTTATGTTATCAACATTTATAGAGCGCAGCATAAGGCCGAACGCATCTTGGTGCTAAACGCTAAGCAGGAGGCGGCCGAAACAGACATCAGACAGTCTGAGTTGTAAGAGAAAGGTTTTTAAGGACCTCTGAAAAACCAAATAATTCTCAGTGATCTGCAATGGAGGAAGATCATTCCATAATTTTGCTGCAGTCACTGAAAAAGTGCTGCCCCAATCCAAGAGAGCATAAAACGGGGTATTTGAATGAGAGGCGAATCCCGTGAACGGAGTGAATGGCTGGTTACATATGGGCAGAATTTAAATTGGGGGTATTCTGCACCAATCCCATAAAAGGCATGATGGCCTATGCACAGGGATTTGAACGGAATCAGCTTGGCTACAGGGAGCTAGTGCAAAGAGTGAAGAAAAGGAAAGATATGGGTTCCAAAAGGAGACAGTCACGACCCCCGCTGCAAGGTTCTGAAAAATATGAAGGCGACGAATTAGATAAATAGGTTGAGACAAAAATAAAATTGTAATAATCCGTCTTACTAAGGAGCAAAGAAGTGATCAAAGGTGCGTGTAAGTGAAATGGAAGAAAATGTAGGACCTCACACAACACCTTTAATTGAAGGTGACCAGATTGGCAAATACCACCCATCTGTGCTTCAGTAGATAGTGAAGCAGAAATCTTAAAACATAGATGTTAACCACAGGAACCAGAGTGGGAAACGGATCATGCACCGAAGGCCAGAAATCTGCAGTCCAAAGAGAGGCAGCTGCGGAGGGACACATAACCGGCACCCAAGTCTTTTCCCAGTTGAACATAAGCTAATTATCACTCATCCACCATCGCAATGAGTCCAAGAAACCCCTAGGCTGACATGCAGTGTCCGGCCGAGCAAGATTAAGCTGCACAATAATTTGCGTGCCATCAGCATAGGAGTAGCAAAGGAGGCCGTGGAAGGGGATCAGATTGACTAACTGTTGAATATATATGTTTAACAAAACAGGGGACAGGGCTGAGCCGTGTGGGAACCCAAAGGACAAATCAACCCAGAGAAGAGTGAAAAGGGGGACAAAGGGATTGTGCACGATCAGTGAGAAGCGATTTTAACCCAGATAGCACTGAATAAGAGATACCCGCCGTGGCCAGTCAATGAAGCAAGATGGAGTGGTCAACGGTATTGTTAGGGAGAATTCTCTGTTTAGGCTGAATTTCCCTACCTAGTGAGTCCCCCAGCAGCTTTGCTGGATTTCTGGGGTTTAATTTTTTTCTCCTGCCAAGAGTGAGACTCTTTTACCCTCACTCTTGGACATGTTGAAGTGTGTTATCTTGGACAAACCTTGTGTTGAATGGGCTATGGGGTCTTTTACTCCATAGGGCCTCATGTATTTTTGTGATGTGGGTCACACAGCACCCTCTGTGCCGTGACCCAGGGGTGTCCTAGGGACTCCCCAACATAGACTCCATACCCTGGGACTGACTACTGTCTCCCAGGGCATGTAAAGTCACCAAAGACTTTGCTAGTCTTGAATCCTGAACAGAACCAGTACAAACCATCATATTGTGGACGTACTGGCTGGGGCAATTCGATTGCCCCAGGGTCTGTTAGTCGAGGGGGCACGTCTCCGTCCCCCCTGATCGAGTTTTGGCTGGTGGCAGTGGAAACTACTTTTTATATTCGACCGCGAATATTTCCCTATGGGATTTCCCATTGTTTTAGGCTAACACATTTAATTATTTATTTACGGTAGCCTTAAACATACCGCCGGTTTATATATTTATTTTTATAACTCCGGTTGGGACTTTTTGCCAAAACTTGATTCTAAAATGGCGTTGGTGTTCGCCTCTGTAACTCTGACCCAAAGTGGAGCCCTTTGTTCCACTTTTGGCGGGCTTCTCCACAGAAGCCCTCCAAAGTGGTGCCACTCTGTCTGGGGTACTTAGGAGGGGTGGAGGGGGATTTAGGCACCCTGGACTGAGTTACCTTGGTAACTCAAGTCGCACTCCGTCCTGATTGGCCCAAGTGGTGAGCCGCCCGGCTCACCACTTAGCATGTTTGAGTGACAGCTAGGCTGGGTGAATGGGGGCTTGTTGCATAAAAGCAGGGCTTTGGGGACTGGGACTTCAGAAGTCGCCACAGGACCAAGAATCCGACGAGGGAAGAGCTGAGCCGACCTGCTTCGACGACACCACCCGGTGGAGCCCTGCTGAACCGTCTCACCACTTTTTCCCGACGACCGAGGAGAACTCTTAACGGAGTGGCTCCTTCCCTTGACTGGTGGGGACAACCAGTTTTCGCCTTCTTTCCGTTCTTTGAGGTATCTCGTGGCCGCCTTGCCTGTGCCAAGCACCCCGGCATCCGGAATACCACACTTTACCCCCATACCGCGAAAGTCGGTACCAACCCTTTAACCGGAGGACTCCGCGGCTGGTTTCTTCCCGGGCAGTGCTACGACCTTTCTCTTCTGCTCTTCAGCGAGATATTCTTCTCCCCTGACCGACGTCGAGCCTTGCTGTCACTGCCTGGAACAACTGCCCCCGCTGGAGGATCCTTTCCGCTTAAGGTACTGTGTTCCGCCTGGCTTCCCTTGCTACCGACTGTACGGGGTAGATTTAGTCCCCGGCTTTCGAACCTGGGAGTGCCTGGGACACTTTGGCTAAACTTTCTGAGCCACTCTAAACTCTTTTTGACTCTTTGCAAGACTTTGAATCTCTAACTAACAGTGTGATCTTGGGCACATTTTCGCTCCGGCTACTCTAAGAGTGGGCCCTGCCTAGTGACTTTTGCTCACCTGTGACTTTATTCTTCTTTAAGCCTATTGCAAGTGTTCTGGACCTTAGAGTGGTGTGTCTAACCTATTTCTGCTTTTTCTCTCCCTTTCTTGGAAACTACTAGAGTGTCATCTAACGTTAAGCACTCACCTCTGTTTTAATTAAGTGGTGTTAACCTAGAGTTGTCTAGATAGGAGAAAGGATTGAATTTACTTTCATTATAACTGTGTTGGAGTGTTTTTACCATATTCGTTGTTAGAGTGTTTTTACTTATGTGTGTTTTTAAATAAATAACTATATTCTTTTGAAACCAAGCTCTGGTCAGTGTTTGCTTGTGCTATTGTGTTTTGGTACATATTGTGTATACTTTGCATACTGCCTAACTCTTCTTGAGAGAGGTCTGACTGCTCAGCCACAGCTACCAGGTAAATCTGGGTGGTGCGGACTGCTACCAAAGGGGTTTACTGCTCTACCTGTGGTCTTAAATCTTTTGCAGTGTTCCCCAAGGGAACTGCACAGGTTTCTGCCTAACACTGGTGTACAGCGGTGGGATTTGTATTGAGTATACATTTTATTGTGCTTTAGATACCTTAGTGCAACTAACCACAAAGCTTAGCACTGAAAAAGTAAAACCTCTAACATGTCAGTTATAGAAAGCTATAGTCAAGAGTCCCTTGCAGCCAAAACTGCTGATTGTTTAAGAGTGCTCTGTAAACATAAGGATCTCCTGACTAAGGGCAAGAAAATGGAGCTGATTGAAAGATTGTTAGCTAACCAAAGTCTGGGTGATGGTTCAGAGGAGCCTACCACTCCAGCAACTGTAGATGACAGTATTGAAGTTAACATGGAGCAAAATGTTGATGATTCTGAGGAAGAGTCAGAAGAGGAGGGTGAGGCTGGTGTAACTGTCCCCCCTAGGCCTCTGCCTGCTCTACCTGCTGTACCTACTGGACCTTTACCAGGTCCCACATTTAGTCCTCAGTACTTTGAACTGGAGAAAATGAAGCTAGAATTGGAGTATAAGAAACTTAATGCTCAAACTGACAAAGAACTAAGGCTAAGGGAAATGGAGCTCAAGTATGACTTAGAAATGAAGAAATTATCTGTTGAGAATGTTTCTCTCTCTGGCTCCTCTAGAAGTTCCAGTCCTAAAAGACCCCGGATGCCTAAAGAATTGGTTGGTATGTATGAGCCTAAGTTGGATGTGTTGGATTGGTTGTCTCTGTTTGAATATAATCATGGGCTCCAGAACATCACAGGAAATGACTTACTCACCTGGTTGTTCTCTAGGCTTCCCCCTGTTGCAACTGATGTGGTAATGGAGATGGGGGAGGAGGATAGGAAGGACTATGAATGTGTGAAACTAGCTTTGATAGCTAGGTTTGGGAAGACCCCTTCCCAGTATCTTAAGAGGTTTAGGAGCCTCAAAAAGCATGATGGTACCCCTTGGGCTACCTGGGTGAATGAATGTTTGAAAAACTTAGAGGGATGGATTAAGGGTTACAAGGTGAACACTTATGAAGGTATGAAGAATTTGTTTATGTTGGAGACTATTTATGATGCCTGCTCTCCTGAGCTCAGACAACACTTGGCTGATTCCAGGGAATTAGATTCCCGGAAACTAGCTAAGGCTGCTGACTTGTGGGTTGCCAACAGGGCCACTCACAAGGATTCTGGGGTAACTCAGAAGAAGGATGGGGAGAAACAGCCTAAAAAAGACTCCAAAGAGAATTCTAATAATTCCTATCCCAAAGAGGGCCCCAAACCACAAAATAACCAGGGTAAGCCACATGGGAAACCTAGTCAGGCTACTGTACCTTCTGGCCACAAGCCAGAAGGAGGTCAGAACAAGCCACCCTTCCAGAGAGCATTTGGACAATGCTATGTCTGTCAGGGTACTGACCATATCAAAGGAGATCCCAAGTGCAAGGGTAAACCTGCAGGGATCAGCACAGTCTCCTTAGCCTTCACTCCTGAGGATGAAGTACAGATGGCTAGTGCCCACTTTGAACTCTTTGCTGAAGAACCCTTGGGTCTTCAAGCAACTGTAAACTTAGAGCCTATGGGTCTGGTTAGTCCCCAGAATAGGGTTGTGTATAACTCCCTACCTGTTAACTCTAAGGTGTATTATGTGGACAGTGTTCTTGTCAATGGCCAGGATACTCCTGCCAGGAGAGACACTGGGGCCAGCAGGACAGTAGTGGATGAAAGCTTCTTTCAACCTGAGGATGTGGCCAAAGCACCCAAAGGTCCCACTAAGATGTCTGGAGGCCCTGTCCAAATGGTTCCTATTCTACCAGCCCTCATTCAGTGTAACAACATGACAGTGAGGATCCCTGTCAGTGTTCAGACTGAGGTACCTGGGAAGGTCCTGTTGGGGAATGACCTAAGAACTCTAGGAGTAGTGTCACATACCCCCAGGCCTCCCAGTATGGAGAAGCAGAACTTAACCAAATTGGCTAGAAAGGCTACCTTGAAGGACCCTTCTAAGCCTGTGGGACCCTCTACTGAGAACCCCACTACAAGCCCTGGTGTTAGTAAGTTGACCTCTAACCCAGGCACATTTCCGGATAGTATGCTAGGAACATGGGAGCCCCAACCAAGCTCCATCATTGTTCCCCTAGTTTCAGAGTCTCTGACCCCCCCTGCTTCTGAGGAAGAGGTGGATAGACCAACTAGGCCCCTATCTAGACCTGAGAGAACTGGTAATTCTCAGTGCTGGTGGAAAACCAGAAAAGAAAAGTCTAAGGCCAAAAACCTTCAGACTGTTGGACCTTCTACTGAAGACCCCAACTCAAATCCTAATATTAGGGGGGAAACTCCTAAAATAGGTAAGGGTAGATCTAAGAGGAAGGGGAAGCAGGTACATTGCCTAACCCCAACCCCTCCAACCAAGAGGCCTAAGACCCAACCTGCTCCCACAAGAGAGGTGGTGAGGAACCTTGGAGGCCCCTCTAGATCTAAGGGAATCCTTTATAAGGACCCCTTCAAAAAGCCTAACATAGGTTCAGAAGTTGTACCAACTTCTGAGGGACTGGTCAACCAGATCCCCTATAACAAAAAGACTGATGTTCCTCAAAGGGTCTGTAGGTCCGTTAGCTTGCAAAAGAAAACCTTTGAGTTCTCCATTGAACATAGGTCAAGGTGTCACCATCAAAATGCTGATGGACTCTCTAGGATGTATATCATCGACTAGAGGTATGAGGTTCATCCAGGAGTGGATTAAATCCTCCTGTCCCTTAGTCTGGGGGGGGCGAGTGTTAGGGAGAATTCTCTGTTTAGGCTGAATTTCCCTACCTAGTGAGTCCCCCAGCAGCTTTGCTGGATTTCTGGGGTTTAATTTTTTTCTCCTGCCAAGAGTGAGACTCTTTTACCCTCACTCTTGGACATGTTGAAGTGTGTTATCTTGGACAAACCTTGTGTTGAATGGGCTATGGGGTCTTTTACTCCATAGGGCCTCATGTATTTTTGTGATGTGGGTCACACAGCACCCTCTGTGCCGTGACCCAGGGGTGTCCTAGGGACTCCCCAACATAGACTCCATACCCTGGGACTGACTACTGTCTCCCAGGGCATGTAAAGTCACCAAAGACTTTGCTAGTCTTGAATCCTGAACAGAACCAGTACAAACCATCATATTGTGGACGTACTGGCTGGGGCAATTCGATTGCCCCAGGGTCTGTTAGTCGAGGGGGCACGTCTCCGTCCCCCCTGATCGAGTTTTGGCTGGTGGCAGTGGAAACTACTTTTTATATTCGACCGCGAATATTTCCCTATGGGATTTCCCATTGTTTTAGGCTAACACATTTAATTATTTATTTACGGTAGCCTTAAACATACCGCCGGTTTATATATTTATTTTTATAACTCCGGTTGGGACTTTTTGCCAAAACTTGATTCTAAAATGGCGTTGGTGTTCGCCTCTGTAACTCTGACCCAAAGTGGAGCCCTTTGTTCCACTTTTGGCGGGCTTCTCCACAGAAGCCCTCCAAAGTGGTGCCACTCTGTCTGGGGTACTTAGGAGGGGTGGAGGGGGATTTAGGCACCCTGGACTGAGTTACCTTGGTAACTCAAGTCGCACTCCGTCCTGATTGGCCCAAGTGGTGAGCCGCCCGGCTCACCACTTAGCATGTTTGAGTGACAGCTAGGCTGGGTGAATGGGGGCTTGTTGCATAAAAGCAGGGCTTTGGGGACTGGGACTTCAGAAGTCGCCACAGGACCAAGAATCCGACGAGGGAAGAGCTGAGCCGACCTGCTTCGACGACACCACCCGGTGGAGCCCTGCTGAACCGTCTCACCACTTTTTCCCGACGACCGAGGAGAACTCTTAACGGAGTGGCTCCTTCCCTTGACTGGTGGGGACAACCAGTTTTCGCCTTCTTTCCGTTCTTTGAGGTATCTCGTGGCCGCCTTGCCTGTGCCAAGCACCCCGGCATCCGGAATACCACACTTTACCCCCATACCGCGAAAGTCGGTACCAACCCTTTAACCGGAGGACTCCGCGGCTGGTTTCTTCCCGGGCAGTGCTACGACCTTTCTCTTCTGCTCTTCAGCGAGATATTCTTCTCCCCTGACCGACGTCGAGCCTTGCTGTCACTGCCTGGAACAACTGCCCCCGCTGGAGGATCCTTTCCGCTTAAGGTACTGTGTTCCGCCTGGCTTCCCTTGCTACCGACTGTACGGGGTAGATTTAGTCCCGGGCTTTCGAACCTGGGAGTGCCTGGGACACTTTGGCTAAACTTTCTGAGCCACTCTAAACTCTTTTTGACTCTTTGCAAGACTTTGAATCTCTAACTAACAGTGTGATCTTGGGCACATTTTCGCTCCGGCTACTCTAAGAGTGGGCCCTGCCTAGTGACTTTTGCTCACCTGTGACTTTATTCTTCTTTAAGCCTATTGCAAGTGTTCTGGACCTTAGAGTGGTGTGTCTAACCTATTTCTGCTTTTTCTCTCCCTTTCTTGGAAACTACTAGAGTGTCATCTAACGTTAAGCACTCACCTCTGTTTTAATTAAGTGGTGTTAACCTAGAGTTGTCTAGATAGGAGAAAGGATTGAATTTACTTTCATTATAACTGTGTTGGAGTGTTTTTACCATATTCGTTGTTAGAGTGTTTTTACTTATGTGTGTTTTTAAATAAATAACTATATTCTTTTGAAACCAAGCTCTGGTCAGTGTTTGCTTGTGCTATTGTGTTTTGGTACATATTGTGTATACTTTGCATACTGCCTAACTCTTCTTGAGAGAGGTCTGACTGCTCAGCCACAGCTACCAGGTAAATCTGGGTGGTGCGGACTGCTACCAAAGGGGTTTACTGCTCTACCTGTGGTCTTAAATCTTTTGCAGTGTTCCCCAAGGGAACTGCACAGGTTTCTGCCTAACACGTATCAAACGCAGCTGATAGATATAATAAAATCAGTGCCCACACTCGACCTTGATCGGAGAGCCTGGCTAGGTAATCTGCAACAGGGACCAATACAATCTCGGCGAAAGTCAGATTGAAAAAGATGAACAAAAGTGGGATTCTTCAGGAAAACTACACAGGGGGCAAATTAGTGCTTCAAGAAGCTTCATTAGGAAAGGTAAGAGAGACCTAGGGCAAAAAGTTGTGGTAACGGTAGTGTCTAAAGAAGGTTTTTAAGGGCAAGAATCACCAGTGCATGTTTCAACTCTGAGGGAATAAACCCAGACAGGCAGGTGTGATTTATCGCCTGGGCAACTCAGGATCCGATATCAGGCAGAATGCCTTTCAATATGGCCTTCACTTCTGCGTGACTGGCGAACAAGCTCCAAGCATGGTCTTTTTTTAACTCCCCATTTAATTTTTTCCAATTAGGTGACATTGAGAGTGAGACCCTCCTTTCTGCCGAAGGCTGTGTCGGATTTCCATCTCTCTCAGAAGATCCATCTTCCTTTGTTTTTCCTCCACCTCACCCTTCCAGAGGAGAGAAACAATTCGAACTGAGGTCATGGGGCGCTGTGCAGCTATATATACTGGCCCTGGTGTCATATCCAGCGCATGGAGGCGTCGGATGGAACCAACGCAGAGCTGTGCTGTGCCGCGTGGTGGCGCAAAAGTTCATAGAGAACAGCTGCGCTGCGATAGGGATTTCATTGATGAGGAATCTGTGGCAGGGACATCCATCAGAAAGAACATTACTGAGAGGTAAGTAATTTGTTCATCTGCCCAGCAAAAGACTTTAAGGAGCCAGTGTTTTTTGGATTGAGACTAGACAGTCCCTACCCCTTCCTTTGGCTCACACACAAAGCCCCTTTGCCTGCGAAAGCCACAGCTTTCCCAGGAAAAAGGATTTCCAAATAACACATTTCCTGACCGAGAAGGCAGGAAGAAGTACAAAGAACAATATGGCCTTAAGAAGACGTGAAAAAATGTAATGTCACTGCCATCTTAGGTTGGTAGTCACCTTTAGTAGCCATTTGTGATAGATGGAAAAGTGCATTGGTCAAATAACACGAAAACGTCCACACTGCTGCCACAAGCTTGTCTTAGGCACATTGCCAAAGTAACCAAAAAGCCATTATATAAAAAGATATAAGGATACAATGTATCCTATCTGCACATCACTGTAAGCTGATGTTTTCAATCATAAAAATTGAAAACATACATGGAGACATATAGGGCATGTGGCGAGTCAGACAAAGGACACGACTCTCAGATGACATTATGTAGGTTCTTTTATTGAAGTAAAGATAGAAGGTTTAACTTTCCCTATGACTATGGGTGATCCCTACCTGCTTTACTAACTATGGTGCTCGTTCGTCAATCCTGATTGTTGTGCGGTTACTGCTAATTCCAGTATTTTATATAAGATCCGCCAATAGTTTCTCGTGACTTCTCATATTAATCTCCCTAACTCCTGTAGTGAGGAGTTGAACCTTCTTTCTTGCCTTTGAATCCCTTTTGAGGGAATATGATTTTGCTGTAACTCTTTTCCCCTGAGGTTAGAACAGTTCCACTTCTCTTGGGTCATTTGCTTTTGCGACTAGTTTCCATCTTTATACTTGTGATCATCCCTTTCTTTTCCTGTATCATTAAACTAGTAGAAGTACCTGTTCACCAAACGGGTTCTGTAGAAAGACATAGCACCGATCCTGTAGGTCGCTGTTCCGAGTCGCTTATTGCTTGATGTGCTTTGCACCCTGAAGTGAACTGCACTGAGAATGGGTGTGTGTGGCTGGCTGACATACCCAGCAGCAGATGTTTGGGGAAGGCGAGAGTCGGAGTGCTTCTGCATAGCGGGACCTTCTGTGCTCTCTCCCCACCTGTTGCCTCACCCTGGCGTGGTGCAGTTCGTTGCAGTGCAAATATCTCGGCATCTGTGTAGCCTAGGGCCTTGAAACGTAGTTTTCGTGGTCCCATAGGGAACTTGAGTTTTGTTCCTCTTGTTGGAACTGGTTGAGAAAAATTTCTGTTGCCGGTGAACATGGTTTACAGTTTCGTCGTCGGGCACCATCTCGCAGAAATCCCCTGGAAAGTAATTTCACCTGATGCTGCAAAAATGGGGAAACTTCTGGAATGCTGCCTGCCTTCACCTTCGCCTCTCGTACATTTTTTGTTTCCCTTCCCAGTGAAAATGGTTTACGGCTTCGTCGGCAGGCCACAAACACATTTTAACTTTTGCTGAAATCCTGGGAAAGGGTTTGGGTGTCCAAATGTCATGTAGCCAATAACGTCTGAAGGCTCCTAACCGGTAAGTATGCAAAATTTGGTGCAGATTGCTAAAACGATGTGGAATTGTATAAGGACCAACGCATTGCCAAGCCACAAATCCCACCACAAACCCACAGACACACTTTGACATATATATATATATATATATATATATTTCTGAGGCTTGTGGAATCTGCTTAGATCACATGCTGTGCATAGGCCGACATCTAGTGGAAGTTGCGGAGTATTACAGTTTGTTTTTCAAAACTCGAAAATGGGCCTCGACACAGGGCGTGCCAGTAATACTATCCCTAGTGTGAAGTCCACTGTACCCATAATCCCTCACGCGTCTAGGACCCTCAGATTGTTTTTTTCCGCCATACTGGTCGGAAGCATTCCGCGGCGTTCCCTGGCATTAGCATACTTTGAAAATTATTGTTATTTCCCCCTTTTCTCCACCTTAACGTCGAGTCACCGAAATTCGACACTCGACGCCGAACCGGAGAAGAAAGCGACCGTCGAGCGCTTCACGACTGAGTGTGCCTAGGAAGGCCTCTGGCCTCGGCCCAGGCCTCGGAAGGCCTCTGGCCTCGGCCCTACAAGTAGGGAGAGTGGGGGGTGGACATACTCTACACTCTTATATACTTTCTATATATTCCTACACTTACCAGCCCGCTGCCTCAAGGTGCGTATGGAGGGTACCCCTTTCCAATTTTGCCCAAAGTGCAACTGCAAGTATCCTTGGGTTGACGGACACGCCACGTGCAATCTCTGCTTGCCAAGGGATCACCCCGAGGCAAATTGCAGAGCGTGTAGTAGGTTCAAACCTAAAACACTAAAAGACCGTTCCACCAAGCGTTGGGCCCACCACGCCAGGCGACAAGAGGCCATGGCAGCGGAGGGTGCCTTCAGCAACGGCAGCGATGCCGTACCTTCGGGCGGCGAGGGCAACAGGGCATCGAAAGACAGCCAGGCGCAGGTCCCCGACCTCGGAAGGTCGTCCGGCAGGGCGGCTATGGGGAAGACCCCCGGCGACCTAAGCGCAACCCACAGCACTTCCAAACACACGAAGTCCAACCGAGACTCGACGCGCACATAGAGCTCTCGGAAAGAGGCACATAGGGAACGGTCCGAATCGGCGTCCTCTGGGCGTTCTCGATCTAGATCGCCACATGACTCCAGGCAATCATCCACTATTGCCAAGAGTGCCTCGCTCACCAAGGTAACCGAGGTTCGATCGTCGGAAGACGAAGCTGACCTCTATCCCCAGACCGCACTCCAGGAGTCAGTGTCTACAGCCCAAGTAACGCCTATTCCCGAATCGCAACCTACTGTCATGATGCCTACCTCCAAGGAGCCAGGTCCGACCAAGCAACCCCAGAGGCAGGCATCATTTCCCCCAGGGGAGTGCCAGCGGGCCCAAGCTGGGGCCCTTTGGACGCAGTCCTGGCGCCTTAGGCGCCAGGCTCATGTTGGACCCCTGTCCTGGCGCCTTAGGCGCCAGGCTCATAAAGCTAGACATGTGTTCAAGTGTTTTAATGTGCACTTACCTGATGCAGACCATGCTGCTACATCCAGGCCCTCTTGAGGCCTGAATGGAACTACTTTACCTATGGGACTACTTTCCACCCGGGTGTGGTCAGGGAAGGATACATACCTGATCGGTGGAAGGATACATACCTGGAACTTCTTCCAAAGCTATTTAAACCACGCCCGATCAGCAACTCACGCTTCGCGTTGTTCTGCTCCTCGCAGCTGGACGCTCACCGTGTCAGCTCCTGTATCTGGACTTCAGCCACGCCTGTCAGCATCCTGGGTCACCTGCAGAGGGAGACAAGAGACCTTACCTGCTAAATCTGCACCACAGAGACATCTCTCCGACGATCCTGAAAAGGAAGACATAATTTTTAAAAGCATTTCGCTACGATCGCTGCAGCGCTGCATTTCACTCACCTTTCCCGGGCGCCTCCATCTTAAGCAGCGATCATCCGGATACACAGCCACTTCCCAGAGCCTAGAGAGAAAAGACAAGAACAAGGTGAGAGAAGGAAAGGAATAGGAAAAGCTCAGTTTCCTTCTAAGACTTACCTGTTGGGTCATTCCCATTTCATTTCGGGTCTTGGCGCTTCCAGGCATTTTCCGGACCCCGGCCCCTATGGGGAAAAAAGACAAGGACATTGAATGAGCGAATGCAAAGACATTACCCGAGCGCTCATCCAGAACTTAACTGTCATTTACTGGAACTGCACGTTTCACTTCGGGTCAGCGCCATATCTCCGGCATTCCGAACCCCGGCCCCTAAGGGGAAAAAGACAAAAGCATTAGCGCTTGCTGCAATAAGACAATGAACATTATTATTAAGCTTGAACTTTTGAAGTTGCTACAGAACTTTTACAGCGCCTTACTTGAATAGTCAAGCTTATTCGAACTCCCATCAAACCTCAATCCAGTGAAGTAACTGGGTTTCAACGCGCCCCTGCATCAGAAGCAGGATGGAGAACTCATCCTTCCAGAACCTAAGGGGAATATTCCTGCAAGCCAGAGTAGAGGGGCCCTTCCTGTCCATCTTCAGAGACCTGCGCTTCCCCATTGAAGAAGCATCAGCACTCGGAGCCAGACCTGCGCCTCCGTGGGAATCAGGTGAGCGTTACACCTACGCGGTCGAAGGATAGTTACACCACTACCGAAGCTCGACGCCAGGCGTCGAAAAGCTCTGAAGGGCCAAAGAAGCAGGGTAAACACTCTTCCAGCCATGGGGATAGGGGAAAACAACAGAGGAAGCAGTCTCAGCCTACTTTCACACAGCAGAAACATTCCACTCCACTCAGACAGACAGGTCTCACATCTCGATTATAGATGAAACAGGGAAACTCCCCCCAGGCAGAGTCATTCCCAGTTCAAGAGAGTGGTCTAGGGAGGACATAGATAGAGTCATGCCAAGAATGTCATCATTGGCAGATTTCTATTCCAAAAACCCTGAACATTTTCTCACTTATAACCCCGACGGGTCAGCACCCTCGGGCTCCAAAGATCCAATCCCCCCAAGTAAAAGATCCCAGTTCGAGACAACATGGTCTTCAGATCCCTTCCACATTCACCCTTATTCTCAAGAAGAAGTTCCTTCCCTTTGTGAGGATACAGATTTGGGCATGTTGGAAGAACAGACTGGGACAGGCTAAATGGGGACGATGAGGAACAAGAGGAGGAAGAGGACGACCCAGAAACATACAGGGTAGATTCCGCGGTAGATAAGGAACCACCGGTTACCGACGCCCCGGTCGACAACCAGCGCCTCCTAAATGAAGTCCTATCTCGAGCAGCAAACCACTTCCACATTGACACCCAGGGTGCTCAAGAGGAAAGAGATTTTGCCGAAGAGTTGGTGGGAGAAAGGAGAGCTGTTGCGCAGGCCATCCCTATCCTTAGGTCGATCCAAAGAAGAATAGACCCTTCACTGGTAAACCCCAACCTCACCAGGGCAGTCGACCCCAGGATTGAGAAGCTTTTCAGGGCAGCCCAATCAGACCCACTGTATATAAGAGGGCACCTGAAACCGGACTCCCTAGTCGTTACAAACACCCGCAAGAGGGCAGGAACACCCTTGTCATCATCGGAAGCTCCTCCCGACAAGGAGAGTAAGAACATTTATGAGTTTGGCAGAAAGGTTGCCTCCACTTCCACCTACCAAGCAAGAATCGCCAACTCCACCACCCTGCTGGCGAGTTGTAACTGCCACCAATGAGAGGAAGTCGCGGCACTCATAGATTCCGCCCCAGAACCCCTAAAGAGCCAATTGGCACGAGTCTCAGCGGAAGGTAGAGCCGTATCCGGTTGCATTTTAAAGGCAACCTTTGATGCCGCAGATAACGCCGGGAGATTGATAGCAGAGGGTACTGTTATCAAGAGACATGCTTGGTTACGGCAGTCTGGATTCAAGGCCGAAACCCAAGCATCATTGTTAGACAGACCGGTGGAGCCAGATCTTTTGTTCGGTAAGGCGGTCGAGGATGCGCTGAAAAATGCCAAGGACGAGTATGAAACACTCAAGTCGCTAGGTCAACTAACCACTAAGCCCCCAAATGAAAGGGGTAATGGCAATTTTCGCCGCACACGCGGACAAAATTCCCAAAGAGGGTCAAACTATTCCCAGGGCCAGGGTACGCAGTGGAACAATAACCAACAGTCTACCCAAGGTTATAGCAGGGGGAATAAGAGAGGACAGGGTAAAGGTAGAGGCAGCCCCAGTAGAGGCGGTGACACTCCGCTCAGGGTCCCTTCTCACGCATCCCCAGTAGGAGGACGCATTTCCAACTTCACCCAGGCTTGGGAAGGGATCACATCAGACAAATGGGTGCTGTCCACAGTGTCCGCAGGATACTGCATAGAACTGTTAGAGCATCCCCGAAGCCACCCTCCACGACAGAGAACACATTCTTTGGACCACCAAAAAATCCTCCTCGAGGAAATCGTCAATCTGCTAGCAAAGGACGCGATCAAGCTCGTCCCAGGACACCAGGTAAACAAGGGTATTTATTCAACCTACTTCCTTGTACCAAAGAAAGATTTAACAATGCGCCCAGTATTAGACTTACGGCCTGCAAACAAATTTGTCAAGCCCCAAAAGTTTCGCATGACAACTCTCCAAGAGGTAATCCCCCTCCTAAAAAAGGGGGACTACATGGAAACATTGGACATGAAAGATGCCTATTTTCATATTTCCATGTTCCCAGCGCACAGAAAGTACTTGCGGTTCAAGGTGGACAGTCGGCACTACCAGTTCAAAGTACTGCCCTTCGGGAGAGCTTCAGCTCCAAGGTTATTCACCAAGGTACTGGCGGTGGCGGCAGCACACCTACGCAGGGAGGCAATCCCGGTGTACCCTTACCTAGATGACTGGCTCATCACGGGGGAAACCCCAGCGATTTGCAGAACAAACATTCAAAGAACAATCAACCTCCTCTTCGAATTGGGTTTCTCAATAAACGAGAAAAAGTCAAGTCTGGTGCCAAGCACCTCCAAACAGTTCCTTGGAGCTATCCTAGACACACAAGAGGGGTTGACCTTTCCATCAGAGGAAAGAATTCGGAATATACTACTGCAAATTCCTCAATATCAGGCCGGTCGTCAGATAACGGTACGCAAAGCAATGCGTTTGCTAGGCATGATGGCGTCATGTATTTACCTGGTCCCCCACGCGCGCCTGCGCATGCGTCCTATGCAGGAATGGTTGGCGAAACAGTGGTCTCAGGCAAGTGGTCAGTGGGACGATCTAGTGGTCATTTCGCCAACACTGGTACAAAGCCTTCACTGGTGGACAAGAGAAAATCTGTCCAAGGGGAAACCCTTTTTTACGATCCCGAGATACAGGCGGTAGTCACAACTGATGCATGCTTGGCAGGGTGGGGAGCTCACCTCCTCCACCACATAGCTCAGGGTCTCTGGTCTCACTCAGTGGCCAAGAATCACATCAACCTGCTAGAGCTTCTGGCAGTATTCAGAGCGCTTCAAGCGTTTGAGCCCTACCTGCTGAATCTGTCAGTGCAGATCCGGATGGACAGCACTACAGCCATGTTTTACATAAACAAGCAGGGAGAGACTCGTTCGTCAAACCTGTCCAAACTTGCCCAGAGAATTTGGATATGGGCACTCAAACGGAACATCTTCCTGTCATTGCAACATGTTCCAAGGGATCTCAATTCTCTAGCAGATGCACTAAGCAGTGATCCCCTCCCAGAGGAGCACGAATGGTGTCTACACAGAGAAATCGTAGAAGATCTCTTCTCTCAGTGGGGTTCCCCCACCATAGACCTATTCGCCACAAGCGAAAACAGACAATGCCCAGGATTCGCGGCCAGATTCCCACAACCAGGCTCCCAGGGGAACGCCCTGTGGATGAACTGGTCAGGAATGTTTGCATACGCTTTTCCACCAACTCCTCATCAGGAAGGTGGTGAACAAGATGAACAGGGAATCGATGACGCTCGTCCTAGTTGCTCCCATGTGGGCGAGACAACCGTGGTTCCCCCACTTACGCAGACTAGCGATGTGCGAACCCATCAAACTCCCAGGCTGGTACAACCTACTGTCGCAGCATCAAGGTCAAACAGTACATCCTCTACCCAACTCAATGAACCTAGCAGCATGGCTCCTGAGGTCATAGAGTTTGGACATCTCAATTTACCTCAAAGATGTATGGACATCCTAAAAGAATCTAGGAAGCCTAACACGAGGCACTGCTACTTTGACAAGTGGAAGAGATTCGTTATCTGGTGCCAGAATAGACAAATCAACCCAGTTGATTGCACTCCTTCAACTATTGTTACATACATGCTCCACCTGCTGGATGCAGGACTGGTTTTTAACTCCCTGAAGGTACATCTGGCAGCTCTGTCAGCATACACCACCTCCCATAACAAGGTGTTGTGGTGGAAAGTTCCAGTGGTTAAAGCCTTCATGGAAGGAGTAAAGAGACTTCATCCTCCTATTTCAAACCCACCACCAGGGTGGGACCTTAATGTGGTGCTAGCTAAACTCATGGGCCCCCCATTCGAACCCATGCATAAAAGCAGTCTGAAACACCTGACTTATAAGACATCCTTCTTAGTAGCTATTACATCCATAAGAAGGGTTGGTGAAATTCAGGCTCTGTCAGTGCAGGATCCTTTCTTTACAGTCCACAAGGATAAACTGGTTTTGCGTACACACCCTAGGTTCTCACCTAAGTTTATTTCCAAATTCCACGTGAACCAGTCCATCAAGCTTCCGGCTTTCTTCCAAAACCCACAAAGCTTAGCTTAGGTGAAACTACACACCCTAGATGTGCGCACGGCGGTCCTCTATTATGTAAACAAGACCAGACCTCTAAGGAAAACAGACCAGCTGTTTGTCTCCGTAGCTACAGGCAGAGAGGGGGGATCACGTCTCTAAAGGCGCCATCTCTAAGTGGATTGTTAGCTGTATCCAGCTGTGTTACCCCCTTTCTGAGAAAACTCTGCCTTTCACGCCAAGAGCCCACGCTACAAGAGGCATCGGGGCCTCTCTGGCTTTCATTGCAAATGTACCCCTAGACACCATTTGCAAAGCAGCTACTTGGAGCTCTATTCACACTTTTACTCAGCACTACTGCATTGACACCCATTCCAAGGCAGATACACAAGTGGGACAAGCGGTTCTAAGACATTTATTTGCTTATGAGCCTCCTCATATCCCACCTCCTTATTCTAACACTACTCGCTAATCTATGCACAGCATGAGATCTAAGCAGATTCCACAATCCTCAGAAGAGATACATTACTCACCGTAATCGTATTTCTGATGCTTGTATCTGCTTAGATTCACATGTGACCCAACCTTCCTCCCCTCTGAGAAAAGGCGCATGGATGCTTGTAGTCTTATCTTAAATCTATCTGCTTGGATTATCTGTACTCACGCTACTCCTCATGCTACCTCATGTCACAAAGAAAAAACACAATCTGAGGGTCCTAGACGCGTGAGGGATCATGGTTACAGTGGACGTCACACTAGGGATAGTATTACTGGCACGCCCTGTGTCGATGCCCATTTTCGAGTTTCGAAAAACAAACTGTAATACTCCGCAACTTCCACTAGATGTCGGCCTGTGCACAGCATGTGAATCTAAGCAGATACATTACTCACCGTAATCGTATTTCTGATGCTTGAAGTGGCTGTGTAGTTATGGTTAAGTTGCTGTTTCCATAGGAAGAGCACTTTTTGGGCGGCTTATAACTTCACTCCCCCTGGACGAATCCTCACCACTTTGCAAAGAGAGTATATGGCCCACTCTGAATCTTTTTGCAAAGTTTGGTGAGGTTTGGTCCAGCGGGGGCAAAGTTATAGGGGGGGTCCCAACATTTCTTTTTTTCCCATAGACATAATGGGAAAAAACTTTGCTCACGCCTACCGCCCAAACCGCTGGACGGATTTATACCAAATTTGCTGCAGGAGCGGCGGCTTGGTCCCGAAAGCATGCGTTTTTTATTTGGTGTAAATCCGTCCAGTAGTTTCTTTTTAAATGACCAAAATGTAAAGCAAAAATATTACTGATATCTATGTCCACTCTGCAGACTCACTTCCCTGTTCGGTCCGCGGACTGGCCTCTGATTGGCCGCACTGTCTGCAGACTGGCCCCTGATTGGCCAGAAAAATTCGCTGACTTTTGCGTGGTCCGCGGACACTGGGACGCGGCCGCTGATTGGATGGTGAGAAAAGGTGAAATGCGTCCGTTTTCCTGAAACGCCCGCCATCTTGGATTCACAGACTTTTTGGGGTCCGTGAACAGCGCAGTGAAAACTTTTTTTTTTTAAAAAGCAGCATTTCACTTGTCAAACTCGACAAACAATCTCTGGAGATGTGGGGGGAGTGGTGAGGATTGGATAGGATATGGCCAATAGAAGCCAAAAAACGGGTTGTTTCACCCACGAAAGTCCGCAAACACTCTGGATGTCCTGGGGCAGTCCTGTGGTGTTCGGGGACACTTCAGATGTCCTAGGACATCTGTCCCTATTCCTGCATTACAGGGTTGGGGAAAAGCAGTTTTTGAAGGCTTATAACTTTTGCGCCACTCAATGAAACTGCATGTAATTTTGCAATTTTATTCTAGAACTAATCCTGAATGGTTTTGCATACTTTTTTGGGATTCTGTCAAGAGGGGGCAAAATTAGAGGGGGGTCCCAAAATATTGTAAAGGCATATAAATGTGGTGTCATTTGAGGAATCTGCACAAAATTTGGCAAAACGATTTTGGATCTAGATATGAATGGTTTTCTAAAGTTTGGTGGGATTTTCTAAAGAGGGGGCAAAATTAGAGGGGGGGTCTTAACATTTTTTGATGGCTTATAACTTTGTTTCTATTTGACGAATGTGGATAAATGTTTTGAGAAAGATTATAGACCAAACCTTCAATGTTTGTGTAAAGACTGAATGGATTTTGTCGAGTGGGGGCCAAGTTATATGACTATTGTATGTACATACATTTTGACACTTTTAAAAAAATAAAACATGCTCGGATTTCAAGCAAACTCGTGAGGAGCATTGGCAAGGACATTAAAGCATGGTTTTGCAAATGTTCCCGTGTTTTATTTTTTGACAAGTGTAATAATGTAGGTACAAAAAATAGTCATATACCTTTGGTGACTGAGGTATAGCCTATGGCGTGGGCAGTAGCCAGATTGTCTGGGTCATGGCATAAGGTTATGACATGGACAATCTGGCTAGTGGCCATGACCGCTAGGGACAAAAAATGGTGTTAAAGTGGCTATGTCTACCTGGGTCCAGCTATGTGGTAAAGTTATTCGAAGGTAGGATAGGTTTGAAAGGGAAAAAAGTGCTTGTGGTAATATGTTCATAGGGTTATGTGGGCTGCCAGGGCAAGGGAAGAGGGGCTGTGTACGGAGCCCCGCCTTTTCTTTCCATGTTGGCCGTCTTGGAAAAGGATTTTCCTTCCTTCTTACAGCGGGACGCCGCAGGCATCCCGCTATAGGAAGAAAAATCTATTTTTTAGCACCCTTGGTTCCCGCTTTGGGAACCAGGGGTGCTAATGGCCTTTATCCGCCATTTCAGGGGCTGCAATGGACGATAATGGTCCGTAGCCCTCATTTGTTTATTTATAACGCTCCAATGCCCGTAGACCTCAGGCTGTGTGGTTACAGTATTTGTTGAGGAAGATGAGGTGGAGGAAGACAGCTTACTACTTGCTGAGAAAGGAATAACCTTTCTGAGAGCATTGCGGTCATTGGATTTGGTGTGGCGGCGCATCGAGGTGGTCCTGTAGGAGTACTGTCCATGTAGTCTGCGACTGAGTACAAAATTGCACTCGGTTCATTTCACTTTGGTAGCTTTAGCCTTCGGTACACTCCCAACAGTAGCAAAGAACTGGCACACCCATGATTCGATGTTGGTGCTAGAAGTAGGCACTTCCTCTACCTCAGATTCTTGGTCCTCTTCATTGTCTTTGAAAGTACTGTGCTTTTTTTGTTGTGAAGGTCCTCCAGCTGGTTGTCATGGCGGCTCTTGGGGAGGAGGGATGGCAATAACTGATGCCATTTTTAAGATAAATAGCAGTTTTGATAAATGTCTTCCAAGTATGTACTGTGTACTAGATTGGTAATGGATAAGGAGTACGAAAAGGTGTAGGGGGTGTGCTAGGTAAATTTTTTATTTTGAAAGTTCCTAGATCAGTAGAAAATGCAGCTCCGAACTGTCAGCGAAATACGGATTTTATCGTGCAGTGCGGACGGGTTCTCGGACACATCATCATGCCGCGCGCCAAGGTATGGTCATGTGGCACTGTCCAGAAGTACCGCAATGAAGTCAGATGTTCGTAGATGTCTACGGATGCAAAACTAGTTGAAATAGTTGCAAAAAGTGTTTTTAGAAGTGTTAAAAATGATTCTAGAAGGTGGGAAATGGCAGGGCTTTAAGGTGATACTTTGTAAATTGGACACAAATTGTTATATTTGGTAAGTATGATATTAGTAAGTTGTAGGAAAATAGCAAGCACTGGTAAAAACCCATGAAATTCACTGAAAAAACATTGTTAAAGGGACGTTATGGTTAAGTTGTATATAAATAGATTGCTCTTGTACAGGATAGCAAGTTAATTTTCCCCTTTCCCGGGGTATTTTCTCACTCTGATTCTCTCTGCAAATTCTTATCCAGCTTTTCTTCCGATTCATAATCTTGGTATCTATCTCATTTTTATATTTTTCACTGTGACGAGTTAAGTGTGCGAAATAATGATTCTCTGGATTCATAATCTTCATGTCTACTTTTTTTCGAAGTTAACTCTGTTTCATATTGTTTACTGTGCCGGGTTAACTATGGTATAATGATTCTCTCTTGACTCACAACTTCATTAGTTATTTGGCTTCGAAGTCAACTCTTTCACATTCCCTACTGTGACGATTTAGCTGGATGAGATAATGATTGCTCTGTATCTTCCCGGTTTCCTTCGGTCTTACAAGAGGATGCTTTTTGAGGGTTTCTCTCCCGGGGATTCAGACTCTCTCTAGATATCAGTCTGTTCTGGGGCATTCGGCTGGTGGTATCTCGCTCCTTGTGTTTTGGATCCCAGTGCTCAACTGCACGCCTGGATGCCATGAGACTGCCTTTTGCCAGTGGTGTCGGCAACGTTCCTAGGACCGGCTTTCCACCACGTATTGGCTCCTGTGGTCTCGCCACCACCTCTTCTCTGCCGCCTGCCCTGCTGCTTCTTAAGAATTTGGGACTGCCGCGAGTTCGGCGTCCTGTATTGCCCTTGCGAGCTAGTTTGAAACCTGTGGGCTTCCTTGCTCTCCATGTCAGCTGTCACTCATCTGAGTACCTCGCTCAGCTTGCGTCTGCAACTCACTCTGTCTGCATCAGCTGCTGCTCTCTCCTCATTCTTGGGACGTACATCTTTTAACATACTCGTCCCACTGTCATATTTCTGCATCTCTGCCTCAGGATGGCGCTGTCTGTTGACCTGCAGGGTGTTTTCTACCATCTTCAGAGAAGACCCTAAATCATTATTCAGAAGTCTGTATATGCGAAAACATGGACTTCAAATCCCACAGTGCACCTCATGGCAGTTCTCATTACCTGGTTATTCCTGTGCATCAGTCTTGGAAACACAATCCCCAGAAGCCCTAGAGATCAGTGCTGCTTTCACTTTCCCAGGACCAGAGAGGAAGAAGGCAGATTACAGTCAGGTGTGCTGCTCCAGGTGCTGTTAATTAGCCCACTTCAGCACAGGGCAGGGCAGTATTTAAGCAGCTGCCTGCAGGAGCACAGGACTCTTGCATTGAGTTTGCACCCAACCCTTTGGGCCTGATTCATGTAAGTGTTTTTATAATGGTGCAATCCCATAGGAAAACGTTCCATGAATCAGGCCCTTTGTGTCTTGAGCCTCGAAATTCTGCTGTGTCCTGTGCTGCCAGAACCTGCTCCTGTTCCATTGCCCTGTGCTCCCTGCCTTGCAGCCCTGCTAATCTCCTCTGCCTTCTGCCCTGCTCCTCTGAGCTTCCTGCACTGCAGCCCTGCTCCCCTGTTTCGTTTCAGTTTATGTTCCCTGTCTGCAGCCCCTTGCTCTCTACCACCTTTTTTCTTGTTCCCTGCCTGTTGTTCCTTCTTCTTTGCCCATAGTCTGTGTTACCTGGCTTTAGCTTCCAGGTTTCCTTGTTATCTGTCTTCAGTCCTGCCCTTGTTATTCCATTCCAGATTTACAGTTCCTTGTTACCGATCTGCAGTTCCAGTCTCCTCTACCATTGCAATTAGATTCTTTTCTACTTGCTTTTACTCTTTCTGACCTTGCTTACTTTGACTGCCTATTTTTCCCTAGTTATTTATGTTACTGTTCTTGTCCTCCCTCGTGCCTCTGTTATTCCTTTGTTTAGAGTATCGCTGCTGGGTTTCCGAGCAGGCAATCTCTGCCCCCTTCCCTTTCAAGTCTAGTTTTACTTGTAGTATATAGTGAATTTAATGTAACCGTGTTTTGCCTTCTATTCTCCCAGAGGGCAGCCGCTGTAGGTTCCGGCTGGAGCCATCCCGGCTTGCCTCGTGTAAGTACACTACTTGTTTGTGCCCTAGGGTCCAGACACAGAAGCCACTCTTGCTTCCCCCTTCCATGGGCTTGCAAGGTGTGGTGCCTGTAAAAGTAACTTACACAGAGGCATTAAGCTTCCCTTATATCTGTGGGTAGTCTCTAGTTCAACCTGTGTATACACCCCTAGGGGGATTCCTCATTGTTTCTCCAGTGCATGGTTCCCATCCCTTCTTGTTCTCCATTGAGGTCTGCCCTTTCTTCCTGTTCCATTGTTCTGAATTACCTTGCTTATTCTTCCTTCTTGTTTAGCCTCCTGCTCTATGCGCTTACCTGTCCCCTTACATCAGCACAGCCAACCCAAAACCTACCTGGGTGCCCTGCGCAACTTCTGACACCCAGTATAGTGAACGTCATGAATTAAAGGTCCATGATACTTTTCCATATGATAATGATATCCTTTAGCAGTTTCTTCGTCCCAGTTGTAACTGTTTGTTTCGTCTTGTGTTTTAATACATCCCATGTAGGCCATGGTATATCTAGCCTGAGGGAGTTTCCTCATGGGAACAGAAGTCCTTGTCTGCTAAGGTGGAGTACCTCCCGCGTGAGGTCCCACTTGTCTCTACCTTTAGGGAGTGTATTGCAGAGCTGGCTCACCTCCCTAGTCTCACAGGAAGGGGCTCCCTCTTGGGGAGAAGGGATGAATTCCCTCGATTCGTCTGAAGCCTCATTATGAATTTGGTGGTATCTCAGCGGTAAATCCACTGAGATACCACCAAATGAATTTACCGTTACCGCCACTTGGCCCATCGGAATGAATGCCAGATTACAAGTTGCGGTATGACAACGTTAGTTCCCATTTATGGAGTTCATAGGACTCCATGGGGATTTTGACGGAATTACCTCCTGTCCCGAGCCTGTCCAGAACTGCCAGACCCCAGGCCCTAGAACTCTCTTCGCGCCACAAACACTATTCATCTGTGCACTCCGGGTAAGAGACTTAAAAATGCCTATACAGCTGTGTAGTAACTCCTACCAACAGCGCTTGAAATCAGCATCTGCTCATGGTGCTGTCTGGTCTTATCAATCGTATCGGCTAGCTCTGACTATGTCTGGTATTTACCTTGTTAGTTATTTGTATCCCTGTTACTAGACCTCAGACTCCTGCGTGTTAAGCAAACAATTTACACCCACAGTTCAGGCATGATCAGATAACAGAATGATACCGCTATTCACGCCGCCTTGATAATAGTCATTTGTGTTTACCTTGTGCTTCCCTCAATTCCCTCATTGTATCTAACATTGCTATTGCTTATTCTGTTTTTAACCTGTATTTGACATGTGAGTGCCTTCCCTTATATAGCTCTGTGAATGTCCTGCCTGTATCTCTCAGTCGGCGGCAATTGTTAGTCTCCTTCATAACTTACACGGCACTTGACAAATTTTGTATTATTATACGACTTGCCGTAGCCACCTCTTGTCGCCGCCCTGCAAACGTTATTGGGTTCTCGTGAACTATAACTACGGTCTCCTTACTCTGTCCTTACGTAGTTAGTACTTTACTACTGTTATGCATTTTCCGCCTAATTTCTAATGTTGGCTGCCCCTCACACACCGTGAGCTAGCGTGCAGCATTATTGTTATAACGCTTCAAGTGATTCCTCTGCGTATGTGCCTTTTATGTGCTTCTACTCTTTCGCCCATTCATGACTATAGCCTCTCAGCATTCTTAACTGCGCAATAGTGCTTAAATCACTAGGCTTACATTGCTAACTCACCAATACGCTGTTGCTCCCCATTGTTCATTGTACCCTCGGCATACTGGTCACATCCCTTGTACTGCCTCACACCATTGCTCTTAACCACAACACTTCACATTATACTACCACCACCAAGCCTCCTAAGCATAACACTCTGCCCTTGGCCTGCCTCATTGATTACAACATGCCACTGAATGACAATCTACCCACTAACAGGACCACCTCACCTGTCACAGTTCCACACATACCTAATACTCTGCTAACCTCCACTCTTCAGGGTACCAATCCCTACTTGAACTTCCCAGCCCTCTGGATAGAGCACTTTGCGAACAAACCCACACATAACCAACTTTGTGCGCTACATACTAGAAACTCTATACTTGGGTCCAGATTCCTTCACACACCCTACCAAGTTTGCAACTCTCACCAGTCCTCCAAAGCTTCACCACCACTAGCCGCCCCCATACCTATTGGCAGCAAACAGACCTCTAAAGAAACTATGATCAATGAAGCCCTCATTAACGCCAGATCTCTCCTAGCACACGCTCTTGACATTGCAGATCTCATTGTTGGGCAGAATCCTGTGCAGTGCCCTTAGGGACCACTACACACAATTAAGACTACAGGTGGCAATACAAGTTTACCTTTGGTACAAGCCTGTACTACTAAGTTATAGTGGTAGCAGTAGCAGAGCAGCCAGGCTTATCTCAAGAGTATATGAGCAGTAGCAGAGATTACACAAAGGGACCACAATTACTGTGACTCAAGCAAACACTGACTCAAGGTTTCAGGAAAAAAATATAAGTACATTTATTTTTAAACCATCAGTTATAAACACAACACCTCTATTAAACTTTAAACAAAACCACACGTTAAATATACTACAACTAACCAATTCACTTTGTACAGTATGTCTCAAGGTAAGTACCCTGTGTTTGAATTAACTGGTGTTATGAACAAAACACGATACCGCGGATACGGTTGCAATCACTTTTTGACAGTCGGTCTACTCAATAAACGCATATCCGTGACATTAAATGCTACCGGGGCAAAAGCACACTTAGCACCTGAGATACCCAGAGGGAGTTGGAGGCAACAATCACAGGCAATATTTAGGTTAGGCAGACAGTATCGAGAAACACTCAGAAACAGGAGTTCAAAAGTCAGAGGGTCGGAGCCAGGTTTAAGTGACACCGGAGACCTATGCCGAAGATCACACCGTTAGTTCACGATTCAGCATAGCCCAAAAGTACTCGGATATTGTCAATGTTCAGAAGCAAAAGTTATAAGAAGGAGGGAAGACAAGGACGAACCTTGAGGACGAAGAGTAGAACACAGTACCTTATTTCCACGATGCAGCTGGTGCCCTGCAGTTTTTCATGTTGGTTTCCCGCAGAGCCACGATTCTTGGAGCTTCGTTCTGATGGACGACGTCTGAAGGGGGTCTGCACCACACAGGGATGAAGCCGGCAGGAGAGGCTCAGCAGTTGGCTATCCGGACCACTACAGCAGTGTGCAGCGATTTAAACCACGGCAGAGATCTCTGGCTGAAGAAGATGAGCTGGTTATCCCCACCAGGCTCAAGGGAAGAAGACTCCGGACTGGATCTCCTCTTAGTCGTCGAAGGGTAGATAGCTCAGGACTGCAGCAGGGCTTCACCCAGACGGGGTAGTTGCAGCAGCCGTCGTTCTCTCCGCTTCTCTTCGGTTCCTTGTAGTTCCAGAGGCGACTCTGACGTCTAGCCCAAGAGATCTGCCTTTTATGCGCAAAACCCCCATACACACAGCCTCATGGCTGTCAATCACGCAGCAGGGGAGGGTTGTCCAGCCGGGAAAACCACCTCAGCCAATCATGGCAAAGTGCGACTTGGGTTTCCTAGGATACCCTGTGCAGGGGGTGACTACACCCCTTCCCCACATTGTCTACCTAGACACCCAGGCGCCAAGAGGAGGGCTTCTCTGTAGAAGTCTGCCAAAAGACGGTGAACAAAGAAGGCAAACCTAGTTTGCTGCGCAAAGTAAAACACAAGAAGGACTTTAACAAAAAGAAATGGCGAATAAACCCAACCGGAGCCAAAAGAAAGACGATTTGGTCAAGCAGGTTTATGTTTGAGGCTAATATAATAGCCAAGAACAGTACCACGTTTATCTAATATAATCGCGGTAGAAAAGTAAGGGTAGATACCACTGCCACCAGCCAAGTCTAAATGTTAAAAGAGCGAAACATTGCTCAGGGAGGTACAGACAGAAAAGGGGTACAGATTAGCCCTTTCCAGTACTCCATGTAAAATGGGGTGTACTGGGTCTGTGGTAAAGATGACTATGTAAAGTAAATGGCAACTTTGCCTTTCTCTGGGGGACAGTAGTCAGCCTCAGCGAAATGGAGTCAGGGGGAAGTCTTAAAGACAACCCTGGGTTACTACACTAAAGGTGCTGTGTAACCCGTACAAGAACAGGGGCACCTGGAGTGGTGTGCTCCAGTGCCCAAGATCACACAATGAGTAAAAACACAAAGGCCAAAACACATGTAAGAGTGGAAAAAGATGTACACTCTCACCAGGTGGAAAAAATAAACTCCAGAAATCCAGCAAAGCTGCTGGGGGACTCACTAGGTGAGTGAAATTAGCCCTAGGAGGAGAATTCTCCCTAACACTCATTATCACACAAAACCTTGATTTCCTCACCATTACAGAGACCTGGCTACATGTAGCCTCTGGCCCATTACTATCCCTAGTGGATACTCTAACCTCAGATGCGACCGCAATTCGAACCTTTCTAAAGGGGGCGGAGTTGCCTTCATTCATAAAGACTCTTATCAACTTGAGAATCATCCCTAATTCACAGATCCCTTCAGCAGAACTACTATCGGCTAAAATCGCCATCTCTCACACCAGCACCGCTACACTGCATCTCATCTGCAGGCCCCCAGGTCCCATCACCACTTTTGCCGATGACATTACCTCCATCTTAGTTGACAAAACTAAAGCAAATTCCAAAATCATCCTACTGGGCGACCTCAACCTGGGCCTCCTTGACCCCAACGACCACAATGCTTTGGACATCGCTAGTACTCTAACCAACCTCGACCTCTCACATTGTATTTGCGAACCTACCCACAACAAGGGACAAACATTAGATTGGATAGCTGATCTAAACTGTAACATCAAGATAACGTCAAACCTCCCTTGTGTGTGGTCTGATCACCACATCATTACCTTCAACATCCTAGCTAGCGACCCCTACATTAAACAGGACATCGGGCCTGCAATCCCTACTAGGAACAAAAAGGACATTACCAGGGACAAACTGCTACCTATGATCCTGCCCATCCTGTACACGGCCTCTGTGACATGCTCAGACCCTACCATCCTTGTTGACATTTTCAACTGCACTATGCTTAAAGCAATAAACTATATCGCCCCCATGAAATCTAGGAAACCTAAACCGCGTACCCACCTTAACTCATGGTTCACCCCACAATTAAAAGTACTACGCAAAGAAAAATGCAACGCCGAGGTTCGTTGGAAAAGTCTCCTGTGTGAAGCTAACAAAGATAGCCTTATCATAGCTACCCTTAATTACAAGGAAGCTATCTACCAGGCTAAAAAGGAGACTTGCAACACACGTATAGCACAAGCGGAATCCAACACCAAGGAGGTCTTTAAAATTCTTAAAGAGCTTGAGTCCCCCTCCTCCCCTTCTGACAGTTTCAGCAAAGACTGTACCTGGTGTGCCAGCATACAAAAATCTCTTTGATAAGATATCTACTCTCCAGCGGAAAAATTAACGACAAACTGCCTGCTGACCAACTCAATAACTAACGCCCTCCTTTAGAAACCCCAGCCATCTACACGTACATATACACCATTCAGCTTCTCACCGCTTACCATACCAGAGGTCGAAAACATCATCACTAAACTCAAACCCTCTAATTGCCATGGTGATGCCTGTCCTGCTCCTATCATCAAGGAATCCGCACATGACTTAGCTCCCTTCATCACTGCATTTATCAATTCATCCTTTAACTCCGGCACATTCCCCGACAACCTCAAAGACGCCTGGGTCATCCCTCTTCTGAAGAAACCTACGCTGGATGCAAGTATACCTACCAACTATAGACCCATCACCACTGTCCCCTTTCTACTTAAAATACTAGACCGCGCAGCTTATCTACAGATTCAGAATTACCTGGAATCAAACCAACTCCTTGGCCCTAGACAATCAGGCTTTCGGCCCAAGCATGGAACGGAAACGGCACTCATTGACCTTAAAACAGAAATTGAGGACCTAAAAGACAATGGCAAATTGGCTTTATTTCTACTGCTCGACCTATCGGCGGCTTTTGATTTGGTTAACCACCAAATTGTTAGGCAGAAACCTGTGCAGTTCCGTTAGGGACCACTGCAAAAGGCTTAGGACTACAGGTGTTGGCAGTAAACCCAATTGGTAGCAGTCTGTACCACCCAGATTTACCTGGTAGCTGTGGCTGAGCAGCCAGACTTCTCTTAAGAAGAGTTAGACAGTATATAGAGTATACAGGATAGGTACCAAAATACAGTAGCACAAGCAAACACTGACCAGAGCTTTGGTATCAAGTATATAACTATTTATTTAAAGACACACTTAGAAACACTCCAGCACTATTATTGTAAGCAAATTAAAAAACAGTCACTATTAATATATATACATCCCTTATTCCTTATTAGACAAGTCTTAGTTAACACCACTTATTTCCAGACAGAGGTGAGCGTTTAACTAAAGATGACACTCCAATAAGTTAAGAAAAAGGGAGGGAAAAGGCAGAAATTAGGAACAGCACACAACACAATACTTTAGAAGCACTCAGCAATGCAGGAAAGTCAAAGTCTACTGGTGAGCAAAAAGTTCAGAGGCCAGGCTCCCTCTTGGAGAGAGTAGAACACCAATGCGCCCAAGATCACACAGTTCAAAAGGCTTGAATAGTCTTGCAGAGAGTTTAAAAAGGAATTGGTTCAGCTCAGAAAAGTTCAGTTAGCCAGCCTAGGGCCAACCCAAGTGGTAAAATGAGGATTTACGAGACACCCCACACATGACCGTTGCGAGGGAGGCCAGGCGGACACAGTACCTTGGAAGTGGAGAGAATCCTCCAGCGGGGGCAGTTGTTTCTGGCAGTGGATGCAAGTCACAGCGTCGTCCAGAGAAAGAGAAGATCTCGACGTGGAGGAAAGCTGAAGGTCGTTGCACTGCCAGGGAAGAAACCAGCCGCGGAGTTCTCCGGTTAAAAGGTACTACCCTTTTATTCGCGGTAGTGGTAAAACGTGGTATCCCGGTTGCCGGGGTGTTTGGCACAGGCAAGGCGGCCAGGAGATGGTCTGGGAAGGCGAAAAGGCGGGCAAACTGGTTATCCCCTCCAGTCAAAGGAAGAAGACTCTTCGGGATGAAGATCTCCTCTGTCGTTGGAAGAAGTGGTGAGTCGGTTCAGCAGGGCTCCACCGGTGGTGTCGTCGTTGCAGGTCGGCTCAGCTTCTCCCTCTTCGGAGTCTTTGGTCCTGTGGCGACGTCTCAAGTCCCAGTCCCAAAGCCCTGCTTTTATGCTGAAAACCCCCATTCATCAGTCCTAGCTGTCACTCAAACATGCTAAGTGGTGAGCCGGGCGGCTCACCACTGGGCCAATCACACAAGAGTGCGACTTGAGTTGCCGAGGCAACTCAGTCCAGGGTGCCTAAACCCCCCTCCCACACATCCTGTAGACCCAGACAGAGTGGCACCACTTTTGGAGGCTTCTGTGGAGAAGCCCGCCAAAAAGTGGAACAAAGGGCTCGACTTGAGTTGGAGTTACAGAGGCGAACACAAACGCCATTTTAAAACAGAGTCCTGGTGAAAAGACCCAACCGGGGAATAAATATTAAATAAATAACCCGGCGGTATCTTTAACATTGCACCAAAAAGTGGTGCGTTTAAAATGAATGGGAAATTCCCATAGTAAATATTCTTAAGGAATATTTTGTATGGTAACTACTGCCACCAGCCAGAAACTTGACGAGGGGGGACTGCACAGTGCCCCCTCGAAAAACAGACCGAGGGGCAATCTAATTGCCCCTACCAGTACTTCCACAATATGATGGTTTGTACTGGTTCTGTTCCCAATTTAAGACTAGTAAAGTCAATGGTGACTTTACATGCCCTGGGAGACAGTAGTCAGTCCCAGGGTATAATGTCTGTTTGGGGGTCACTATGACACCCCTGTGTTACTGCACTGAGGGTGCTGTGTAACACACTTACCAAAAACCACATGAAACCTTATGGAGTAAAAGATCCCATAGCCCATAAAACACATCACAAAGTCAAAGGATATCTCAAATCATGTCTAAGAGTGGGAGAAAAAGAGTCTCACTCTTAGCAGGAGAAAAAAATAAACCCTAAAAATCCAGCAAAGCTGCTGGGGGACTCACTAGGTTTGGGAAATTAGCCTTAACAGAGAATTCTCCCTAACACAAATCCTTTGCCAACACCTTAAAACAGCCACCCACTTCTCAGACAAAGCCACTTCTTGGATCAGATCCTTCTTGAACAACAGATCAATGAGGGTCTTCTCCCCATCTGTTTCATCTGACTCGTCACCAGCATTATGTGGGGTGCCACAAGGTTCTTGTGTCTCGCCCACACTCTACAATGTGTTCTCAAAAACCTCTTTTTGATATACGTGACTAACTGGGTGTCACCTATACCAACTACGCCGATGACAACCAGATACTCATCCCTATCACGAGACTGCAGACACTAAGTTAAATGATGTTTATCTAGTCATCCAGGCTTGGATGGCCCAACATGAGCTCTGTCTTAATGACGACAAGACAGAGCTCCTCATTCTAGACTCCCAATACCGACTCAATATACTAGACATGTCATTTGGAGCTTTCAACATTGATGGTAACACCATCAAGGTCTCCAAAGACACCAATACATTAGGAATCTACCTTGATTCTACACTTTCATTCAATAGACAAATGAATGCTGTCATCTCAGCATCCGCATACACTTGCAAGCTCATCACTGCTTGCCGCCCATTCCTCAGTACCGCCAACTGCACCATCCTTGCGAGAACACTGGTCATGTCCAAACTCGATTGTAACACACTTTATCTGCTGACAAGCCAGCGCAATCTTAACGAACTCCAGGTTACTCAAAATAACACCATCAGGCAGCCTTAAATCTCCCGAGATCCTCGCACATCTCTAACATCAGGAGAAGTATACACTGGCTATCAGTCATACAAAGAATTTCCCTTAAAACGCTTGCCCTCACACACAAATGTTTGACCAATCAGGTCCCCTTCTACCTGGCCAATCGCTTTACTCATCACACCTCAACTCGACCATAGAGATCGGCCTAAGCTCACTGTCTCAATATACCGAGATAGAAATTGCTGAAAGCGGGTGGGATGACTTTACCAGTCCTTGCTGCTAAACTTTGGCACTCACTGCCCATTTCACTGAGGACCGAACCGTCTGCCTCTTCATTTAAATATAAAGTCAAATTATGGCTGATTTCCCAAGAAGCCTAACTATCTTATCACCTACCTGCTTGTATAATATTGTGACTTCTTATATGCATCTTTGCAAATCTGTTTGTATATACTTCCACCACTTGTTGATGTGCAACATTTTCAAGGTATGCACACTATTATTGTAACCTGAGATAGGTGCCCAGATGTAAATTATGTACATTTTTGTTGTATGTATTCTATGACCGTAACCCAAGATATGCGCCCAGATGCCTTCGGGCCAGGCGCGCTTTACAAATAAATAAAATACAAATAACAGTAGTTTCCACAGCGTCAGAGGCATTCTCTGGACTGCCACAGTCCTTTCTGCGTGCAGCGCTTAGTCCTGCTTCCCTGGCAGCTCCCTGCTGCCTCGCTGCCAAGCCTGATCTGCTTCCATACGACCACATCTCACTGCACGGCTCCTGTGCACTGACTGTCTCGCTACGGCCGCTCTCCGCAGGATTCCACCTGCCACTAGCTTTGCTTCTCGTTGCACGTCCTCTGCAACCAGCTTGGCTCCTCCAGCGTCTCGCCTGCCGCTCCGCACCTCCCATGGGATTCAAACTTTTCTTGCAGCCAACCTCCTCTTCTCAGTTCGTGGGGGTTTTAAACCTCCCGGCAAGCTGATTGTCCTGCCAAACACTAGACCGCTCACTGGCAAAGTCAGGGTCTGACGTGCCGTTTCCTAGTTTCAGTACCAAAGTGATGTGTGTGTGTGTATTTATTTTCAAATTTGTTTATTGGCATTTATCATATAGTGATCAAGTGTAGTACAAACAGAACAAAAAAGGAAAAAAACAAACCATAATCTCAAACGTTAACATGATAACATAACTGTCTCCTTGTCTGAGCTTCATTGTTCAGGTATTGGGTTCTCAGCGGGGCGTGACGTAGGGGTAAGGGGTCTTCTAGTTTCAGTAGCTACATCAAGTGTTCAGGGTCTCCCATGTGGGTTTCAATGTTCTAGCAGTGCTGGATAGTTCAAGGTAATGTTGTTCATGGGGGTTTGTCATCCGAGGGATAGATTATAGATCTGGTCATCTCCTTCCATGCTGTCAGGGTGTTGCTCGTTTCGTCGGTTGACCTGAGGACGCTTTCTTCCCATGCTCTTGTTTCCGCCTCAACCCACCTTATCAGTTCGTTGTGCCAGGCATTATATCTGGGCCCCACTGGCTTTTTCCAGGACATAGCGATATGCCTCTTGGCTAATATGCACATTAAGTCCATTAGTTTCACCCGGTGTTTGAGTTTAGCCGATCTGGGATACGTTCCCAAAAGGCATTCTTCAGGCGTCCACCTGTAGCTGGAGGTGCCCGTTTTCTCATACGTCTGTTTGATTCTTGCCCATAGGGATTGTACTGTGTTGCATTCCCAGAACATGTGCATGAGGTCTGCCTTGTCCGCTGTGCACCGTGGGCAGTTGGGGCTTGCATGTTCGTAGAAGGTCGATAGCTTGTATGGGGTCAGATATGTCCTGTGTAGGACATTCAGTTGTATGAAGCGAAATCTCTGGTTTCTGGACACTGTTTTAGGCGACGTTAGTGCCCTGTTCCATTCACCTTCCGACAACTCTCGGCCTATGTCCGATTCCCACCTGCTTTTCAGTTCCTCACCTTTCGGGTTGGGGCTATCGTTAAGGTGGCCGTATATTTGGGATACCAATTTCTGTCCTTCGCCTAAGTTGTAAAGTAGTGTTGTGAGAGAATCCGGCTCAGGTTCTTCTGGCCAGGTGTCCCACTTAAGTCGTGCCATTTCACGTATCCTTCGATACCACAAGTAATGACCAGAGGATATTCCATCTTCGTTCTGTAATGAGCTGAATTCTCTGAAGGAGCCCTCTGCATATAGATCCCCCCATGTGTAAACCCCCTTCTTTTCCCAAGCCTTTAGGTGCAGCAGGTCCGAGTCCGTTTTTCACAGATCCCAGATCATCGGTATTTCTGGGGAATAAAGGTGTGTTGGGTGTTTTAGCGACTTCACTCTTTGCCAGATTTGTCTTCCCAGGATGGCTATAAAGGGCATGTTTCTAAACAGGTGGCATGGTGCCCAGATGAGTTCTTTTAATTGCAACGGAGCGATCAAGGACCGCAGGAGAGGAGTCTCGGATGTGATCTCGTCGGCCAACCATTTTGACACAAAGCTGAGTTGGGCTGCTAGATAGTATTTTTCAAAGTTGGGGAGTTGGATTCCCCCTTGGGCATAAGGTAGGACCAGTGTGGAATGTACTATCTTATGTCTGCCCTGTCCCCAGATAAATTCACGGATTATTGATTCTAGTAAGCGAAAAAAACGGCTTCTTGATGTAGTATTGTACATTTTGAAATTTATATAAGAGTCTAGGGAGGATGATCATTTTGGTTATCAAGGCTCTCCCCATTGCCGACAGTAGGAGTTTCGCCCAGAAGGTCATGGAACTGCGCAGTGTGGGCAATACTGCATTTGTGTTGTGTTCATGCATCAGTTGCGGGGTGTGCATGACTTGAATACCCAAATAGCGAAACTTTGTAGTTTGCCACTGTATCCCAAGCATTGGGAGCTCCTGCTCGTTTCTGTCTTTGAGACCTGCCAACGGGAATAGGCAGGACTTTGCCTTGTTGAATTGTATGCCCGAGACTTTAGAGAAGTTGTCGAGGACTTCCAGCATGGTGGGGACATTAAGGTGTGGGTCCCTAACATATAGTAAGACATCATCCGCGTATAGCGAGATGATGTGATCTATCTCTCCTATTCTTATTCCGGCATCGAAGAATTGTTTTCGAAAATAAATAGCAATGGTTTCTAGCCCTAATATATACAGCATGGGGGATAGTGGGGAACCTTGCTGGGTGCCTCTGCATATGTCCCAAGCCTCTGATATATGCCTCCCTGTTTTTACACGTGCTCTTGGCTTAGTGTATAGTATTCAAATCCACCTAATAAATCTCGGGCCAAATCCGAATTCCCTCAAGACCGCTAGTAGCCATTGCCAAAATATAGAGTCAAATGCTTTAATAGCATCGAGGGATAGTAAAGCGTAGGGCTCGCTGTCCGTGTCTGTCTGCTTGATGATGTGTTGGAGTCTGCGCAGATTCATGGTCGTGTTTCTACCCGGGACAAATCCACATTGATCTGTGTGTACAATATCACCCACCAGTCTGGACAGTCTCTGTGCTAGGATTGTGGTTAGCAGTTTGAAGTCATAATTGAGCATGGCCAGCGGGCGATAGGAGTCGCAACACTCAGCCGGTTTGTTTGGTTTAAGGATTGGGATCACTAGGGTTTCTCGCATGCTATCAGGTAGGACTCCCCGTTCGTACGTTTCCTGGAACACCTCGTGTAATAGTGGTATTAGAGAGGGGCCATAAGTTTTATAGAATTCCGAAGGTAGCCCATCGCTCCCAGGGGCCTTGCATGTGGCTTGTGACTTAATTGCTTCTGCAATTTCTTCTAGAGTGATATCCGCCTCTAAGGCTTCAGTTTGTGCATGGTGGAGCCTGGGCAGCCCTATTTCCTCCAAAGTGTCTGCTATCTGTTGTGCGGGTACTTTGGTTTGATGGGAGTATAAATGCGTATAATAGTCCTTAAAGGTGTCATTTATGTCATGTTGGGTCTGAAATGTGTTACCCTGTGCATCTTGTATTGTGGTGATGGTGCGTCAGGGGTGTTCCCTTCTGCAGAGCCATGCCAACAACCTGCTGGGCCTGTCCGCTTCTATATGTGCCCTATTCGTTCTAGTAGCGTAATCGAACTTGGCAAGTCTATTCCATGTGTTTAAACATTCATCTCGGAGTGTCCTGAGCCTGTCTTCGTGTTGCTGTGGATTCGCGGAGTCATTGCTAAGCCTCTCTATCATTGCTTCCGCTTGTGTGAGTTCATCGCGTAGCAGTCTTCTGATACCCCCTGCCTTCGACATGACCACTCCCCTAATTACTATCTTTAAGGCTTCCCATACTGTGCTTATATGATCCACACTTCCCTTATTTAGTTCTATGTATTCGTCAATCGAGTCCTCAAGCTCATCTCAGAATGCCTGGTCTTTCAAGGCTTCTATGGGCATGCGCCACATTGGGATGGGGGGGGTCTGGGGCCTTCATGGTTCCATGTTATTAGTAAGGGAGAGTGATCTGATATCGTTCTCCCCATATACTTTGCCTCTTCCATTTGGGGTAGGTGTTCTCTACCTACAAAGAGGTGGCCGTGTGGGGACGAGTAGTATGAGTAGTTTCTAATCTGGGGGTGGAGCTCTCTCCATACGTCTGTCAGATCTAGTCTGCCGAGCATCGTCTTGAGCGCGGTCGTGGCTGCTGATGTGGTTGTGGGTGGTGGTAGTGACCTGTCCAGTGTCGGATCATGGATGCAGTTAAAATCCCCGCCCCATATGAACAAGCCATTCCTGTGTTGTGTGACCTTGGTGTACATCGAGGCGATGTGAGTCGGGATGTTGTTGTTAGCCAGATAGAAGTTTACTATGCAGAGCTCCTGTTGCTCAATGTGCCCCCCATACTATCACATATCTGCCCTCTGGGTCACTTTCAAATTTAGAGTCGAAAGGGAAGATGGGGGTGAATCCAGGTATATACCCCACGGGCAAACTTGGAATAAGCAGTCCCGAACCCCTGCCCACCCCAGTGTTCTTGGAGTTTGGTCATGGAGTCCTTGGTACAATGCGTTTCCTGTAAAAGCGCTATTCCCACTTTTTTCCTGTGCAGATATGACTTAATTCTGTTCCTTCGGAGGTAGGTACCAAGGCCTCTCACATTCCATGTCGTTAGTTATACTTTCCCTGCCATGCCGCTGTAAGAGGGGTGCCCCCAATTTCACTGTCCCGCAGGGAGGTTACCCCTAACATGTCCTCAGCTCCCTCCCTCATCTCCGTTTCTATTTTAAAGTATTCTGGAGATTTGCCAGCTGTTATAACTTCCATTCCGAATAATGAACAAACCAAAACGTGTAACAGCAAACTGCCACCAGTAGTTGCTGTGAATGGATTAACCAACAAAAACAACATTGAAATGCACCCAGCAGTTGTCTCGAACTCACAACGCTCGGGGGCTCCTGAGCCTCTTGGACCACTCCAGGCCTTCTGGTACGGGTGGTGTGTAGTCATTCTATCTACACTGTTCTGGGTGGGGTGGGCTGTCGACAACTCAGCGTTTGGGTCTTTGTGCTCCTGCCCAGTTAAGGCACCTGTTCACTACGGCGCCTGGTAGAACTTAGAGGAAGTCTTGTATCTAAGGCATTTCAGTTACCAGCTTGTGCAGTTCGGGTCTTCAATTTAGTGATAGTTTCTTTTTATTGGTTCTTCAGCGTCATCTGCGAGATTGTGTTCAAGCCACATATTTGCTGCAGCTGGAGTTTCCAGGAAGATTGCCTTTCCTTTATAGAGTATTTCAAGCCTCGCTGGGTATAGTAGCATGAATTTAAGGTTACGTTATCATAGTCTTGCTTTAATGGGTATGAAGGAGTTTCTTGCACATTGCACCGTGGGAGTGTAGTCCGGATACATGACTATTTTTGAGCCATTCCTTTTTATCTCTCCGCCTTCCCTGGAGAACCGCAGTATCGTCTCCCTGTCTCGGAAGTTTAAGATCTTAGCAATTATTGGGCATGGATATGACCCAGGTGGAGGCCGCTTTTGAAGGGATCGGTGGGCTCGCTCTACAGAGAACCCCTGGGTGAGTTTGCCGGCACCAATCTCTTGAAGCAGCATTGTCTCTATGAATTCAGTGGGGTTCGAGCCTTCCATATCTTCCGGAATCCCAAGCACTCGAATATTATTTTGGCGGGGACGGCCCTCAGCATCCTCAGAGCGGGATTCAAGTCTAGTTACTGCCATTTCTAATTCTCGAACTTTGGCTTTTAGTTCATGCGTGGCTTCACTGGTTTCTTGTAGAGAAGTTTCCGTTTTTGTTACTCGCTCAGTCAGGTTGCGGGCATCCTGCCTCAAAAATTGGATGTCAGATCGCATTTCTCCTATCTTGTCTTCCATGGAGGTTCGTAATGCTGCAATGGCCTGTAGGATTTGGGTGTCCCGGGGGTCAGCCACCTGAGCTGGTGACGCCACCGTGTCTGTGACATCTTGTTGCAGTTGTTGCTTCGGTCTGACCGTTGTAAAAGAGTCCATTGTCGCTGTATTCGACCTGTTCTTAGGAGGCGACATTCCGGTATCGAGATACCGTTCCGATGCAGCGGGGCGCAGTCCCCGAGCTTGGAAACACTGTGAGAGCCTTGCGATCCGCTGTGGGTGGACCTTATTCATATATTCTGTTGATGCAGGGATAGTTTTCGCTCTGTTCTGGGTTCAGTTTCGCCAGGTCTCACCTTCTGTCGTAGCATGTTGTTCTTCCGGCAAATGTTTTAGGGTGCTTAGTGCAAATGTGGGGTAGTTGCGGCATTGGTTGCACTTTTGGGTTTGCCAGTGTCTGCTTGGCTGTCTGCTCGCGGCGCATCAAAGGTGGTTCTCTTCCATAGTGGCTAACTTCTCGCTGAGGGGTATCTTCGTGGAAGTTAGTACCCGCCACTAAGGGGCGACGCACAACAGTGTATGAAGCTGCTGCCAAGCATAGGGCGGCCCCGGTTGATGTGTGTTGAAGGTCTGAGGTGGGTTAATACTGGGCACAAGATTTAGTTGTAGTGACCCAGGTGGTGGGCTTAAATGTCCAGTGGATCTTAACTGTAGTTCTGTGTCTGGTTCACTTTGCACATGTACGTGTGCCCTGTGCCGTTATTGCTGCGCTCATGGCCTGTAGCTAGTTGGGGCTCGCCTCACGTAAATCTGCCTCCTGTGTAACCTGCTGTATCTCCTTTATGCACCCACCGCCTTCTCTTTCTGCACCCGCCGAACGTCCAGCCGCGACGTGTATCGCCGAGATGATCCAGTGGTGAGTCCCTGCCTGAAGTCTCGGTATCACCGCTGGAGCATGTCTCAGCTATGATGGAACAAGGAGGTCTGGTCCGTCGTCGGCAGCTCTCCTGTTTGTAGCTCCAGGGGGGGATAGCTGAAGGTGTCCGCCTCGACTCCGCGCACTCACAATGCTTGTGCTCTCCAACGGGTACTTCTACTCGGCCGTGTCTGCCCCACGGAGCAGCGCCTTCAGTGCAGCTCTCTATGTCCGTGCACAGCAGGGCACCCGGCAAGCCACCAGCTCCTCCCTGCGGCCGTCGAGAACGGCGTCGGCCCCTCGGTCGAAGGTGATTCCCGTAGAGTCGTGTGACCTCGACTATCAGGCGGAGCTCGGTCGATGGCCTACGCCTGCGGGCTCGCTGGCACTTGATTAAACAAGCTGTCGTATTGTTACGTTTTTCGTCGCAGCGAAGGCCGCCATCTTGGGTGCCGGGGGGGAGCTCCTTCGGATGTTCCGTTTTCCACGATTCCAGCACTCATCTCAGCCGGGTTTCTGGTCGAGTTCTGCAGAACGGTTCCCCCGGGTCTGCATCTATTTTTTATCGCCAATCTTTCCTTCAATTCACCGTAATATCTACTGCTGTAGGATCATGGGCAGGAGCACTCGAGATTGTCGACCTCACTGCATGCGTGCTGGCCACGCCCCCGTGTGTGTGTGTGTGTGTATATATATATATATATATATATATATATATATATATATATATATATCGAAGGCGATGGGAGAACAAGGAAGGGAATGACAATAACCCATAAAGGCTTGGGGGATTGATGGAACATAATGAATCAGAAATGGGCGATGCCATGTCTCATCCTTGGGTACCTCACTTCCTTTCCTCAAGTCACCTCTCCCCAGGTAGTCATCCCGCACAGATCCACCCCCAGGGTCAGGATCCAACAGCTTCGGCGTTTCCTTGGCCACCTGCGTTGAGGCTAATCCAGGGAAAGGAGGGAGGATACCCTTGGATTCCTCACCGCTTCTATCATGTAGCCACGTGGGTTTCTTTGCTTACATTTGCCAAGCACAGCTCCCTGTATTCCTTACCTGGTCAGGATGCTTGTTTTGGCAGGCAGTGCTCCAGAGTTTTGGTCCTAGGTGTTAGTTCTCTCAGTCCTCCCTCTCCAAGTTTATGAACTGCTATGAAAGGCGACGTAAGATGAGGAATCTATTGGAAGAAGGAATCCATTGGAAGAGCAAATTACCTCTCGATAATGTTCTTTGAATAGATTGCATTCTTTTGCAAATTCGTCAACTGATAGATATCCTTCCAGCGTCATCTGCTCCTAAACGTTTGACAAGGGGTGCAGTACGACTCGACATTGATTGCAAAATCCTCTTGACTCAACTGTGTCCTGAACTCCAGACGTGACATCAGCCGTTTATATATTATGTCACTGCGCCCCAGTACCTCAGTTCCATGTTTCCATGCTCTCAGCACGCTGCCTTTCCGAACATTCTCTTTGTGAGAGAAATAGCTTGTTTGTCGAAGACCGGCCCAAAATCTCTGGGATTCAAACGCTGTCAGGACTGCCGTTTGAAAATGTCCATCACTGACCCAAATGGTATCTTTGTAGTGTCTGGGGAAGGATCATGTTGTTGAGCAGAGTGGTTCATGTCATTTTTTTTTTTTTAATTTTTTTATTTGACTTGACAAAGCACCAGAAAGCAACAGGAGCCACATGGCACCATCAACAAGAGAAAAACAAGCAATATACATATTAAGCAGTACATCTTGATTCAACTGGGATATATACCGGGGCTAGGCAGCGAGTAGCGTAATAACAACATTTTCCCAGGGGTGAACATCTAAGGGGAACCAACGGGGGAGGAGGATGCCGAATTTGACGGCGAGTCCATGGCAGACATATAATCTCGGAATTTCCGCCAAATATCTCTCGGCCTTGAATGTGGGTGTTGTAACGCGCTCCAGGCCTCCTCAGTATCGTGTGCCCAGGTAATTGACCTAAGCCACTGTGCGTAGGTCGGAGCCCTAGGGCGGAGCCAGTATAACAATATGCAGTGAACTGCCAACAGCATGCAGAGACCTGCCAGTTTCTTAGAGTCGCGGGGCAGCCAAGGGAGGTCATGGAAGAGGCAATGTAGCGGGGTGGGGGCAATAGTGTGTTCTAAGATGTCTGAGAGTGTGGAGCAGATATCCAACTAGAATTGGGTCAGGTGGGGACAGTGCCATAGCATGTGGATTTAAGAGGCTTTATCGGCGCCACACCTGGGGCAGCTGGGAGGGACGCTGCAGAACATGTGATGAAGTCTTATTGGGGTATGATAGTACCGGTGTAGCACTTTGAATTGGATTAATTTAAATTTAGTATTGTAGGATACATCATGAGTGCGGCTACACATTCGGGCCCATCTCTCATCAGTAATCTCGACCCCGAGGTCCTCCTCCCACCTATGTCTCAGCTTGGCGAAGGCGGGAGCTGCTCTGGTCTGCAAAAGGGAGTATAGCCTGGACACCTTACCCCTGAAGGAGCAGAGCTCTGCCACCATCGGTTCATTGGGAGGCAAGGGGGGAAGTCTGGGTATCTGGATTTAAGATTCTGCCGGAGTGAGGAGTATTGTAACCACACTGAGGGCCGGCGCCTGAGGGAGAGAGGGAGATCAGGCCACTCAATGAAGCTCCCCTGTTCGTAGGCATCACGGATTGTCAAGAAGCCGGCATCCGCCCAGTGAGAAACCACTGATTGAGGAATATGTGGGACCTCAGGGAAGAAATTCCATAATGGCAGGTCCCCGCGGAATGGGTAACTTAAGTCGACCATTGCCCAGAGTTTGGACAATGCTAATGATGTGCTAGCTACGGTGTTAGCGGACTCTGAATCGGGGGGAGGGGTTGGCTTGAGGATTAGGGAGCCGATCACTCGGTCACAGACTGACAGCTTCTCCAGGCGAACATGCGGGGGAGGATCAACAGTGTTGAACCAGTGGGCGGCAAACTGGGATTGGGCTACCACCCAGTATCTGAGGAAGTCTGGGGCACAAACCCACCCAGCTCCCTGGGAGCGGTTAGTGTAGACAGTTTGAGGCGGACTGCCCCTGAGTGCCAGAGAAAGGAGTTGTTTATACAGCGTAGTGTTTGAAAAAACGTGTCCCCAGGCCACACCGGCAGATTAGTAAATCGGTAGAGTAATTGGGGTTATACCACCATTTTAAGTATTCCAGTTCTGCCTGCTAGTGAAATGGGGAGCCTGGCCCAGCTGGAGGTTTTCGTAGCCAAGTTAGTTAGGTAATTCTGGTAGTTGTCTTCGCAAAGCTGCACCGTGTGGTGGGAGACCACCACCCCGAGGTAAGTGAAGCTAGATGGGGACGAGTTGAACCCACACAAATCCACAGGGGGTTGTGTGGAGTCAGTAAGCTGGAATAAGGCAGACTTGGAGCAGTTCACCTTCAAACCAGATATATCTCCGAAACGGGCAACGTCTGCTAGTATAGGGGCGAGATTGGTTTCGGGGGAACGGATGTATAACAAGGCATCGTCGGCGTAGAGGGAGACTATATCGGGCTGGCAGGCTGTGCGCAATCCCCTGTGCGAGTGTGACTGTCGAACCATGTCAGCGAAGGGTTCCATGGCTATGGCGAAAATGAGAGGGGAGAAGGGGCATCCTTGACATGTGCCTCTAAATACCTGGAAGGGAGCGGAGCACCTGTCCTCCGTGCGGACCCTGGCCGACGGATCGGTGTAGAGCAGCTTAATCCAGGTGCAGAAGTTGGGGCCGAATTTGCACTTCACAAGGACTCTCCTTAGGTATTTCCACGATACCGAGTCAAATGCCTTCTGCATGTCCAGAGTAGCTGCAACTGCCTGTGTGGCTGGGCTTATCCTGCTAATCACACTTAAATTCAAGGACGTGGATCTACCCAGGACAAATCCCGCCTGGTCAGGATGGATGATGTGAGACATGTATGGGGCTAAGCGGTTAGCTAGGACCTTAGCGTATATTTTAACATCGCTGTTGATCAAGGATAGTGGTCGGTATGAGCCACACTGAGTGGGAGGCTTACCAGGTTTGAGTACCACCGTAATCAGTGCCTCACAGAGAGATGGGGGGAGTATTCCTCTTTCGCACGATTCTTCCCAAAGGATCAGCAGGTGTGGGGCCAGGTGGGTCTTGTATTGTTTATAAAAATCCATGGGGAGCCCGTCCGGGCCAAGGGCCTTCCCCGACGCCAGCGACTCAATGACCTCGACAAGTTCCTCCGTGGTGAGAGGTCTCTCAAGGGAGAAGCTGGCGGCGGCCGACAGGACTGACAGGGGGAGATTCTCTAAATAGGAGTCAATTTCTGAGATCTGGGGGCCGTCGGCCTCTGCATACAGGGTGGTGTAGAATGAGAGGAACTCGAAGTTGATATCTTGAGGGGAGGTGGCGAGTGAGCCGTCGGGCCTCACTATTGCCGGGATGCTGGGGGCTCCAAGCTCGCGACGCAACAGCCTAGACCGCATCCGGCTGGGGCTTTCGCCCTCACCGTATCTCCTCGCTGATTGTGGGGAGTCCAGAAATGTATCCTCGCGCTCGGCAAGGCCTCGGAACTTATCCCGCTCCGCTCCCAGTGCCGCTAGAGTGGTTAGAGAGTGATTATGTGCGTATTGGGACTCGAGGGCAGCCAGGGCCGATTCGGTAGTGACAATGTCTGCACGGATTTCCTTCAGGATGCCACATCCTTTGGAAATGGTGATTCCTCTTGTGTGTGCTTTAAAGGATTCCCAGAGTACCGCTTGTGTTGATACTGAGTTTGTGTTGATCTCAAAGAATTCTTCAATGGAGGATTCAAGCTTGGTTAAGAAGACCGGATCAAGAAGCGAATGAGGGCTCATCCTCCATTGTCTAGTCCTGTTGACGTCCGGTCCCCAGTTTAAGGAGACGAGTACCAGTGAATGGTCTGATAGTGTCCTGGGAAGGATGGCCAGGTGAGACAGGCACCTGACCAGCATGTCCGTTATAAGCCATCTGTCTATTCTGGAGTGCGAATCATGTACTGAGTAAAAAGAGTATGTGCGGGCATCTGAGTTCATTAGGCGCCAATCCTCTACTAATGCCAGGCGGGGGAAGCGTTTTAAGGATCGCATATGCTGATTTGGATAGCTGACGAGGCCTAGAGCCTGATCTATCTAGGGTGACATCCAGTATTGTGTTAAAGTCACCTCCCCACAAAATGGGGATCAGGGGGTAGCCTTCAAGGAGAGATAGAAAATCAGGGTCGTCAATATTGGGGCCGTATATATTTAGGATGGCTACCTCCTGGTGTTGCAGGGTGCCAATGATCAGTACATATCTACCAACAGTGTCTATGTGAGAGTTCTGGCATGTGAACTTTAGGCTCTTGTGTATCAAGGTAAGAGTACCCCGGCTTTGAGTGGAATAGTTGGTATAGTACCTTTGGGGTCCCCATCGTTTAGCAAAGCGCTCACACTGCTCCGAGCGGGCATGGGTTTCCTGTAAACATAGGTTTTTAGCCCCATGACGTTCTGCATGCAGCTGAATCTGGCGCATTTTTTTGTAATTACCTAACCCCTGTACATTCCAGCTCATAAAGGTCAGGTCGGTGCTAGCCATAACCCCGGGGGTGTTGGTGGTACTTCTGCAAGGGGATTATCCGCAAAAGGAAGTTGAAAACACAGGATATAAGTGGACCCCTATCCAAATATGCAAGACGTACTGCTGTGGTGCAGGCTGTGCTTTTGGCAACTGTCGAGACTTTTTTAACCATAACATCATAATCCCCGCCCCCACCCACATCCCTCCCCCAATCAGAGGGGTGAAACCCAAACCAAACCAGAGCAAACACAAACATTTTGGCATCAACGCCTGGGGGTCTGTTGGCAGCCGGGCGACGGCGCACCGGACAGGGGAGAGTGGAAGGAGATTCTGCAATGCAGTAGGATTAACCAGGGAGTTCAGGGTAGGTGCGAGGTATGGAGAGACCATGGTGGTGAGGGAAAGGATGAGTGGAACCATAGGGGCGTACCCATGGACACTAATACACCATCATAAATGCATATCGTAGTCCCGGAGTGGTCGGGTCAGGATCTTGGGGTATACTCGTCGGGGTTGCAGCGGCAACATTGGGACAGTTACCAGGCTAGGAATCCATCAAGAGGACAAACGTCTCCGAACAGTAATAACCATGCAGCTTGTAGGGCCACTTTAGCAAAGGATAAATGGAGCAACATTAACAAAAACAACAACCAATAAACTCCATTTGGTGAGTGGCATTATAGGGGGGACCAGCCGAAGGCTATCCCATATGCAGCTCAGAAACAACAATAACCATAATAGAGATAAATCTAGTATTGACGATGAGCAGGTCAACCCGGAATATGCTCGTCTATAAACTTCGAGGCCTCCTCTGGAATAGTGAAGAAGAATGTTTGGTTAGAGTGTTCGACCCTTAGTTTCGCGGGAAAAAGCATGGAGTATTTAACTCCCAAGTCTCGAAGTCTTTTTTTGACTGCAAGAAAGGTCTTGCGCTCTTGTTGCACCGCAACGGAGAAATCTGGGTACAGGTGTATCCTCGCCGCTCCAAGACGCAGCTCCCCCTTGGCTCTGGCCGCTCACAGAAGGGCGTCCCGATTGCGGAAATTTAGGATTCTGGCTATGATGGGACGGGGCGATGCCCCCTGGTCTGGGCTTCGCGGTCAGAGAGCGGTGAGTCCTTTCCACTGCGAATTGTGACGAGAGCTTAGGATTGTCAAGGAGTGTTAGAAGGAGATGTTCCACATAGTCCTCCATGGGCTCCTTAATATTGTCCTCCGGCACGCCGACAATGCAGAGGTGGTTCTGCCTAGAGCGGGATTCGAGGTCATCATTTTTCCTCTCAACAGCCGAGATCCGGCTGGTAAGGGTAGACACAGCGGCACGAAGAGAACCCAGATCATCCTCTGCGGCGCTGGCCCTTGTCTCGACCTCAGCGACCCTGCTGTCTGTTTTTTCAATATGGGCCTTTATAGAGGAGATGGTACCATTCATATCGTCTAATTTAGTATGTAGCGTGGTGAAGCCTTCTCGCATGTACTCAAACATTTTCAGGGAATCGTCTGGGGCAGCCGAAGTCGAAACAGTTGGTGATTCCTCTGGGGGCTCAGTCGGCAGCTTGGAGGGCGTTTTAGCAAACATGTTTAAAGAGCTTTGCTTCTTACCAGCCCCAGCACCCTTGGTCATGGTGATAAGACGTGTATGGCACCCGGGACCCAAGGATAAACTTCCAATCAGGGATATCAGATACTCCGTCACTGGAGGCCCTGTGATGGGTTAGCACGAGGATGCTGATGAGGTTTGTTGGTTGCAGGGTTGAAGTGATCACTCAAGGCTCTGCCGGATCAAGGCGCGCTAGACGCAGCCGCCAGGGAGCCGCGGTGTGATGGTACCAATGGGCTGCTGGTTCACTGAGGTAGTGCAGAAAGAGATGGCTTGGGTCAGCGGCCGTGGGGCTTCATGAGAGATGGCCCAGTGAAATGCTAGGTATGGGCAGGGTGAGGTGGTTGCCCAGGGGAGGTTCAGTCACTGGACAGGGGGGTGTGGAGTAGCCACACTGCGCAGCGCCAGAGTGGTTAATCAACCAGCCTAAATTGGCACAGTGAAGCAGCAAGGAACCACAGGATCCACTTCGATAGTTTAGAATGATAGGTTCAGGAAGCAATGAAATGTTGTAAATTGGCTCAGCTGTTGTGCTGCATGGCTGTATGAGCGTCAATGTCCCTGGCGCTGCGGTGGGGGCACGCACTGGGGTTTTTGCAGGCAGCCTCACAGTGCAGATATGCTGAGCACAGGACGTGTATCTGGGCCTCCCCAACAAGAGTATAGGGGGAGGGGGAAGTCAGCAGGAGATGGAACAATGGCGCGGCGCGGCCCAGGCGCGACCCGGGCAGGTGTCTCTGAGGGCCGCAGAGAGGGGGGAACCCTGCCGCGGCTCCCAGTGTCGGGGGTCCAGCGCCAGCCGCCTCCGTCCAGAGCAGGTAGGGGCTCTTTGATCAAGCGGGGGTGGAGGGAGTGAAGGGAGGCGGGCAACGAAGCACCAAGGATCACTCCAGCAGAGACAGGGATCCTCGGCATTAGTCTCACCTGCCCCCCGGCCCCCTACCTTGAAGTTGTCCAGAAGCAGCGATCCTGAGGGGGGGCGGGCGGCAGAGGAGGAAGATGAAGTGCAGGCCAAAGGAACAGCCGCGGCAGGTAAGTAGGCGGCGCCGGAGCTGAAAGACCTCCGGATCACTTCGGTGTCTTGAGAAGGGTGGCGGCCTCACACGGAGGGGCCAGGGTCCCACCGCAGCCCTCCACGATGGACGGGGCAAGGGAGGGAGCCCTGCCGGCCACCGCAGCACAGCACGCCTCAGGGGGTACGGCGCCCCCCCCCCCCACAGCGGCCCTCAAGTGGCAGAGAGAGCAGCGGACCTCAGAGCCGCGGGGCGGGGGGTCCAAGGAGCCACGGCCCAGGACGGATCAGTAGATGTAGCTGCGCGCCCAGGGCACGTTAAACCTCGGAATTTCGCTGGGGTGCGTCGGAGGGGCTCAAGAAGAGGCACCAGTGTTTTCCAGGGTGTGGAAGCGAGGTTTATTTGCTCTCCCCGTCCGGAGCTCCCAACCTAAGCGGCCATCTTGTTTCGGCGTTAAACAAAGTCTCTTAAAGAATGGTTGGTGAAGTTAGCGCTCGGGCGGCCTCCTTCGCAGTCCTTGGCACGTTCTACGTTGGGTTGTCAGGCCAAGACACCAAAGCTCCCTCACCCGAAAAGGAGGACAGGCACTGTAAGAAGACAAAAAAGCTCTCTCATTTTAGAAGCAGTTCACGTCGTTCATCCTCAGCCTCCCACAAAAAGAAGAGACACTATTGGTGCAAACAGGACTTCGACTTTTCTGGAGGAGCATGGTAAGTCCAGTCCGGCTCTGGGTCCCACGAGGGTAGAGTGGAGGTGGTCAAGGACAAATGCTCGAGCTGTTTCAAAAATCTGCAGGGGATACGGCTCCGGTCTCGATGCCGCAGGCGAGTACGACACCAGTTTGGCGCCAAGGTGACCATGTCAGGTCATACACCCTTGTGCTTGGTCACGACAACTGCAAAGTCGATTCCAGCTCTAGCCCTTGAATTACCACCGCCGATAGGCCCTGTCAGAGCGATTCCATTGACATCTATGATGGTCGAGTGCTCCTTTTCTCCTGAATCTCGGTTGACGTTCTCTGACACCGAGGTCTATTTACGACAATGAAGGGGACCAGGTTCCTTTTGGCTTTGAGCCAGTGAGCACAGGAGCTGGGACAGCTTCTTTCACCACAGACCAAGCAGAGTTGCTGGCTCTAACTGAAGGGTTGCATGAGGCAAACAGACTTGATATGTCACCTGACCTTGATTTGCAACAGGCTGCTCCCTATGGCCACCCTAATGCCCAGTACATGAGAACTGTTGATAAGGTGGTTGAAGCCTTACGCCTGGGCACCCCCGCCAAGCCCCTTGAGGCATCTTAGTTGACAGACCTCTTAGATAAAGGGCCACAGACTGAGGGGGCATTACCATCTAATGTCGCTATCTCAGATCCCATCAACATACTGTCGTAGAGGCCATGTTCCCCGCTGGCTGTGGATGCCGATTTCATCAGAAGTACAAGTGATCTAGGGGAGATTTGCCCTTATTTCACCCTACGCCAGAAGGTCTGGTGGTCCAAGCTGCCACAGTAAGCTCTAGGCTGCCACATCCACCTCCAATCTTCCCACAGACAGGGAATCCAAAAATAACAGACACCCTGACCAAGAAGATCTTTGCTTTCATTACCTCAGACGCCTGGGCCCTGCAGCTTGTCAGATTGGGTACTGTTTACCGTTCCTAAGGAAACCACCAGACAGGCCACCTCCCCCTCCAGAACAATCTGAACAGGAGCTCCAGGAGGAACCGAGGGCCCTGTTATGAAGGGTGCCATGGGAGAGGTGCCACCTGAGCAGAGAGGATCTGGCTGGTACTTTTCCATGTACCGATCCATCGGAAGCACAGGCAGTTCTTGAAAATTGTCATCAGGAACACTCACTATCAGTTTAAGGTGCTCCCCTTTGGCTTATCCTCTGCGCCCAGGCTTTTCACCAAGCTGATGGCAGTGGTAACATCGCTCCTCAGAAGATCCGGTGTCCATGTATTCCCTTGAAGGGGTAGTTTGGTCAGAAATGTAATTGGCCTAATGGATCGGGCATGTATTTCATAGCATGCATTGATCGTTGTTAAATAAATTTCCAATGCAACTTACCCAGGTTTTTCTCACTTTAACACATGCGAAAACGACGGATCCAGTACCGCCATCTTGTGCTATTCTTATCTGTTGATCTATCGCCCTAAGTTCAAGTGCCCTTGGGGCACTGATTTGGATTGCCCGCCCCTAACGCTGACATCCCTAACGCTGACATCACTAGACGCTCTGGATGAGCTCCACCTATTCCAGTGAGGTTAGTGGGCAGCGTAGCCAAACGTACCCTGTCGTGACCAACCTCATAACGTTATCTAATGCAGAACCAGGAACTTAAACACACAAATCCACAAAAAACCTGAAACTTTAGCTTCTTTTTACAAAACTGATTTTTCTTCATTTAATTTTGAAGAAAACCGCAATAGTTTGAAGTGTAACGAGTAGTTTTCATTTAGACACAACGATGAAAATAGTCCACGAAAACTTGATTCAATTTTTCGAACACCGTTCATAGCTAGCGAACTTCGGATTGTTCTCATTTTTTATGTAATTGTGAACCCTGATCTCCTAATGCCGAATCCGATCATCGATCGATTAATCCAAGTCTTTCCGTTCTTCACAGAAAGTTATGTTCCATGACCGGCAAGTAATCTACGCACATGGCGCTCCATTACAGAGGAGAAATTAGTGCTTTAATGCAACACTTTCACATCTGCACGTTTCTAGTCCCTTTAGGCTGCCATATTGCTCCTTGTTACTCCAATCGCAAAAGGACAGATTGTTGTCTGCCGATCGTCCCAGATGATAGTTATAATATATTTGTAGTTGAGCATTATTGTCCAAATATTGTTGACGAAGCCATTAGGCTGGTAAGCTGTACTCACGACAGGCACACATCAGGATCAGATAACTATGTAAAATCGAGAATGCAAAAACATATTTCAGTACCCACTTTGTAATTGAATATACACAGTGCATTCTTATGTTGGCTATAAATTTAAGTTACAATTAACACGCACAATGTCTATTTTTTGCGTCAAATTGAACATTCATCCGTCACAACGTTCATCCTGTAGCACACAGCACAATTTTGCTTACATTGTGTTTTGAGATTCCATTCTTCCGATGGAATGCAGGACCAACCACTTCGAAAGACAGTTTTCTGAGATAGGAACTTTACTTTCCGGCATAAGATTTCAATATAGTGAATATTATCATTTCTTTGTTGATTTTCAACACATTTGGTCCTTTAAATTCTTAGTGCGGTGGATTCAAGGACATATAACAATGGGGACCCTTCATCTAGTGTTCACACGGTGACCGAGTCAGTTTAGTTTTTTGGTAACAAATGCCACAAAAATTAACAATATTAGGGGCGTTCAGTGTACTGAAAAACAACAAAATATTTCAAGTAAACCACATATATTTTCTTCAATTTTAACAGTATCAAGGTGCCTGTTCCCACTAAATAGTTTGTCTGGCAGAATGGCTGAGGCCTGAAGGGATAATAGTGAGGAGAGAGAGCGGTACAGGGATCATGGAAGAGTGTACCTGCACGAACAGTGCATTCCAGGCGTATGTTGAAGTCAACAAGGAGTAGTAGTTTGGAGGAAGAAGTGTCAGTAGACGGTGTGAAGTCATCCCATTCAGAAAGGAAGACAAGACACAGGGCCAGGGGGGTATGCACATAGTGGCAAGGGTGAGAGTCAGTGAGACACCTATCTTGCAGACAAGATTTTCAAAGGAGGAATAGCGCTGGGTGGGTTTGAGAGAGGTAGGGACCGACTCGGGGGAGATCAGGGCTACTGCACCGCCAGATTCGTTGATCCGAGTCTTGGAGAGGATCTTGTAGACATCATTGCGGAGGGAGTCAAAAGCAATGACAAAGCTGGCATTGAACCACATCTCGTTGAGGGCGAGGACATTGAGATCAAAGTTTTCAAGAAGGAGGCAGATGTCACTAGAGGCTTACTAGCTTCTGTGTAGATCTATTGCCGTAATCATATTGATTTCTGCATTGATGCAGGCACGTCTGGTTGTCATCCACATGTGGGCCTCCACAGTAAGATGTAAATGTCCAAAGGCCACTGTTGCATGTTCATAATGCACATTGGCAATACACATTCCTTCCACCTTTATTTAAATGCTGTACACAGGTGTTTCTAGGCACGATGAGACAAGGAAGGGGAAGACAAAGTGGAGCAGAACAAACAATCTTACTAGGCCTTTTTTTATTCAGATCGTGCAAGGGGGATGGAGAGAAGTGCCAGGAGGAGGGGAGAGTGTAAAATGTTGGCTCGAGCGAGTGCTGCCGGGATGGCCGGCTCCAAGTGCAAGTAGCCAGAGGACTTTGGGGATTGCAGATACAGTCCATAGTGTGCCGTAGGGCCAGTGGCAGTGCATGGGGCTACTGGTCATGTGGGGAGCCTCGTTTCCGTAAGCTGTGGGACAGCTAGCCCTATGGGGCATGCATTCTATATAGTAAATACATAATGCAATACACAAAAACTTGTTTTGTGCTGGCAATAAAAAGGCTGTGGCTTTTTATTAAACATTAGACTACTAAAAACATAACTTTGTATTATGAGTATTCCCCAACAGGTGTGCAGTGTTTTCTTAGTTCTGTACTTTTGGGCACTTGGGCCAGGAAAGGAAAGTTGCCCTCCTTTGCTCACATGGTGTCCCCAGCGTGAGCTCCCAGGTCTGTGTGTTTGGGACCTGTAGATTTGCCATTGAGCACTCCTGTGCCTGATGGCAGTTTCCTTCCAGGCCCATGCCACCTTGCTTGCTTTTCTTTTCTGCGACTTTCATACAACGACCGTTGTCCTGTGCTTGCCCACATGTACCTTTTCCAGGAGTTGGGGGTATCCGGACAAATGAGAAGCTGTGTCTGCGAACGCAGCGTCCAGATACACTTGGGTCAGAGTGTTCTTTCTGTAGGTCTACTCCAGAAGCTCTTCCTATATAGGGCAAATATGCGCTGGGGCCATACCAGCATATTGTTACTGTTCCCCCCCAACCCTGCCAAATGGCAGGCCTGTGCTGACAGCCACTTTGCACCCATGTGCGTGGCTTCCTGCCTTTCCCCTCTTATATTGCTAGAGTATTCTGTCCCTCTTTGAAGAGAGGGCGAGACACTGGGGGTTTCGGGTGTAGGCACAACCTGACTGATAGCACCTTTTGTTGTGTCCTGATTCACCTCCCTGTCAGGCTCTTCCTGCCAGTCCTGCTTCAGAAGAGAACAGGGGGGACTAGGGAGGGTGTGTTGCCTTATGGTCGCCTTTCTTCCCCCTTACTCCCACGGTACCCCGTAGGCTGCTCCCAAGCTTAAGAACCTGCACCCTTGAGCGCCATGTGGGGTGCCCAATCATTCCGCGGCACTGATCATAAGGTTCAGAGGGTGGCCAGGTACCAGTTAGCGCAGCAGAAAGAGAACAGCAGGGGAGAGAGAGAAAGAAAGCAGAAGTGTAAAGGAAGTTCTTCAGTTGCTTCCAAAACCTGAGGTGGTCCTGACTAAGTTTGAGAGAGGCAGGGTGACTATTCCAGAGGGAGGCACCAGCCGAGGAGAGAGATCTACCTATACCCCACTCTCTGCCCGGATAAGTGTCTGACCCTCTGAATTGGAGTTGATGAGCGGTGGGTTCGAGAACGAAAGAGCTTAGGAAGAGAGAGCTTGTTGTAGTGTTGTTCCGGGAACCAGAAAGCCTTGTAGTCAGTGCAGAGGGTTTTGAACTTGATCCTTGCAGCCACTGGGAGCAATTGGAGATATTTCAGGGCTGTATAAATACGATCCCTTGGCTTTAGGCCAAGGACAAGTCTTGCTGTCCTCTTCTGGATAAGTTGCAGAGGGCGAAGAGTAGAGGCAGGAAGATTTATAAAGAGGCTGTTGCAATAGTCCAGCCTACAGAGAAGTATGGCTCTGGAGACAGTGATCTTCTGGAGGAAAGTGAGAAAAGGAAGAATACCTATAAGGAGCTGCAGCTGATGGTGGGAGTTCTTAGAGACGTCTGTGATGTGAGGAGAGCAGGAGAGGGTGGAGTCGAACATGACTCCAAGGTTTCTGGCTTGAGTGGAAGGAGAGGGAGGAGAGCCCAGGGAGCATGGCCAGAGTTAATTGAGGAAAGATCAAACAGCTGTCCTAATTAAAAGGATCACAGTGTTGCTGGCATTGAAACAGAGTACATTTGAGTGAAACACTAAAAATAATCATACCAGCATTTATTGTTGAAAAATAAATCCTTTACTTCATAAACAGTAATTCATTAAAAAGTACATTTTTGTATCAATTACATCTCAAGTCACATACTATTTCATTTTTTGTACAATGAAACCTGCTTGCAGGCACTTTGTGGAAGCTTGAAACTGCCTTTGTTAAACATTGTAAAGAGAGCCACACATTTAAATCTCGAAGTCAACCTTTCCAGGAGTTGACGTTTGGCAGGGCAAACCTCTTATGAAATGTTACGTGGCACAGCCTGGGCCCTAGAAACACAATCTGGTTCAATTCCATGCGTTTGCATGGCCAGCACATTCAATGTCAGATCTTTTACGAATTCAACATCCATCTGCTGGTAGATTGGCTTTGCCACCCACTGTTTGCTTCTTTTGGTATACTGCTTGTTGTAACGAGGCATACCGAACATTCCTGCAGTTTTTGCTTGTTTCCCTTCCAAATTTCAAGTTGTGTGCAAGTACAGCCAGTATTGTTCTGGCCTCCATACCGTCTATGCTAAAATGTAACCTTTTAGGCCTGTAAGTAAGGCACATATTGTTGAACACCTCTAATCTCCAGTGTGGCAGAATTGGGCAAGTCCCCTCATGTCTTTTGAAAGCGTTTTGTCGCAAACAATCTTCTGAAGTGCTGTGTAAGGTGGGGAGCCTTGAACTAGCCAACTTTTCTTACGCTTCTCCTCCTTGCTCATGGCTCCATGTGCACATTCCTGGAAATGTTCGTTTTCTTGCCAAGAGTGTACATTAGAACAACGGTGCATCACCGAATGCCATTTTTCAAGTAGAATATCAACAGATCGTTGACAAGTTTTTGAGCTCCACCAAAAATGGTTGCTTACAGACTGACCATTTTAAAATGTTTTCTGTGGCCTTTTTTCCCAGCAGCTGTAATTATTTTTGGGATTTTGCTACGCGCCATACATCATATTGATGCTTTGCCTGGGAATTGCTCTCACATGGCCTTGGCAATTGAAACATGCCTGTCAGTGGCTATCAGGTCTATGTGCAGTCCTCTCGATTTCAGAAATTGAATGGATTTGATGAAACCACATTTTCCTATGGCAACAGAAGATTGTACATTCAGTTACTTGCACATCCACCAAACTCACTATTTTTTTGGTTTCCATGTCTTGTAAATGGTAAGTTCTGTATTTAGCAAAAAAAAAACAGGACTGTCCATGACCAGCAAGTCAGAGCCTTTTGCCAGTGAGAGCATTGTCGATTGACAGCTGTTTGAGTGTCCATGCCTGGCTAATAGCGGGGAACAAGAAATCCTTCTGATAATTGTAGTATTGGGTTTTATAAAGAAACTGGAATGTACTGAACGTTTATTCGCAAAACAACAATGCAAATGAACAAAGTACATTTTCAGCAGGCACTTTTCCAATTATCGGTTGAGCAGATCATGACAATGAGCTATGGTGGTGTACACAGCTACCCTTGATCTGCATGTTGGTGTCTTTAACTATACAAGTAAACTCTACAAATGGCTCCACACAAATAATACAATTGTGATCACATTTAATCAGTTTCATATCTCGATCAGGCAGCAGTTGAATACAATGTTTTTTGGTTCCTTTAATAGCGAATCGTCTAGAGGTACAGTGGATTGCGATTCCATTGATGTGGATAAGTCCTCAACACTAGGAAGAGTGTAGTACACATCACAAGCACAATCGTCAATTAGTGCCGAAGATGCTTCAATTATTTCTGTGTGTGATACCTCCAATATGTTCATAGGTATTGGGGAAACAGGTAACATTTTCAGCTTCCTAGAAATAATTTGTTTAAAGGGTGTTGATTGTGTGACCGATTCTGCAAGCAATTCAGCAACATCTGCTGTGTTTTCTGTCTCTTCTGTTTGACGGTGTGTGGTGTAACAATGATCCAGGCAGACTTTCCGGCCACTGGGCTGCTGCATCAGGACAATGACACTGAATCTTGCATGAACCATGCTCAGCCTCAACATGTAGCTGCTCCCAAGTCAGGTCTGTTTGGCAACCAACCTCATTTGTTAGTCTAGTTGTCCGAGTCTTTAGGCTCCTCTTCGTCCTAGTCCTCTAATTTAAGAGAAAATGAATGATACTTAATTTATAGCACACATACAGAATAGATCAATTACTCCATTGACAATACATTTTCAAATTGTAAGTCCTAAACAAATACTTTATGTTTAAAAACCTTTATGTACCCTTTTTGCGGATTATATTTGAAACTGTCAAATTGGATTTGGCGACCACCAGACCAAGCTGAAAAAAAACATGTTTAAATCGTATTAACCTTGACATTTGCTCTTCCACCTAAAGAATCATGTATCCCTATATCAAAATACAACAAAATGTTATTACGGAAGCAACTAAAACATATTAAATATTTCTTTACTGTAAAAATGGATCAATGATATTTTACAATATGTTACGTATACCTCTTATCCTTGTGTGTCTTCAATTACGGCCACTTAAGTAGCACAGTCCTTGTACATAATAAATTCAAAGAAAATTGAATACATTTTCAAATAAAGTAATGTTATAAGCTTTCGATTTCACAAAGTACATCTTGAGAAAGTGGTTTTACTGATTGTCAACCTTTCAATACGAGTTAAACTCTCTAAAAAATTAAGTTTTATCCTCCAATTAATATTTTTAAAATTAATAATAACGTGGAGTCAAACAGTGTGTGTATATGCAAAATGTTTTAAATATATATGTAAACTGTACATGATAACCTTCAGAAAAGTCGCAGGGAGTTGGAAAATATATTGATTAAACGGTGTGCCCTTTAATGCCTTGTAATGTTATTTTGTTTCATCCATTCAATTATTTACCAAGCACCTAAAGTTTCTAACCTAAAAGAAACACAATTAATATGGTGAAAGGGTCTATGATATTCGGTGACGATGTAAATTTTGAAGGTTTACTTTCATTGTTGCATGTGTTTCTGCTATAAATACAGCAATGTTGCTGATGTAATGCTTTGCAATTTGCTGACCGTATTGCAAATAAGCACAAAAAAAATAACTTAAATGTAAAAAAACATATTGTTAATCTATCAACATTAGTATAAATCAATACATTTTCACTTATATTACTTCATCCTCCGGACCGGTTGCAGTCGAATAATACTATGTTGTTGAAGTTCGAGGCTCAGCCTGTTTAATGGTAATTGAAATAAGAAAGATGTAAAAGCAAAATCCCAAAACATTACATTGAAAAGGTCTTTATTGACAAAGAAGCCTAAAAGTTAACATTATACATAAAAATATCAATACCGTTTTGGTTGGAAATTGAACAAATATATATTTTGTGTAGTCACGTGTGAAGGATTATTCTAAAAAATGTACTTGAAAGGTGAGTGAGGTCGCTGTGGACTCTGGAATAGTGGTCAATGTAGCATCCTGGTTCATTAATCGATACAAATAGTCAGAACATTGTACGTTAGAAAATGTACATTGATATTATAACTTATTCCACATCAACAACAAAAAAAAGAAGTTTGTGTGCAAGTCTCACCATTAGGATGTTGGATGTGTCTGTGGTTTCCTTCATGTTAACGGTCTGTACTTGCATCTGTGTGGTCTACGTAAAGACAGAAATGGTAATTTACCCAAAAAAGATATCATTTTTAAAAAAACGCAGTGGCAGTGTGTGTTTGGTAGGCTCCCATTGCTTGGAACTATTTGAGTGTCTCACAAAGTAATCTAAAGCTACAAATGTATAGATCAAAGAAGATTGTGTCAAGAAGGAAAGACCTGCAATGAAATATCAATGGAATTATTCCCCAAAAACTGAAAAACGTTATTTATTGTACCTGCCCACTTATTATTTCCATCACTTATAAAGACTTATTATAGATGCAAACCTAGAAAATGGTATGTAGCGTCCACTACTCATTTGGGTCAGCGTGGGCTGAAATTGAGTTTAAAAAAAAGTTTATTGTTGCATTCATGGTTTACAAGAAACCTTACACAACATAAAAAGATAAAAAACAAAATCACATTAAAAGATTAAACATCAAAGAGTTCACAGTAAAAGTATAAGAACACAAAAAACAAAAAAAAAACAGCAGATGCCTTATGATTCCCTCCAGAGTTACTAGAAATCATACATTAGTTTTCTTTTTTTTTCTTTTTTCTTTTTCAAATTAATTTGAAAGAAAATTAAAATGTTCAAAGCTAAAATAAGAGGAACATTAGTCCCCCCACATAAGTCGACACCATACCAGGTTCCTTGACTCCTCGGAACTATTACCACTTCTATCCTTGAAACAGGAAAACCGGGTATTAGCAAAATATGGGCACATAATGACCAGATGTTTCAAGGTTTCTGGTGTGTCCACAATACCACAAAATCTACAGTGTGAGAGGGCAAGTGGGTACAATGGATGTTCTTTCCAATGCTTAGTCCTCTCACTTGTATGCAACTGATTAAGTCTATAGCGCATATAGGTATCACACATGTTTTCGCATGGAAAACATTTTAAGTACTCAGGGGTACATTCTCTGGGGTGTATAAAATGTGAGTAATCAACGTAAGTAACATTTGTTGCAATACTATCAATTGTCTCAACCCAATCAGCCCTAAATGGACTCCTCTTACCGACTCCCGGACGCTGTATAAGATCAATCACAGAAGCCCTGATGGATTCCAGTATACCTAGCATCTTCAAATTAAAGGATTTAAGGAAAACAGACTCAGCATGTATAACTGTATTCAAAACCTTATATACTGAGTTTACGGGAAAATGAAGGATTTCCCTGAAAATAGAGTTGTTTCCACGTGTGCCAAGCCTTCAGAGAAATGAGGCATAGTTCATGTCTGACAGCATTGGGAATTGCCAAGGATAGTCCAAGGACCTCCTTCCACAGCTTCCCTTGTACGCAAGTTACCCTAATCATGGAGGGACAAATCAAGGCCATATAGGATCACGGGTTCTATTGTAGCTAGATAGAAGCGGCGCATCAGCAGAGTAGAAAATGTACACATTCTGTGCAACAGAAATTTCAGTTGGGAAACTGAATTATTTGCCTTAGCATGAAGGATAGTTTTCCACGATTCCACTGTGGCCTTGTTGGTGAGATTATAGCCCAAATATGTCACCGCCAGGACTTACTCAACTCTTTCGTGTCCCATGGCCCACGCTCTTCTTTTTACTTTAATTCCCCTAGAAAACACGTAGATTTTGAGACATTCAATGAGAGATTATGATTATTAGCCGACGACGTAATCGAAGAATACATTCATTTTACATCTCAGACCTCTGGGGGTTCTGTCGAACAATATAAAATCGTTGACAAAAGCCAACTAATCAAACTTAGGCCCTGATTTACAAAGTGTTTTTCAATTAGACTTTCCCCTTGAAAAATGCTTTGTGAATCAGGCCCTTAGTGTTTCCCAGCCAGGCTGGCGCAATTGATGGACCCTGCCAGAGTCCCTGCAGATCACACACGTACAGGTTGAAGAGTATCAGGGCCAAAGTGCATCCACTTTTCACCCCTACTAGCGAACATATAGCTAGCGACAAAGACCCTTCCTTAGTGAAAAGTATATGTATGGTGGTATTGGTATGAAGAAGACCAAGGAGGTGGACCAACTTTCTTGGAACATTAATTCCAAGACGTTTATGCCAGAGCCTAGATCTAACAACTCCATTGAATGCGCTTGACATGTCTAGGAATGCAATAAATACTTCCCCTACCTGCGAATGCTGCATATGTCATCTTAGGTGGGCCATGACAGTAGCATTGAGGGAGGTACCCAGATCCTGCCTAAACTCAACCTGGTGTTTACTGAGTTTATATTTTTTAACTGCAAGATTGAGAACCCCCAAAAGAAGTATAGCAAAAACTTTGCTGGTAGCATTGATCAAGGCGATTGGCCTATAGTTGTTCAGGTGTAGTACGTCCTCCTTTTTAAGTACGGGTATGATAATAGATTGGGCCCAGGAAGCTGGGATAGCATGTGTCAAGAAAATGTGATCATACATTGATTTCAGTAACTCTGACCATATTTGCGGGACCTCTTTCAGGATAAAAGGAGGAATTCCTTCTGGTCCCGGGGCACAAGAAGGTTTGAGTTTACTAATGGCCCAGGAGATGTCATCCCTGTTCCAGGAGCATGTACCCTCGACAACAGGACCCAACACGGCGCCACCAGTATCACTAACATTGTCTGGCAGACAATATTTCCTAACGTAGTAATCAACCCAAGTTTGTTCCTGTATCGGGTAGTCCATGCCCTTTTCTTTTCGACCCAAGGTCCGATTGATGGTGGACCAAAATTTAGTATCCTTGCCCTTGCATATATAGTCCAGCGTATTCTGGTGAGTCCAAAGGTAACATTCCATCTTCAGTGATTTCACCAGGTTCTTATGCGACTGGCAGATTTTTGGTTTAGGAGCAAGATATTCCAAAGCATCCAAAGACTGCTTTTTTTTTAGAACAGCCAATTTTCTATGTTTAAGGGTATTTGACTTCAAAACTGGGCAGTAGTTTTCCAAGTAGTCTGGTGCGATGCCTTTTGGTGTACTGTGATTGCTCGTACATATCTTCAGAGAAGTGCATACTGCAGATGCGGAATCGATTGCCCCTCACGTCACCCAAGTCATCCTTGGCTCTGCTTTCAATTTTGGACACTGGATTACCGCAGTTGGAGAGCCATGTTCTTATTCAATTTAAATCCTTCTGAAAAACATGAGACTGTACTATCACTTTTAGCATGGCTGGTATTACTACTGTTGACAACGATACAAGACGTCATTGTTCGATTGCCCTTATGATCTGTTAAAGAAATACAACAAATTATTAGTGTTAAAGTATTGTAGTGAGTAAACCAAACATCTCATCTCTCTGATAATAAAAATAAATTGACTTTATAGAAAATGGTTCTGAAAGCACATAGAAAACAATACTGAGGCCACCAGGGGACGCAGGCAAGATGGACGCCTGATTACAACGCTCCGACCCCCGTCCTAGAAAACTGAGGCGTAGCGGCGGAGTTAGAGACCCAGGAAGCACAGTACAGGGGTCCCCAGACAGCAGAAGAATAGCAGCATTGTCAGGCCGAAGGAGAGGCGACCACAGTTTGTGGTGACCGAGAACGGAGCACCAAGCAGTGAAGCCCGCCCAGCAGACGACGAGTGCGCCACGAGACAGAGAAGTAGCAGGGAGCGTGCTGAGGCCACACTGGTGAGTCCCGAGCAGGGAGCTGCAGCGGAGGAGGAGGCTGGCTATTCTGTATGTGGCACACCAAGCAGCGGGAACCCGGGTGACCCCCTGGGTGAAACAACGAGAGACGAAGGAACAGGGCTGCAGCAGGGAAGCCCTAAAGCAGAGGGATAGTGAAGCGGGAACCTGGGTGGCTTTCTGGGGGAAACAATGCGATTAAGGAGCAGGGCTGCAATAGTGAGGCCCAAAAGCAAAAATACATTGGAGCGGGATCCCGGGCGACGCCTTGGGTGAAAAAAAAACGAGTGACTAAAGGTGTTGGGCTGCAGCACGAAAGCCCAAAAGCAGAAGGGCAATATAGAGGAGCAGCCTGAGGAGAGCAATTACTCACACGGTAACAGGCAGCAAGGACCGTGTCTGGTATAATCCTCTTCCTGGAGGCCAGGAGGCAGGGCCTTGGGAGTGAGAGGCACTGGGCACCACGACCCCAGTGAAAACGAGGAAGGCACGCGTGGGGCAGCCACGTTGTCAGCGCCAGCAGCATACACAGGAGGAGGGAGCATGCCTGTAGGTGTCCCTGAGTGAGGAGAGGAATGGCAGCCCCAGTGTAACACCGAACCCGGCAAGGAGACCAGCCCCCAGGAGTGAGGGGATCCCAGGGGATAGCAACAGACATCCTGGAATAAGCAGGGAAGTGATGCAGCCCTGCCCCTGGAGTCGTAAAGAAGAACTGAACAGGAGGAGCACATAGGGCCCGGGGAACAAAACCAGAAGGTCAGATAACAAACAGTGGAGCGCACCCAAAGAAGGGGGCACGGAGAGTCGAGCGGAGGGGCAAGGACCCACCATGGACCAGAGTGGACCCTGAACTATCCAGGTGGCAGGGAAACGGAAGGGAGGCACGGCGAGGTGATAACAAAGGACACAGCACAATGCCAAAACCTGGCCAGGTGAATGAGTTGGAAAACAGCACTCTTGCTGTTCCAATATCCAGACAGGGGAGACATGGCAACATCAAAGGCAGACCCATGTTCCATGGAAATTGGCACCATAAAAAGTGATATCCAAATGATCCTGGAGGAAATCCACGTAATGCGCACAGACATTGGGGCGAAAGTGGTGGACCTGTCTGCGAAAGTGGTTACACTGGAGGAACGTTTCAAAGGGGTGGAAGCGGTCCAAGCATCCTCGGGGTGATGGATTCACAGATAAAGGTCAGACTCTGGGACATCGAGAGGTGAGAGGTTGACCTACAGCTCAAGGTGGACGACATCGAAAATGGAGAGAGATGCAACAACCTTCACTTTTTTGGGCTGAAGGAAAGGGAGAGGGAATCAATGGCTGGACTTGGAAAGGAAAATTCAAGAACTAATAGGGATGATCCTAGGAACCAAGGAAGGTGAGCCAGTGATTCTGGATCGGGTACACCGAGTGGGAGGTGGTGCGAAGGTACCCCGCTCGCTACTGGCCGAGCTACACAACTATCGGGACAAGGCCGACATCCTTGAAAAAGCAAGGTGAATGGAGGCCATTGTTTACAAGAACTTGAAAGTAGCTATCTTTCAGGACCTCTCAGCACAGACTCTCTCGAAACGCTAGAAGTCCGGCCCGCTCATGAGATGACTCCAGGAGAAAGGGGTGACATATGGATGGGGGTACCCCTTTGCACTCTTATTCTAACTGGAGGCAGAGAGAATACCATCTGGTGCTGGAGGAAGACATCAAAAGGGCCACAGAGGAGCTAACAGGGCCCCAACAAGATCCTCAGGGAGAAGGAGATAAGAACTTAGCCGGCCCAAAGACTGAATATGGAAGGCGCAAAACACAAGGGGCCACGACATTTCAAAAGCTCAACATCCCACCTCTGAGACCAGAAGCTACCTGAAGGGATCCGGGTCGCCTGTGTCGACAGTTATGGAGTTCTAGAAGCCCTGTGCTCGAGACCTAGTTGTTATGAACGTATCTGTGCTTTTGAGGGAAAATGTGTGGTGAAACATGGTAGAGGTATAGTTATGACAACCAGAAGGAAAAGTTTCGGTCGTTGCCATGTTACTGTTGAAGTTTTAAGAGGAAGAGAACTTAGAGGGGTCAGGGCCCGGTGCCTGGGTGTGAAGGGTGAAGGACCAATGTCTTTTTTAAGCCTAGTGCACACCTAATATATTAGCGTCAGTTAATGAATTAAAGGTAATTTATGGGCTGCCAGGGAGAAAACCAGCCTTGACACTGGGTTGTCCTAACCAATGTAAGAACAGCAGATGTCCAAGGTGTGAGGAAGGGAGAATGGAAAACTCAGAACAGGCCGGATGGGGAAAGGGGATCAAGCAACGCTGCAATGCTACTTACATGGGGGAGTAGCACGAGGAGTAATGTGGATAGGACGGGGACAACTACCTTGCTGGTTCGGCTGGTATGCCTGAAAGTTCTGAAACGGGTGGCTGAACGCCTCGATTGGGAGGGAGGGAAAGGGGCTGAGGAGGTGGAGGGTGCAGGGAAGGGGTGGCAACGAAGAGGAACCACTAAAGCAGGGGAGGAGCGACAGACTGATGAGGGCGGTGGGGGGGGGTAAATGCAGCAGGACATCACAACCAAATTGTGGTAAAGATTTGACCAAGGACAGGAGAGGAGGGGGGATGCGAAGAAGGAAGGATGGCTAACTGGAAGGTGTCAACACTAAATGTGAATGGACTAAATTCCCCAAATAAAAGATTGCTCATGGTAAATATGCTTCGCAAAGCCCAAATAGCAATACTATTCATACAAGAAACACACTACAGACATGGGATGGAGCGTGTTGAAGGGAGCAGAGATTGGGCAGACCTACTGGGTCTCGCATAAGACTAGCAAACAAGAGAGAGTGGGGATCATTTTTTCACGAGCTATACAATTACGGGAGGTGCAGGTGAAGAGAGCCTTTGGCAGCAGGCTGGTGGCAGTAAAGGGACGGGTGGAGGGGCGGTTGATCACCCTAGCTTCCATATATGCACCAAATGTGCACCAGGTGACCTTTCTCCGAAAGGCATTCTCAGTGCTCGACAAGTGGGGGAAGGCAGGCTAATGGTGGGAGGGGACTTTAACCTGATAGCAGACCCGGCAGTAGACTGGTGGTCGGTGAAGGGAGGCAAGATCAAAGAAAAGGGAACGGAACAGGAGGCATTCTCCCAACTGCTGCAGGACCACGTCTGGGTTTATGTATGGAGGTCTAAGTACCCCCAGGCAGAAGGATAGTCCTTTTCGACCACCACACATCCACTAGAATTTACCCCCTACTGGTCCCAAGGGAGCAGAAGGCCATGGTCTCCTCATCAAAGGTAGAGGCAGTGACGTGGTCGGACCACGAGATGGTCACAACAAACTGGTGGTTAGATGAAGGGGCGGCTGCGTTGGAGATGCAATGATGGCTTCCTCCGAGACCGGTTTTCCGGGACTTCCTGCAGATAGAGATCACCCAATATTTTGCAACAAACGACACAGGGGAGATGCGTCTGAAAACGGTATGGGAGGCAGCCAAGGCGACAGTGAGGTTCCTTATAGTGGAAAGGGCCTGCAAAAAAAGGGAAAGAGCGCTGTTAGAAGTGAAGGTGCAGGAGCAATTAAGACATGAGGACGAGGTTAACAAGACAGGGAGTTGACAGAGGGAGTTTATTGAAAACAATACGGGACAAGAGACAGGAACTACACTCGCTCCTGATAGGGGAAGTGCCAAAGAAGATGAGATATACCAAATAAAAGGTATTATGAAGGGGGTGATTGAGTAGGGACACTTCTGGCAAACGGGGTCAGATAATGCAGGGGTGATGGAAGGGTCCACCGGCTGAGGGACAAAGGCAGGGAGGTAGTCGGATCCGAGGAACACTTCCTTGAGCGATTTGCAGACTTTTATGAAACACCGTACTCCCAGCCTACAAACTTGACGCGAAGGAAGTCGAGGAATACTTAAGTAAACTCCCCATTCCCCACCTGACAAAAGAGGGTAAATCTATGATGGAGACAGAGCGATCAAGGGAGGAAGTGAAGAGGGCCATAGGTCAGTTGAAGTCAGCAAAGGCACCGGGGGAAGACGGTTATACAGCAGGCTTCTACAAGCAGTTCCAAGAAGTCCTGGCGGGGCATCTGGGGAAGGTCTTTAACTCCATAAGACAAATGGAGGATATGCCCCCCACTTTCTGGGAGGCACTCATAATGGTGATCCCCAAGCAGGGTAAAGACCAGACTGACTGTGCTTCATATAGGCCCAACTCCTTGCTTAATGTAGACGCAAAGATTTTCACATGGATCTTGCCGTCCCGCTTGGAGATGCATCTACCCCGCCTGATCAACCCAGACCAGACGGGATTCATTCAAAATAGGCAGGGATCCAATAACTTAAGAAAAACCCTACATATCCTGTACGACCCAAGGACACAAAGGGGCGGGGGCCTTGGTCCTCTCCCTGGATGCCGAAAAAGCATTCAATATGGTTAACTGTTCCTTTATGGAAGGGGTCCTTGAGGAGATAAGTATGGGAGAGCGGTGAATGGGATGGATTAAGGCCCTGTATCATACCCCGAGAGCAAGGGTGACGGTCAATGGGAACATGTCCAGAACAATAGGACTCCATAGAGGGACCAGACAGGGGTGCCCCCTGTGAACCCTGCTGTATGCGGTGGTGATTGAGCAATGGGTAATAAGTCTGAGAGGTAGCAGGGATATAGCGGGGATGCACATAGGTGGACAAGTCAATTAAGCAAGCCTTTTCGCAGATGACGCATTGCTGTCCTGATCAACAGGGGGCTCCCCACATATTCAGACCCACACTACAGCAGGGGTTGGCAAAAGGGAAGGCTGGACCTCCTTTTTGTGCACCTGGCGCTCATGATCGCCATAGGTTTGACTTTGAACATTGTATGGGCTGTCCCTCCAAAATGGACGCCCTGTTTGCCCATCATGATTCACCACTAAGATGGCCGACAGCAAGGCCATTGACTTTCTCGTAGGCCTGTAGTATAGTGTGCATGGGTGGGTGACTATTGAAACCACACCCATGCTTTCCTCCTCGCTTTGCGTTATTCTGCCTTCCACAGCGTGACGTTTACCACAGGCTCCCGCTCCAGCAACTCGGTCTGGGAAGAAGGAAAGACCGCAGGCTAAAGCAGATTGCAACAAGAAAGAACAACAAAGACAGACTACTCACCATGTCGCGCACATTCTCCAGCATTTCCAGTTATTCTGATGCCGCATCTGCCCCTTGGCTGTTGTACCGGGTCCCTCCAGTTCCAGGCATTACGACATATGTCCCTCAATAGCTCCCGGGTCCTTCCGCTCCGGTCCCGGTGCAGCATATGTCCCTCAGTTGCTCCGGCTCCCTCCAGCTCCAAGTATTTTGGCTCCAGCCCGGCACCTACAAGAGACAAGGAAAAGATAAACAGTGAAATAAAATGTGAAACCACGCATAAGTAAGCATGTAAAGCAGCAGATGGCACGCGCACAAAAAGCAGCTGTGCACGCAGGTCAAAGGCACTAAAAGAACAGCGCACAGCTATGGTGCATCGCAGAGACACTCAAGCAGCAGATAGCATACGCACAAAGAAGCAGCTGTGCATTCAATTCAAAGACACTAAAAGAACTGGGCAGAGCAAGAGTGCAGCACAGAGACAATCAAAACAAAGACAAGAGACTAAGTGTGAAACCGACATTAGTCAACCCCGTCCGACAAGCCACAGCCGGTCTGGGCTTAGTCAGTGGAGCAACTGGCGCGGATGAAGATTGGGAACCCAGTGTCCCCGTGACAATCAGCAGGTGAGACAGGTGAGTCCAGCCTTCCACGGGTACATGACACATGTTTTTAGGAGAAGCGCCAGTCCTGCACAATACCAGCCATCCCTGGGTTGCTGCATCCTGCACCTATACAACACTCCCGCCCCTTCCACCCCACACTCGAACAGTGTTCACTTTAGCGCTGCACAGTTGTGGGGCGACAAGAGGCGAGGAACGCCTCACAAACCCAAGGTCTTCGGTGCCTGCCCTTTTAAAGGGGCTGAACGAATATGGGAAATTATCTGGGTTCGGCTTAACTTAGCTAAGTCAGTGGCATTTCTAGTGGGGAATTGGGACCAGGAAGACAGCAACTCGATTGGTAACTGGGGATTCAAGATGAAGCAGGAGGGCTTTCGATACCTCGGGATCGAATTACGAGGGAACCCAATAATTTTTTCGAAAAGAACTACCCCCCTCCCACTATGGAGTAAGATAAGGGAGGAAATGCTGCACTGGGGACGGGTTGGTCTATCCTGGATGGCACGGCTAAATTGTATTAAGAGGACAATCCTCCGCAAGCTGCTGTTCCTCTTCCAAAAGCTCCCCACGACGGTGCCAACTCACTTCCTAGCCACAGTACAGAAGGTCCTCTTAGGGTTTTACTGGCTGGAGCAAAACCCTGGGTAGCATACAAGGTGCTGGTGTTATCAAAGGCGTAGGGTGGAGTGGGATTCGCAAATTTGGGAGCGCACTATAGGGCGGCCCAATTGCGGATTATGGTGGACCACTTAGACCCTCAAACAAAGAAGCAATAGGTCCATATGGACAATGCTATCCTGCAGCCGCTAACACTGGGTGCATAGATGTTGGTCCCGCAGAAAGAGATCCCTAGACGAGTTCTGACACACCCCATGCTGGAAGTGTGCTGGGCGATCTGGTGTGAGGAAAGTGCCTCCCGATAGTTGTTGCATCGGAGAGCCACCCATATGAAATTGCATCACAGACCTTGTGAGGTTTCAAACATGGTATGAGGCATGCCTCTCGAGGGCGAGACAGCTGTGGGAGGAAAGAGAATTCATGCCATAGGCTCGGTTAGAGGAATGTCTGGGGATGAAGGGGCTTCCGGCCTTTAAGTATTTACAGTTGAAGTGTGTCCTGACGAAGCCCAACTGAGGCGATAACCTATGCCGGGAACTCACCACTTTGAGAAAGTCCTGCTACAGGAAACCAACACAAGGGGGCGTATATTCAGGCTATACAGGGAACTGAGGGGCGAACCCATTGATACATTACCGGCACAGGGGAAGTTGGAGGAGGACCTAGGAATCGAACTGACTGACCAGCTGTGGGGTAAAATATATAGGGGGTGAAAAAGTCCACGTTGTCCCTGCAATACAGAATGCAGGCATTTAAACTGCTACACATATGGCACTACCCACCCGCAACATGAGCAAAAATGTACTCTGAGGTAGATGTGCACTTCTGGCGCTGTAGAGGGACAAATGGTGAACTAGTACCACATGTGGTGGAAATGTACACTCATTGAGACATACTGGAAAGAGGTCCTGGAATGGTTGAAGGATCTGGATGGGATACATCGGCCCATGGAACCCAGCTTGCTGCTGTTTGGTTTATATGAGGAGGAGGAAAATGGGGTGGGGGGCACATGGTCCACACCCTGCTGGTAGTGACATGGAGCTGTGAGGCACAACATTGGAAGAGGGGGAGCATGCCCACAGAGAGGGAATGGGTCCAGAAAGCGAAGTCCATATATGACATGGAATACCGGACTCACCTTTTGGATGAGACGCGAACGGACATAGAGGGGATTCGGCTACCCTTAAAGTAACCCTTAAAGTAACAAAAGAATCTTGTTGAACTGCATACAAGCTGGAGGGAAGAACGAAGGGAGGGGGGAGGGAAGGTAATCACAGAATCTATATGTTGCACATGTTGGGGACATTGTTGATGTTTTGGAAAATGACAATAAAAACTTGATTTTCCAAAAAACAAAACACTTTGTAATGTTATGTGCTAATTGCAGAGATAAAAATGTTCATGCTGGTTGATAATGGTGTAGACTTTTTAAATAAAATGAAGTTAAATAGAGTATACATTGCAGTATAGAGCAATACAAAGTGTCCTGGTGGAGATTGTTGACAATACAGAAAACTACACTAAAAGTGGACTAACCATTACTTGGAACAACAAATGAGCCGATTCAGCAAGCAAGGTAAGAAGTGGAGGGATGCCGCTATCCGTTGTGGATTTCACAGATGTTCTCTTGGTAACTTGTAGAGTGTTTATAAAGGCTTACAGAAGTAGGTGTGTATGTGGTTGTCTGACATGTTCGTTCGCACCCATCAAACCTCTATGACAATGTTCGACCTTCTTGCGAGCGCACGCCCACAGGTGCGAACTGTCATTGTCATCGATTGCGGAGGGGGTGGTGGGATGTGGATGAGGCGAGCACAGAAGGCCTGTAAACAATGTAAAAGTGACCTGTTGATTGCAAGGACTGCATCTTCAAAGGGGAGTCTGTAGCCCCCTTGTCTGGGGTGGCCATGTGGACAATGGTCCCTGTGCGAGAGAATCCTTTGTGGTGTACATGGTATTCGGCACCTTAAGCGTTCCCAGCCCCCTAGCGAACGCACGCCCACACGTGCAAACTGTCATTGATAGCGGAGGAGGGGGGATGGGGATGGGGATGGTGCGAGCTCGGTAGGCCAATGCACGTATTACTGCACACCAATATCTTACAATACTCTTGTATGTTTGGACATCTAGTGGATTTACAAAAAATGTCTCACAACTGTTCAGCTTGAAGGATTGTTAATTTTTGTATTTAGTTAGGTAAACTGGATGTCAATGTCATTACAAATTATAGTGCTTCGGTCGAGGTACTAGCTGCATAAATCCACTGTGTTGTCCGCTGTCACTGGGGAATTCATCACGAATGGCTCGAACCACACAGGCAGGTATTACTTTTCGGACGTGAAATCCCAGTCTTCCATGAATCCACCATGTAAATGCTTGATATGCTACAAGGCTGTGCCACCTGTGTAAGAGATGGACATAGTTTACTGGAATGAACCCAATAATTTTCACTACCTGTACGGCATTGTTTTGATTTAAAAAGTACCTTTTCATAGAACGTATTGACAGTACTTGTGATTTAAAGTATGGATCAGTTATAAATGTGAACGCACATTAAAGAATGAAAATGTTTGGAAATACTTCAAACTTAAAAACACATAATTGTTCGGACGATAAATCTACAGTGGATCACTTTGGCTTCATTTCACAATGAGTAAATTATTCATTTTACAGAAACATTCACATGTCAGTGATCTGTCGAAAATTATATTGATCTAGGGGAACAACATATTATGTTACCCGTCTCTATTGTCAAATAAATAAGATATATAGAGAGAACGTACTCATTACTTGGATTACGAGGGCCAACTGTAGCTTGAAGTTCGTGCATAAGGACCATCATCATTCGCAGCAAGGATCTTGTAATGCAGGCTGCCCTGAAGTCATGCAGCTCGATAATGCATAATGGTGGTGTGTCTTCTTCGGCAATGTAGGCCAAGCAGCCAGAGTTTTCTCTGCAACAGCAGTTCTCCACCAGAGTAGGCAAAAGCTCACAATGAAAGCAGGTTTACCAGGTGGAAACGTCTTCTGAGTTCAGACTATGGCGATTGATCCTCATGACTTTCATCTTATTCGCATCTTATCCACTTTTTTCTTCTTCAAGGATCTCCGCTTCTGAGTATTCGTACTTGTACATGTAGGGCTGAATTGTTGCCATAGTTCCTCAATAGTGAAGAAGAGTGAATCAACAGAGAGGCACATAAACACCTTTTTGTTTGTGTAAAGCAACGAAAAGTTGTTTGCCATTAACATTGAATGTTAAAAAAAGACGAGCAAAGAAACAGCCAATGTCACAAAAGCACATCGTAAAAAGGCAAGATAAGTAGTCTCAAACTATAAAAATTCCCAAGGACACATTTTTTAAATAAGGTTTGGAAATTACCTCTTTACATAATATAAGAAATGAAAAGCGACTACTTGGTTAATTGATTTTAGGCCGTATAGGTACCTGTTCTCAGTGTGTCGTCCTTGGCGGAGAGCAGAAACAAGTCAGGGAGGCTTGAAATGAAATACACTTGACACAAAGGAAAAAAACTCCAACGATGTGTGATCAGAAAGGGTTTGTTTGTACTTGCTGAGGAACGAGGCTTCTTGCCATTTCCATGGAGACACGTCAATAGATTGCGCACAGAGGCGTTGACATGAGATATGCGTTGGCATTGTGAAATAGGGCCTGAGCGTCTTGTGATGTCAGCGTTAGGGGCGGGCGATCTGAATCAGTGCCACGAAATCACTTGAACTTAGGCCGATAGATCAACTGATAAGATATAGCACAGGATGGCGGTACCCAAGCCGTCGTTTTTGCATGTGTTAAAGTGAGAAATATAGTGGTAAGTTGCATTGGAAATCTATTTACGATGATCGATGTATGCTATGAAATACATTCCCGCTCGATTAGGCCAATAACATTTCTGACCGATGAACCCTTTTAACTAGATGACTGGTTGATCGGAGGAAGCTCTCCGGAGCAGGTATCTACTCAGCTCGACTAAAACTGCTCTCTGCTTCACAGTTTGGGCTTCTCCCTGAATTGCCGGAAGTCCCATGTAACACCAATGCAGAAGCTCCAGTTCATCGGAGCAGTCCTGGACACACTAGGGAAGGCTTTTCGCCCTGAAAAAAGAATCACCAGTGTCAGGCAAATTGGTAAGCTTTTGCAGAACCACAACAGTCTACCTGCGACTTCCTTCTTCCCGCTCTTAAGTCTCATGGCTTCCTGCATTTTTCTGGTGCCAGAGGCCAGACTGCGGATGTGATCTGTGAAGTGACTGCTGAGGGGTCAGTGGTCCAGTACTTCAACGCCACGAATGACATTCTCAAGGTGACGAGGTTGGTGGCCAATGACATTTCTTAGTGGGCCAGCACAGATAGCATGATAGTGGGGAAACCCTTTTGGCCACTATGGCCTTTTAGGCAGAATCCTGTGCAGTTCCCTTAGGGACCACTGCAAAAGATAAGACTACAGGAGTAAGCAGTAAACCCAATTGGTAGCAGTCTGCACCACCCAGATTTACCTCATAGCTGTGGCTGAGCAGTCAGACTTCTCTCAAGAAGAGTAGGGCAGTATATAGAGCATACACAATAGGGCTAACAATACAGTAGGACAAGCCAACACTGACCAGAGCTTTGGTATTATAAGTATATAATTATTTATTTAAAACACACTTTATGAAAATACACTGGCACTAATATATCACGCAAGTTCAAACAGTCACTATAAATATATACACCTCCCTAATTAATTATTCGACAAGTCTAGATTAAAACACCACTTATTAGCAAAACAGAGGTGAGCGCGTAACCTAGATGGCACTCCAATAATTTGTTAAAAAGGGAGAGAAAAGGCAGAGCATGGAAATAACACAGTACAAACACTTTTAAGAAACCACAGCAAGTCAGGAAAGGCAGGGTCTACTGTAGAGCCAAAGTTCATAGGCCAGGCCCACTCTTAGAGAGAGCAAGGCTGGATGTGCCCAAGATCACACCGTGGAAATGCACTCAAATTCTTTGCAGAAAATGTCAAAAAGGGGTCAGCCCAGTTCAGAAAGGCAAAGTTAGAAGGTCTAGGGCCAACCCAGTTGGAAAGTCAAGGATTTACAGGACACCTTGGACAGTCAGTTGAAAGGGAGGCCAGGCGGGACACAGTACCTTAAATGGTGAGGAAGCTCCAGCGGTGGCAGTTGTTCCTGGCAGCGGGTGCAAGTCGTGGCTTTGACCAGAGGAAGAGATGATCTCAACGAGGAAGAAAGCTGGAAGTCGTTGCACTGCCAGGGATGAAACCAGCCGCGGAGTTCCCGATTAAATGGTGCGTCCCTTCTATTCGCGGTCAGTGGTGAAGCACGGCTATCCGGCCGGCGGGGTGCTTGGCACGGGCGATTCGACCACGAGACGTCCTGGAAGGTGAAAAAGGCGAACTGGTTGGTCCCATCAGCTCAAAGGGAAGAAGACTCTCCTGGAAGAAGATCTCCTCTGTCGTTTGTGAAGTGGTGAGTTCGTTACAGCAGGGCTCCACCGGTGGTGTCGTCATTGTAGATGGCTCAGCTTTTCCCCTCTTCGGATTCTTTAGGTCCTGTGGCGACTTCTGAAGTTTCAGTCCCCAAAGCCCTGCTTTTATGCAGAAAAACCCCCATTCAACAGCCTAGCTGTCACTCAAACATGCTAAGTGGTGAGCCGGGCGGCTCACCACTGGGCCAATCACACAAGAGTGCGACTTGAGTTGCCAAGGCAACTCAGTCCAGGTGCCTAATCCCCCTCACACACATCCTGTAGACCCCAGACAGAGTGGCACCATTTGGAGGGCTTCTGTGCAGAAGCCCGCCAAAAAGTGGAACAAAGGGCTCGACTTGGGTTAGAGTTTCAGAGGTGAACACAAATGCCATTTTAAAACCGAGTCCTGGCAAAAAAAATCAACCGGGGAATTAATATTAAATAAATAACCCGGCGGTATCTTTAACATTGCACCAAAAAGTGGTGCGTTTAAAATCAATGGGAAAATCCCATAAGAAATATTCCGGTGGAATATTTCGCGTGGTATGCACTGCCACCAGCCAGAAACTCGACAAGGGGGGACTGGACAGTGCCCCCTTGGAAAACAGACCCAGGGGCAATCGAATTACCCCTACCAGTACTTCCACAATATGATGGTTTGTACTGGTTCTGTTGACAATTTGAGACTAGCAAAGCCAATGGTGACTACATGCCATGGGAGACAGTAGTCAGTCCCAGGGTATGGAGTCTGTGTTTGGGGGTCACTATGACACACCTGTGTTACTGCACTGAGGGTGCTGTGTAACACACATACCAAAAACACATGAAGCCCTATGTAGTAAAAGACCCCATAGCCCATAAAACACATTCACAGTCAAAGGACATTCTCAAATCATGCCAAAGAGTGGGAGAAAGAGTCTCACTCTTAGCAGGAGAAAAAAATAAACCCCAAAAATCCAGCAAAGCTGCTGGGGGACTCACTAGGTTTGGGAAATTAGCTTTAACAGAGAATTCTCCCTAACATGGCCTCAGGTCCAGTTGGTCATGGATGCCTCCCTGAAGGTTTGGGACGCTCACTGTGAGGATCTGCAGGTGCATGGCCTTTTGTAACAAATGGAATGCGAGTGGCATATCAACAGCCTGGATTTGCGGACAATGAGGTTTGCCCAAATGGCTTTTGTGCCTTCCCTCCAGGGGAAACACACCCTCATTCTGACAGACAACACATTGGCCATGCACTACCTCAACAAGAGGGAGAGCCGGTGCGGTCCCTGCCCTATGCAGCAAGGTGCTACAGCTAGGGTTCTGGTTGCTGGTGTACAGGATCTCAGCTTTGGCTGCTCATTTAGCTGGATGGGAGAATGCTCTCTGCAGGCGGAGCATGGTCTCGCAACAAGTGGGGAATGTGCCAGGACATTCTCAACAAAATCTTTGCCTGGGGAACCCTGACATTGGATCGGTTTGCCACGAGGGTCAACGCAAAGTGCAGACAGTTTTGCTCGAGGGAATTCCCAGTGAAGAGAGCACTAGGGGACACGTTTGGCTATGCTTTTCTTCTAATACCTGTCATCATGTGGGTTCGAGCAAGCATGATCCTGATCCCTGCATACTGGGTGAGGAGAGCATAGTACTTGGACCATTTGCCCACTTCTCTAGCTGCCGGACCTTTTTTCCCAGTCAGTCGGGTGCTCCACCCCAACCCGTAATGTGTGGCTCTTGGGAGGATGAGTTATGATGACTTGGACCTCTAAGAAGAGGTACTTTAGGTGTTACTAGCTGCACGCACTTCTTCTACGAGATCATTGTATGCATGCAGGTGGAAAAGGTTTGAGGCTTGTAGGGAACGCAGGATAGACCCTTGCTTGTCCCACCACTGCAGTGATGGGGTTCCTTCTGGCCTCTGCAGGCCTTTAGATGGGCACAGTCAAGAGCTACTTGGCAGCTTTGTCTGTGTTGAAGAGGTCACCGGATAGGGGGTCCTTCTTCACGGACCCGGTAATGAACCAATTTCTGAAAGTCCTTGTCAATAGGTTCCCTCCTACTCAGTTTCTGGTTCCATTTGAGCCCATGCATTTGTGTTCTATCAGGTTACTTACCCTGAAAACCGCTTTCCTGGTGGCAATCACATCAGCAAGATGTGCGAGTGAGCTTCAGCCTCGATCTTGCAGGCCCCCCTCCCTTCGATTTTTCAAGGAGAGGGCTTCTCTCGAGGTGCGCCCTACATTTCTGCCAAAAGTGGTTTCAGAATTCCATGTGTCCCAGAGCATTGATTTGCCAGTTTTCTTTCTGCCTTCACATCCCTATAAGGATGAGGAAAGGCTTCAGAGGCTGGACCCTAAGAGGGGGCTCAGCTTCTACGTAGCTAGACGAGCAGAATTTAGATGCGATGACCAACTCTTTGTGGCTTTCTCTCTGTCCAGAAATGTTCTGGCTGTGTACAAACAGACAATCTTTCGCTGGATAATTCTCTGCATTGCTGAGTGTTATCAGAGAGCAGGAAAATATCTGGCATCAGAGCTCATTCTGCCCGGGGCATAGTGGCATCATCTGCCTTGCAAAGGGCTGGTCCTGGTCTTCGCTCCACACATTTACTTAGCATTACTGCTTAGATGTGGCAAATGGTTCTGATGCTCGATTTGGCAGAAAGTTATTACAGAGCATCCTTGTTTGAGAGAGTTAATCCCGCCCGCGCACTGCTTTAGGAGTCTATCAGATGAGGCATCTGCTAGAGAATGCAATCCATTAAAGGAGAAATTACTTACCAGTAATGTTTGTTCTATGGATTCTTCTCCCGCAGATTCCTCATCACCCTCCCATCCTGCGCCGCTATGAAAGTGGTCAGTTGCTGTTTTTTGGTTGTCTGCTAATGGGATTAGAACTTGAGGTTACGACGATTAGGTGTTGGGCGCCTCATTGTTTGGGTACTGTCAGCCGGTTGCATTCAGTACGACGACTCTTCCTCACACAAAAAAAAAATGTATGCGATTTTTGGCTGTCGATAAGCTGAATCGTATGGATGCTTCCTCTGTGGCTACTGACCTTGGGGGAGTGGGGGATGGGGAACTAAAGTATGGGGCCGCAGTGACATAATATATATATACACAGCATACATCACCTATGGATTTGAGGAATGATGCAGTCAAGCCAAGAGTCAAATAGTTTTGCAAAGGTAGCGGGCGCCCCTCTCTCGAAAGAACAGACTCGATAACCTGTTCAGTGGTTATTAACCACTTGAGAGTTCGCAGCCACTGCTTTTACTCACTGTGCCTTTCACAGATGGGAAATATCCATTTGCATATCAGTCTTTGTCCTGCCCAGGGGCAGTCCAGCACCGAAATGCAATGGCAATTCCAACCTGAACGAGAGTACCACCAGCAACCCCATAGCCAAGAGTCAATGTTGGGTCGTACTGCGCTCTCTGTCGAAAACACAGATGGCACTGGAAGGATATCTATCAGATGAGGAATCTTTGTGGAGAAGAATCCATAGAAAGAACATTACCTGTAAGTAATTTCTCCTTCTGATGTAGTGGCCCTTCCTCCCACAGATTCCTTCCAGCCCTTCCATCATGATCAATTGCTCGTTTACCTCTTGTTGTTCTGCAATGTCTTACTTGCTAAGTGCTAGAGAAAAGGCGGTTCTAAGGTCATGGTATGGTAAGGAAGGCATGGTATCAAACAGTAAAACAGATGCAAGTGATCACAGTACAGGGGTGTATATTGAACTTCAATTGGGTTTGAAAAATGCCTATCTAAACCTAAATCTAAAAATGGGAGCAAGCTATGACCATCAAATATTAATAATGCAGTGCTATCTTGTCAAAATAAAAGGGCCTTTTCTAATAAACCTATTGCCAATCCTTACTTTTAAATACAAATAGTGTGGGAAACAATGTGATGCAAAATAAGTGTTCAAGAAATATGTCGGGATGTTCAAACCGTTGACTTCCCATCCCTACGTTTTCAGCACGAGACAAGGCGGCCCAATCGAGCTTAGCAAAGTCTCTGGCTTTTTTAGCCCGAGGGTGCAGTTCAAAACTTCAACATCATAGCCTTCTGTGTCAAAGTCTCTTTGCTATTCAAAATCTCTTTTTCAGAGGGCCTGATGCAATATGACAACATCAAAAGTTCCTTTCTTTATTAGGATTTCAGATGTACAAATTCTCTGGTGATTTTCGCTTCATCCCAGGTCACCCTCCAGCGGGCTCAGACCCACTTTAACACAAAGCTTTCAATCGATCTCCCTGTGCCGGGCACGGACCAACTTTAAAACATTTGATTGTGCGCAGGATTTTTCTTGACCCGTCGCAGGACCACTTTGGTTCGCAATTCTCTACAACTCTTTAATTTTCAGCTGGATACCTTAGAGACCTTCGATTGAGCACACAGGTGGTGCCGGCCACTCTGTCAAAGATATCTTATTCAATATCTCATCAGCAGTTCAACTTTTACTTGCATCTTTTATCACAAGTATTTCAAACAATGTTGGCTCCAGCACCCGCCATAAAATGTTGCTGCTTGCAACCTTGGCTTCAACACAGGCCGGTCTTGTATCGGTTTTCCCAACTCACCGGCTGTGTTGATTTCACTGACGCTGCTTTGTTCTTGGAGCCAAGGACAGTACCACGTTGGCTGGTGATTCTCCCCGCCTTGATTATTGATGCAGGGGGGACCCGGGTATGTTCGACACACAATGCAGGATTCTTCAGTCTGTTTTCCTGGTCTTACGCTTTCAAATCTTGAGGGCTTATGAAAGCAACGGTTCCTTGCCGCAAAGGCCATGGGAACTTCTGTCCTTGCGAACCCCTTCTGATTTGCCATCTTTATCCTCCTGGTTAAACTGCCATCTTGGAACTGCTGTTTCCTTGTGTGCTTTGCCTCACTCGTGTGCTCTCGTGCTACGCCCTTTATCCATGTGGGAAAGCTTAATGGAAGTCAGGTGTGTGTCATGGTCAGTAATTGCATGACCTTGATGGACCATTGTATTGGGACGTTCAGTTATATGGTTCGGGTGTTAGTCCGTTTTCTCTCATACCAGGCTGTCTGTGAGAAAGTGTTTGTGTTGTAAAGGGAGCGGGGGGAGGGGTGTTGAGTTCCTAAATATCCTACTGGGTAGGATGGGGGTAAAGGTGTTATTAGGAAGGGGATACTGCGTTTTACCATCCAGTGTCCCATTCCCACTCCCCAGAGACCCCTCACCCAGGTGATCCTCCTGCACTGGTCCACCCCCAGGAACTGGATCCAAAAGAGATCCGTGTCCTGGCCACCTGGATGACAGATCACCGGCGATTTGTGGGTGAGACACCTTCTGGTTTCTCACAGTAAACTGAGTTCATATACTCTGCTTCTCACGTAACGTTTAGTGTCATTGGTGCGCAGCGGCGTGAAGCAGTGCCAATGCAGAGACGCATGGTATCTTCTGATGGCTGAAAAGGTTTCCGAAGGCAGCTGGGACTGAAGATTGTAATTGTAATTGGTTATTTAAAAACGTGCTTAATACACAGAGGTTTCTAAGCACGGACCTGGGGATCGAACGTGTCACTTTGCCCATGAGCTATCCTCACGACATATGTATATAGATGCTGAATTTTTGGGAGGAAGCTCTAAACCATCAGAAAGAACATTACGGAGAGATAAGTAATTCATTCATCGCCAAGCATAGCAATAAGTTCTGAAGTCTTCATTACTTTTGATTTTATATTGATCTGTTATTGATGAGGATAACTAATTTAGCGGTTACTGCCTATTTAGCTTTTGTTGCACCATTGTGATCTCTACTGTTTCTAGCTATAACCTCTTATGCTTCCACAAGAGGCAATGTGGCAAGAAGGTGATATGTTTGACTTTCATGCCCATATTAACACATTTATGAACAGCTGTTTAGCACTCAGTGATTTACTACGAGGACGGCAGTTGGACGACATCATTGATAAGCTTCCAGAAATATGGGAAACGCTGTTTAGAGTGCAGGATGATATCAAGGTAAGAGAATAGTGCTACATCACATCTTTCTTTTGAGTGGGATGACATTGTGTTGTTTTAATTCAATGAAAATATGTTTTGTACTGTTTGACATTCTAGCATCTCTGTATTCAACCAATGGTTGTGTTGATTGCCCCATGGGAAGAACACTTTGTCAAACGCTTAGAACGTTGTCCCTGTTTGACAAATCATCACAACACACACTTCAAAAAAAAGTAATCCTCATGAGCCTTTTGTCAGTGGGAGGAGGATGTGCTGTTGTGGTTGAAGTTGTAAGTGGGGACCGCAAAACTTGCATTTACCATTTCTTATTGGGCAAATTTTGCTCTCATCTACAGCTCGAACTGTACTTGCCTTGGTTAGCTCATTTATTTTGGGGGAGCTGGTCAGTCCATATTGCTATCAGTCCGTCCTTCATTGTGAAGTTCCTTATTTTAAAGTGTACACATCCCCTTTCATTGAGATGTGGTAGAGCTACTTTGTGTCCCTTCCGACATTACACTGTACAGGTGAAAACCAGATGCCTACTTGAGTAGCTCGACTTTCGGTTTATTCTAGATGCTATTAACAGCTCGTTGCAACAATTTATGAAGGCATTAATATCTAAATAGAATTTGTGAAACCAGAAAGATTCTTATTAAAATAACTTTGTTCAGAATGTTTTTTGTTTTAAAATACATAATCAGTAAATCGCTCAAGTGACTTGTGCTCCCCAATAAAGTGGCTAGTGCTTGAATTAACTTGACCATAGTGCTGAATTCAACCATTAAAAACAGCGTTTGCAAAAGCATGCATCACTAACCAACCTCTACCAACAGGTTGTAACATGTCAGTTCTTTAAACTCGCTACTAGAGTATAGAGAAACAAAAAACAATCGTAATTTGTTACTCAGCTACTCTATTATAGCTAGACTATACCAAATTTGTTTAATTTCTCAAAATATTAATGTATTCCAAAATATTACTGTATTCTTGATGGAACTTCGTCAGGGGGTTGTGTTGAATGAAATTGTGTTAGCTTCACAACAAAACCATTCTGGTTTTCACTCAAATATTTTTAAATTTTCAGTACATTGACTTGTATCATATTGTATAGATGAGATAAGCTTATATATGGGAGATCCGTGACCGGCACAGGTTCTGTAGATGGATCATTCCAGTGGGTCAAGTGCCTGTCCAATAGGTTATCACTTGTATTTTAAAGAAGTGCCTGCAGCCGCTAATAAATGGTAGAGCAGACACCCCAGGTCTCGCTGTCTTGTAGTGTAACACTATGTAATCTGTGTCTCTTGAAGTTAATCTTGATCACAGTTGAATGAGTAGTTCATGAGACTTAGGAAACTTTTAAAAACAAGGGGCACACGGCTGTTCCGATCTTGATGTTTGTAAACAGTGCGCCCCCTCGGGTCCTGCCATGCAAGCGGCTAAATCCTAGCGAGTTCTCTTATGGCATATTTTTCTTCCATTCTTTTTTTTTTTTTACTAAACGGTTGGAGACATGGAAAGAATTACAGTACATAGAGTGAATACAGGTACAATTATTCAACATAAGTAGTACTGTTTGCACATTTCCAGATGTACAACAAAAGAGAAAGACCCCTTATATACCCTGCATATATCTCCTTCCCAAGAAAGTCAAACATTACTTGGTCTCCCCAGACTGCAGGTAGAGTCTTGCCAAGTTGGGTTGAAGTGTTCACGCTGGGTAACTCTGATCGTAGTCCAATAAGGGAGCCCATATGGTCAGAAATTGGTGATGTTTTCCCTCCTTTGCAGCTGTAATCTTTTCCACCACCAGCACGTCCCATAATTTAATCCACCATAAAGAAAGATCTGGCCCCTCTGCAGATTTCTAGCGGCTAGCAATCGTAATGTGCATGGCCAGCAATAGTTGTGTTAGTAGTTTTGCCTGCTCCCCAGATTTAGGATATATCTCCTACCTTGGGGCCCCCAAGAGGAGAGTTTTGGGGCACATCTGAAGTTTGATTCCAGTGATGGATTCCATGATAGCAACAATGGCTTCCCAGAAAGAGTGAATAAGTGGGCAATCCCACCACATGTGGAAATATGAACCTTGTACCCCCCAATTTCACCAGCAAGTGGGAGCAATTGATGACTGAAAGTGATGTATCTGTACTGGGGAATAATACCAGGGTAATAGAAGTTTTAAGGCACATTCGTTGTTGGTCACACATCTGGAGGAAGAATGATTTCTAGCCCAAATATCTAGCCACGATTGATCCTACAGGGGATGACCTTCATCTGTTTCCCAGCGGCTCATGTAAGATGGGCTTGCATGTCATCCCTCAGGAGTTTATACAGTTTGGAGACCCCTCCCGGCCCCGGACCCTCCAGGCCCATTAGTTTAATCAGACTCTAGGCTTGTGTAGCATATTTTCTTGTCTCTGGGTGTGTGATCCACTGCCGTAGCTGAGCATATGAGAATTCGTCCGACGCTGAGAGTTGGAATGCCATTTTACATTTCTAAAATGAGCATGGTTGATCCCCCTCAAAGAGCAAGTCCAGTGTTTGAAGAACGCCTCCAGTTCCTAAAGGCTTCTGGATGCATGCCAGGGGAGAAGGCAAGGTTGTAAAAAAATTGGGGAAAGCGGACCCATGACTCTAGAAATCTTTTTCCATTGTTGTGGAGAGCAGGTTCTCCCATTGTTTTCGTAATGTATGGGGGACGAAGGGCAAAAAACGAAGGGGGAGAGAGCGTTTGGACTGTTCAATCTCAGCCCATTTCGGTAGAGGAGAAAGGAACATCCACGTTAGGAGGTGTAATATTTGTGCATCCTCTGCATATTTGTGTAAATTGGGCTCCCCCAGCCCTTCCAACCCGGTGCCTCCCATCACCTTCCTAGGGATCCTAGACTTCTTGCTCCGCCAGATAAATCCCAGGGTCTTACACTGGAGACGGTCCAGTACGTTTTTCAGGATTTCCACCAGGAGGGACCAACAGAAATACAGGAGGCAAGGGAGTAAGTTCATTTTAACTCCTGATTCACCCATTTTTCCAGATCTTTTTCTAGCGTCTTAATGGGGGGGGGGGGGGGTTAGCCGCGAATAGGTCTTTAGGGGAAGCTGTGATCCAAACCCCTAACTATTCAACGGATTTGGTATCCACCAGATTGGACAGAGGGATTGAAAGGAGAGGACATCCTGTGGAGACGGTCCCGCCCCCAATGCCACTGATTTCCCATAATTTATTTCGAAACCTGCTACTTGACCAAATGATCGGAGCTCTTGAAGGGCTGCTTGGAGGGAGGGCAGAATATTAGAGTAACACATCAGCATAGATACACCGTGTGGGGGGAGTCCCGAATCATGGTCCCTTGGATTGCCAGGTTTCTAAGTATGCGTTGAGCCTGAGGCTCCATGATTAGGACAAACGGGAGAGGGGAGAGAGGACATTACTGTTGGGTCCCACATGTGAGGGGAACTGGGGACGATTGTTCCCGCTTTACCTGGAGTAAAGTATTCAGGGAAATATATTTGGCCGATATCTACCTTCTGAAACAAGGTCCAAAATGAAAAGCCTCCAAGATTGAATACATAAAGGTCCAGTCCACCTTATCAAAAGCCTTAGTGGCATCTAGTGCCACAAGGGCTAATTTTCCCTAGTTCATAGTGGTTGTCTCTATCAAATTCAGGGCTCGCCTAATGTTATTCCAAGTTTTCCTTCCCAAAACAAATCCTGTTTGATCCCCATCAATCAACGCTGGAAGAAGTGTTGCCAAGCGATTTGCTAGTACCTCCGAGTAAATATTTTCATCAATGTTTAACAGGGAGATTGGCCTATAAGAGGCGCAATCCTTTGGGTCTTTCCTGGGTTTTAACAGTACGATAGTGGTGGAGGTTTGCATCGAGATAGTTATATTCCCCACGTCTCTGAAAGAGTTGAAGAGGGCCGTCAGAGGGGATAGCAATTGGCTGCTAAAGAGTTTATAAAATTCAGTTGAGAGGCCATTGGGGCCTGGAGCTCTAGACTTCAAGGATCTAATTATCACGTCGACCTCTTCCTGCTGAATTGGGGCTTCTAAAGCTTCTATGTCCTCCCAGGGAAGGTGTGGTAGAGTGGCTCCTTCAATGTAGCTTTTGTGGTTCTGAGGTGACCGGGCAGGTGCTGCCATTGTTTCTAACAGGTGAGCTTTTGCTAATTGCAGTTAAGTCTGTTCCCCATATTGTGTTACCCCTTGCTGATCCTATATAGGCCTATAATAGTGTTGCATTTTTTGGATTGGGCTAACTTCTTCACCAGGAATTGGTTGGCCCCATTGCTTTTGGCCTAATTCCCTTGTTTGGTCATTAACAGGGAATGGGCTGTCTCTTCGGCATAAAGTGTCTCAAGTTTGCTTCGGGCCATATGAAGGGCTAAGTGGAGTTTAGGGGACCAACCATTTTTTATATTTACCCTCAATCTCCGAGACTTCTCGTTCTAGTTGGCCCCAGGTCTGTTTTTTCCGTTTATGATAAACCACTGTGTGGGCGATTAAGACTCCCCTAACAACTGCCTTCATGGCATCCCATGTCGTAGCTGTTGATGTAAATTCAGTAGGATTTTCTCGGAAATAGGCTTGTATTGCTTTCGCTACCCCATCTCTCAGAGCCATGTCATTTAAAATTGGGTCGTACAGTCGCCATTGAGGTCTGGAAGGGGGAGGCTGGATCTCAAGTTCTAACTTGCAGTAGGACCTGGGCATGGTCGGAGAGAACCCAGGGGGTGATAGCAACCCTGTCAATAAATGGTATACGTTGGGAGATCAGACCTATACGGGAGGAGAGAAAAAAGTGAAGTCTCGTTTTTCTGGATGTAACACTCTCAAAGCGTCCCCCACCCCCAAGGATCTAAAATAATTGAGAATGCTCAAGGCGATCTTATAGTCTTTAGTAGAGGGGTCATGCGTTTTGTCCTTGTTGGGGTCTGGGACCCCGTTAAAGTCTTCCCCCAATAACGACCTGGCCCTCCAAGAAGGGAAGGAGTGTTGTCTCTAGCTCCCTGAAATAACTGCTTTGACCTTCATTAGGGGCGTAAATCGAGATTAGAGAGTACAACTGCCCCAGTAACATAGCTTTCACTCCAATATAACGGCCTCACAGGTCTCGTATGGTGTCCAGTTCCTCAAACTGGGTGCCCTTTGCCAATAGGATCGCTCTTCCCCCTCCCCCCATTTTAGTGCTGCTAGAGGTCAGGAATTGTTTATGGAAGTCTCTGCTCCGAAGGCGAATATAGTTCACAGGAAGGAGGTGGGTCTCTTGCAGGAAAATCACTGACCCCTCCAAATCCCTCAGCCGTCTCAAGACAGGCTTTCGTTTAACTTTGGCGTTCAAACCTTTTACGTTCAATGATGCAAAGCCCAAATTCTGGTGAGGCATTGTAGAGTCTCCCACAATGTCCTCTTCCATGGCGGGGGAGGGGGTTAGGTGACTCTCAGTCGCCATCCTGCGTTAGAATGTATCCAGAGCCATGTTCCAAACTAAAGTTTTAACGGAACGAATCAACGACAACAAAAATTTACCCACAAAAAAACTCCAAAACATAAGGTTGTCAAAAATGCAGGGCAAGTCGCCCCAACGGCCTTCAGGTGACATCTCACTTGAGGCCAGGCATGGGCCGCATGAAGCCCATCTTGAACTCAGCGTTGGTTTGGCGCTTTCCTGGTGTCAGCTGCTGGAACTTTAGACACCAATAAAACTCCCTTTGGCATTAGTGCAGCCATCGGTCAGGTATGTAGAGGGGGTTTCCATGGATTACGATCCTTTATGGACTCTCGACCAGGCGGCGCGCTGCATCTTTGGTTTGACGCTCTCAGCTTCCATGAAAGTGCCAGCCGGGGACCCATCTCTTTTATTTGGTGAAGAGGAGCTTATGATCCCCTCTGCATCCTCCAGGCAATCGTTTGTTCGGGCGATCCCCTTGAATGTGAACTGTAAGGAAGTGGGAAATATCCAGCGGTACTTGATGTTCTGGTTATGCAAGAATGTTAGTGGCCGAAGAGCTCTGCGTTTTTGAATTGTAGCAGTTGCTAAGTCTTGGAAAATCTGCAGGGTAAACCCTGCAACGTCGGCTCATCCAGAGTATGACCCACCACTAGCATCTCCTTCTTAGTAGTGAAGAAGTGGATCTGAGTAATCACATCTGGAGGAGACTCAGGCACCAACCCCCTGCGAGTTCGCAATCTGGGTGTGCGGTCCAGTAGGAGCATTGTTTTATCAATATGTGGCTAGAGAGTTTGAAAGAAATCCCCTGTATACTCAGGGCTTGGTCTGGGACCGACGATGCCATTCCTCTAATACGCAGGTTATTTCTACATGCCCTGTTTTCCATGTCCTCCTTTGTATTCCAGGATCTCGTTCCTGCTCTCCAGAGATCAGATTTTTTGTTGTACCTCCAGCAAAGTGGTTGCGTGGTCCCGGACCTGTTCCTCTGTGTCCCCCATTCTTTGTTCCACTTCCACTACTCTTTGATCTAGACGCTCTAACTTGGTAGAAATCTCGGACATGCAGTTCTGAAGTTCTGCTTTAATGTCCAGCATGAAGGTTTGGATTTTGTCCTTAGTGACTAGTTAACCCGTTGGGCCTTCCCGGGCCCTAGGCAGAGATTTTGCCAGGTCTAGTGTCCTCCCTTTATCTACAGGCAGCAGCATGGTGGAGATGTTTTTTTGGGTCTAAGAGTGTTTGGACATGATGATTTGTGTCGTTGAGAGGGTTCCCACTCTAGCGATGCTGAACCTGATCAAGCTTTGGTGATTAATCAATTGCCCAGATCATTAATGTCCCCTGGGCGCCTGGGGGGGGAATGTTAGTATGCTATATTATCACCAAGTTCCGGTGGGGATTAACTGCAGGAATCCTATGTGAGAGTTCCCAGTAGGAGGCAATGGACTATAGGTAAGTCCCTCATAGAACCCCCGTGAAACAACCCACAGCAGTGGGGTATTGCTTAAACTGTTGTTAGGGGTAGGGGAGTGTTGCTCCATGCACCTGCGAGATGTTATCTACTGCCAGCTTCTGCTCCTCTGCCTAATCCCGCTCCTCGCTGCAGGGCGATATTCGTGGGTTAATGACCCTGTCGTTACTCCTCGTCTCCCGGGAATACCGGGGGAGGAGGGGCGGGTGATTGGTCTCCAGGTCACAAGGCTCCAGCCCCGGTTTCACCACAGCCACTTAAGCGGTGCTGCGGTTCACGCCGGAGAAAGAGCACGACTTGGAGAAAAAGAAGTGCGGGCTCCCGGTCCACCGCCTCCACTCCAGTCACTGAGAGCAAGCTTGTTTGCCACCAACCTGTGCTTGGTTGTCTCTGGGAAGCTCCGCTAGAAATGCTGCAGCGCCATCTTGGAATTACGCTGAGGGGGCCGTGAGGCTGCTGCAATCCATGCATACTTCAGCACTCGGACGAGCCCCCATCCCTCAAAGCCACTCAAAAGTTCCTCACCAGTTCACATCTTTGTTTGGTATCCATGCTGCCACACACAGCGGACAGCGCCACATAATCCATTTAAAGGTTGAGCTTCATACGGAGCCCATTAGCAGAGCGTCCGCATCGACGGCGCTACAAGCCACGCCGATCCTTTCTACCATTCTTTTAAATATTCTCGTATGCACCTTTGCATTTTACTGCATAATATTTGAGAGTGCCATATACTCTAAAATGGTCGTGCCATGAGATTTCGCTCTGTACTTTGGCCATATTTTCCTTTGTCCTTCTTTCTGCCCTCTTAGGCCTGGATTTGTCGTGTATGTTAAGCCCTTTCCTGGGTGAAGCCTTGGCTTTCCCAGACAAAGCGGTGTTGTGTTTTTGGCTGGATGTGGGGGCTAAGATTGTCTGTTCCCAGGCCACAACCTGCCCAAGTGTGCCTGTTGCTGGGCAGATGTGGTGGCTGGAGGCTGTACATGATTGAACAGCCCTTTCATAATTTGAATTGTGCAGATCCTTACCATTGGTAGGCTATGGAGCGACTCAAGTTTGAATCCTGGATAAAAGGAGGACTCCTGCAGCCATTCTTCAGATCGTTATTGGAACCAACACCCCTTTGAAGAGGAGCATCTCACTGAAGATCTGGAACTCGTGGTTGCATCCATTCAGCATTGTCTTTAACCATCCCTGCAAAGTCCTGCTCCTTTGGTCTTCAGAAGGACTTAATTGGTGTTGCAACCCCTGGACTTGTTGGAGCAACCAGCCTCAACCCCAGCTTGAGGGCTTCCCTTTGGAAGCCTTTGGAATTTTCCAGGAACCATCTGTGGGTTGACCAACTTCCTTGTTGACTACCTCACTTCATTATTTTTTGTACCTAGTTTAGAATTGGTACTGTGCAGAGGGTCGACTTGTGAGACAAGAGGTCTGCTCCTGCAATTGCAGCTCTCCAGCATGAAGAGTGGCCTTGCAGGACCAGCTTCTTTGATTCCACCAGGAGGGCCGACTACAGCTGTTTGATCGCAGTGACCATTGCTGATTTATTTCATTGTGTCCTTGGGGTACTCTGCGGGTGTTGGGACCTGGTGGTCCTTTCTTCATTGTGACAGGGTTGTCCCGCTGTTCAGTGACGAGAACTGTTTCGCCAGAGTGCAGAGCTGCTGACTATGCGGCCTTAATCCTGATGCTGAAAATGACCTCAGCACGAGCAACCCCCTAGATGCTCCCAAACGGAACCAGGACGTGAAGCTTGAAGGTCCAGCAATTTCAGGAGCCTCTGAGGTGGTCCCTGAGTGAGTGAGTATCAGGGTGAGTTAACATACCTGTTAACACCTCCCGCTGCCCTAGTGGTTAACAGGCGTAAAGTCCTCTCCCTTGTCTGACTGTGATCATGTGGGATTATGAGAGGGTCTCCTTAAAACCTTCCTTCCATAGTATTTAACTTTTAAAACACTTACAAACTGCCTGTTGGCTTTGCCAACACTTGTTCAGATTCCTTTAAATACTCTTAGCCTCCTGCAAAGGGTATTATTGGGACTAGTGACAGTAAGGGCACTAAGCCCCATCTCTTTTAGCAAGAGGACAGCATTTGAAGTGTAAAAACATTTCAATTCATTTTTTTTTAATTTCTTTTTATTAGGTTTTGTCGAGAACAAACGGGTACAACTTTGTGACTCTCCCTGTGTCACCTCTCCCTCTCCCCCTTCCGCCCCCTCTGACCCTTGATTCCTAAAGCTCTTGCTCCGTTCTTGTCTCATCACTTTATCCCCAGGATTCGCAGTTTGTGGGCACAGTATGGTTCTTTAAAGTCATCATGTAGGAAGTCCAAGAACACCTCCCATTCCATGGTGAATTTGGCGTGGTGCCCCTGAAGGGAGTATGCCATCCTTTCCAGGGACGCAAAGTTCCAGACCCTGGCTAGCAAGTCCTGTTCTGTTGGAGGGTCCTTGGCTTTCCACTTCTGCACTATTACCAGCAGGGCTGGAGAACAGGATTACGGTTTCGGCAGTTCATCTGGCGGGCACAACAAACAACTCGGCGGATGCTCTGAGCAGGCAGAGCATGGCCTTGCACAATTGCGAAGTGTGCCAGGAAGTCCTAGAGGAGGTCTTCACTCTCTGGGGTACCCCAGCAGTGGATCTGTTTACAACAGAGTCCAACAGGAAATACGAACATTTTTACTCAAGGGAATTCCCAGCAAACGGTGCAGTGGGGGATGTGTTTCTGGTGGTTGAAGAGGTTTCGAGCGACCATGATCTTGATGGTCGCTCTGTCCACCTCACTGGTTACCACGATGTCCGGATCTCCTAACCCAGTCGGAAGGTCGATACTCCATCCGACCCCGGAATCTCTCAAGCTACATGCGTGGCTCTTGAGCGGATGAGATTTGATAACTGGGACCTCTCTGAGTAAGTATTTGAGATGTTGCTGGCTGCACGCAGATCTACAAGATCTTTGTACGCGTGCAGGTGTAGAAGATTTGAGGCATGGTGCATGGAATGCGAGATTAACCCCATCTCTGGCCCCACCACTACAGTGATGGAGTTCCTTCTGTCACTGGCCTTTGCAGGCCTTCAGGTCACCACAGTCATGGGATATTTAGCAGCCTTGTCTGTGTTTAAAAGATCCCCGGATCGATGTTTGTTTTTTACGATCCCGGTAATGGGGCAATTCCTGAAACGCCTCGTAAATAAGTTTCCGCCAACTCCCTTTGTTGTTCCGGATTGGGACCTTAATCTGGTTCTGACATTTCTGATGTCGGCTCCCTTTGCGCCTATGCACTCTTGTTCTTTACGGCTTCTCTCTTTGAAAACCGCCTTCTTGGTGGCTATTGCATCCAGTAGGCGGGTTAGTGAACTGCAGGCCTTCTGCTGTAAGCCACCCGTCCTGTGTTTTTTCCGGGAAAAAGTTTCACTCAGGTTAAGACTCGGCTTCCTCCCCAAGGTTATTTCTGAATTGCAACTGTCGCAATCCATCGACCTTCCGGCCTTTTACCCTCCTACGCACCCTTCTAAGCAGGAGGAAGGGTTACATCTCCTAGACCAGAAGAGGGCATTGAGTTATTACAATGCCAGGACAGCTGATTTCAGGAGAGCTGACAAGGTCTTCGTGGACTTTTCCTTAGCCCCTAAAGGCCTGCCCATAACCAAGCAGACTTTATCCCGATGGATAATTTTTTTGCATAAATGAATGCTACCAGTCCGCTGAGAAGGAATTACCAGCAGGCATCAGGGCCCATTCAACATGGGGAGTCTCTGCATCAACAGCATTGCAGAGGGGAGTCCCTGTCCAGGAGATTTGTCACGCTGTGACATAGTCATTCCTGCATACCTTAGCAAAGCACTATAGTCTGGATGTGGCTCATGCTACTAATGCACTTTTTGGCAGGGCAGTGCTGCAAAACATATTGGTATAACTTTCTGCCTGCCTCCTTTAGTTACTGCTTTGGGAGTCTATAAATTGAGGAATCTGCGGGAGAAAGGCAATCCATTGAAGGAGAAATTACTTACCGTAATGTTCTTTCTATGGATTCTTCTCCCGCAGATTCCTCATCTGCCCTCTCATCCATCCCGCTCAGAAAGTCGGTGGTTGGCGCGCATCTGCTCTTTCACAGTGACTTAGTGATGGTTCTCTGCGTCAGTTTTCTGTCTTCCTGCCACAGATTTTAAAACAAAAATGTTTCTAACGCTACTTGTAGGGTTTGTTCAATTGTTCCTCCTTCGGAGATCTATAGTTACTTCATTTTTTACGGGCTCATTAGCCCATTTTCCTCTGTAGCGTGTGGTGCTTGGGAAAAAAGGGGGGAACTGAGATTGGGGCATAGTGATGTGGTATTTATACAACGCCTGACATCACGTCCGGAGCCGACGACCAGACGCTGAGCAAGACAGATTGACGGTCGACAGCCAGGTCGAGGACCACTACGCCCCCTGCCGAAAATGTTCCAAAACAGCTAAGCTGGAGGGAATATCTTTCAGATGAGGAATCTGAGGGAGAAGAATCCATAGACAGACCATCACGGTAAGTCATTTCTCCTTTCAAGTGAACCAGTGGTGCTTCAGCAAATATATCCCCTCTGCCCCCCGATGCAATCAATGATATTGAGTGGTAGTTCCCTGGGTCCTCTCTGCCACCCTTTTAATTTAACAGCACAATTTCAGCCTGAGTCCACGTCTGAGGGACACGATTTGCTGCCAGAGCCGTGCTGAAAAGCTTAGTAAGATATGGGGCTCATACCAAGGGCTGTGATTTATAAAAATCACTCGGCACCTTGTCTGGGCCTAGAGCTTTTTCTGCTTTTTGACTATTAAGAGCAATGGTGACCTCGCCCACTGTTAAATTAAGCACGGCCAGATCACCCTCGCTGCCAGCTACAATAAGGTGGCTCATATCCATTAACTCTATTACTTTTGCATACAACTATGTAAAGTGCGAACACCAGGCGGATTATAGAATATTACACTGGATATGCTTTGGCCCGCAATGCTTCCAATCTTTATCAGTAATGGCATTGAAAAGAGCATTCCATGGGTTTCTACAATATTCCTCTTTTCTTCTCTTTCAGCAGGTTCTTAAAAACGGAACAAGCTTATTTTACTGTCTCCTTGCCCCCCAATCCCCCACATAATTGTCAATGCTTTAGATTAGCTTCTCCTTGGCCTTCCTACAGTCTCAATCGTACCAAGGGTTTGTTTTTTATTTTTGTCCTATGGTTCAGTCTGGCATTAACCGTAAATGCTGGTCTTACATTGTCCACAAGCATTGCATGCAATTCCAATGCATGATTGGGATTGCCACACTCAGGGACGTTGTTTCACCAAAATGGCAGGGGTAGTGGACGTGACATCACACGGTCCTTGACCTCTGATGACATCACAGGAAGTGATGTCATTTAACCCCACACCGAAGTGGTATCACAGGAAGCTATTTAACACGACACTTGACCCCTTGACAAAACAGGAAGTGGCATCACATAGCATTGTTCTTAAGTATACTACGAAAATATGGTTACGATATCACTGTAATGTGATACACATTTCATACAAGAAGGCATCACCATATGTATTGTTAATATCAGTGTGTACAGGCCAATATTACCAAATTACTGTGAATGCAAACAGATGACCAAGGCCAAATGATGATGTGCTATTATGTAGCACTTACACATAAGCATTTTATATAGAACAAATATACATACAATATCACCCAACCTGTGTTGGTACTCGTGTATCATCCTCGGAAGGATGAAAGGCTGCGTTGGCCTTGCCAGGATTCAAACCTGCAACCTGCAGATCTCACACACACATCACTGCAGTGAGCGCTCAACCCACTTAGCTATATTACCGGCTATAGCTGTCTTACCGGCTGTAGTAAAATTAGCAATTACATGTCTGAATGTTCTCAAAGTCAGAAAGCAAATTACACTCTATAGTGGATACCATTAAACTGGCAACTGAGATTTAACAGCAGGCCAGTTCATCTGCAGGTCTGGTGCAAAGTTGGCCCCATGTCAAGCCTGCATGGATCTACTACTCAGGCTTCAGAGGTTGGCAAAATGCATACCATTGGGAGGGTTCATAATTGTGTATTAAAGAATTTAGAGTAGTACAGGGAAGCAGCGCACTCACACGGCATCTTGTACTCTGGGCACTCGTTACCTCATACATGCAAACATCCTGAACAGCATGCCATTGAGCTAGGAAAGATGGACACATTACAATAAAGCATTACTTGTGGCCACTTTATGGGTTATGGTCAAACATTTCTACACTGTACACAAGCTTTTAGGCACAAGGATTTTGTCAAGTGACCTAGGACACGAGATGGAATGTCTTGTTATCATCGTAACAGAGACAACGGCAGAAAAACCATGCTATAACTGCAACATCCGAAAAGCAAAATACATAGTCCAAAATGGATACTTATTCTACTCTAATTTATGTATTTATTGTGTGCTACAGTACAAATAGGCACTTTTCACACAATCACAAATAAACTCTTAACTCTCGCTCAGCTGTCAAACATTCCTCTGACATCTGCCATCTCCTGGAAGAATTGGACCTTGATGTCCTTGGTCTCACCGAGACATGGTTCACGGCCAGCTCTTTCACAAGCTTTGACACTCCCCTTCCTGTCAGATACAAGATCCTCTCTGCGCCCAGATCCAACTGTCCCGGTGGGGGTGTAGACTTGATACTCTCGATGCACTTGCTCCTGTCACGAGGATCAGCATGAAGCCTAAAGCCAAGTGCAACTCCTGGTATGACTCGGATCTTGTCGCCCTTAAACGCAAGTGTTTGTTTGTTTAGTATTTATTATGCGCCTCAGACCCGAGGGTACAAGGGCGCAAGAGCATAAGAAAACGTACAGCTTGGTGCAAAAGTTACAAATTACAGAGTGTCAATAGTGAGCAAAGATCAAGCAGTATACAAATTTAAATTAACAATATGGGAATAACAGTTGTAAGCAAGATCAGAAGTATATACAACAAAGACAGATTTGTGCATTCATTTGTCATTTGTCTCTATTAACCATCTGATCAAATTATGCCTGAATTTAGAGAAGGATTGTTCCATTCTCAGTGAAGCGGGTAGCTCGTTCCACAGTTGGGCTCTTTTGACAGGGAAGCTGGAGCCTTCAATAGTGGAGAGTTTGAATTGGGGTACCTGAAGGCGATTGGTGTTTGCTACTCTTGTTAGTCTGGAAGATGCTGTTCTAGATAATCTGTCTGCTAGGTATTGTGGGGCTTTGTTATTTAGACTTTTGTATGTGAGGGAAGCTTTTTTAAGTCTAATTTTCTCGTAGGTGGAGAGCCATTTGTGCTTCCTTCTTGTTTCAGAGATACGTTCTCTCTTAGGGATATTCAGTGCGGCTCGAAGAGCATTGTTTTGCTGTATCTGTATTTTGTTGATAGTGGATTTGGTCGCTCCAATGTAAAGGGCATTGCAGTAATCTAGTTTGGAAATAATTAAGGCTCTGGCTAAGGTCATGCAACTGTTCGGGGATAAGAATTGTTTGCCTGCTCTAATAAATTTGCATGTATAAGCTGTTGATGAGGCTAAAGTATTAACCTGTTTGGTGAATGATAGAGTGGAGTCTAAGTATAGACCTAGCGTTTTTACTTCCTTAGCTACTTGAATAAGGTTCTCATTGATGATGAAGGAAGAGTAGCTCATGCCTAGTTTGTTGAGAAGAGGTGTAGTACCCAAGATGAGAAGCTCTGTTTTATCATCGTTCAGGCAGAGACCATGATTGGCCATCCATGCCAGAACAATGGTGTAGATTCTGTTCACCATTGCTAGGTCCTCACTGTAGTCCCCGGTAAGTGTAGGGTGGCTGAGAGGAAATGGTTGGCTTCTTGTACACCTTCTGACAAACTTGCCTGCCGCCTGCTCCAAAGGCAATACTGACTCTCTGTCCTCACTAAGAAGAGAGCTCACATACTAGCCCGCATTTCTGCGTCATCTAACAACTTGCCCAAACTCTTTAAAATCTGCAAAGAGCTGGCCAATCCTGCCGCAATCTCTACCGCTCCTGTTCCTTCCCAGGCCTTCTGTACGGCCCTGGCTCCTCAATTCATCTCTAAATCCCAGGACATCCTGTCCACCCTCTCAGCTTCTCCTACTTCTCCCTCCAGTCTCTCCTCTTCCTCTGCCCCCCCTGTGTCCGCCCACCTCCCTTCTCTGCCTTTCCTCTCTTCTCCACTGACAAGGTTTCTAGACATGTCCGATCTAAGAAAACCTCATCAAAACACGTTCTTCCCTGTTCTTCCAAAACCATCAAGGGCCACATTGACACCCTTGCCTCAGCCTTGGCTGACTTTTGCAACCACTCTTTTGCCTCTGGAACCTTTCTCTCACCCCCTGAATCACTCACTCTAAAGAAACCCTCAGCCGACCCCTCCCTTCCGGCTAATTCTAGCCCAAACTCTATCACTCCTTTCCTGGGCAAACTCCTGGAAAGGCTGCCCATCTTCCAGCTTGATCTTCACACTGAATCTGTTGGTTGTCTCCATGACTATCAGTCTGGCTTCAGAGCAGCCAGAAGCATGGAAACTGCTCTCCTGAACATCCGTGAATACCTGCTGTCTAACCTTGACTCTAATCTCCATTCTGTCCTCATCCTACTTGACCTCTCCTCTTCCTTTGACACACAGTCATCCATGCCATCCTGCTCAACCGAGACTGTGATAACCTGGGTATCACTGATCAGGCTCTGGCCTGGCTGACTTCTTTACTCTCTGACCTACCCTCCCAGGCCCAACTTGGGTCCTTCCTCTCCTCTACCTCTCTCTCCACATGTGGTGTTCCACAGGCGTCTAACCTTTGGCCTTGGTTGTTCAACCAATACCTGGCACCTCTCGCCCACCGCATTGCTGCTCTCTGCTCCAACTTCCAGTGCAATGCGGATGATACCCAGCTTGCTTTGAGGCTCCCCTCTGCCGCCTCTTCTCCTTCTCCCATTCGTGACTGTCTGTCTGCAATCCAGGAGTGGTGCGCTGCCAATGATCTCTGTCTGAATGCTAGTAAGACAGAGAACCTCCTCATCAGCACACCTGCACCCCTCTTTCCCTCCACTGTCTGGCCGGCCTCCCTTGGGCCTCTTCCCCCTCCCACATGTGAGGCTAAGAACCTCAGAGTTCTCTTTGACTCTGCACTCTCCTTCTCTCCTCACATTTCCGATGTCTCTAAGAAGTCAAATTACCAACTGCACCTCCTCAGAGGTATTCTTTCTTTCCTCTCCTTCCCCCAGAAGCTCACTGTCTCCAGAGCTCTGGTTCTATCTAGGCTGGACTACTGTAACAGCCTCTTTTTAAATATACCCACCTCTACTACCCGTTCTTTGCAACTCCTCCAGAACAGGATTGTGAGACTTGTCCTAGGCCTGAAGCCCGGGGATCATATCTCTCCAGCACTGTAATCACTCAATTGGCTCCCAGTGGCTGCTAGGATCCAATTTAAGACCATTTGCATTGTCCACAAGGCCTTCTGGGGCCTGAGAGCAATATACCTCCAGCTCTCTCTTCAGAAGTATCTTCCTCTTCGAGCTCTTCGCTCCTCCACCTCTAACTCCTTGAGACTCAGGCGCTTTTCTAAGCAGCGAGGAGGGGGCAGATCTCCCTCTTCTGCCTGCACCTCCCTTTGGTACAGCTTCCCTGCCTCTCTGAAACTTGAGCAAAGCCATCTCCGGTTCCAGAAGCAGCTCTAGACTTTACTCTTTGCTTCTGCCTTCCACCTTCCACTTCCCTGCTGATCTCCTGTCTGATACAACACTGGTCTACCTGGCTACCCTCTGAATCACGGGCCCAGGTCCCTGCCCTCCCATTTGCACCCCTGCATTGGGACTGTATCTGCAACCCTACAGCCCCCCTATGTACACTTATCTAACCCTTGCTGTCTGCACTTAACCCTCTTGCACTGCCACTAGTTGGCCACACTTTTTTTTAATGTCTTCTCTTATATCTTGCACTTCTCCTCCTCCCCTTCACCTGGAGCTATTCGCTTTCCCTCTCCCCTGCACTTTCACAATCTCAATGTCACTTGGCCTAGTAAGATTGTTGTCTTGTCCTCCCTTGCCTTGTCGCGCCTTGAAACACTTGTGTATAGGCACACTATAAATAAAATATCATACCATATCAAACAGATTTAGCATATGCCTTAAAAACAATTACACAAATTAATTTCCACCCATATAACCCACATGGCTAAAATCATCAAACAAGATGTGATCGACACTCCATGTTACAACACATATACCTGAAAAAAATTTAAAATACTGCGAAACATGCCTTTAAAAACTCTAAAAGCCTAATTGACAGAGACATTTCATTTTTATTTAAGATTCTGATCCACAGATCCTGTTCCGTTGTTCTGGTATTCAGGTGAGTCATATGTCCCCTTAATATACACAAAGCGGGACATTGGACACATAGGTGTTTTAGGGTCTCTACCTCCTGAGCACAGTGTCGACAAAGTCTCTGATCCCTGGGAACCTTAGTTCGTCTGCCCAGAACTTCCTGGGTTGGCAGTAAATTTAACTTGAGTCTCAAAATGTAAGTCCTAAATAACCTTGACAGATGCTTTTTCAAATATGGAACAACATTGTTGTAATTCTTAATTGACCACACAGGTGATCTCCAAAGCATTGGTAATTGATCAAGTTTTCTCTTAAACAGTTCCAGTTAGTTATGTCTCCTGAATATTAGCCTGTGTCACATCTAGACAGGATTCTGAAAGGTAGCCAATGCCAATTTAGCTGTGTCTTGCGAATATTAGCCTGCGTCGCATCTGGACAGGATTGTGAATGTTAGACATTGCCACTTTTTAGTTATGTCTCCTGAATAATAGGTAGGGTGGTCTAGAGTTTAGAGGAAGGGCAGACCCCTGCACTATCTCTTCGTTTCGTTCAGTGATTTGGTACTTTCCTGCAGCATACTACAAGGTTTGCTTGGGAAAAACTCTGAAGTTCCCAACCGTAATTATATACTGGTGGATGGGCAAACCTTGTTAGTAGTGGCGCTGGATTGTGTTGATAAACCCGGTTGTGTTTGCTTGTTGAAGGATGTCAAAAACACCTTGTTGTGTTGCACACATTCAATTTTATTCATTTATTAATGTAACCATGGTCCTGGCACAGGGTGTGCTAGATGCATGAGAGAAAATCCAACACGTGTTTCAACTGAAGTCTTTGTCAAGGCAGAGGCTGAATGGTTAAGGATCATCCTTAGGGATGGCAGCGGCCTGGGGGTTGTAGAAATATGGGGCCCTGTGTAGGGTTGGCTGGGTAGTCACTGTTGAGTAGTTAAGCAGCGATTCGGTAGCCCGATGGCAGTCATCACTGTGATCACTGCCATCGGGATACCGATTCGCTACTTAACTACTCAACAGTGGCTACCCAGCCAACTCTACACAGGCCCACTATTTCTACAATCTCCTGAATATTAGCCTGTGCCATATCTATGCAGGATTCTGAAGGGTATCCAGTGGCACACTCTAGTTATGTCTTCTGAATATTAGCGTTTCATCACATCTAGACAGGATTGTGAATGTTAGCCAATGCCACATTTTAGATATAACTGTGAATATCATCCAGCACGGCTACAGTACGTATAACCTGAAGACTAGGGTACATATACCGCACACCACATCTGTGGACACAGACTTCAGGCACAGCCAAGCATCCATGCACCATAGAAAGTAGCTACGGCTGAGCTTTCCGGTCTAGCAGCACACATAGCCGACCAGACTGAAAGATCTGACGTACCTCAATACCTCTGCCACTAGCATACAGCGACTACCTATGAATGAAATTCAGTATAGCTGGTCACACATTGACTCTCCCAACAATAGCAACCTATCGCAAACCCCCAACAGCACCCACCCACGTGCCTGACCTCTCTTTGGGCAGCTTAGTTGAGCCTAGCCAGCCACCCAAGTCCTAGACTGGCAAAATGCACACACGCATCTCCTAATCTAAACCCTTTAGAATTTTCCCCTACATTGACTACGGTCACCGAGGGCATTCCAACCTAAAAAGCGCATTGATACCACAGAAGTGGGGAAAGAGCGCTATATAAATAACCCAATACAATACATATCTAAACAGTTTCTGCTTTTCCATATGTGGTGTCGATATAAGGTCTTGTGTTGAGGCCTCTATTTTTGACAATAGTTGCCCTCCATTCCTGATTTTACATGAGCCTTGGTGCCATACTACACTAAGTGTCTCATAAATTGAGGCAACCGGGGGGGCCAATATACCTAATAAAATGTGCAACTTTCCCCAGTCTATCAGAGTCTGGATAGGAATCTGCCCTAATTCATACAATGGCCCAACCAATGGTACTGATGCTGGGAGACGGAGGATCCCTCTCGAGAGTTTTGCCTCCAGTTTTGACCAGTGATCACCCCTTGTTTGAGTGCCAAAAGTTAATGTTGGCACAATTTGCTGTTTAAACGGCTTTAAAACCGGGAGGATTTAAAATCTGCCAAATTTAAAATCAAACTGTCGGAGCTGCATTGTTGCTACCATAAACTTTGCCTTGAGGTTGGTTTCTAGATCTGTGCCTTCCTTTTTATCATATACGAAGGACCCTAGATACTTATACTTGTTAACCACCTCAAGGCAGCAGCCCCTCAAGTTCCAGGAAAAGATTCTTTGTTTAATCTCCCCCCCCCCATTCAACACCAGTACTTTTGACTTTACTGTGTTTACTGAGAGGTCCAAGTTACCCAAAATTCCTCCACCGCATGTAGGGCTCTCTGTAGGCAAATTGGGGTCAAGTCGCAGATGACTGTCATCTGCGTACATTAGGTGCTGAAGTTTAACCTCACCCAACCTAGGAGGGTTAGTCCTCACGTGACTCAAACTGGCCAATATTCCTTTAATATAGAAACACGAGGAAGGTCGCCAGGACACAACCTTGGTGCAAACCCCCATGTGTCTCTATCCAAGACGTATAAGATCTGTGGGCATCTAGTCTAACTTTAATCTTTGTGCCCACGTGGAGAGCCTCCAAAATCCATATCAATGGAAGCGGACAACCATTTTCAAATAACCTTTTCCATAGAACTGCTCTGTTTACGTGGCAAAAGCCTTACCGATGATCTGATATGATATGATGTTGAGTAACGCCAAAAATACCGGCTTGCCTTGCAACTTTGCCTGTCGGGCAAGTAGTTCCAGAGCAAAACTATTCAAGGAGGTTCCCGTTCCCTTCCTGAAACCTGTTTGGAATGGGTCCAGGCAATCGTCTTCACTTGTCCAAGCTTGGAGTTCCTTCAGAATCATTTTGGAAAACATTTTATTTGATACGTCCAACAGTGAGATAGGTCTATAAAACAAAGACATATCCCTATATCCCCCTTTAAAAATCAGGACTATTACTGCAACAGACCAGGTTTCTGGAAACTCCTTTTTTAACCAAAATATTTGCAAAGAAGTCTAACAATAATTTGTATCATACAAACACGTTTGATTTAAGGGTCAAATTTGAAAGGCCATCGGGACCAGGGGCATTTGATTTCTTGCTCTCATCGGTTTGGGTCTACTTGATCGAAAATATTTGACCTTTTCACATTTTACCGAATTTCTTTTGCACTTTTGTTGGTCGAAATGTGGGGGTAGACCCCCGCGGCCCCCGTCCCTATTCCCTTAACCCACCCCATATATATATATTTAATTAAATTTGACAGAATTTCAACCAAAAAAACAATCAAAATAATTTGGTCAAAAGTAAAAGGTCAAATGTTTTTCGACCAAGTATTCAAATACCCTTTTATCAGATGAGCAATGTCATCACCTCGTTACCACAACCTCTGGGATTCGTCTTCCGGAGCCCTTTTATCTCCCATCACATTTGTTTTTTCCGAGCCTGCACCTGTACATCAAAACCGCGAGTGCCCCCCACCTTCATTATCCCCTTGTTCAATGCTCTTTCTGTGGTGAGACCACCCAATACTGACACTATAGGAGAAGAGAAACCTTCTGGGGAACAATAAAAGCCAAGCCCCTTTGCACGTAACCCCCCAAAGGCCCTTGCCAGTTTTGGCGACCATTTAACCACATGGTTTCTTGGATTTATTTCCACCATAAGTGGCATATTCTTCTCTTGGTTTTTCGATGGGGGAGCAATTTCACAGGTAATCAATAAATGGTCACTTTTCTCCAATTTCTTCACCAAAAGAGTTCCACCCCTCTGAAACAAATCGGACAAGACAAACATTTTATCTATGGTAGATTTCCAAAGACCATTTTGCCATGTAAAACTGGGCGGTATGTCCCCCTGGAATTGTTAGTTTAGCATTGAAAGATCCCATTCCTCCAACTCTTGACGGACCCTCTTAACCCTATTCCGTTATTCCCTAGAGGTTCTCAACCTGTTGGGCGCCAAATACCAAAGATCATCCAGGCATTCTGCATTGAAATCCCACACAACAATCAATGCAGGTCCCACTTCAGGTAATTCCCCCAAGAATATAAAGGATAGGGCAGCAAGTGCTTCCTCCAGTCAGGTAATTCCCCCAAGAGTATAAAGGATAGGGCAGCAAGTGCTTCCTCCAGCTGATTTTTTTCAGTATTAAAATTTACTTTTACCAGAAGGCATTTACTAGACAAACCTACTCCGTGGGTCTGCCATTCCAACAGGGCCACCAGCATATCACTCCGATCCGACTCAATTTTAGAGAGATAGGCCGTGGCTACGCTTAATTTCTGTCAATAAGCCACCGTAAAGCCTCCCTCTGATGCCTTGCAGTGCTATAATATGCACTACGTCAAAACATTAAATGCTCGGTGAATCAAGGAGTAAGGTTTGGCAAACTATATCAAAGGATACAAACAAATGCTGTATGTTCATTATGTCGTTAAAACCTCTAGAATTCCAGGAGGCCACTACCCATGTGGGCAATCACAAATCATACCAAGACCTTGCTCCTCCCTCAAACTTCAGTCCTTGGCCTTGTCTCCAGCCATCATTTACATTATTTTGTGGGGCCCCTTCAGTGTATCCCATGGCCTACTCATGTCAACCTGTCACACGGGGAACAGCCCTCTGTCTACACTGCCCTTTTCTAGGTAATTTGGGGATAACCTTGAGATTATTGATGTCCCTGCATCGGCCACTGCAAAACCTAATGATAAAAAGCACACATTTTCTAAAAGAATTGCACCTTTGGTAATATGCAACCTTATTGTACTCTAAATGCTTTCTGAAAGTTGTCGTCTGCATTTTTAATTTGAGTTGTTTAGGAACAGTGACTCACCCTGTGAAGTGTTCTTGAAATAAACCTTTCATGGGTCTAGCAATTATTGTATAGAATTCCAGAAAGAGAGATTGTGTTGTTCCTATTCCTTCTTATTTAGGATCACTGCTCAAAGTGTTAAGCTTGTGGAACCCCCTGTTTTCTTAAGTGGCCTGATCAAGAAAGCCAGCCACTCCAGAAACAGAGCCACATGGCACTGGCCACAGCCCAGGAGCTTCCATTTTTGTAAAAAATGATTTTTCTTTTTTTTTAGTGGTAGCAAGGGAGACCTCGTGGGTCGCAGATGCAACCCCCAAATGACGTCCCTGTCCAAACTCGTCCAATAATGCATTTTCTAGCATTGGAAGAATAGACTCCTAGATTACAGCCACTTTCTCAGTTGTCTAATTTTTGCCCGGTTGGCTACTTTTCTGACATTTCCCACTGCCTTAGTGCTACACGGTGTCCAGTCATTTTGTCGAAAATAAAAGATCGAATGACCATTTGGTCGAATACCAATTGGTCGGGAAAAAAAAGGTCGATTTTTTTTTTTTTTTTTTTTTTTTTTGTTTTTTTTTTTAATTATTATTTATTTATTTATATATATATTTTTTTCGTTTCGGTTGGTAAAAAAATAAAATAAAGAAAAAGGGCGGTTGGAAAATCGACCATTTTTTCGACCATTTGGCATTCGATCATTTGGTTTTCGACCAAATGACTGGTAACCGTGCTACACTATCCAGCGGAACACTCACTTCCATCCCACCAATAGATTGAGGAGCAATCCTCATGGTCAATGGGCGATGGTCGCTCTCCACCCTTTCATGTACTGCAACCACATTTCCAGATTAACCACAATATAATCAATAAGCGAGACACGGGATCCATTCACATATGCATGTTTAGCTTGGCAAATCGCTCGGAAACCTCCCATTACAGGCTTGCATATTTCGAAACCTGAAAATGCTAGCTATCTCAACAGCATTCGCATTTCTTCACTCATCTTTTCTCAGCTTGACTATTCTGCCATTCTTGTTGGACTGCCTGCCTTTCACCTCATCTCCCTTCTTTCTGCCTGTAACTCTTATTCTCTCCTTTTTCTTTTACCTCATTCTTCTATTTTATCCTCGCTTCAATATGCATCTCTACTACCATTCTATTCCACCTCTTCTTTCACTTTCGCTGCATTTCCTAGAAGTGTGCCCATCACCTCGGCCCTTCTGATCCGTCCTCTCGACTCTTTTTACTCTCCCCTATACTCCCTTTGCTCTCAATCACAGTATCTCTCTCTGTTCCCAAGCTCCCTTGTGCTGTTTCACGCTTACGCTCCTTTACCCTTCTAATGGATTGTGTCCTTGCGGCCTGGTGTCGGGATACTTGAGTCTGCATTGGGACCTGATGCGACGTTGGTGTAAATAGCACTCTCAGTGCCCCGTGACCTCAGTTCATTTTTTCTGCGTGCGCAGCATGCTACTCTGGAAAAACGCCTCCGAGAATTTCTCTGACGCACTTGAAAATATTTTTTTTTATTTCTCCATAACACCATTAAATTTGACTTTTTAGACTCCTAAACCTTCGGGTTTCAAAAATGTGGGCGGAATGCTCCTCATGTCAAACCATGACACCAAAATCCTTAAAGACTGAGCCTCCAAATTATCTTTGGGCCGTTCAAAGTCGCTGAGAATGACTCCGTTGAAGGGAAGGTCCGACGATGCCAAGAGCTCCACAGCCTAGAAAATGGTGTAAACGTTCCCACTCGAGTGACTCCCGTTGTTTCTTTGTCCAAAAAGATGATAAGGAGGAGGCATTCATCCTTGGACTCTTAACCAGAACACGGATGTTTTCCCTTGAAAACCACTTTGCCAGAAAAATGGGAAGAGTTTTGCATCATGGGGAAGCACAGTGCTTATGTCTTTTATTTGGCTATATTGTGGTTGATCATATTTCAAAATGTCAATAAAGTTGAAAAGGTCTAAATAGAAAAAGACCTTTTACAATGCCGGTTTTCCGATCAAAAGAAAATCGGTCAATGTAAATCGCTCTTTATCTCTTGAGGCCGATTTAAAAAAAAAAAAAAAAAAGTATTTTTATATAGAACCGTAAATGCACAATTACCTATTTTGGGTAAGGAGGTCCTCGCCAAAGAGATGACGAAAATACAAAAGGCTAAATATGGTAAAAAAAGTTTCCTCCAAGGGCGTCGAAACAAAACGATTTTGTACTATTGCCAGCTGGAACATTCGGGGGAGGGGGAAGACGCTTCTCCTATAGGTCCAGGGTTTTATAGATAGCCTTGCAAAGTTTGACGTGTTCTTGTTACAAGAAACATGGTTACCCTCTCCTATTTTTATTGAGTGCTACCACTTGTACGAGGAGCCCGCCAAATGGGGAGTGCGAGGTAGACCATCAGGGGGCTCCTAATCTTGGTGAGTCAGGATAAAAGCTCATCCATAATTGTACCCCGAGATATAAATGGACTTGTACTAGCTGTGGAGTTGACGTATAGAGAGGGAGAAATGTGTAGGAATCTTTTACTGATAAATGTGTATACATGTCCAGGGCCTTAGAATGTGAAAGCCATCTTTGAATATTTTTACCAGGTTGTGGCTGTCTGGCTGTTGAGAACCAATCATGAAGCTATACTTTTGGGAGGTGACTTGAATGCTTACTGTCAAGACCTGGAGCGCTGTTCGACTTTTGATAACATCTTTGAAAAAAGCATTATGTGTTGAAGGAAAGTTAGCATGCAAGTTAAACAATGGCTCTCATATGTGAAAGATTGGGGATTGACTCTCTTCAATGTTAGAACTAGGGGAGCCGTCCCGGGAGGATATACCTGGGGCAATGGCAAGAGTCGGGCTACTCTTAATTACTACTTTGAAAGTAATGCTCTTATGGAACACTTTTGTGAACTTTCAATTTTACTATCTTAGCACAGCGACCATGCTATTATATCACTTACAATTGATAGCCTAATGACGAGAACGAAGTTAGCAAATGTTCAGGGGATTGAAACTTCTCATGCAGGGTGGTGTTTGACATGTTCCAGAGTAATCAAGAAAGCCATTACTGCCATTGCCTATGTTGCCTCCTCTGGGGCGGTAGAGCTGACCTACTTTTCTGCAAATCAAATTGAGAACTGGATAAGAGGACTTGCTACTGGAGTGGCGTCATGGAATAGGAGCTCATTAGTTACGATTAGGCAAGGGACGCCAAAGGTATTTGATGTTTGCGGTCCATGACGCCAAAAGAATTATGAGAAGCAAGTTAAGAAAGTGTATGTTTATGTGGGCAGAACTTGGGATAAGGGCATTGAAAGTGAGAACCATCAAACGTGAATATAAAAACTGGCTTAGATGCTGGAGGCTCTCAACTAAAAATGCCCAAAGGCAACACATGTTTGCTATGTTAAGGAGCGGCAAATCTCTCTCTGTTTGGCAAATATTGTCTTTGGCTAAATGTGTGAAGGCCACGAAGATCCTGAATCCAATTAAGGAGGCAGACCGTGTGAACCATTTAAACAGTAATATAGAGCTGGTGGGGGTATTCGAAAATGGGGAGGCATAACAGGACTTGGAGTGGTCTTTTAATATTGATAATTTAGATATTGAAATGGCAATATTAAAACTTGAAGGTTCCTGTGCCCCTGGCCCCAGAGGCCTAGCGAACTGTGTCCTGAAAAAAGATCCTCAGCAGTGGGCATTCATCTTAAAAGTACTATTTGACAAAGTGTGCCAAGACCGGGCCATCCCGATATCCTGGCGTCATGCGATTCTCAACCCAGTATACATAAAAGGTGACAGAATGGTACCTGATAATTACAGGTTACTCTCGTTGTTGGATACAACTGGGAAACTCTTTGCCTCTTTTGTACTCAAGCTCTCCAAGATTGGGTGGAAGAAAATGGAATCCGTCACATCTTCCAAATGGGCTTTTGGCTTGAGTCCTTCACTACGCATAATATCAGATTACTGGACAGATTTATGCATAAGGCATCCAGCACGTGAAGTCTGTCAGTGTATGTGACATTTGTAGACTTCCATGCAGCATTTAATACAGTCGGACATGCTAAACTATGGTGTAAGCTGAACATTAAGGGGTGTCCTCAGTGACTGGTGAAAGTAATTACATCTTTGCATAATAATACGACGGCCCGTGTTCACCTAGATCATGTGGGCACTATATCGGATCAGGTGGACATAAATAGGGGAGTCAGACAAGGATGTGTGCTTGCTCCCCTATTGTTCACCTGTATCTTGCAGACTTACCCACTCGGCTTAATGGAACTCTGTGCTGTCTGCCTAAGTTACGTGGCACCAAGGTCACCATCATATTATAATTTTAGATCATACCTTTCAGGGAATGAAAAGCCAGCTGCTTACAAAAATAACTCTACTAATAGAATACGCACAGGAAAACGGCATGACAATAATCCTGGACAAAAGAAAGGTACTGCTTATGTCTGACAACAAAATCTAGTATCAGGATAACAAGTGTATTGGGGGCCATTGAGTATGTCAAAATAATATGCCTATTTGTGGATTGCACTGAGCAATGCTGTGGACTATACTGAGATAAGAGAAGCCAGAGAAAGAAGGCTAAGCAGTTACTTTACTTGGTGAGTAATTTTACCAAACAAACTGTGGGCTTCACTATTAAAGGAATCCTTATCTTTTACAGGCAGTGCTTCAGCCCTGCAATTTTGTATGGGCTGGAGGCACTGCTCTTGAAGGTCCTGGATTGGTTGGATCGTCTTCAGGGGTTCTTTTGGAGAACAATATTAAAGCTCTCGCCAGGCAACCCCAAAGGAGTATATACGGTTTGAGTTCGGACTGTCCTCTTTGCGAGGGCAGATTCCGATGGAAAAAAGGGGAGTTGTACCTGAAGTAAATGGCCGAACCAAAATGCCCCATGTTGTCGAGTATTGGGGAAAACTATTCCTCAGAAACTTGTAAAAAAGGAAAACATTTTGGGGATCTAAATGATGAATTCTTTGTATCCATGGACTGGACAGTTCCTCAAGAACTGGTAAGCGAGTACGACAGAGCAAAAGGCTCTTTTAAGAAAAAGGCTGTGCAGTGGACTGGATCAAGAACTATACACATTTGTCATTATTTGAGAAATCTAAATATGTAGTTAATGTGATCCATAGGTGCTTGAAGCCGCAAGTGTACCTCCTAAAAAGCCCCAGCACCATGATCCGTGATCTCATGCTTTGGCTTCGCATCAACAGTCCCTCCGCTTATGGAAACAAGGCATAATCACAATTTCTGATGTTTGTTAATCTGCTTAGAATCACATGCTGTGCATAGGTCCGACATCCAGTGGTCACTGCGGAGTATTGCATTTTGTTTTTCGTAGTCGGAAAGGGGACGTCGACAAGGCGTGTCTGAAACACTATCCCTATAGTGACGTGCGTTGTACCCACAATCCCTCACGCGTCGAGGTCCCTCAGATTGTTTTTTTCCGCCCAGCTTCTGGTCGCCTTCACGCGGAGCTCCTCGAGAGACATTGCAACTCCTCGACCTTTGGACGTTTTTTCTCATAATATTAATAATCCCTCCCTCGACGCAGTTGTAAGCTGTTCTCTGCCGAAAAGAATCTTCGATGGAGGGTCGAGCGGAGGAAATCCTTCGGCGCTGCCGAACACGTGGCCTGGCCTCGCAGGCCATATGCAGTAGGGAGAGTGGGGTCGTGGGACATCTCTGGGTCTTTTCTGAGAATGCCTTTCCCTTTCCCCTTCCTTTCCCTTGGGGTGCTTATCGCGATTTATTGCCTCGGCTATGGAGAGGACACCATTTAGGTTTTGCCCGCTTTGCAAAGGCAAATTTACTTGGAAGGACAAGCATTCACGGTGTAACCGCTGCTTGCCCCTCGATCACAAGGAGGAAGGTTGCGCGGCTTGTCGGCTTCTTAAGCCTAAAACTCTAAAAGACCGTAGGGTTAAAAGGTGGGCGGCCTACGGGATGTCGAAGGCCGAAGGTTCACCCGCCGCTGCTACCACCGACAGTGACGAGGAACGCGATAACACGACCTCCGCTACGGAAGTCGAAACCCCCTCTAAGGAGCGCTTGCGCGCTTCGTCTTCTGTCCCCGGCCCCGACGGGCTCGGCTCACGCCCTGCTTATGGGGATGAACACCCCGGCGACACTGACGCACACAAAGACTCACATAAGCACACAACCCACGGCTCTTCTTCGTCTAAGACGAAAAGAGCTTCGGCGCCCAAGGAGACGCAGGTTCCACCGGCGGCCTCCTCGGACCGTTCAGGTTCGAAGCCCCTCTCGCAACCGCAGCCGCGACCAGCGACTGGGCTTTCGGCAAATAAGGGCGCCGCCCCCAAACCATCGGCCGGCGCGCATCAACAGAAGGCGCATACCGCCGTAGAGCGTTCGACACCCATAGCGCCAAAAACGCAAGCTTCCGCCGACAAACGAGTCGCCGACAAACGAGTCGCCGAAAACTTGGCGAGGATCGCTGTAGCCGACGCCCAGAAGCGTACGCCGAAGAACACATCGAGTGCTACGCATAAGTCGAAAGACACGCCGAAAGAGCCCGAAGAAAGGCAGGGACTACCCCCTTCAGTCGGGGGGTCACCCAGCACACCTGAAGGTTTTTCGGAGGGCGACGGGACACTTTCCTCGACGCTTTGGGAGAGGTCGAGCCGTTTCCAGTTAGATGACTCTAATTTTCCCCCGCCAGACCGCTCTGGGGTACCCCATGAAACCATGGAAAGACTCCACCTCTGTATGGAGAGGATGGAAAGATTTATGAATACCCAGACCTCTCAAACTCCCAAGAGGACTAGAGAAGGGCCTCAGGAGGACCCCAGGGCCAAAAATCCGAGGCTAGTCGATCCCCAGGTGGACACAGCCTCAGACTTCCATAATGTATACGACCTCACTGGGGAGGAAGAATACTTGGAGGAGGAGGATGATTTCATAGACGATCAAGTAGGACAGAACCGGGAGGAATGACTGGAAGACACGCCAGACATTATAGAAGAAGGCTTCCGAGAAGACACTGAAGAAGGACCTTCGCACCCCTGGCTATCCCCATCAGTGTATTCCGACACTGATGTCCTAAACCTAAATCCTCCTGACAATTCACCGGTTAGGAACACGTCTCCGATTGACGATCAGCCCACTTTCAATGCACTGTTGCGCAGAGCAGCAGCACATTTCGAACTGGACACTGGGGAGCTCTCTCCAGAATTAGACTTTGTTGAAAAAGTAATTAAAGAGAAACCCCCGGTCAGCCAGACCATTCCCCTCCTAGCTTCAGTGAAGAGAAGAATCATCCCTTCGCTGGCCACTCCCGCATTGATCAGAGGGGTCAATCCAAGAATTGAAAAACTTTTCACTCTTTCTCCCTCAGACCCGCTCTACATTAGGGGACATTCCATTCCGGATTCCCTAGTAGTATCTAATACTAGAAAGAGGGCAGGGGTACCACTTTCCACCAGTGAGGCACCCCCTGACAAGGAGGGCAAAAGGCTATATGCCCTTGCAAAAAGAGTAACTTCCTCGGCTGCCTTCTCAGCAAGAATTGCGAACAACAATTCTTTGCTTGCTAGCTATGCAGATGCGCAGTGGGCCAAACTGCGCAAGGACGCTGAGGAAGCACCGGAGCCTTTACGTACACGCCTACTTTCAACTATTGGCGAAGGAACCCAGGTCAACCAGAGCATTGTAAAAAACTCTCTGGATGCGGCAGAAACAGCGGGACGTTCCCTGGTGCAGGGAATACTCCTAAAACGCCATGTATGGCTGCGCAACTCAGGGTTTAAACCAGAGACACAGGCGTCTTTAATAAATAAACCTGTGGAAGACTCTAACCTATTCGGAAAAGCGGTGGATGAAGCTCTAGAGATGGCGAAAAAACAGTTCGATACTATCAAGACTCTTGACCAAATCTCTAAGCCCACTACCAGACGCGGCTATGGCAACAAACGCTTTTTTCGTGGCCAACGCCAACAACAACAACAAAGTCAGCATCAACAATACCCTGCCACCAATTACCAGACCAATAGTGGGCAGTACAGCCAAAGAGGCCAACGCCGGGGTAAGGGGAGAGGTCGGGGATCCACCCCCAGAGGCTCCCAAGCCCCCAACAACTCCAAGTGACGCGAAGATTCGCGTCCCCTCCCATGCAACACCGGTCGGGGGCCGGATAACATCCTTTCTTCCTGCATGGGAGGAGATAACGTCAGACCGTTGGGTACTTTCCACCGTAGCCCACGGATACTGTATCGAATTCAACAGTTCCCCATCCTACAGACCCCCGAGGGGACGTCGCATGACACCGGAACATCTTGCCATCCTTCTCCAAGAAGTACAACAACTGCTGGAAAAAGGAGCCATAGAGGTCGTGCCTCTATCTCAGGTAACGGAAGGTATTTATTCAGTGTACTTCCTTGTACCCAAAAAGGATCTAACCATGCGCCCTGTATTAGATCTGCGCCCAGCGAACAAGTTTATCAAACCCCAAAAGTTTCATATGGTAACCTTACAGGAAGTGATCCCACTGCTTTCTCAGGGAGATTACATGACAACATTGGACATGAAAGATGCATACTTTCATATTTTAATGTTGCCAGCGCACAGAAAATACCTCAGGTTCATGATAGAGGGCAAACACTACCAGTTCAAAGTGCTACCCTTCGGAATAGCATCAGCACCAAGGGTATTCACGAAGGTGCTGGCAGCGGCCCACCTGCGCAGGTTGTCCATCCCAGTTTACACTTACCTCGACGACTGGCTCATAACAGGGGATTCTTACGAAACATGCTTCTCCAATACCCAAAAGACGGTAGACCTTTTGTTCCAGTTGGGCTTCTCCATCAACGAAAAGAAGTCCAGTTTAGACCCCAGTCAAATCAAGCAATTCCTAGGGGCTCTAATTCAAACAAAGGACGGCCTCGTCTTCCCCTCCAAAGAGAGGGTCCAAAACATGCTGTTTCAAATCCCTCAATATGTGACCGGTCGAGAGGTGACGGTACGCAAAGCAATGCGCTTGCTAGGAATGATGGCGTCGTGTATTTATTTGGTACCTCACGCGCGCCTGCGCATGCGCCCAATGCAAGAGTGGCTCAACAGCCAGTGGTGTCAGGCCAGCGGACTATGGGAGGATCTAGTTGTGGTCTCGCAAGCCTTGGTTCTCTCACTACGGTGGTGGACAAAGGAAAACATGGAAAAAGGGAAACCCTTTGCCACACCCGCGGCGGAAGCCACTCTAACCACAGACGCATCCCTCACAGGATGGGGGCGCACCTATCCCATCAGACTGCTCACGGAGTGTGGACTCCGAACGTAGCATCCAAACACATAAATCTACTGGAGCTACTAGCTGTGTTCAAGGCGCTAAGAGCCTTCCATGAACACCTACAAGGCAAAACGGTAATGGTCCTTACAGACAGCACTACAGCCATGTACTACATCAACAAGCAAGGGGGCACCCACTCTCCAGGCCTGTCCAAACTGGCCCAGAATATATGGAAGTGGGCTCTCAAACAGGACATGTTCCTACTATCACTACATGTACCCGGGGAACTCAATCTGCTGGCAGACAGTCTCAGCAGAGATTTCCCCCTGCCAGAAGAGTACGAATGGCGCCTGCACGAAGACATCGTCTTCGACGTCTTCACACAATGGGGATTCCCAGAAATAGACCTGTTCGCAACCCTGGAAAACTCACAATGCCTAAGTTACGCCTCCAGGTACCCCCAGAACCAATCCAAGGAGAACGTTCTGTCGATGCAATGGTCAGGGAAATTTGTTTACGCTTTTCCCCCGACTCCCCTTCTCAACAAAGTGGTGCACAAGATGCACCAGGAACAAGTGACCATGATACTAGTGGCCCCAATGTGGGCATGACAACCATGGTTCGCTCACTTGATGGAGATGTCTCTATCCCCCCCAGTAAAACTCCCCTGCCCGTACAACATGCTGTCTCAGAACAAGGGCAGGACTCTGCATCCATGCCCCCAGAACATGAATTTAGCAGCTTGGCTCCTGAGATCATAGAGTTCGGACATCTACAACTCCCGCAAAGATGCATGGACATCCTCAGGGAAGCCAGAAAACCGAACACTCGCCACTGCTATTCTAGCAAGTGGAAAAGATTTGTCATCTGGTGCAGGAGTAAAAGCATCAACCCTATTGACTGCTCTCCCACACATGTGGTCCTATACCTGACCCACCTATTAGATTCAGGTCTAGTGTTTAATTCCATTAAAGTCCACCTAGCTGCACTTTCTGCATACACCACTTCCCAACTCAAAGTGTCGTGGTGGAGGATCCCTGTTATAAAAGCCTTCATGGAGGGAGTAAAGAGAATACACCCCCCGATAGCTGACCCAGCTCCCGGATGGGACCTTAATGTGGTACTTACCAGACTCATGGGCTCTCCATTCGAACCCATGCACAAAGCATCTCTTAAACACCTCACGCTTAAGACTGCTTTTTTGATAGCTATCACCTCCATCAGGAGAGTAAGTGAACTTCAGGCTCTTTCTATTCTAGACCCCTTTGTTACAGTTCACAAAGATAAAGTGGTTCTACGCACTCACTCTAGGTTTGCTCCGAAATTTATTTCTAAATTCCACGTAAACCAATCTATAGAACTACCAACGTTCTTTCAAAATCCTTCCAATTTGGGAGAAAGGACTCTGCACACACTAGATGTACGCAGAGCGGTCATGTTCTACATGGAAAGAACCAGACCACTGAGGAAGACTAATCAGTTCTTCGTCTCGGTGGCAGCAGGAAGAGAAGGAGATGCGGTTTCAAAATCCACTATTTCTAGATGGATTGTTCAATGCATCACTCTCTGCTATACTCTTGCTAAGAGAGATCTGCCCTTTAGGCCAAGAGCACACTCTACTCGAGGCACGGGGGCATCCATAGCATTCATTGCAAATGTTCCCCTTGAGTCCATCTGCAAAGCGGCTACCTGGAGTTCGGTGCACACCTTTACAAAACACTACTGTCTAGATACACACTCTAGATCTGACTCCCAGGTGGGACAGGCAGTATTACGACACCTTTTCTCTACTGTTCCTTCTCATAACCCACCGCCAACTCCGGGTACTGCTCGCTAGTCTATGCACAGCATGTGATTCTAAGCAGATTAACAAACATCAGAAGAGAATGCATTACTTACCGTAAAAGCATTTCTGATGGTTGTATCTGCTTAGATTCACATGCGCCCACCCTTCCTCCCCGCTCGGATGGAAGGAACATAGACTTCCTTTATATATCTCTCTCTTTTCTGTACTCACTCACGTCTAGAAGGCTCCCTCAGGGCAGAAAAAATACAAACAGAGGGACCTCGACGCGTGAGGGATTGTGGGTACAACGCACGTCACTATAGGGATAGTGTTTCAGACACGCCTTGTCGACGTCCCCTTTTCGACTACGAAAAACAAAATGCAATACTCCGCAGTGACCACTGGATGTCGGACCTATGCACAGCATGTGAATCTAAGCAGATACAACCATCAGAAATGCTTTTACGGTAAGTAATGCATTCTCATACTAGTGATACTAGTGATACGACAGACACGAGGTTCGATTTCCAAGTACTAGGGTTTATTGCAAAGCAAATATATTCTCAGTCGGCCGACTGGGGTCTAATGTCTCGCAATGTGTCACCCAGACCTCGTGAGACGCAAGAGAGCGAACATTCTACAACAGTATCATATATATAAACATGCAATCATACAATCTTTTTGTGACAATCAAAATCGCCCATAATGTATCTTCTCGAGCTACGGTTCGGTAATTGACAATTATGACAAATATGACACATTATGACACGTTTCTTACTTAATCTATTATACTCGTTTTAGCAACAGTTGCAATTTGCAGTTTGCAAACATAGTTCTTTGTTATGAAGAACATAAGGCACTTGTTCGGCAATGATACTTACTGTGTTTGCGGGAGAGACACATTCCAAAGCGTGTTATCTACTGGTTTCTTTTCGTGAACTAGGGGTCAGCTTGATCTAAGAAGAGCCCCGAAGGGGGGCTGCTAGAAAAGTATCTTTCATGTTTAACGGCCTGTTTCTACAATGCTAGCGAGACCAGCCGGCACCTGGGCCGCTGATTAAATGCCTCTCTGCTCGCCTTGAAGGACTTGTGAGGGAGGAAAGCAATGTACTTCTGTACTGTTTGGCATTTCTGTCTGGGCTGATCTTTCAACATACAAGCTGTGGCCTCGTACCGTGTATGAGCTTTCAGAATATAATCCGTTTGGCAAAGCGTTTGACAGAAAGGAAGAAAAGCAAATGGCGGATGTTACTCAAAATGGACGCCCTATGGTTATCCCGGCGATTCTATTGTTGGCGATCTGATTGGTTTTCGGCCAACATAATATACCTTCTGTACTTGGTTAGGGTTGTTTCTAGACTTAAAAACCCTCCTTTTGGCCATAAGCCAAGAGCATCCACCATACATCTCATCTTCATCTGACCATGTATCTAAATCTGAACTATGCATGCTACTATAATCGTCATCTTCAATACTAATTGACATGAATTCCTTCATTGTTTCCATTTCATGTTTTTCACTCTTATTCAACATGGGAGTTCGTTTTTCTGTCATTGCATGTACACATTCATTTGTAATTTGTGAGCAAAAGATGGGCAGGCAGTGTATGCAACAACAACAGAGCATAAGGATTGAAAGTAGTGTTACTAAGGTTGCAATCAGTTTCCATCCCCATGAACGCAGCAGTTCCCAAAACCATGTGCTTAAATTCAGATTCTAACCACCTGTCGGGGTACGAATGTCAGAACTCAAGATGTGCAATTTCTTGATGGCTTCAAAAATCGTAGGAGAGGAGTCACTTACAGATACGCAGCACGCTGACCCTACAACTTTGCAAACGCCTCCAGAATCGGCCAAAATTATATCAAGAACCTTTCTTTTCTGAAGTGTCATTAATCTAACTGCCTTCTCTTCTAGCGTCATATTATATTTCAGTTGTTCCATTTATCGTTTTCTCTAGCACCCTGGACAGTTTTCTTATATTCAATGAATTTATCGCTTGCCCCAGAATGGTATAAATGATTTTGCTATATCTTCTGCAATTAATCCTGTCTCATCCCGCCATGGCCTAGATCTGGATAATCTGGATATGTCTGAAGTTCTGTAAAGGAATACACCAGGAAAAGGGATCCCTAAGTAACATGTCCCTCCCCAATTCCTAGGTAACCAGGGATAAGCCTGTCCTCCACATATAAAATATACGGGGTCACCTACATATATTGGTTCTTCCTCTTTTTCAAGTATTGCAATATTCATACATCTAGTGAATGTTCCTACTGAATAGGAGCCTTTTTTCGTAAGCAAAATGGGACAGTACGTGGACTGTAAAGTACGTGGACTGTAACTAATAGTATAGGAGGGAGGCACAACATCTTTATTCACTACTGGATTCATGTGGAATGTGATTACAGAAGATTTAAAAGGCACAAAGAGTCGATCTTCTGACTTCACCATTGGTTTTATCATTCTCGCCGTGTTAAATACGGAACAGCCCACAGGTTCCATTACCATTCTTTCGAACTCATAGATGTTTGATTCATCCAATTGACCAGTATCACTCTTATTCCATTTCCCATAAAATGGCGCACTCAATGATGCATAACATGCTGTATTTAGCGGTAGTGGGTGCACGTACCAACCCATCCCTTTTCCGCCATGCTGGGGTAAATGGTAGCAGACCCAACAATTCGTCCTATTCATGATTGTGAGAGTCATATTCATAATCAAAAGCAATCTGTTATTATATCTTTTTCTGTGTCTTAATTCTAATGATGGGAGAGTATAAGAAAGCGCATGCACTGGACTGCTTGTGGCAGGAACACTGGTAGTAGGCAAGATCGAGCTTAAAGGATGCACAGTTTCCAGATACCAAAATATTGGGATTGATGTAATCAAAATGCAGATTAGTGTTATAATTGTTAACATATGTTTCTTTCTTTTTGGTGTCTTTTTCGTCTCTATCTCTATAATATCATCAGCGTTGGTGCAGGAGGGAACAGGAGTAAGTATAGGCATTGTCTGCAATCGTTATCTCGGCAATGTTCGTTGGAAAGAATTTCTTCTCAGCAGTACACCTTTAAACAGCAAAGCAAAGCGTCCAAAGCATCCAAAAAACAGCAAAGTGTCTAGGCCAGTTCTCATTAGCCTGGATTGATAAAGGTGTGGCAAGCTTATTGTGACTCTGCACAGTGCTCCAAAGACTTTAGAGCAGGCATCAATTGTGTTGGTACCATATGCGCCCCGCTTGTTCGCATGGGGTGATCACATTGGTTATTCACTTTTCAAAGGTAGCGCCGGGAAGCCGCGTTCCAAAGCTTTCAATTTGATGCAGATTGATACAGCTCCCACGCTGGAGCTGTATCAATCTGCCTAGGGAAGTGGACTTCCCTAATCCTCCAATTCCCAATTCATCCGTGTTGGGAAAAGAGGCAAAACAAACACGCAGATCAGATCACTTTCGACTTTGAGATTGTAGGTTGTACCTTATTGCTCCAGGTACTGTGTGATTGTAACGCTCACCTGATTCCCGTAGAGGCGCCGGTCTTGACTGGGCGTATACCGTATCTGCAAAGGTGATGTGTAACACACGGCTGGCTCTTTGGGCTGGACCTCTGTGCACTGTATGTCTGACTTGAAGGGTAAGATGTCTGCAGATAGAAAATATGGGATTAAGGAACTGGGTTATTGAATGTCTCTCTCTTCTTCCCTTTCTCTTCTCCTGTAGAACCCCAAAGGTTAACGCTCTCAACTTAGGTAAGTGAACGCCGTGCTCTCCATCTGCCTCGGGGCAGGGTGCTGTAACCAGTTTCTTCACTGGATAAGGGGAGCAGGCCTCTTGACTTCAGAGGACTGCTGTCCGTCGTTTACTGCACGAACGGTAAGTTTCGAGTAATCCTAATGTCTTTAAAGTCTTTAGTAATGATGTTTCTTGTTTTGCAGGGTTCCGGCGATGACGGATGACGGGCTGAAGTGAGTTGAAGATGGAGCCCGTGTGATGAATAGAAGCGCCTGGAAGCACGTAAGTAAGCGCTTGTTGCCTGCTTCACGGTGCGCTCTAACTGTCTTTTTATTTTGCAGGTACAAGTTCGGAGCGGCTGCAGGGTGCCGGAATACGCACTGGGTTAGATGTGGAAAGGAGTAATGGCACGTGAGTATTAAAGTTCCCCAATGTCTTTAAACGCACCTTGTTTTGTCTTTCAGATGCGGGATGCAGCGCCGAAGGCCTCCAGAGCGTGCGAAGAGTTGGTAAGCTTTTGTCTTTCAGATGCCGGAATGCAGTGTGAAGACCTCCGGAGCGCACGAAGAGTAGGTAAGCCTTTGTCTTTCAGATGCCGGAATGCAGCCCGAGGCGTTGGAGACAGCCGATGGACCAGGTAAGTGAAGAGCTGTCACTGAAGACCGTAATGCTAACCTGTTCTTTCTTGTCTTTATAGGTGTTGCTGAAGACTGGATTCAGGATGGTAAGCCTTTTTCCTTAGGCCCAGGATCAGATGCAGAAGACACGATGAGCGTTCTGCTGCAGAGGATGCAGAATAACGCAAAGCAAGATTCATCCATCGGGTGTGGTTTAAATAGCCTCCTGTAGTGCTTAGGTGTCTCCTTCCACAGCCACGCCTAGGTAAGAAAAGAGTTCCTGCCTTCCAGAAGAGTTCCAGTGTTCTGAATCTAGGGAGTGGCTCCTGCCCCACCCAACAGGAAAAGTAGTTCCAAACAGAAGAGGATCAGAGGCTCAACTGGCAGGCAAGTAAGCAGCATGGTCTGCTGCAGGTAAGTCCACCCAAGCATTATGAGCCCGGCGCTTCCAGCGCTGGGACTGGGCATATTTATGAGCCTGGTGCCACTGGCGCCAGGACTGGGTCCAAAAGGTCCCAATTGGGACTGGTTGGCACTCGGAACCTGGGTTATGGATCTGCTTCCAAGGAAGTTGGGAAAACCCTGACCTTTTGGAAGCAGAGATCATGACAGTGATCCATGAATAATGCATTTTCACTTCCGGAGGCAGGCTTAGTGTCAGCCTGTGATGCAATGAGTGATGATGCTGCTACAGCTGAGCAAGGTTGAGGCACCTTCGGCCCTCTTTCCCTTGTGGCCATTTTCCCAGGCCCTTTCTTGGGTTTAGGCAGCACTTTTGGCAGAGAACTGGCGATGGTGTCTTTCTGATCAAGTGCAGCTGTTTCTTTTTCGACGTCTGGATCAGGCAGCTCTTTCAACGGGAATGGAATTCTTTTTGTGTGAGTGGCATGGATCCATGCCTTTCGACCATCCACTCGGACTGCAGTCTGTGTTGCCAGGAGGCTCTGTTAAGGGCCCTTCCAACGTGGTGCAAGTGAAGATTTCCTCTCAAAGTTCTTCACTAGCACCCACTCTCCTGGCTGCAGACAATGCCCTAGGCCGGTGTATTTGACAGGAAGAGCCTCCTGCACCTGCTAATGAATCAAATGCAATTTCTGAGTTAACACGTTACAATAAGTGCTAAGCAAAGGGTATTCAATTTCATTCAATCATCTAGGCTGCAGGGCACTCCAAACATTCGTCGGTCTCCCCATTACGATTTCGTATGGGGAGAGCCCAGTCCTTGCCTGTACAGACGTTTGCATGCACAGCAAAGCTAATGGCAGCGCATCAGACCATTTCAGCGGACTCCCTGAACATATTTTACTAATTTTGTTTTTCAAAATGCCGTTCTGGCGTTCCACAAGACCGGCACTCATCGGGTGTCTGGCCGAGTGGTATCTGTTGTCAATCTGGAGGCCTGCACAAATCTGTAGTATTACGGCGGCAACAAAATGCGGGTCGTTGTCTGACTATATGACTCGTGGCAGGCCAAAATGGGAGAAGTATTCCTTCAACATCACCTTCGCTGTGCTTATTGCTGTGCAATCTTTAAGCGGATACGCCTCCACCCGCTTGCTAAATGCACAGACCACTACAAGGACGTACTTGAGATTCTGACAACTTTCCATTTCTATGAAATCAAAATGGATGACGTAAAAGGGAATAGAGGGGGGCCAAAACTACCTACTTGTAACGCTCACCTGACTCCCACGGGGGCGCTGGCCTGGTTCGCGCTGCTGTGACCTCATCTAAGGTGATGCGCAGGGTTCGGAAGACGGACTGGACCGGGCCCCAGATCTGGCTTGTCTGACTCGCAGAAGTATCCTTCTGTAGGTGAGAATAGGGGGTTAACTGTCTGCGGGGTAATGCAATCGGCCTCCCACTTACCCCTCGCACCCTCCTCAAAACCCTTCTGTGCTTCCCCGTAGCGTCTCACCTTAGGGTCTGGAAGGACGAGCTCTCCATCCTGCTTCTGATGCAGGGGCGCGTTGGTATCCAGTTACGTCACTGGATTTTTGGATGGGTGAGAACCAAACTCGCTTGGCTTCCAGGTAAGTTTTTCTATAAGTGGTTCCCCTTGTGTCCATGCATTAATGTTCTAATGCTAGTGTCTTTTTCCCCATAGGGGCCGGGGTACGGAATGCCGGGGAACAGGCACCGACCCGAGGTGAGCGGTGAAATCCTTGTGGAAATCAGGTAAATCTTTAATGAGTGTTTTGGTAATGTCTTTTCGTTCACTCATTAACGCTGATGTCTTTTTCCCCTTAGGGGCCGGGGTCTGAAAATGCCTGGATGCGGCGCGGACCCGAAATGAAAAGGGAATGACCCAACAGGTAAGTCTTGACATGGAGTTTTAGCTTCCCTTTTCCCTTCTTTCTCTCACCTTTGTTCTTGTCTTTTTCTCCCTAGGCGCGGGGGCGCGACTGCGAATCCGGATGGTCGCTGCTGAACATGGAGGCGCCCTGTAAAGGTGAGTAGAATGCGGCGCTGCAGCGATCGATGCGATGTGATTTTAAAAATAAATGTCTTCCTTTTCAGGATTGTCGGCGAAATGTCTCTGGGATGCAGATTTAGCAGGTGAGGCCTTTTCCTTCTTCTGTTCTCTTGTTCCCTTCCTTTGCAGGTGATTCAGGATGCTGGCAGGTGTGGCAGAAGTCAAGATGCAGGAGCAGACACGGTGAGCGTCCAGCTGCTAGATGCAGAACAACGCGAAGCACGTGTGGCTGATCGGGTGTGGTTTAAATAGCCTTGGAAGAAGTTCCTAGAATGTGTCCTTCCTCCAATCAGGTATGTATCCTTCCCCGACCACGCCCGGGTGGTAAATGAGTCCCACAGGTAAAGTAGTTCCTTTCAGGCCTCAAGGAGGCCGGGGTTCTGCAGCATGGTCTGCATCAGGTAAGTGCACCCTAACACTTTCATAATGAGCCTGGCGCCTATGGCGCCAGGACTGACGTTTTCTATGAGCCTGGCGCCTTAGGCGCCAGGACGCTGTCCAAATAGCCCCTATAAGGGGTTGCTGGGACCTTCCCCGGGGACTTGATGTCCGCTTTCGGGGACGCAGGGCCTGAGCCGGCTCCCCGGGAGCGGGCATCGTGACACTACTGGAGTAGTTGTTCCTTTTACAATGTTATGTTGCAAACATGTCATACAGTTCTGGACCAGTCTTTCGGCAGTTTTTCTAATGTGCAGATTCTGCCATACTGTGTCTAAATGCTGAATCATTTTCCTGGCACATAAGTGTGAGGGGCTGTGGGCCATAATGACCATCGCTGTTACATAGGAGTTGGGCAGCATCCACTTTTTACTCTTTGTCTACCCAGCAACCCTCTCTCTAATTCTGCTGTACCCTCAGACCAAGCTTTTATTTCTTCTGCAGTTGCTTCTGTTTTCATCTCCTTAACTGTGGCAATCCCATTTTCTATCATGCAGGGTACTTCTTCTGACCTCTCAATACACATTTTTGTATGTAGATCAGTGGCAGTTTGTTTCGCAATTTTGTCTGCAGATGCGTTTCCTTTTCCAATGTTACATGTTACTTTCTTATGCGCTTCGCATTTTATTATTGCTAATCGTTTAGGACGCGCAAGTGCAGACAACAATCTTGCTATCAAAGAACCATGTTGAATCTTCGTTCCATGTGATGTCCGAAAACTCCTCTCAGCCCAGAGTCGACCAAAATTGTGTACCACCCCAAATGCGTACTGACTGTCAGTATATATGTTTACATTCAGGTTTTCAGAAATGTCACATGCTCTGGTTAACGTTATTATCTCTGCAGCCTGTGCTGAATTATATGGGATCCTTTTGCTCGCTACAATACTTTTTAGTGTTGTGATGGCATATGCAGCAGTTGATGTACCATCGGGTAATTTGAAACCGGAACCATCACAAAACAGTTCTCCATCTGGCTCTTTCTGTGAGGTATCAGTTAGGTCAATTCTTCCTTTCGTTTCTTGCTCAGTAACCATTAAACAATCATGGGGTGACGGTTCCTTTTCACCTGTTCTTTCATTGGGAGAGGGCATTAACTCATCCGGATTCAAAGCGCAACATCTCAAAATTTGAATATGCGGTGCAAATAGAACTATTTCATATCTCGTCAGTCTAGCTGATGTAAGATGTTGCGTCTGCGTTCTAGTTAAGAATGTCTACTGTGTGAGGCACCATTAAGGTTAAGGCATGACCCAAAACCATTCCCTCGTTTGTTTTACTGATGCAGCAGCCGCAGCAACAGCTCGCAAACAGTGCGGCAAAGCGCATGCAACATAATTTGGTGTGCCCAAAACTGGAGCTGAGCACAATGCAACTTTGAGCAGATCAAATGCATCCTGACATTCCACGCTCCATGGCAAAGGCAAAGCAACATCCTTCTTTGTCAATGCCACCTTTGTTTTCACAATCATGGCGAAGTTTGCAATCCACTGCCTACAATAATGAAGCCATGCCTATTATAGCTCTGACTTCCTTCTGTGCCTTTGGAATAGGCATACCAGAGATGCTTTCTATTCTTTATGGTGTCATTCTCCTTCCCTCGTTCGAAAGTAGGTAGCCCAAATAGGGCACCTCCTTTCGGCAATACTGGAATTTTTTTAATGAAGCTTTATGCCCATGTGCTACCAAATGTGTCAACAATTTAACTTTACCCTCTTTGCAAATGTCTTCTGTGTCAGCAGAAATCAATAGGTCATCGATGTATTGCAATAATACACAACCCGTTGGTAGGTCTAGCATGTCTAGTTGTTCTTATAATGCTCTGCTATAAATACTCAGGCTCTCAGTGTAACCTTGTGGAATTTGTGTGAATTTGAAAAAACGTCGTCCTAATGTAAAAGCAAATAAATATCTGCTATCTGGATGTACCGGAATACTAAAAAATGCGTTCTTCAGATCTACAACACTAAATTGTGATGCAGATGCTAGAATCATAGTTAAAATGGTAGTTACATCTGGGACCAATGGAAATTGGGGATCTACTACTGTATTCAATCCGCGCAAATCAATTATGAAACAATATGGTATTTCATTTCCTCCTTTCTTATAAAATGAAAGAATTGGACTATTGCAAGTGCTACCAGTAATTTCTTCTATTACATTTCGTTTAAATCAGAAACAATGCATTTCAATGCTTTTTCACCTTCTACCGAAATGTTATGATGTGGAATGCGTAGCAATGTAATTCCTTCCTTCAAAAAAATTTTTACCGGCTCTATTTTCAAACAACCAACATCATTATCATTCATCGCCCATATACAAATTGGTACGCTACTTAATTCAGTTGGTAACGGTTTAGACAAAATTTGTGATATCGGCGTCTTTTGTGGTGATATTGTCAAATACACTCCCATCAGGAGAACAATGAATAACCACACTCAATTTTTTCAACAAATTTAAACCCAATAAATTTTCCCCGCAATTTTGTGTCAAAAGAAATGGGCAAGACTCAGTGAATGGACCTAATGTTATAGGTACTGATGTTACACTGGGCTAAATACTGGTGTACCTGCGAACCCTACTGAAACATTGTTTTGCCCTGACATTGGTATTTCTGGAACCAAGTGATGGTCAATTGAGCACTTCTGTGCACCTGTGTCCACTAGAAAAGTGAGTTCCCTTTTCCCAACTGTCATCTCTACATCGGGGCCTTTCTGGTCTACGGGACTAGATACTGGTTCCAAACCCTGTCTTGGGCTGTCCTAGTTGAACAATACATCATCAGATGTAAAGTCGCCAGAGTAGTATGAATTGGACTGAGCATAAAAAATGTTTTCTTCTACTGCACTATTCTGCTGCTGTTGGTTCTGGTTGTGATTTCCCTGGTTATTCTGATTTTGTGGCATCCTTGAGTTTCTATTTTGCCCTTGTGTTCCCGGGCGACCTCTATTCTGCCTTCTCTGGGCATTTCCGTTCCTATTCTGTAAATGTGGGCACTGTGCTCGCCAATGACCTTCTTCTCTACAATATACACATTGATTCAGTACAATTGGACCTCCGTGCATGTTGGAAAAGTTCCCTCTCGTTTGTGCATTCCCTCCGCCCCTGTTATTTGCTACCTGCTGCATTAATACTCTCATTTTTAAATTAACTCTGTCCCTTGTTTCTTTCTCTTTCTCTGCATTTACTCTATTTTCATAGTATTGTGCCATGTGTAATACTTGCTTGCCATGCACTTTCAGATGTCATTATTAAATTTTGAATTTTCGGTAGCAACCCTCTCACATACTTGTCAACAAATAATCTCTTCCCGGGTTCAGTACTCAAATATTGACCACTAAAATCTGCAAATACTTCTTCAAATCTATTGAAATAGTCAGTAGCAAGTTCATCTTTACCTTGCACACATGCCGTTAATTTATCCCAGACAATTCTTTTTTCAGGTATTAAAATCTTTAATTTCTGTACTATTCGTGCTGGTAATGCTAACAGGACCGGCGGCTGCTTCTCGCCAGCTTTTCTGTCTGCATCCTCTTTAATCAAATGTTCCCATGCACCACCCAAAATATCAACGTCATATACATTTCTAATTTGCTAGGGTTCGGTAATTGACAATTATGACAAATATGACACGTTTCTTATTTAATCTATTATACTCGTTTTAGCAACAGTTGCAATTTGCAGTTTGCAGACATAGTTTGTTATGAAGAACATAAGGCACTTGTTCGGCAAGGATACTGTGTTTGCAGCAGAGACGCATTCCAAAGCATGTTATCTACTGGTTTCTTTTCGTGAACTAGGGGTCAGCCTGATCTAAGAAGAGCCCCGAATGGGGGCCGCTAGAAAAGTAGAATTCATGTTTAACGGCTTGGGTTTACAGTGCTGGGCCGCTGATTAAATGCCTCTCTGCACGCCTTCAAGGACTTGTGAGGGAGGAAAACAATGTACTGTTTGGCATTTCTGTCTGGGCTGATCTTTCGACATACAAGCTGTGGCCTCGTACCGTGTATGAGCTTTCAGAATATAATACGTTTTGCAAAGCGTTTGACAGAAAGGAAGAAAAGCAAATGGCGGATGTTACTCAAAATGGACGCCCCATGGTTATCCTGACGATTCTATTGTTGGCGATGTAGGGCATACGATGCGATTCGTTTTCGGCCAACATAATATACTTTCGAGGGGATTGGGTCCTCCGACGTATTCCATATCTATGACATGTAATCACCACAGCTGTGCTGCTTCGGAAACTTTTTTCGGCGTCTGCGTCCTGCGTCGATGACGTCGATGCGCCGTCGTCGAGGGCCTCCTCCGACGTCATCCGATGTGATAAGTAGGACGCACGACGCCCGTAGCCTCAGTTCCGTTTTTTCCGCGAACGTGTTGCTTCGTGATTCTCGGTTCACGCCTCGACTCTTTGGAGTTCTGTTCTTCTCGGTTCTTTGAACCTGTTCGTTTTGTGAGATGTCTTCTACTTCGTCTTCGACCCCGCGTCCGGGTTTCAAGAAGTGCGGGGAGTGTGGGTCCAAGATGTCGGTGACGGACTCGCACGACGCCTGCCTCTGGTGCCTCGGGGAGGCCCACGACACGGATGACTGTATCGACTGCCAGTCGCTCACGTCCAAAGCCTTACGCGAACGTAAGTAGAAGTTGTCGGTAGGTCGGGTGTCCAAGCCCAGGAAGTCGAAGTCTGCGGGGCTTTCGACGGATGATTCGAGGGGTGACTCTCTGCGTCATCGTCGGAAGTCTCGTGGGTCTCCTTCTAGGAGTCGGTCTCGCCACTCCTCAGCCTCTTCGAGGCGTTCTCGGAAGCGCCGACACCGGTCGTCTTCCAGGTCCTCCTCGGAGGACTCTGCCCGGCAAGTCGCTTACCCCACCAGCCGTGCGACGCCGGAGGAATGGGCTTCCTTCGGGAAGAAAATGCTGGCGATTCTTGAGTCGCAGGGTACTAAGCCGTCCGCGCCCCCGAGTGGGGTCGGTCGCGTGAGGTCGAGAGACACCGCTCGCATGAGTGGTCGGCACGAGTCACGGGAGAGGTCCCGTTCGGACAAGGAGACTCGTTCTCGCCGTACCCGTTCCAGGTCCCGGTCCTCGACGCGTTCGAGACCGTGTGCACCTGTGAAGTCTTCGAGGAAGACATCGACGTCTGAGGCGTCAAGGGCGTCGACAGTCTTTCTCGAGGCTCCGGCTTTGAGGAAGTCGTCGAGGCCGTCGACGCTCGGGTCGTCGAGGGACACGCTCGGGGCTCCGGCCTCGAGGGCTGTGTCGACGCCGCCGATGCTGGAGGCGCTGCGTCTGACGTCGATCCTCTCGGCGCCGATGCCGGTTCTCTCGACGCCGGCGCCGATTCGCTCGACGCCATCGACGCCTTTCGTGTCGGAGGTACCCCGTGGCATGGGAGAACCCCCTAGGAAGGCTCTGGTTAAGAGTAAGCACTCTCGGGTGCCTTCTTTTCGCCACCTGGACTATATTTCAGAGGCGGATGAGGATTCTGATGGCCTGGTTCCTAGTCAGGTTCCAGATGAAATTGTCTCGGGCCATAGTCAGTTTGCCGATTTGAGACAGTCACTGCATGATGCCAGTGGACTGGACACCTCTCCGGAGGTGGAGTTTTGTAGGCCTGAGCCTGGCTCTCATGCCGATTCCTCGTACCGGCACCTTATGGCTAGGGTTTCTGAGTACTTGGGATGGTCTGCTTCCCCAGGGGAGTTTGTGCAGGATGATCTGACGGCCATCCTTGATGTTGGTCCCCCAACTGACCCGGTACTGCCGTTCCATATGGCTTTACAGAGAAGGGTGGCGGCGGCTTGGACTGCTCCAGAGAGTCTTCCGGCGGTGGGCAGATCCTTGTCGCGAAAATACCGTCCAGCCAGTAGCGACCCCTGCTACTTGACCAGGCACCCCACTCCGGAGAGTTTGGTGGTGCAGGCGGCCACGGCCCCGGCAAAGCAGGCGTCGTACCCTACCATCCCTCCTGATAGGGACGACAAACGTTTTGATGGCTGGGCGAAGAAAGTGTTTTCTTCTGGTGGTATGGCGCTTCAGGCGGCCAACTCCATTTGTGCCTTGTCTCGTTTCACACACACTCTGTGGAACTGTGCGTTGGCGGCTGAACATATTCCCGAAGGGGACGAACGGGATGGTTTCCTTGCTATGGTCCAGGATGGTAAGGATGCCATGTGTGAGTCCGTTCAGTCGGGTTTGGATTTAGCTGAATGCGTCAGTAGGTCCATGGCGGCGAGCACCGTGATACGCAGGTTTGCGTGGTTGCGGAAGTCGGGGTTTGCTCCTGATGTGCAGTCCCGGCTCCTCAACATGCCCTTTGACGGTGAACACCTTTTTGGCAGCAAGGCTGACGAGAGCCTTGAGAGGTTGCAGACCTCAAAAGCTGCAGCGAAGTCGTTGGGCGCTGCAGTTCGCCAACCTCTGCCTTTTCGTCCTAGGGGACAGCAGTGGAGGGGTGGTTCCTTTCGCTATTACTCATCCTTCAGTAAAGCGAGAGGAGCTGGCAGTCAAAGAGGCCATCGCAGGGGTACCAGAGGTGGACGACAGGGTACCCGTGGTGCCAAGGCCGCTCGGGCAGTTGCCTCTTTGCCCTCAGGTAACGCCGCAGCCGCTCCCACTCAGTCGTGAGGCCATGTCCCATGGTTCGCCGGTTGGGGGGAAGGCTGGCGCAGCATCTTGTAGAGTGGCAAGCCATTACTTCAGATGTGTGGGTTCTGGAGATCATAACCCACGGCTACTGTCTTCCCTTTCGGCACAGGCCTCGCGACAATCCACCGGGGAACCTCTCTTTGCAGAGTCCGGATCCGCTCCTTGCGGAGGAAATTCAAGCCCTGCTGGAGAAAGGCGCCATAGAACTGGTGCCTGTAGCGGAGAGGAACAAGGGATGGTATTCCCCTTATTTTTTGATTTCGAAGAAAGACGGGGGATTGAGACCCATCATGGACTTGCGCGGTTTGAACAAACTCCTCAGGAAGGACAAGTTCAAGATGGTTACTCTCTCTCAAGTCCTCCAGGCCCTTCAGCTTCAGGACTGGTTGGTGTCACTCGACCTCAAGGATGCTTACTTCCATGTGCCGATCCATCCCAAGCACAAGAAGTACCTGAGGTTCGCGGTTGGCGACTCGCACTTTCAGTTTCGGGTCCTGCCGTTCGGATTGACCTCCGCCCCGAGGGTTTTCACCAAGCTCATGGTGGTGGTGGCAGCGCATCTCAGGCAAGGGGGGATTCACGTCTACCCCTACCTGGACGATTGGTTGATCAGGGGGAGCTCTCCCGAGCAAGTCCTGGATCATCTGTCCGTCACCTGCCGCTCCCTTCACAGGCTGGGCTTCTCCCTCAATTTAAAGAAGTCCCATTTGACGCCAACACAGCGGCTCCAGTACATCGGAGCGGTGCTCGACACTTCCCTGGGGCAGTGTTTTCCTCCCCAGGTGAGGGCTCTTCACATTCAGCAGATGGTGCACAAGTTTCAGCATGCCCAGACGCTCCCTGCGTTCGAGTTCTTGAGGTTGCTCGGCCTCATGGCATCCTGCATTCTTCTGGTGCCAGAGGCTCGCCTGCGGATGAGATCTTTGCAGTGGGCACTCAAGACGCAATGGTCGCAGTCCTCCGGCAGGATGTCGGACCCGGTTCAGGTGCCGCCCTCGGTCGCCCGGGATCTTCTGTGGTGGGCCGTCGAAGGCAACTTGATGAAGGGGGCTCCATTTTGGCTTCCCTGGCAGGAGGTGACGATCGTGACGGATGCATCCCTCACGGGATGGGGAGCTCATGCCAACGGGCTGACAGTCAGCGGTCGTTGGTCTCCGTCGGAGTCCAGACTCCATATCAATCTTTTGGAGCTGAGGGCCATCAGGCTAGCCCTGAAGGCTTTTCTGCCGACTGTGCGAGGAAGGAGTGTCCTGATCCTGACGGACAATACAGTGGCCATGCACTACCTCAACAAAAAGGGGGGGGGCAGGGTCACTTCCTCTGTGCAGGGAGGCGATGCAGCTCGAGTTCTGGGCCATCCAGCAGGAAGTTTCGATCTCGGCAGTTCATCTGGCCGGAGACGAGAACGTGACGGCGGACGCTCTGAGCAGGCAGAGCGCAATCTCTCACGAGTGGGAGGTGGCTCAGGAGATTCTCCTGGAGATCTTTGCCCTTTGGGGGACCCCTCAAGTGGATCTCTTCGCCTCCAGTGTCAACCGGAAGTGCGAAAGGTTTCGCTCGCGGGAATTTCCTCCAAAAGGAGCCTTAGGAGACACGTTCGTGGTGGAGTGGTCATTCCCGCTGCTGTACGCGTTTCCTCCAGTCCTCGTCATCCCGCAAGTGCTGCGGAGGTTACGGAAGTTCGGTTCCCGGATGATCCTCATTGCCCCGGCGTGGGCTCGGAGGACGTGGTACCCGGACCTTCTCGACTTATCCATCTGCCCTCCACGTCGTCTTCCCTACCGAGACGATCTGCTCTCACGGGAGGGGGGGGTCAGGTTCTCCATCCAGAGGTCAGATCCCTCAACCTTCACGCTTGGCTTCTGAAAGGTTGAGGTATAGAGATTGGGACCTCCCTGAGGACGTGATGGAGGTGTTGCTTTCGGCCCGAAGGCCAGCAACAAAGTCTCTGTACCGTTGCCGTTGGCGTAAGTTCTGCGACTGGTGCAGAGTTCAGAATGTGGATCCTTTTTCATGTGACATCCCCATGGCTCTGTCCTTTTTACTTTCTTTGGCCCACAGGGGCTTGCAAGTGGGTACCGTTAAAGGTTACCTGGCGGCGCTGTCCATCTTTAAGCGCTCGTCTGAAGAGTGTTCTTACTTTAAAATCCCTTTGATTTCACAGTTTCTGAAAGGGCTCACTAATGTGTTCCCTCCGTCGCCTTTCCTGGTGCCCGGTTGGGATTTAAACCTTGTTCTTAAGTTTCTTATGGGTGCTCCGTTTGAGCCTTTACATTCTTGCCCTTTGAGGCTGTTAACTCTGAAAACTGTGTTTTTAGTTGCGGTTACTTCCGCTCGCAGAGTGAGTGAGTTACAGGCACTTTCTGTTAAGCCTCCCTTCACTGTATTTCACAAGGACAGGGTTGTCCTTAGAGTTCGTCCTTCTTTTCTTCCGAAGGTAGTGACGGAATTTCATTTGGCCCAGAAGGTTGTTCTTCCGGCATTCTATCCTCCTCCGCATCCTGGTAAGGAAGAGGAGAGGCTCCATAAGCTTGATCCTAGGAGAGCTTTAAGCTTTTATGTTTCACGCATGTCCCGGGTCAGAGTGGACGATCAACTCTTTATTGGTTACGCTGGAAAGCGTTTGGGGCAAGCTGTGACGAAACAGACTTTGTCTCGCTGGATTATTTTGGCCATCTCGGAGTGCTACCGCTTGGCGGGTAAGGACCCACCGGCTGGCTTGCGGGCCCATTCTACCAGGGGTATGGCTGCGTCTACTGCCCTGCAGAGGGGTGTTCCTATTCGCAACATCTGTGATGCAGCCACCTGGGCTTCAATACATACATTTGTACGTCACTATTCCCTCGATTCCATCCGAGCACAGGATCTGGCCTTTGGCAAGGCGGTCCTTTGCTCTGCTATTTGATTGGCTATTCTAAATCTTGATTCTAAATTCTTTCCCTCCTCCTTGCTCTGGTACTGCTTTGGGAGTCTGTCATAGATATGGAATACGTCGGAGGACCCAATCCCCTCGAAGAACAAGTTACTTTCTTACCTGGTAACGTTCTTTCGATGGGATGGTCCGACGACGTATTCCATATCGCTCCCGCCCTGCCTTCCCCGCTGCAGAATTTCTTTTGCGATTGCAGCTTACGTTCCGCAAGGCTCTGTGTCTGACTGGCAGTTGACTAGTGTCACACGTTCTGGGGGAAAAAACTACAACTGAGGCTACGGGCGTCGTGCGTCCTACTTATCACATCGGATGATGTCGGACGTCGGAGGAGGCCCTCGACGACGGCGCATCAACGTCATCGACGCAGGACGCAGACGCCGAAGAAAGTTTCCGAAGCAGCACAGCTGTGGTGATTACATGTCATAGATATGGAATACGTCGTCGGACCATCCCATCGAAAGAACGTTACCAGGTAAGAAAGTAACTTGTTCTTCTGTACTTGGTTAGGGTTATTTTTAGACTTACACAACCAGCTGCCGGTATTAACGGTAAAGGGTCCCCAACTGAAAATTCCTCGAACTTAGTACGTGTAGGATTTGCAAGTCTACTCACATTTTGGAAACTGTAAAACGTGTGTTTACAGAGTGCGTGGCATTAGATTCTGTTTACATGTGCATATTGGGACCTTTCGTGTGGAACTATGACTCCATAAAATTTCTGGTGCTATTGTTTAAATTCAGACTCAGAATCATTGCACTTGTCACTTTATCGCCTGTGGCAACATATCGAGAAATTGCTTAAGTAGTTTCGGAATTGCTTGCATGTAGACTGCAATGTGATTGGGGCGAGTACAGATTGGTTTTAAACGTTTTTAAAAAAAATTATAGCTGAGAATAAGTTGGCTGAATTTTCATTATTGTATATGTAATTAACTTAAACGGGTTGGGAAAAGGCCTCTGTGACCAGACTAAGGATCTGTCTTTTTCAGGATGCCAGAAATCAAAAACTGTCCTTGTGTCCAAAAGTTGTATTTTGACCCTCAGACTACATACAAAATAATAAAGTGAGTCCGAGTCGGTCTGGGGCATGAAATTGTCCCGGGCACCAATGAAAAAGTGGCCAGCAATTACAAATGGAAATTCATTTCTTTTGCGACACTGTTTGAGTAGTACCCAAGGGGGGGAGGCTTTTGTTAAAATGTGATGCAAATTGTGCATAATAAAGAACATTTATTCAGTAACACTGGTCAAAACTACTAGCCCCATGTGAAGTAACTTATCAAACTGGCCCACATGGGCCCAAAAAGTGACCCCCTATGACCAGAAAAACTGAACCAAAAAGCATTTTGCGTTTTTGGTTCAGGCATTTCCCTATAGGCCAGTCCGCGCCTGAAGTGGGAAGTGAAATGCCTTTAACCTGGCATTTGCAAAAAAATGTCTTAAATAAAAATAGAACAGCTCCAAAGTAAATCTTCTCCAAAATGGAAAATACCTTAGTTCCAGAGGGTGATTCCCTTTCCCTGGGTCCTTCACTGCTATCACAAATGTTTCTTGGTCTATCAGTTCTGTGTGTCGTTCTTGTCCCACAACAAACCTGTTGGGTAGTAAACTGTGCGTCCTTATATGTTCTTCTTTAACAAAAGTTTCTTCTTTAACACGTTTCTTATTTTCTTATCAAATGCGGTCTTTGCTTGGCACTCCTTTTAGGTTTGCAATTTGCCTGTTATACTCCCCGACTAGGACTATTTATGCACTTCCACCTGCCTGGTGTACCCTCATGGCAGGGCTTCTTGTGCACTCACAACTACCTGGTGTGCTCTCCTACCAGGACTTCTCTTCTTAAACTCACAACTGCCTGGTGTATGCTTGCCAGGACTTCTTGTATGTTATAGTTCCCCTTTACATCCAAGCAGCATATACCTTTCTTAGCTTGGTAGATCTACTTGTTTCACTGTTAAGCTTTCCCCACATTTGCATTCCATACCTTAATTTCTTATTGTGGTTCGCATTGGCACTCTGCCCTTCCGATTCACCAACAATATTCTTATTACTTCACTTTCCATAATTTGACAATGTTCAAATTCTCTTTGACGCGGTCGCCAAAATGCCCCAAGGTCCACAAACTGCTAGGGCTGACTCAGCGGCTCTGTGTATCGTCTTCGGTCTTGGTCGCGCTTACGTGGCATACCTTTGCAGCTTGCTTCCCACTCTAGATGGCTCTGACGTCTCTCTGGCTTTCTTCGTGGCTATGCTGCTGCACGCCGGCTTCCCTTCAGCTCCTGGTAAGGATAACGCTTCTTCTCCCAGCTGCCAGATGCCCAGGAACTGGCTCACAGTTCCTGGCGTCTCCACGGCATGCCCTGTTCGCACCGCGTTACTTTCCTTCTCTGCTGACAAGCTCCTTTGCTCTGTCACACCGGATTGTTCCTCCAGCTTCCGCACACCAGCTTGTGCGTCCTGCCTCTGCCTGCTGGCTCATGCCTCCAGCTTCTGCCCGCCGTCAATGGAGAGGCCACATCTTCTCCTGAGCTCTCTCTCATAGTTCAGTTACCTATTTTTAAAGGTCCTGCGCACCGTTGCTTCACCAAACAACTATCAGAAATGATTCATGGGTGCCCCTCCGTGAAAAAGAACACATCAAAAATGGCCTGTTCTTTGCAAAGGTACCCACTTGAGAGTCTGCAACCACACTTTAGGTCACTTTTCCTTTCACAGATGGGAAATATCCTTTTGTATATCAGTCTTTGTCCTGCCCACATGGGCAGTCCAGCACCACAACGCTATGGCAATTCCCTTCTGAACAAGAGTACCAACAGCATCCCCAGACACAGGTTTCAACCTTGTTGGGCCTCATCAGTGAGTTGGAGCTGTCCCTCTCTGAGCACAGTGAGCAAGGGGTCCATGTCTGGATGACCCTTGGAAACTTAGGATGACTAGACTTAAGGCCCTTGAAACAATCAACCCCCCAGCGAGACCGAACACGGCACAAATGGCCTGTTCTTTGGGAAGGTACCCACTCGAGAGTCAGCAGCTACACTTTAGCTCACTGTACCTTTCACAGATGAGAAATTGCCATTTGCATGCAAGTCCCATCTGTGAAAGGTACAGTGAGCCAAAGTGTGACTTTGGACTCTCAAGTAGATACCATCCCAAAGAACAGGTCAATGGCCCGTGTTCGTTCTTGCAGAGTGGCGCCTATGACAATTTTTTTATTGTTTCAAGGGCCTTGGGTCTAGTCACTGTAAGTTTCCCAGGGTCATCCAGACGTGTGGACCCCTTGCTCACTGAGCTCAGAGAGGCACAGCTCCACCTCACTGATTATGCCCATCAAGGCTGAAACACGTGTCTGGGGTTGCTTTTGGTACTCTTGTTCAGAGGGGAATTCCCATAGCATTTCGGTGCTGGACTGCCCATGTGGGCGGGACAAAGACTGATGTGCAAATGGGTATGTCCCATCAGGGAAAGGTACAGTGAGCTAAAGTGTGGCTGCCGGCTCTCGATTGGGTGCCTTCCAAAAGAAGCAGGGAAATATTTGAAATTCCTGGCGATATGAGGCCCCTTCCAAGACTTTGTAAAAGACAGAGAAGCCTACTTCCACAAACCGCAAATTCTTAAGAACATTCATGTTCGTTGACACGCCGACTGTCACGATGCCCGCTCCCGGGGAGCCGGCTCAGGCCCTGCGTCCCCGAAAGCGGACATCAAGTCCCCGGGGAAGGTCCCAGCAACCCCTTATAAGGGGCCCTTTGGACAGCGTCCTGGCGCCTATGGCACCAGGCTCATAGAAAACGTCAGTCCTGGCGCCATAGGCGCCAGGCTCATTATGAAAGTGTTAGGGTGCACTTACCTGATGCAGACCATGCTGCAGAACCCCGGCCTCCTTGAGGCCTGAAAGGAACTACTTTACCTGTGGGACTCATTTACCACCCGGGTGTGGTCGGGGATGGATACATACCTGATTGGAGGAAGGACACATTCTAGGAACTTCTTCCAAGGCTATTTAAACCACACCCGATCAGCCACACGTGCTTCGCGTTGTTCTGCATCTAGCAGCTGGACGCTCACCGTGTCTGCTCCTGCATCTTGACTTCTGCCACACCTGCCAGCATCCTGAATCACCTGCAAAGGAAGGGAACAAGAGAACAGAAGAAGGAAAAGGCCTCACCTGCTAAATCTGCATCCCAGAGACATTTCGCCGACAATCCTGAAAAGGAAGACATTTATTTTTAAAAGCACATCGCATTGATCGCTGCAGCGCCGCATTCTACTCACCTTTACAGGGCGCCTCCATGTTCAGCAGCGACCATCCGGATTCGCAGTCGCGCCCCCGCGCCTAGGGAGAAAAAGACAAGAACAAAGGTGAGAGAAAGAAGGGAAAAGGGAAGCTAAAACTCCATGTCAAGACTTACCTGTTGGGTCATTCCCTTTTCATTTCGGGTCCGCGCCGCATCCAGGCATTTTCAGACCCCGGCCCCTAAGGGGAAAAAGACATCAGCGTTAATGAGTGAATGAAAAGACATTACCAAAACACTCATTAAAGACTTACCTGATTTCCACAAGGATTTCACCGCTCACCTCGGGTCGGTGCCTGTTCCCCGGCATTCCGTACCCCGGCCCCTATGGGGAAAAAGACACTAGCATTAGAACATTAATGCATGGACACAAGGGGAACCACTTATAGAAAAACTTACCTGGAAGCCAAGCGAGTTTGGTTCTCACCCATCCGAAAATCCAGTGACGTAACTGGATACCAACTCGCCCCTGCATCAGAAGCAGGATGGAGAGCTCGTCCTTCCAGACCCTAAGGTGAGACGCTACGGGGAAGCACAGAAGGGTTTTGAGGAGGGTGCGAGGGGTAAGTGGGAGGCCGATTGCATTACCCCGCAGACAGTTAACCCCCTATTCTCACCTACAGAAGGATACTTCTGCGAGTCAGACAAGCCAGATCTGGGGCCCGGTCCAGTCTGTCTTCCGAACCCTGTGCATCACCTTAGACGAGGTCACAGCAGCGCGAACCAGGCCAGCGCCCCCGTGGGAGTCAGGTGAGCGTTACACCGACAACCTCTTGCACCCAGATCGGTGGGAAACTCAGGAAAAGAAAGTCAGTCTCTGGAACCAAACAAGTTTGGTAAAAGGGAGGGGGGTAGGGGTTGGGGTGAGGGACAGTGTTGAGATTATATTGAAAACCTTCGGGGGCATCTGAATTGATGCAGAACTTGTCAAAGCTTAAACACTGTGGTACATATTGAGTATTTGTGAAACGCACCAATGTTTTTATATGTATAACTGTATAAAGCCTCGATGAATACATGAATAGGTTAAAAATAAAAAAACAGGTCAATGGCCCGTGTTCGTTCTCACAGAGGGGCGCCTATGACTAATTTTTGATCAACAAACAACTAGCCTGTTCATTGAGTTTGATGCTCCTGCTGCTCTGCATCAATTCCTTCATCCTCCTTGTTTCAGAACTTAGGTGGTTGTGGGAATTGAAGTCTGTTGATGGTTCCTGATGTTTAATACTTGGAGAGTCTTTCACAATGATTCCATAGGAAAGACCAGCTCTAAAGGTTTTCTTGGCGCTTTACTCTTCAGGTTATGGATGGGAGTTTGGCCCAAAGGGTGTTGGGAAAAGGTTTCTTTATTTTCCTTAAGGGGGTAGAGGGGGGGCAGGTGCATGGCAATAGGCCATTAGGGTATTGGGTAACCGGGGGTATTCCTCATGGGAAAATGGGGGATGCTGCACGTCATCCAATGAAGCCATATCTCCCTGGTGGCTGTCTCCTCCCATGTGATCCTCCCTCATATAGTTGCTCCAGGGTCAGGTTGTGGATCAGTTAGCGGCTGCTGTCCCTTGGCCACATGGGAGGAGGTTACTGCCAGATTATCCATGATTATTCCATTGGATTCATCACAGGGTTTAGTATCTGCACCACTAGCCCTAGAGACTCTGCTGCCAATTTGAAAGTTTTAAACTTTTCCAGCGAGTCATCTGCTTTTGGTCCGAACAGATGCTCGCCATAAAACACCATGTCTAAAAGCTTGGCTTGCACATTGGGCAAGAAACCTGGACATTGGAGGTTCCCTATCCTTCTCAGTACTGTGGAATTTCCCATGGCCCAGCTTTTCCAGTCCACAGTGTTGAGACCCGCCTCCAGAGTCTGATAGGCCACCTGCTTACCATTGTCCTCCACAGAATGTGAGAGTAGTTAGCAAAAGCACAGCTGGCAATAGCAGCCTTTAGAGGCCAATAAATTGGCCTGATCCGTTAAGTAATCGGTTCCCCGACTTACCCCTCTCATTGGCTCCATGCCAAACTGGACCTGGTCCCCTTCTTTGTCAAAGATCAACCTTATGGAGTGAAAAAACTCCATAACGATGGGCTGGAAAGAGGATTCCCACCGCAGGGATACTCTGGGCCCAGAGGCCGTTTCCACTGGTGTAGTCTCAGCCGGCTTCGCCATGGTCGCAGCGACCACTTCGATAGAGGCCTTTGCCGGCCAGATCAAGGCCCTCACCACCTTAGGTGCGTCCTGGGCCTTCGCCTTTGGGGGAGGGTCAGCGCCTCGCTCCCCCTTCGAGATCAACCGGGGCCGCTCCAGCAGCTTACCCGGGTTCTCGGACTTCCTCTTCCCCGAACCAGAGCGCTGGCTCGTGGTTGAACGTGCCGGGGAAGTCGCGCCCTGCCTGGCAGCCGAAGAGCCCGACCTTTCGGCTCTCCCGGTGCCCGCGGACTCGCGGTGCTTGGCCTTCTGTTGGGCCCCCTGTCGCCGGGGCGCCCTCACAGGACTTAGAAGCCCGCTCAGACTTTTTCTTCGCCTTCTCACCTGCTGTGCCCCTCTCCAGCCAGGCGGCGAGGCGGGAACGACGATCTTGTTTGGTCCGTTCCGAAAGGTTCTTGCAGAACGCACAGTCCTTCTCCACATGCGTCTTGTCCTCATGAAGGCAGTAGAGACATCGCGAATGCTCGTCCTCCTTGAAAACGTTTTGTAATCCGCATCCAGGGGAGCACCTGAACAGCTTGGATCCGGGCGTCGAGCTTCCCTTGTCCTGGGCCATGTCCGTTGAGGTAGGCCGCAGATCTTCCCGAATCCTCCAAGAAGTGTAAACTCGATGAAAACTTCACCCTTGAGGGGCGTAGAAGAATTCCGAAACGGATCCCCGTTATCGGAAGTAGAAACGGTGGAGCTTGAGGCTCGATTAAACCGAAAAAAATAGAAAATCTCCTGAAAAAGCGCGAAAATGCAGCAAAAACTCGAGAGTTAAAGCACGAGGACTCCCAACATTTGAGCGTGCGGTAAAAGTCTAAGGATGGCTGCCAGAGGCGGGGCTTAGGGAGAGGGCAGTCATTGGCTGGGGGCAGTATGACCCAGAGATCAGTGATTGGTTACTACTAAGAAAGACAGATCAGAAACAAAAGTGATACTGATTTTTTCTTTACCGAGGATTCCCAGCCTGACGACGGGGAATATTCATGAGCATGTGAATCCATGCCAGACCCATGCTTTAGAACAACAGTTACAGGTAAGTAACTGGATCCTTATTCGCATTTGTTGAGCGCACAGCAGCTCGGAGGCATCGTGGCGCTGGTTACAGAATATTTTTCTTAGTTACAGTTCACTTTTTCTTATTTACAGTACATTTTACTTATTTGCAGTTGCGTTGACGTATGCGTTTTTTACAATACAGAGCCGGAGATGGGAAGAAAGATTGGTATTAGGTGAAGACGGTAGTTTTTAGTTTTTTCCAGAAAGAGAGGAGGGAGTTTTCAGCTCTGATGTCAGCAGGTAAGGAGTTCCATAGCTTGGATGCTATGTGGGGGAAGCCTAACCCTCCAGCTCTAGCTTTGTTTATGTGGGGTGTGTGTAGTTTGTTGGCGTAGCGAGCCCTGACTGGTCGTGTGGAGGTGGATTTGGTTATAGCCTCGGATAAGTATGAAGGTGCTGTGCGGGAGAGGCATTTGTGAGTGAGAGTGAGGATTTTGAATGTGATGCGTTCTTTAACTGGGAGGCAGTGCGCTTCCTGTCTGGCATGGGTGATGCGGTCTCTTTTTGCGATGCAGAGTGCTTCTCTTAGGGCATTGTTCTGCGTGATTTGGAGTTGGTTAATGTTCTTCACAGACGTGCCTGCTAGTAGGGCGTTACAGTAGTCCAATTTGGCACCGATGGTTGCTCTGGCTATAGATACAGTTGGGCTTGGAGAGGTATGGCTTTATTGTATTTATGAGTTTGGTGGTGTAAGCTGAGGCTTAGGAAATGGCGCTGACCTGCATTGTCATGGATAAGGTAGAGTCTATGTGAACTCCTAAGGTCTTCACAGAGGTAGACATGGGGATGATGGTTTTATCGATGGTGAAGTTGCCGTATAATTTGTTGAGTTTGGCTAGAGTGGCTTTTTGACCTAATATGAGGATTTCGGTCTTATCCCCATTGAGGCAGAGACCGTTGGCTGCCAACCAGGCCTGGATGGTGGAGTAGATTGTGTTGAGTGCTTCAGCGTCTTTGTGGTATACTCCAGAGAGTGGAAGTAGTCCTTGGGTATTGTCAGAATAGTTGGTGTATGCGATACCCAGGGCGTGATGTTTGTCGAAAAGGGGCTTCGTAAACAGGTTGTATAGAGTGGGCGCTGTGCAGGACCTCTGTGGGACTCCACAGTGGATGGTGGTGGGGGCGGAGGCAGATGAGCGAAGAGCTCGAGAAGAAAGATATTTAGGAAGAGAGTCTTGAAGGTATTGAGGCCCCAGCCCCCAGAAGGCCTTGTGGACAATGCAGAGGGTTTTGAACTTAATCCTCGCTGCCACTGGGAGCCAGTGCAGAGATTTCAGTCCTGGAGAGATACGATCCTCGGCGTGAGGCCAAGGACAAGTCTTGCAGTCCTGTTTTGGATGAGTTGCAGAGGATAGAGGCAGGCGGATTTAGAAAGAGGCTGTTGCAGTATGCCAGCCTAGAGAGAACCAGAGCTCTGGAGACAGTGAGCTTCTGGGCGAAGGAGAGGAAAGGAAGAATACCTCTGAGGAGGTGCAGCTGGTAGTGTGACTTCTTAGAGGCATCAGATTTGTGAGGGGAGAAGGAAAGTGTGGAGTCGAAGATGACCCAAGGTTTTTAGCCTCACAGTTGGGAGCAGGAAGAGGGCCAAGAGAGGCCGGCCAGAGAGTGACAGGAGAGGAGGGAGCAGTTGTGCAGATGAGGAGAATCTCGGTCTTACTGGCAATAAGGCAGAGATCATTGGCTGCACACCATTCCTGGATGGCAGACAGAGAGAGTTGAGAGATGTCAAAGAGGTGTGAAGGGAGCCTGAAAATTAGCTAAGTGTCATCTGCATTGCACTGAAAGTTGGGGCAGAGAGCCGCAATGCGGTGGGCAATAAATGCCAGGTATTGGTTGAACAGCCAGGGAGAGAGGTTAGACCCCTGGGGAACACCGCAGATAGAGATAGAGGAGAGGAAGGACCCAAGTTGGACCTGGGAGGGTCGATCGGAGAGGAAGGAGGACAGCCAACCAGGGCCTGATCAGTGATACCCAGGTTATCACAGAGACTGTTGAGCAGGATGGCATGGTTGACTGTGTCAGAGGCAGAAGAGAGATCAAGTAAGATGAGGACACAGGTGGTGTTGAAATTGAGGTTGGAGAGCAGGTCTTCACAGATGTTCGGGAGAGCAGTTTCCATGCTTCTGGCAGCTTTGAAGCCAGACTGATGGTCATGGAGACAACCAACAGATTCAGAGTGAAGATTGAGCTGGAAGATGGCCAGCTTTTCCAGGAGTTTGCCCAAGAAAGGAGTGATGGAGATTGGACAAGTTAGCCGAGCAGGAAGGATCTGCAGAGGGTTTCTTAAGAAGAGGGTGCACAAGGGAGTGCTTCAGGGGGAGGGTAAGACTCCAGTGGTGAAGGAGTGGTTGCAGAAATCAGCCAGAGAAGGAGCCAAGGTGTCAATGTGGTCCTTGATGGTTTTGGAGGAACAGGGGTGAACCTGTTTGGACGAGACTTTCATAGATCAGACTTGTCTAGAAACTTGTCTGTAGAGAACAGGGGAAAGGCAGAGAAGGAGAGGTGGGTGAAGAAGTGCCAATGGAAGAGCAGGGAATGGAGGGAGCAGGGGGAGACGAAGAGGGAGAGGACATGATGTTCTGAGTTTTAGAGATGAAATGAGAAGCCAGGGCCGTGCAGAGGACCTGGGAGGGGACAGGAGAGGTCGAGACTGCAGCAGGATTGGCCAGCTCCTTGCAGATTTGAAAGAGTTTGGCTGAGTTGTTAGATGCTGCGGAGATGCAGGCTAGGATGAGGGCTCTCTTCTGGGTGTGGACAGAGAGCCAGTATTGCCTTTGGAGAAGGCGGCAGGCCAGTTTGTCAGAGGATGTACCGGAAGCACGCCATTTCCTCTCAGCCACCCTGCAACTGCGTTTAAGGGTGACTAGGTCAGAGTCGTACCAAGAGTTGTACTTGGCTTTGGGCTTCAAGCGGATCCTCATGACGGGGGCAAGAACATCGAGAGTATCAGATACAGTAGAATCGAGCATGGAAAGGGCTGTGTCAGGGTGTGAGTCAGTCAAGGGGGGTTGGGGGGGGAGAAAGTGGCAGTCGAAAGCCTCAACTGGCGCCTGCTTCATGTGCCGAGAAGGTAGGTGGCAGTGCTGGAGTTGGCTTGGCCTAAGTGGTAGAGAGGATGAGATGGGAGGAAAGGAGAAAGTGGTCACTCCAGGAGAGAGGAGTGATGAGAGGGATCAAAAGGGGAAGGTCTGAAGAGATCAGAACATGCAGAGTGTGCCCTGTAGAGTGAGTCGGCCAGAGGGAAGAATATATATATATAGAGAGAGAGATAGAGAGAGAGAGAGAGAGATATATCACGAAAGTGTCCAGTGGAAGGACAAGATGCATCCAGGTGGATGTTGAAATCTCTAAGTAGGAGTTGAGTGGTTGAGACCAGGAGGGAAGAGGAGAGGTCCGCCCATTCAGGGAGGAAGGATGAAATCTGACCAGGTGGCCGATAGATGGTAGCCACAGTAAGGGAATGGCCAGGAGAGAGAGAGAGAGAGAGACTTCAGATAAGGCATTCAAAAGAGGAGTAGGCCTGCGTAGGAATGACAGAGGCAGGAATCCACTCAGGGAAGATCAGGGCTACACTCCCTCCGGAACGGTTGGATCTGGGTGCGGAGATGATCTTGAAGCCATCAGAGAGGATAGTGTCAAAGCTTGTGACAGAGCTGGTGTGAACCATGTCTCGGTGAGACTGAGGACATCGAGGTCGAGTTTCTCCAGGAGGTGGCAGATGTCAGAGGAGTGTTTGACAGCTGAGCGAGAGTTCAGAGTGGCAATATGGAGAAGCTTGCCGTCCTTGAAAGACTTCCGGCATGGGTACAAATCAGGTACGCCCTGTAAAGGCATAGAAGCAGCCCAAGGGGAGGCAGAAGAGGAAGGAGGAGAGGGCAAGGTAGCCAAGGAGGAGACGGCAGGGGGAAGCGAGAAAGCCGTTGAGGGGAGAGAGGAGACAGCAGGAGAAGAAAGGAAATTGATGAGGCGCGGGAAGCGTCTATCAAAGAGGAGAAGGTTGGCTTGAGGGCCTTGGACCAAGACGGTACCATTCGAGTAAACATTAATGATGACCTTGGAGGAGTGGAAGGCGGCCAGGGGGGCCACCATTAATGGGCGAAGAAGAGAAAGGAGAGAGTGCAGAGACCATATGTAGAGTCTATAGGTCTGGCGAGGGAACGACAAAGAGGATGTCGATGAAATTTGCCTGGAGGAGGCACTGGTATAGGTGTCAGCGATTGGGGGGGGCCTGGGTTGGAGACCAGGTTGTCCTTTTTAAACGTATTCCTACCAGATTTAGTGAGGAGAGCTGGGTAGTCGTTGATAAAGAAGCAGTTAGAAAAGATAGGAGAGACTAAGAGCACCAGAGAGTAGGTAGGGAGAGGAGAGATGAGGAAGGGAGTGGTAAGGGGTAGGGGAGAACACCAGGGAAAAGCACAGGGCAGGGTGCAAGCAGATGAGAGAGAGACGAGACAAGTTGACAATTAGACAAGACTACAGGGACTTAGATAGTGGTAGAAAGGTTTGCTGGATGAGTGCATTACTAGGAGGCAAGCCACAGAACGGCACTACGTTCAGAATTAAGTTTTAAAAACTGGAGAAAAAACACCTAAGTTTGAGATTCCTGAATAGTGGTGATTTACACCGCAGCGTCCACTATCAAGGCGGCGAACGCACTGGCGATCCTGGCCAGATACGACAGGGAATTGTGGTACAAGCTGGGACGATCCTGGAGTTCTTCCTTGACAATAAGAAGATGGAGGCCATTGCTCTCTTCCAGGAAGGGGAAGTGGCGTCGGATCACACCATCATTGTGGCATTGGACGTTGCCGACACAGGGTTCTGGCAAATGGGGAACAGTGTCTACCTTTGTCAATGAAGGTTGGATGAAAGCCACTAATTTCTGTCAGGTGGTCCAAGCGAATGTACTGGACATGCCCTTCAATGGAGAGAATCTATTTGGGAAGGCCGTCGTTGAGTCCATCCAGGCCAACAAGATGGATACAGAGATGGCCCGTTCCCTGGACACTCGCCAGCAGCACCGCTCATCGTCTTTTCACTCCCCCGCGGGAAAGTCAAGCAGGTTCTCCACGTCGTACCGACCGCCTTCCAGATCCTCTACGCAAGAAGCCTAAAGAGGCCATTCCCAGACCTACGGTAGTGGAGGACAGCTTCGCCGTCAGGGCAGGACATCTACCTTGACTCCGATCTGTCCATGGATAGACAGGTCAATGCCATCGCCGTATCCTCAGCATACTACTCTAAAGTCCTCAACGCAGCCAGGCCCTTCCCATCGTGCCAGAACTGCCTCACCATCGCCAGGGCAATAATCAGATCTAGGCTGGACTACTGCAATGCCCTCCTCGCTGGGACCTCCAATAAAAACATTGCCAAACTCCAGCTAGTCCAAAATAATGCACTGAGGGCAGTTACAGGCACCGCAAGGAGAGAACACATCTCCGAAATCAAAAGACAGGCACACCGGCTCACTGTCAAAGAAAGAATTGTCTTTAAAACACTCGCCCTTACCCACAAATGCCTCCATGAACTTGCTCCTCCCTACCTGACCCAAAGAATCACCAAGCACACTGCCACAAGACCTTTAAGAATGTGCTACTCCAACACAATTGTCATGCCTAAAATGCGCAAGGTGCGCGCCGGTGGCTCCAGCTTTCCCACCCAGGCAGCTACGCACTGGAACACACTCCCACCTCACAAAAGAATGATTGAGTCCCACCAAGCCTTCCGCAAAGCCATCAAGACTAAGCTGTTTGTGTGAAATGCACCATACGTCAGTATAGGTCTGTATAACTCATGTCATGCATCTTGTGTATCCTTACCTGCATCTGTGTAACCAAGAGTCCTTTGGTCAACTGTATACTTTCTGTATATCCTCCGAATCCTAAGTCCAACATCTTCGTGTAACAGTGCCTCGATGCCCTTGGGCTGCAAGTGTGCTATACAAATGCAAATAAATAAATAATAGGACGCTGGCATCGAAGCAAGCCTGAACCAAAGGGGACATCGGACCCCCACTCGTGCACCCCCGGTGGGAGTCCAGCTGACGAGGTTCATCAGCGAGTGGAGAAAGAGCACCACCGACAGATGGGTGCTGGTCGCTCTTGCCCAGGGACACACCCTGGAGTTCCAACGCAAGTGTCCACGGATCCCTCCGGTTCCCTGTCAGGAGCAGCACATCCCTCCGCTTCTGGAAGAGGTACGAGCCATGCTGCAAAAATGGGCGATTGAGCTGGTTCCTCAGCAGCTCCGGGGCTCCGGAGTCTATTCCAAATACTTTCTAGTCAGAAAGGAGACGGAGACGGAGGGGGGGGACGGGGGGGGGGCTGGAGGCCCATTTTAGACGTACAATGTCTGAACAAATAACTAAAGTACCAAAAGTTCAGGATGGTCACCTTGCAACACATGCTCGGCCAACTTGAAAAAATTGACTTTTTGACGTCGTTCGACCTGGAGGATGCCTATTTCCACGTCCCATGCACAAGAAACATTGGAAGTTTCTATGTTTCGTGGTGCAGAGACAGCACTACCATTCAAGGCCCTACCTTTCGGCTTGAAATCGCCCCCCTGAGTGTTCACGAAGTGCCTGGCACTAGTGGCAGCCCATATGCATCTACAGGACATGCACATATACCCGTATCTGGACGTCTGGCTAGTATGTGCTCGCAGGTGCTGGCCTACGGACACCGAGACAACCGTCCATCTATTGACGGATCTAGGATTCTCTGTCAACTATCTGAAGTCCTGCTTCACTCCATCGCAGAACACGCTGTTCATAGGCGCCAGACTCAATACGGTGTCTTGCCTGGCTTCATCCTCAGAGAAGAGGCTAGCATCCATTCAAGGAAAGGTGCTATGGCCATCATCAGCGAAGATGGCAACGGTGCGGGCCGTCAAGTCGGTTCTGGGCATGATGTCATCCTGCATCTACCTTGTCCGTCTCTGCAGGTTGCAGATGCGACCCCCCTACAGGAATTCCTGGATGCCCACTGGATACAAGTGTCCGGAACCTTCATGGACAAGATCTCTCTCAAGGAAAAGTTCCATCGGGCGCTAAAATGGTGCGGCGTCTGCTCCAACATAGCCCAAGGCACAGGATTTCAAACCTCAAAACTCACCCCTCCACCCCCATACCAGGAGACGGTCACCACGGATGCCTCCCTGGAAGGTTGGGTAGCGCACATCTGACGTCTGCACGCCAGAGGCCTCTGGCTGCCGGAGGAGAAGGATCTTCATATCAACATCCTGGAGCTACGGGCAGTGTTCTTGGCCCTCAAGTCGTTCCTACCATCTCTGATAGACAAGGTGGTGAGGATCTCCATGCACAACACCACGACAATGTTTTAAATCAGGAAGCAGGGGGACAATCGATCCCCGGCGCTCTCCAAGGATGCGCAGGACTTGTGGCGCTGGGCCATCGGATAGGGGGGATGTTCCTCATCCCTCTCCACCTGGTGGGAGTCAAGAACACCATTGCAGACTCACTCAGCAGGGAACTGCGCTCCTGCCGTGAGTGGGAGCTTTGTCAGGATCAGGTGGACCGCCTATTCATCAAATGGGGCAGACCCCAGATTGATCTGTTTGTGACAGCGGCGAACTCCAAATGCCAGAAGTTTGCCAGAAGATTCCATGAGCCGAGGAGCCTGGGGGACGCTTTCTCCTTCCCGTGGGAATGGCTGTTTCTGTACACATTTCCTCTGTTCCCTCCCCTGCTATGAGTCATCAACGCACTCCAACAGTGTCAATGCAAGATGATACTCGTTGCCCTGGCGTGGCCGAGGCAGATTTGGTCATCAGACCTTCTAAGCCTGTCAGCGACGGCTCCGGTCTAGCTGGCTGTGGTTCCAGAGTTTCTCACCAGAGAAGGATGCGTGCAATCAGTCATGCTCCTGCAGCCCTAGAGTTTGAAGAGCATGAGTTGCCATTGGACTGCAGGGAGGTCCTTGCCAAATCCAGGGAGTCGTCGACCTTGAAGTGCTACGGTCACAAGTGAAAGCATTTTATTACGTGGTGTCGGTCACAGAAGATTACCGCTCTGAGGGTCACGTCCCCACTGATCCTCTTCCATACTTGCTATCCTTGGCTAAGGCAGGACCAGCACACGCCTCCATCAAGGTACATCTGGTGGCTATCTCCCGCTAAGCCAGGCCCCAGGAAGATCTTCACTTTGGTCCCACCGACTCCTCAAGGAGTTTCTCAATGTACTTTTCCAATCGATCCTGCTGGTTGAAGGCCTCTGCCCTGGCGTGGGAACTCAACCTGGTTCAGATGACGCTCATGGTGGGGGCCCCCTTCAAGCATATGCATCAGACACCACTCAAGTTTCTCTTGTGGAAGACTGCTTTCCTGATGGCCATCACCTCTGCCAGAAGGGTAGGTGAGGTCCAGACCCTATCCTGCAAGCAACCGTAACTGACTTTCCACAAATCGAGGGTGGTGCTTCGTACGCACCCCTTTCATGCTGAAGGTTTTGTCGGAATTCCATCTCAACAAGCCTTTGGTGTTACCTGTTTTTTTCCCAAAACCTTTGTTGCTGGCGAAATGGCCTTGCACTGGCTGGACGTCGCTTTTGTCCTGAAGTTGTACGTGACACGCACAAAGAGTTTTTGGAAGACTTCACAACTGCTTGTGAACTTTGGGCCTGTACACCATGGGAAGGCCTTGTCCAAGGCTTCCATTTCAAGGTGGCCCTCTGGCTGCATCATGCACGTTCATGGTTTGGCAAACCGAATGCTGCCCCAAGTCTGAGAGCCCATTCCACCAGAATGATTGCTGCGATAATGGCATATCTGTCTGGTGTGCCCCTGCTGGACATCTGCAGGGCTGCTACGTGAAGGTCCATGCACACCTTCCTTAAGTTCTACTGCGGCAACAGGGATTCCATGTAGGAGTCCAGAGTCAGCCAGGCAGTACTTCGCAACCGGTTTGCTTGAGGTGAGTCTGTTACAGAGGTAAGGATTATTGGTTCTGTTGAGCCTTGCCACCTCCTGTGGTTGTGTAATGTTGTACTGCTGTGTATTCGTTATTCATGAGCATGTGAACCCATGCCAGACCCCATGCTGGTGAAGGTTTAAGTTACTTACCTGTAACTATTGTTCTCCAGCATGGGTCTGGCATTGATTCACATGCAAACCCTCCCTCCGACCCTTCTGCGGCTCTTCTTGGACATACTGCCACTTTACGTGCTTACCAAATCTGAACATGGCTGCCATAGGAGGGTCTTAAGGAGAGGACTATTGGATGGGGCAGTATGACCCAGAGGACAGTGATTGGTTTAGAGGAGGAATACAGTTTTTAAGTGAAAGTGAAACTTTTTTCTTTTAGCCAGGATTCCCAACCTGACTATGGGGAATATTAAGGAGCATGTGAATCCATGCCAGACCCACGCTGGAGAACAATAGTTACAGATAAGTAGCTTAAACCATGTCATGTTCTTTATATTGATTATCCACTTGCAGATTCCTCATCACCCTTGTAGTTTCCCTACTTGTTGGAACTCCAAATTAAAATGAACATGAACAAATAGGACAGGAAGGTTGTTCACATCACTTTAAATTACCCCTATTGAGACATTCCCATTGATTCTGAGCATGGGGGTGTGGGGAACAGGAGCAACTGAGGTGATAGGTCCCTGTGTGCTCTATTTATGGTGGATGATATATCATGTTTGGAATCATAGATGTTGACTGTCTGAAGAGACTGTGCCTCTCTATTCTATGACCCATTCTAAACATAGATTGTAAGTAATCTTCTTTTTTACATTAAACTGTATGGTGTATTTTATTGTGTATGGGGATAACTGTACTTGGGTACCAGTCCATCCTCTTTTAAGAGGAAAGACTGAGACAGAGTGTTTGGTGTAACTTGTTGGACACCCTGTTCTTCCACTCAGGATAGGTTTCTTTGCACCCCTCACCAGGGGGCTGCGTAAAAACCTACCTAACAAAAGAGAACTCAAGGACTAATATATACAGTCCTTACTATACAGGTAAGTGTGACTTACTCTTTTCCATCTGTGCTATCGAAAGATGATGTAATATGTCAAACCTTTCGAAGGATTGTTGTCGAGTCAAGATTGGTGATTTATTTTAATCTCTGTGGCTCATTTCTTACAACTTTCTTTTTCACCAGGAATCAGTGAGAAAAGCAGCAGAATTGGCACTAAAAACATTGAGCAAGGTAAAATCTTGCTATATCTAAATTTGCATGTTTTTAATTGAAATCTATTTCACAAATTTTATTGCAAATAGAGCACATTAATAAACACTGTTTTTGGATGGTTTTAATGATAATCACCCTTCTCCCAGCTACTGAAAGCTGTAGATAGCATCTTTTATCCTAGTGCTGCTTTGAGCATATTTATAATGTCGATACTTGCAATGCAATTTATTTAAGCTTGTGCTTTCAGTTAAACTGTCTACAATCATCATGCCTTCCATAAATAACCGACAGTACTGAGTTGTTAAAATTGGTTGCAAATAGTAACTTCAATTTTGTTCTCAGATTTGTGTGAAAATGTGTGACTCTTCAAAAGGAGTGTCTGGCCAGAGAACGGTTGCTATTCTTCTTCCATGCCTTCTCGATACAGGAATGATGAGTACAGTTTCTGAAGTTCGCACGCTCAGGTGTGTATTTCTTTAACAAAAATGTAGTTGAGACTGTTTTTGCTCACCTCATCACTGATTCTGTTGGGAGCTTTTTCAGAACCACTACTGGTGTAGGGTTCTGTGAAGCCAACCGTGGTGGGCCTGTGAAGGTTGCATACAAATGCTTAACCAAACCTTCACTTGAATATGGTCGGCAGTAAGTCTTATAATAAGATCATCGGGGCTTTGTTGTAATGTGCTTGTCAAGCAATCTTTTCCTCTAAGTAAGTACAAAGATATTAAATTTTCCAACACATATGCATTAATTCAAAGATAATAAAAAGTAAGTAAAACAATCTATACACACATACAATCACAGTTTGGTGTCCAAAATGGGGCACGCACCACACTTTCGAATTCACACAGTTCCAATAGCACTGCTGTAAAAGCCTTAAATGGGGGGGGGGGGTGGTGAATGTTTGTTAGACAATAAATCATAGGCTGAATAATGTGATAAGGCAATACAAATGCTTTAAAACGAATCCTATTAAGTCAGGTCCTATCCTATGAACAGAGTACACAAATGTTTAAGGTTAGTGTTGGTACAGGATTGCATTTTTGGTGTTCTCTTCTCGCTGCCTAACCTTTGGTGTCTGCTACATGTTTTGCTGGCTTCCTTGTATTTTTTTTGTCTTTTGTTTTGACGCCTTGTCTACTGAAGTCCGCCCCCCCCCCACCACTGCAACCATCTTTCTGTAGTGCTAACTTCAGTAGCCCATATGGCCACCTTGGCAGGAATACTTTTGCCTGTTTCTCCGAGGGATGTCTTTCTTGCCCTCTAAAGTGCTGTTTACCTTTTAACATTTCTAGGCCAAGTGCCTGAAGGTAAGGAGTCTTCCTGGCCTGTATGTCTGATGGCTGCTGCCCTGCCTCAGCCCCATTTCGAGATGTCATGGGTATTCTCTTGCTCTTTCCCTAGCTACTCTGGAACATTGGTCTGGGTCCACTGTGTGTCTTTTGCCTTTTCTGTTGGCTATGGTGCTTCTTTCCTTCGGTTCATTCTGTCAGGTTTCCTGTTTGTTGCTCCTTTGGGTCCCCTGACACTGGAAAGTGGGTTGAAGTTTAGCGCTATCTAAATTTAGCACCCAAACATACTGTTCCTTGGCTAAAATGTCCACATTCAGCGCCATGATAACTGTCCCAGAGTCCGGATACATTTCTTGGATTTTTCATCTGTGGTCCCCTTGTTTCATAATTAGTGGGTGTTTTGTGGCTTCCCACCATCCAAGCCCTGGGTTCGGAGTTTAAGAAGGCTGCGGTGAAATAGCCTACTGAGTAAAGTTCTCCATTCCGAACGGACAAGAAGAAAAGCATAGGAATATGGACTATACCCCAGTTACATTGGGGAACAGAGCTGAAGACATGTTATTTAGCAACCTTATTGAAGGGAGAAATTCAGAAATCCTATCATTTATTAAATCCGGAAGGGATAACCCCATTTGATGAGATTAAGGTAGGGCTACTAGAAAAGGTGAACTGAAAATTTCTGTAAACAGAAATATCAGATTAATTCCTGATGAAACTCCAGTAGAATTATTTGTTTGGGTACAAAGTACTTTGATAGAGCAGAAATCATTGTAGTTGTTTTGGAAATGTTGACCATAGAACAGTTTATGAACTCAGTGACCCCTTATTTACAAAAAGCTATATTGAAAGTGAATAAAACTAATTTATCTCTGGTCGTTTATACAGCCCAAAATTTCTTCGAAGCCAATCGACACGTGAGAAATCTCCAAAGCTTGGAAGAGTCAAAAAAGAGATCGAAAAAGGTCTTCAGATCTCCCTAAATCAGTAACTGAAATTAGAAATCTAGGAATTCCCTAAATTGTTAATGAGAGGCGCTTCTAGCGGAGAGAGAAAATCTGGTTTATTTAAGGAAGAATCCAAAGAAGTGCGAGGTCAACGGTCTATGGCAGTACTATTCTTTTCTTGTGGTCAGTTGGAACATTTAGCCCGACATTGTTCCTCTAACAAAAGAGAAGAACCAATGGAGATTGGTTATATGATGAGACAAGATTGGGAAGAAGAGGATATAGAGGAAGTTAAAGTGGAGGATACTAATAATTTGTTTCTTGGTAGTAAGTCCTTTAAAACTCATGATTCTGCAATAGTCAATGGGGTTCCAGTTAATGCCTTGATTGATTCCGCAAGTAAACAGACGGCTACAAGACCTAATTCAATACCTCTTAAAGGTCGGAGAAATGGCTGGCCGATCAAGGTGACTTGTGTACATGGGGATGAAGAGATCTATCATCGAACCCCAGTTACTATTGGAATTCAGGGGGAGGCTACAAGAATAGATGCTTCTCTCATTCCAGGACAGACTTCCCAAACTTTAAAAAAGCTGCAAAGGAATGCTAGTAAAACGTCTGTTTCCTATTCCCCTGTCAATTCTGGGGAAAAAGAAGGACTTGAATCCCAAGAGACTGTTTGGTATTGGTGAATACAAAACCTACATTTTGATATGGGGGAGTCTACTGGGTCAGGTCAAGAGAAAGAACCTGGAACGGTCAGGTCCTTAGGGCAAGGGTATGTGATGAAACCTGCAGAGTCATCACTGAATCCCAGCTTAGGATTTCCGCCCATGTGGCATGGGGAAGGCAGCCGCTACCTGATCCTAACCCTGGGGTTTGTTACCCCCAGGGTTAGGATCAGGCAGCCCCCTCAAGCCGAGAAGCCACTCCACCGGCAGAAACCCTGCAAGATCGAACCTTCATACCGGATTCGATATCCATTTTCTTAGATTCAATGCGTTCGATCTTTTCTTCGGACGTTGACCTAATACCTTTCGAGTTGGAAATTAAGGGGGGTGTGCAACCTTTGATCCTTTGAGTGATTTCATGCCGGACCGGGCACTGTTACTGGAACAAGCAGAGGTCCTCCACGATGCAAGTAGACTGGCCACGTCCCTGAACCTTGTGTTCAAACAATCAAACCTATACGCACACCCAAATGCTCAATACCACGAGGCGGTCGAGAAGGTTGTCATGGCTCTAGGGCTGTGCAGTCTGTCGAAGCAGAATTACTAAAAGATCTTACTGACTTGCTCGACCAGAGGATGCAGGCTATACAGTCTTTACCGTTCGATGCAGTCAAAGCGGACCCTTTCATGACCTTGTGGCAACGCCTGTGTCCGACGCCTGCGGTCGACGTAGAACTGACGAAGTAAGCTGGCAAGAAGCGCTCTTCCGTTCTTGATGGCCCACCCAAACCCCAAAGGACTTGTGGTGCAGGCCGCAAAGGTTATGTCTAGGCCCTCGACATCTGCATCGAACCTCCCCACTTAAAGAGAGTCGAAGAAAGTGTTTGCTTCGGGGAGCATGCCGCTTAAACCCTTTAATGCCTCTTCTGCCTTTTTAAAGTTCTTCCATGTCCTATGGAACACCATCTCGGAGGCATCCTACCATTTCCCAGCAGGGGGAGGTCAGGAATGCTTTCTTGGAGATCATAGGTGATGGTAGGGAGATGGCCTGTCAGGCCCTCCAAGTTGGATTAGATGCCACATATTTTGTGGGCCACGCAATGGGCATATCAACGGTTCTGCGCAGGTCATCCTACCTGAGGGACTTAGTTGTCCCCAAACGTACAGTTCAAGCTGCTAGATATGGCCTCCAACGGAAAGCATTTATTTGGCCCCAAAGCAGATCAGTCTCTTGAAAAACTAAGACTGTAAGCTGACTGTTAAATCACTGAGGTGGAATTTTGCCTTTGGATCGAGAGGGCCGGGCTACAGGCGGTACTCCACCTTTCCAAGGAGGACGATACAACTTCCTCAGGCCAAGCCGGAACAGCGAAGATTCTCATAGCCAGGTAGAGGCAGAAGAGGTTTGGGGCAGACTACTCCTGCTGCAGTGCCAATGGCAAACGCGCCTCAAAAACCTCTGAGGTATCACCCCATACTTTTCTGATTGGATGGAGAGTCTCTGGGTTCTTGGGTAAGTGGAAGGAGATAACGTCTGACACCTGAGTTCTTCAGTTAGATAAGTTGGGCTATTGCCTACCGTTTGTGAAATGGCCACCGGACAGACCTCCACCATCCTTCCGACAACCAGAACGCGAGCTCCAGGAGGAGGTGCCAGCCGAAGAAAAAGACTTCAGCTGTTATTCTCAATGCTTCCTTGTACCCAAGAAGGGGGGAGCACTCTGTCCTATTCTGGACCTCAGGGACTTAAACAAGTTCCTGAGGAAAGATACATTCAGGATGGTGACGTTGAGGGAAATTCTCCAGGATCTATAGTTCCAAGACAAACTGGCGTCGTTGGACCCTCAGGACACCTATTTTCACTTGCCTATCCACAGGCAGCACAAGCCGTTCCTGAGGTTCGTCATCAGGGACACACCTCATCAGTACAAAGTGGTCCTCTTTGACAAGACCTTTGCAGCCAGGGTCTTTACCAAGTTGATGGCACTAGTAGCGGCCTATCGCAGGAGAGCCAGTGTCTTTGTGTTCCTTTACCTGGACGATTGGCTGATCCAGGCACTGTGGCCGGAAAAAGTTTTGAGGCACCACAAGGGCAATTTTTCACTGCTGCACGACTTTAGTTTCTCTCTCTAACTTACAGAAATCACAGATTTCACCAGCACAGCGGCTACAGTTCATTGGCGCAGTCTTGGACACCCGGGAAGGGAAGGATTTTCCTCCCTGAGGAAAGAGTCACCAACGTGGCAGAGATGGTCAGTCTCTTCCAGCAGTCTCCCAGCATCTGCTTTCCTGCGCCTGCTGGGGCTCATGGCATCCTGTATTTTCCTGTTACTGCAGGCGAAACCTCTGAGTTCCCTGCAGTGGCTTCTCAGAAGCCAGTGATTGCAGTATTTCTGGGAGATGTCGGATGTCCTCCAGGTGTCGAGGTCTGTAGTCAGTGACCTGATCTGGTGGAACGACAGGACGAACCTGTTGGCAGGAGAAACTTTCTGGGTGCTATGGCCGGAGGCACAGGTAGTCATGGATGCCTCACTGAAGGGTTGGGGAGCTCATTGGAGCTGTCTCCAAATCAGCGGCCATGTGTCCCAGGAGGAAGATTTTTACCACATCAATCTGCTGGAGCTGCAAGCACTCAGACTTGCGCTGACAGCATTTGTCCCTTCTCTGCAGGGGATACATTTCCTAGTTCTGATGTACAACCCAGTGACCATGCACCACCTCAACCAGTAAGGAGACGTGGGATCCCTGCACCTGTGCAAAGAGGCTATGCAGCTATGGCTCTGTATTGCTGGAGAATAACATCTCAGCCTCTGCAGCTCATCTGGCAGGGGTGGAGAATGGTTTGGTGGTCACTCTGAGCATGCAGAGCTCGGTATCCCACAAGTGGCAGCTGTTCCAGCAGGTAAATGAGAAGATCTTCACCGGTTTGGCACCCAGACAGTGGACCTGTTTGGGACGCAGTACAACACAAAATGCAAGCAGTTCTGTTCAAGGGAATTTCCCCACGGGGGAATTGAGGGACAGGTTTGTGTTGCAGTGGGTCTTCGATCTCCATTATGTGTCCCCCCCAGTTACTGGTCATCTTTTGGGTTCTCAGGAGGTTGCAGTGATTCCGGGCTCACCTGATCCTGATTGCCTGAGACTGGGCGAGGAGGACGTGGTACCCAGATCTTCTGGGACTTGTTTTATGCCCTCCTGTCTGTCTTCCTCAGAGACTGGACCTCTTGTCGCAGCTGGGAGGCAATGTGCTTCACCTAGACCCTCGACAAGGAGGTGCTAGAGGCGTTGGCGGCATGCAGTATACACACTGGCGGGAAATATCTGGATTTCTGCCCCTATACAGTTGGAGTAGAGGCACAGAGCACCCCAGCAAGGTTCTCTATATTGTAGAATAGACAAGCAACCAAAGGCTGGTACTCTAGGGAGGTGATGCAGGCTGGTTCCAAAGTACAGTGAATCCCCAAGCCCCCACAAAGGAATGTTCACACACTATATCATGTGATGATAATGTTCTTTTACATAAAATAAGGTCCAAGTAAATATGTACATCAATAAAATAACACCATTTGTACTCAGGCAACACTATCGTAATAATAGTAAATATATACACATATATGTGGTATCACAGTATACTTTACATTCAATTTAGAATGCACCAACTGCTCACAGTTATTAAAGAGCGCAGGAATCATAAAGCATTGGATAATTGTATAGATGTTTCTGTAGAAAGGCAGAATGATTTCTTTAAAGTAGATACGCAATATTGTGCGAGGATCCTCCCACTTGGGCATCCTGTAAGGGGTAAGTCAAGGTGTACTTTATCTTGTATATTACAGCCCAGTCCAAATATGCTAGAAAAACATGGTCTGCTTCTGTTTCTACAGGACCTACTGCCCCAAAGTACTTGGGGAAACCACAGAAGAGGATCCAAGACAAATCTGACCCCTCCCCCCCGCATGATTCCCGAGGACGGAAGATGCTCTTCTTCCTCACAGTACCGTGGGTGACTTGGCAGGCGAAGTGGTGGAGTTTCTTAACTTTGCTCGATGAGACGCCTTAGGGATGGACCCCCTGAACCCGTTGGGAGAAGGAGTCGCTGGAATGTCGATGTCAAGAAGAAGAATGGAACCAAGCAGTGTTGGAAAGGCAGCACTTTCAGTCTTCGCGGTTGTTAGGCAGAATCCTTTGCAGTTCCCTTAGGGAGCACTACAGCAGATTAAGACTACAGGTGAGAGCAATAAATCCCCTTTGGTATCAGTCTGTACCATAAAGATTTAGTTGGTAGCTGTGGCTGAGCAGTCAGACTTATCTCAAGAGGGAGATGGCAGTATTCAGGGTTTACACATTAGGCCTACAGTACTCTGGGACAAGGAAACACTGACCAAAGCTTTCAATTAAAAAGTAGATATTTATTTATTTTCTTATACACTTCTATTAAAACACATTTATCGCAGTCATCAAGCAAGTTAAAATAAGTCAAGGAAAAATATACACACTCTCTATTTAAATTGTAGACCAAGTGAACCAGGGTGAAAACTGAGCAAAACGGCACAGTAAAAACTACACACAAGGGATCCTCTATCAATTTCTCACAAGGGAGGGAAAGCACAAGTTGTATAGAAATAGCTCCTTACACACCTTATCCACACTTCCCATAAGTTTGTGCCCCAGTTTAGTTCAGACAGTGCATCAGTATAGCATATACTTAAATGAAAACTGAGCAAAATGGCATTTCACAAGATTTAGCAATGGGAAGGAAAGGGTAGTTATAAGAAGCAGAAGCATCAACACAGTTCGAATTGAGAATCAATCTAAAGAAGGCAGATTTAACAAATGTAGCCAGAGTCAATACGCCTGTGCCAGAGTCAGTGGTACAGGGCAAGTGCCCAGGAGAAAAATGTTCTTGTAGCTGCAGTAAAGTCTTTGGTTAACGATGTTGAAAAGGTGGATGCAGAAAGCGAAAGACAATGTTAAGAGAGAGGGGCGGCCAACCCAACAGGTAGGTAAAGGATTTAAAACACCTTTAGGGCTACCGCGAAGATAGGGCGGCCTGGCGCAACAATGTACCTTTAAAATGAAGAAGTGGCTCCTGCGGTGGCGGTTGTTCCTGGTAGTTCCTGCAGTTCGGGGGATCCAGCAGAGGAAGAGAGGCTCTCGTCATGGAGGAAGGTTCGAGTTAATGCACTATCCAGGGATGAAACCAGCTGCGGTGCTGCCCGACGAATAAAAGGTACTCTCCTTTAAATCGCAGTCCGGGTGGACTGATGCCTGGCTATCCGGCCACCGAGTACAGGGTACTGGTGATTCGACCAAGGCAGGTCCAGGAAGGCGATTAGTAAACTGGTTGGCCCCACCAGCTCAAGAGAAAAAGGCTCTTACAGATGAAGATCTTCTCTCGTCGTGTGGAGAAAAGTGGTGAGATGCTGCAGCAGGGCTTCACCGGTGGTTCAGTCGTTGCAGATGTCTTTGGCTTCTCTCCTCTTCGGCTTCTTAGTTCCAGTGGCGACGTCTTGCCCTTCCAGTCCTCAGGACCCTGCTTTTATGCAAAAAGATCCCCATTCCTACAGCCTAGCTGTCACTCACACAGTAGAGTGGTCATGTTGGCGGGAGACCCTCCAGCCTATCAGGATAGAGTGCGACATGGGTTGTGGAGGCAACCCTGTCCAGGGTTCCTACTCCCCCTACCACACAACGGACCCACCCCAGACTCGGTGGTGCCGAAAGGAGGGCTTCTTGGAAGAAGACCGCCAAAAGGACGAACAAAGGATCCCCGACCTGGGTTAGGAGTTTAGAGAAAGACACAAGAAAGAAGTTGTATTAAAGTTCTGGCAATTAAAACCTACCGGAGTAAAGTTAATATAAAAATAAACCGGCAGTATGTTAAAGGCTGTCAGAAAAAGTGGTAGTCTCGAACAATGGGAAAATCCCATAGGAAAATGTTCTCGGTCGAATATTTATGGTAGTTACCGCTGCCACCAGCCAGAAACTTTAGAGAGAGGGACTGTACGGTACCCCCTCGAACATGAACATAAGTGAAAAACTATTAACCCTTTCCAGTACCTCCATAGTAAGATGGGTTGTACTGGTTAAGTTCATATATTGACTAGTAAAGCCAATTGGGACTTTACATGCCCTGGGAGACAGTAGTCAGTCCCAGGGTATGGAGTCTATGTTTGGGGGTCGCTACGACACCCCTGTGTCACTGCACAGAGGGTGCTGTGTAACACATGTGAATAAAGATGGTTCCTATGGGGTTGAGAAAATCCCATAGACATTAAACACAAAAAATAGCCTAGAACACACACAGTAAAAATGCCTAAGAGTGGGAAAAAGAGTCTCACTCTTAGCAGGTAAAGAGAAACAAACCCTTCAAATCCAGCAAAGCTGCTGGGGGACTCTCTAGGTAAGGGAAATTAGCCATAGAATGAGAATTCTCCCTAACACTGGTGGTCACCGTTGGTGGGTTGTTACACCGGCTGTGGATGTCCCACAAAGGTGAAACTTGCTGTGGACCCTGACCAGGCCTTTCTGAAGATAAGACCCTTAGTTGCCTTGGATGACTTTGGTGGTGAAGGGTGCAGTGGCAGAAGTAGGTGTCAGATTTTGGGATTTTGTGTTTTAACGCCTTTCGGTTCCTGTGTGCTACAGCCGCATCACAGACCTCATGATGGCTTCTGATGACCTGGAGATGACCACTGGACTGTACTGGATTCTAGGGCCTCACCAATCAGGACTCTCGGAACGTCTTCTTTGGATTTTGATGGCAGCAAACCCACCGGCAGACACTCCATTGCACGCAGCGACCTTTGACCTTCTCCAGCGTGGGCAAGTGGACAGATGGCGTGGCAGGGATGACCCTTGAAGGATTCTTTAAAGATTTCGAACATATGCAGCTCTGAGTGTCATGCAGCGATATGCCAGGTTCTCCAGCATGGGGTCTGGCTTGGATTCACATGCTCATGAATATTCCCTGTCGTCAGGCTGGGAATCCTCAGTAAAAGAAAAAACAGTTTGTTTCGTTTCTAAACTGTCTTTCTCCTATAAACCAGTCACTGAGCTCTGGGCCATACTGCCCCTGGCCAATGACTGCCCTTGGCCAATGACTGCCCTCTACCCAAGCCCCTCATCAGGCAGCCATCTTCAGATTTTTACTGCACGTTCAAGTGTTGGGAGTCTTTGCGTTTCGCTCTTTGAGCTTTCTGTGTTTGTTCATGTTTTCGGCAGGAAAACTTTTTTTTTCGATTCAATCGAGTCTGTGTGCTTCATTGCTTATCCTTCCGATTAACGGGGACCCGTTTTTCGGCATCTTTCATCGTCCCTCAAGGGCAGAAATCGTCCAGTGTTTCTTCTTGGAAGCTTCCAGAAGTTCATCAGGCTTACACCGCGCTGGATCATATCGGAGGAAAAGGACAGAGCTTCTCTCTTCAAGCTGTGCAACAGCTGCGGTTTCCGGAATGTTTTCACAGGCAAGCATTCCCAGTGCCTGTATTGTCTACACGCAACGCATAAAGAAGATTGTGAGATCTGCCATGGCTTCACCAAGCGCACGATGAAGGATCGACACGTCCGGTTGGTGGCGTGGCTCAAGACCAGGGCCTCTACCCCGGGTGATTCACAGGGGCATGCCTCTTCCAGATCCGGCCAACCTGAGCAGGCTTCTAAGTCCTTTGAGGGCGCTCCAACACAATTCCAAGCACCGCCAGTCCGCTTCCGCCGGGGTCGCAGCGCAAGTGGGTCCCACGTCAGTGAGGGCGAGTTCTATGTCTGCCTCGATCTCCAGCCACCGCTCCAGCTCTTCGTTCAAGTGAAAGTCAGCTACCCCGGGGAAGCTGCGGGAGACGCCGGAGAAGGCCAAGCAGGACAAGGTGTCCGACCTGCCTGTGAAGGAGAACTGCAAGCAGTACAAGGTGTCTGACCTGCCCATGAAGGCCCAGGTGAGCCAGGCCAAATCATCATCCTTGATTTAAGTTGGTGGTGGCCTCCCTTTTGAATGGCAAAAGGGGCTGACCAAATCCGGGGTGCCCCAGTGGCGGCCAGAGTGGCTCTTCCTCCCAGGTGGGAGGCTTCCTCCAAGCCAGTAGAAAAGACACCGGAGAAGAGGATGCCGGACCTTAGCCTGAGACTGATCCCTCAGGACCCGAAGAAGGGGGTTGGGCGGCAGAGAACTCCAAGGCACGGACATTTCTACGTCCGACAAGGAGGAGATACTTTCCATCCACACCATCCAGGGTGGTGACGACGACGATGGGGAAAGTCAGGGAGGCGCCCGCGGGAGGCAACAATGTCCTCTATGGGGATGATGACATGGGCGCTGGGCCCAGCGACCCTATCCCCCATGTACCTCCTAGAGACATTTTGCAGGATATCCTGTCGACCCTCCACACGCTGGTTTTGGAGATTCAGGGGAGGATGCCGACGGCGCCACCAGCGGTGACCCCGTTAACACTGGGGCAACCACCGGCGAAGAAGAGGAGACATCCTACACCTCTATTCCAACCGTCACTGCCCTACCCCCCCTTAGGGGGACGAAGACGGACACAATGACAACGGACAAAGACTGCAGGATGGGAGATCCTGCATCACCGCCGCCAAGAGCTTCTCCACCGGACGAAGTGGGATCCTTCCATTCTATGATCACCCGTGCGTCAGATCTTTTCCAACTCACCCCAGAAGAGAAAAAGGAGGGTTTCTTGTACCAGCGCCGGGAGGCGAAGAGGAAGACCATCCTGTCGGTCCCGCTCCTGGATGACGTCTGGTATTTGGGGCTGGCTCTGCTGAGGAACTCAGCTCCAGCGAAGAGAGACCGGCTTGAAAAGAAGTACCGGGTGCCCGAGTCTGCGCCCAAGTGTCTGCATTCTAAGCCGTCGTCACACTCAGTGGTATTGGCAGCCGCCAGGAAGAAATTGTTGTGTTTTGTTGTCTTCTTCATCTGCACCTCCGGACAACGAGAAGAAGAAAGTGGATTGCATGGGTAGAAAGGTCATCTACTCTGCGGCGACGACGGTCAAGCTGGCCAGCGCCTTGGCGATCGTGGTGAATATGACTGGGAACTTTAATACAAGATGGCTCCACTCCTGGATTTCCTCCCCGATGACAAACGGGTCGAGGCTTTGGAGATCCTCCAGGAAGCCGAGGTGGTCGTCGGACCACGCCATCACAGTGGCCCTGGAAATGCAGACACAGGTTGCCGCCAGACGGGAAACAGGGTTTGCCTTTGCCACCGTGGCTGGCTCAAGGCCACCATCTTAAGACAGGAGGTCCAGACGAGGGTCCTGTACATGCTTTTCGGCAGAGACAACCTGTTTGGGAAGGCCGTCGATAAATCCCTCCAGGCCATCAAGACCAACACGGAGAAGGCCTGTGCCTTGGGCACTCTGCAACAACACTTGCCGTCCTTTCGTTCCTCAGGAGGGAAGTCTAGCAGGTCTTCAAAGGGTTTCAGCGAGGGCTCATCCTCTTACCGGCAACCCTCCCGTTTTTTGACCCAGGAAGCCAACAGGGGTTGCTCCAAGGCCTTCGGAGGTGGCTGCCGCCATCATCTAGGCCCCCAGGGCGGTGCGCCGACCTCCAAGCAGGATTGAACCGGCCAAGATGTCGGGCACCCACCCGTGCACCCCGGTGGGAAGCCGGCTGGCGAACTTCCTCAGCGTGTGGGAGACCATCTCCACTGATCGATGGGTGCTGGTCGCTCTCGTCAAAGGACACATTTTAGAATTTCAAACAGTGTTCAGGAACAACACATCCCTCATCTGCTGCTGGAAGTTCGGGCCATGTTAAGAAAAGGGGCGTTGGAGCTGGTTCCAAAGGCAACTCCGGCGCTCCAGAGTTTACTCGGTATACTTTCTCGTAAGGAAGAAGACTGGGGCTGTAGGCCCATTCTCGACCTACGACAACCCAACAAGCTCATAAAGTCCCAGAAGTTCAGGATGCTCACGCTGCAGCACGTACTCTGCAAGCTGGAGGAGGGAGACTTTCTGTCGTTGTTGGATTTAGAGGACGCATACTTTCCCCATACACGAAAAGCATTGCAAGTTCCTGCACTTCACCGTACAAGGGAAGCATTACCAGTTCAAGGCTCTCCCCTTCGTACTGAAGTCAGCGCCCAGAGTCTTCACCAAGTGCCTGGCTCCGGTGGCGGCCCATCTACGACTATAGGGATGCATGTGTATCCTTACGTGGATGACTGGCTCATCAGGGCCAAGTCGAGGGACATCGCCATAGAACACACAGCGCGGACCGTCTGACTGCTGACGGACCTGGGGTTCTGGGTGAATTATGCAAAGTCCTGCTTGACTCCATCGTAGGACATGCTGTTCCTGGGATCTAGGCTTGACACAGTCTCCTGCCTAGCGTCACTGTTGGAGGAGAGGATAGCGGCCATCTTGGGCAAGGTGCAACGGCTGTTAGCACTGAAGATCGCCACGGTGAGGACCATCAAGTCGCTGCTCTGCATATGGTCATGCATATACCTGATTCGGCTGTGCAGGTTGCGGATGCGTCCAATCCAGAAGCTCCTTCATGCCCTTGAGTACCGTGGAGCAATACGGTGGTGGGGCGTGCCCTCCAACACCGCCGGAGGCACAGACTTCCAGAACCCCTGCTCCCCCGTACCAGTAGACGGTCATGACAGATGCTTCCCTGGAGGGATGGGGAGCCCACACCGGATGTCTTCACGCCAGAGGCCTGTGGCTGCCGGAAGAGAAGATGCTACACATCAATGTGCTGGAGTTACGGGCTGTGTTTTGGTCCCTAAGGTCATTTCTGCTGCCCCTCAAGGGCAAAGTTGTGAGGGTCTACACGGACAATACCACCACAATGTTTTACATCCGGAAGCGGGGGGCTCCAGATCCCTAGCGCTCTCTAGGAAGCGCGTTAGGCAGAATTATATGCAGTACCCTTTGGGAACACCACACACAATTAAGACTACAGGTGACAGTACAAATTCACCTTTGGTACAAGCCTGTACTACACTGTTAAAGTGGTAGCAGTAGTGGAGCAGCCAGATTTATCTCCAGAGTAAGTGAGCAGTACAAGATAGTTACAAAAAGGACAGCAATTACTATGATTCAGGCAAGCACTGACTCAAGGCTTTCAAGTAAAAGAATATACATTTATTTGACTCTTCAGTTGTATAATATTACACTATTATAAGCAAGTTAAAAATCACAATCTTAATACACCACACCACTTCCCTTAAATTCCAGACAAGTTAAGCTCACAAAATGAAGAGGGAGCAAAATGACACTCCAGCAATTTAAAAAGGAGGGAAATACAAATGTTATTAGAAATTAAATCAAACCAACAGGTAAGTACTCAGGGCAGTTGAACAAGAGGAACTTCAGTGAGGAGATAAAATAGAAAAGGCTTAAGGCTAAAGTCAATGGGTCCAAAGTCTTTTGCTCAAGATCACACAGTTCAGTGTAGTTTGCGTTAAAGTTTGTGGCAGTGTTTCCGGACGAGGTTGGTTGAGAGAAAAGTTAGTTCAAAGAGAAGAGAAGGGCAAGCCTTCGGATTGGAGAAAGATTTCAAACACTTTCACTGCGGTTGAACGAAACGAGCAACCGGATTTGCACAGTACCTTAAAACGGAGAGGGAGCTGTAGATGAGGCGGCTGTTCCTGGTAGTTTCTGCACGCTCACGGTTTCTGAAGCGACTGTCGGACTGACTCGAAGTAGGAAGACTGGAGGGTCCTGCACTACCCAGGGAAGAAACCAGCAGCAGAGCAAAGCAACAAATAAAACCCAAGCAGGGTCCGACCTTCCTGGCTATCCGGCCCACTGTAGCTCTGTACAGCGAATTTGACCAGAGGAGGGTTCTTGGCTTGCAGTTTGGGCGAACTGGTTGGTCCCTCCAGCTCAAGGGAGGAAGTTTCCTGGAGGATCTTCTGTCGTCGGATTCTGAAGATTCGGACCTGCAGCAGGGCTTCACCGGTTCAGTCGTTGTAGGGGTCCTCTTCCATCAGCTCCTCGTAGGTTCTTTCTTTCCAGTGGCGAGACTGCCTTTCCATTCCCAGAGACCTGTTTTTTATGCAGTTTACCCCCATTCATATAGCCCGGCTATCAATCACACAGCAGGGTGGCTGTCCTGGGAAGGACAGTCCCCTTAGCCAATCAAACAGGAGTGCCACTTGGGTTACCAAGGGAACCCATGGCAGGGGTCCGAAGATCCCTCCCTCACATCCTGCCTACCCAGACTTTCAGGCGCCTTAAGGAGGGCTTCTGTGCAGAAGCCCACGAAAAGACCGCGAACAAAGAAATCATCCCCGGTTTGGCACACAGAGAAAAACACGACAACGACTTTAACAAAAAGAAATGGCGAATAAACCCAGCCGGAGCCAAAATAAAATGTATTTGGTCAAGCGGGTTTATGTTCGAGGCTAATATAATAGCCTAAAACATTACCACGTTTATAGAAGATAATCACGGTAGAAAAGTTAGGGTAGTTACCAATGCCACCAGCCAAGTCTTGATGTAAAGGGAGCGAAACAAGGCTCCAAGAGACACAGACAAAAAGGAATAAGTCTTAACCCTTTCCAATACTCCATGTAAGATGGGGTGTACTGGGTCTGTGGTTTAAAGTGATTAAAATAAAGTTAATGGCAAATTTACCTTTTCTGGGGGACAGTAGTCAGCCCCAGAAAATGGAGTCTTTGGAAGTCTCAAAGACAACCCTGTGTCACTGCACTGAAGGTGCTGTGTAACACACATGAAAATATGAGACCCTGGAGTAGGTGAGGCTCCAGTGCTCAAGATCACACAAAAAGTGAAAACACACACAGCAAAACACATGTAAGAGTGGGAAAAGGGTTAACACTCTTACCAGGTGAAAAAAATAAATCCTAGGAATCCAGCAAAGCTGCTGAGGGACTCCGTAGGTAAGGGAAATTAGCCATTTGAGAATTCTCCCTAGCAAGGTTCAGGACTTGTGGCACAGGGCCATTGCCCAGGGGATGTTCCTCATTCCGTTTCACCTGCAGGAGTAAAGAACACTGTCACCAACTCTCTCAGCATGGAGCTGCGCTCTTGCCACGGGTGGGAGTTTCCACAGGATCAAGTGGTCAACTTTTTCCTCAAATGGGGCAGGCACCAGATTGATCGGTTTGCAACGGCGATTAACACCAAGTGAAGGAGGTTCACCAGCAGGTTCCCCCAGCCAGGGAACATGGGGGACGCATCCTCCTTCCCTTGGGAAGGCCTGTTTCTGTACGCATTCCCTCTGTTGCCTCTACTACTTCGAGTCATCAGTCAACTCAGACAGTACCGGTGCAGGATGATCCTCGTTGTACCAGCGTGTCCGAGGCAGATCTGGTACCTGGACCTTCTCAGCATGTCAACGTTCCCTCCAGTCAAGGTGCCAGTGGTCGCTGATCTCCTTGCCAGAGAAGGAGGCGGAATTCTGCACCATGACCCAGGATCGCTGATCCTGAAGGCCAGGTGCTGCAGCATTAGAGTTCGGTGCTTATGAGATTCCGGCGGACTGCAGGGGCAGGGAGCTGCTCGGCATGGCCAGGGCGTCGTCGACTTTGAAGTGCTACGGAGACTAATGGAAGCGTTTTACAACTTGGTGCCGGTCGCAAAAGATCAACCCTATGAGCGTAGCAACCCCTGAAGTACTTCCATATTTACTGTCATTAGCTTAATCGGGGCTGGCACATGCCTCCATCAAGGTGCATCTGGTGGCTATCTCCCGCTATACTAGGTCTCCGGGACGGTCCTCGCTGACGTTGCACCGTCTAGTCAAGGAGTTAATCAAGGCACAGTTCAGTTCATTCCCGCCGGTCAAGGCTCCGGCTCCGGCGTGGGAACTCAACTTGGTGCTGCCTAGGCTCATGGGGTCCCTCTTCGAGCCTATGCATTCGGCTCCGCTCAAGTTTTTGTCATGGAAGACAGCTTTCCTCATGGTCATTCCCTCTGCATGAAGAGTAGGTGAGGTCCAGGCCCTGTCCTGCAAGCGGCCTTACTTTACTTTCCAAGAGCCGAGGGTGGCGCTGCAGACACAACCCTCCTTCATGCCCAAGGTTCCATCGGAATGTCATCTCGACGAGCCCTTGGCGTTACCTGTGTTTTTTATGGCGCCTTCGTCGCCGGCTGAAAGGACTTTGCACTCGCTGGATGTGGCTTGAGCGCTGAAGTTTTATGTGGCCCACACAAAGAGTTTCCGAAAAACTTCTCAGCTTTTTGTGAACTTTGGTCCTGTGATCCATGGGAAGGCCATGTCCAAGGCTTCTATTTCTGGGTGGCTCTCCGGCTGTATCACTCATTGTCACTGGTTGGCAAACTGACTGCTGCCTGGCCATACGAGAGCCCATTCTACCAGAGTGATTGCTGCTACGACAGCCTTCCTGTCTGGTGTATCCCTGCTGGACATTTGCAGGGCTGATATGTAGAGGCCGACGCACATCTTCACGAAATGCTACTGCGTCGACAGGGATTCCAGGAAGGGTCGGTCCCTCAGTGTTGCACTTACTGTTCGCTTGAAGGTGAGCCTGGTGAGGAAGTATGGGATTGCTTCTGTTGAGCATTGCCACCTCCCGTGGTTGTGTAATTATGTACTGCTGTGTATTCTTTGTTCATGAGCATATGAATCCATGCCAGACCCCATGCTGGAGAAGGAATAAGTTACTAACCTGTAACTGTTGTTCTCCAGCATGGGTCTGGCATGGATTCACATGCGAACCCTCCCGCCTGCCCCTCTGCGGCTCTTCTCTTGGTCCTACTGCTACTTTACGTGCTACCAAATCTGAAGATGGCTGCCTGGGGGAGGGGCTTAGATAGAGGGCAGTCATTGGCTGGGAGCAGTATGACCCAGAGCTCAATGATTGGTTTATAGGAGAAAGACAGTTTAGAAATGAAACTGAAACCGTTTTTTCTTTTACTGAGGATTCCCAGCCTGACGACGGGGAATATTCATGAGCATGTGAATTCATGCCAAACCCCGTGCTGCAGAACAACAGTCACAGGTAAGTAACTTGTTCCTTTGCCCCTCTTCCGGGAGATACTTGGCAACTTGGCTTCCGCAGGTCACAAACACTCCTTTGGACCCATTCATGCAGGCAGTACCCAATCAGGCATTCGGGCTATTCACCAGTCGCGCCTAGAAACACTTGTGTACAGGCATGTTATAAATTACATATATTATACAATATATAATATCAGAAACAAGACACCCACAAGACTGAATGTATATTGGGGGCAACTCCCCAGTGTTTCAGTGTACCACATTGCGTTCATTCCAGTTTCATTCAGGGCTGGCTCAGGCGTTGTCACACTACCAAAACCAGACACCCACAACACACAATGCATATTGACTACTCACCCCATTAAGGTAGGCTCCACCCCAAAGTTGTACCCACAACAAGCAGCCCCTGGGAAGGCTCCAGCCATTCTGGCATGAGGTAGCCCCAGAGCCATATATATTGTCCTTCCACCCAACAACCATTCAGGGGAAGGTACCAGAGGCAGGATTTTTAAGGACTTTGAGAAACAAGGGGGTAGGCAAAGGAAACCAAGAGGCCACCAGTGGCCATATTGGCTGTGTGAAGGAATCCATTGATTCCTATGGCAGGGCCTGGGTACCCCAACAAATGAGGATACCTAAAGCCACTGTCACATCAGCATTTAGCAGCCACCAGCCCATACCCTGCTCTGCGGGCGACACAATGGTCCAAAAACATACACTAGGAGTACAGGGTTGTACCCCTACCGATGGGTGCCCTAAGGGTATCCCCTGGGTACAGTTCACCAAGAACCAAATGAAGAGCTGCACTGACAGAGGTCCAGTCTGGACTCCTGTGCAGAAAATAAGCTGAGCACACAGTTTAAGGAGATCTAGGACAAGGACAAGGAGGCCCTGTCCCTCCAATGCATTTCCAGCATCAAACATAGACCATCCACCCTGTATTCATGCGGATGAAGGAAGTTTGTGGCCTGGTGCAAGGCGAAGGGAGTGCACCAGATGTCATGTCCCACCTATGCGGTGATGGAGTTTGTGTAGGCCTAACCCAAATAGGGCCTACAAGTGGGCACAGGAAAGGGGTATCTGGCGGGCCTTTCCTTGTTTAAAAGAATGGCAGTGCATAGTTCATTTTATACCGTTCCATTGGTGGTCCAGTTCCTGAAGGGCTTGGTTAATTCTTTCCCTCCGTCCCCTTTTGTGATCGCTGTTTGGGAGTTGAACATGGTTCTCACTTTTCTCACTTTTCTAATGGCGGCTCCCTGAAAGTTCACTGAAACTTCGCCATGAGTTTTTACCGAAGATGGTTTCAGAATTCCACTTGAGCCAGAGCAAAGCTCTTCCAGTGTTTTACCCTCGACCCCATCCATCGAAGGATGAGGAGAGGCTCCACAGTTTGGATGTCAAGAGGGTGCTAGTTTTTACCTGGCCAGAACAAACTCTTACTGCGTTCTCGCAATCCAGGTTGGGGCAAACGGTTACCAAACAGACTACCTCTCGCTGGATAGTACTGTGCATCTCAGAGTGCTACCAGAACACAGGTAAGGAGGTGCTGCTGGTTCTTGGGGCCAACTCTACCGGAGGTGTCGCAGTCTCCTCGGCCCTCCACAAGGGGGTACCAAATAGAGGCATTTGTCGTGCTGCAATATGGTTTTTATTGCATACGTTAGTCAAACACTGCAGCCTAGACATTACCCAGGGCGCCGATGCTCCAGTGTGGACACTGCTTTGGGAGTCTATCAACATGAGTAATCTGTGGAAGAATGGGATCCATTAGAGGAGAAATTACTTGCCACTAATGTTATTTCTATGAATTCTTCTCCCAGAGATTCTTCAGTTCCCTCTCATCCTACTCCGCTTGGAAGTTCATCGGTCTCATTTGTGGTCTGTTGTCAAGCTTCTTTGCATGGATGACATGAGCAAGAAGAATTTTATTCAATGATGCAACATCATTTGGCTACCTCAATTGATCACTGTTTAAAAATAAAATAAGAAAAGATAGAAAGCAAGCAACAGGTTGCTTACTATTGTTTGTTTTTTATTAAATGTGCCCTTGCACATTTATGCATGTTCCCTTGCACAGGAGAGGGGGTGGGGGGAGCTATCCCTTTAGTATGGCATCCCTTTAGTATGGCGTTCAACGTCACGTCCGTTGTCCAGGAAAAAACGAGGGAGTTGTCGAGAGTCTATATGGAGCAGCACTACGCCCCCTGTCGAAAACAATTCAGAGCAGCTGATGCTGGATGAATATGAATATGAAGATCAGGAATCTATGGGAGAAGAATCCATAGAACGAATATTACTGGTAAGTAATTTCTCATTCTCTCACAAACCTCTAAGTCATAGGCATGGGAGACATTCAGGCAGCAGATGCATGGCATCTCTGTCAAGACTATTGACATGGTGGTGTCCACGGGAACCACCACGCTTAATGTAGCTAACAGGAGTTCATCTTTGGACCTCATGTCTGGACACCTCTTTGCTCTGTGATGTTTTGCTTGACACATGGACACTGAGAGCTTGGCGCCAGGCCCCTGTGCCTCTTCACTGTCAATGCTGCTTCTGCTGACAATGCTGGCACACCGCAGGAGTGTACACTCTGCTTCTCTAGCATGGGGTATTGCATGGATTCACATGCTCATGAATATTCCCTGTCTTCTGGCTGGGAATCCTCAGTAATATTAAAGCAGTTTTGCTTTAAAGCTAAAACAGTTTGTCGCTTCAATGTATTGCTTTTCTCCCGCATATTCCTTATCTGATAGATATTCCATCCAGCATCGCTGCTTCGGAATATTTTTCGACAGTAGGCGTAGTGGACCTCAACTCGATCGTCGATCCGTCATGCTGGGCACACAATCGTCGGCTCTGGAAGTGACGCCTAGTGTCGTATATATACTCCGTCACATACACCCCACACCTCAGTTACTTTTTTTTCTGCACGCTATCACGCTGCTTGGGAACGCAAGCGAGTCTTGGACTCATCGACATTTTCATCAAAAAACGTCTAATTCTTTGTCACGAGATGTCGGTCGCTCAGATTGCTGCATTCAATTGGGTGTACTGATTGAGGAACCAAGATGTCCATCAGTGACCCACATGAGTTGTGTCTCTGGTACCTCTGCACAGCTCACGGGACAGACTGGTTGCTGTTGTGTGCCAAAATGCAGTAGAAATCCCTACGCAATCAAGCAGCTAAACTTGCGCTTGGTTGACCGCTCTCTAAATCGCTGGTGCGGTCCACAGTTTGGTCCTCAGAGGACGAACCTAAGGGACACACCCCTGATGAAGAACATCAGCGGAAGAAAAAATTGTCCCACTCGAGGTGCCATTCTTCCTTGTCCTCGTCACGAAAGAAGAAGAGGCGTCACCGCCACCGTCGGTACTCAGAATTGTCAGAAAAAGTTACGCCGTCGGCGGGGCTTTCCACCCGCCAGCAGTGGGAGGATTTTAAGACCTCTATGCTCGACATGTTTAAACAGCATGCTGCAGTCGTCGCGGTTAACAGCCCGACAAAGCAGGCTTTGGAGTCAAGAGCGATGCTCAGCATTCCCGACCCCTCTCGCACCCCCGTTGTTGACACCATCAACGTCGTTAAACCCTTCGACATCGAAGGAGGTCCACTGCCCATTGAAGCCAGACCAGCTCCGTACCCCCAAAGATGTCGATGCTACGACGTCTCATCGATCGATGCACACAGCCACTCTGTCGGTCTCGAAGACAAACCATTGGTGCCATTTTCGATAAGTCTTTTACCCCGCACTCCCGGTCAGAATTTTTCAGCACCAAATTGAGTATCTTTGGCGCCGATGACAAAGGGATGTCGACCCCATTTACATAGGCACAGGAGATGCCAACTATTTGGAGAACCTCACTCAGCTGTTACAGCTAGCTCAAGGTCTTCATGAGCCCTGTGGTCTAGATACCTCACCAGACCTGGATTTTCAACAAACCCAGACCTATACTCATAATCTACCCAAATTCAGGGCTTTGGTAGAAAGGGTTGTTGGCATCTTGGGATTGCAATCCTCAGCAGCGCCAGTGCAGGGTTACGACCTCAGCGATATTTTGGATGAGAGTCTGACGATGGACTGCAATATGCCTCTAAACCCTGCCTTTGCTGACCCTCTCACCGCTCTGAGGCAGCATCCATGTTCTATTCCCCCGGTTCGCTCCACCGTTTCCGGAAAGTATAGGCCAGCCAGAGGAGATCCTTCATTCCTCTCCTTTCACCCTTCCCCAGAGGGGCTTGTTATGCAGGTTGCTACAGTCTCTTCCAGACTATCTTCTTCAACTTCCACTTTACTTCCCGACAGGGAAGCGAAGGAGGTTGATGCATTGGCCAAGAAGGTGTATATTTTTGGCAGTATGGCCCTTAAAGGTATCAATGTGGCAAGCAGCTTTGCCAAGTATTCATTTGCGCTTTGAACAGCAATGGAGAATGCTGCGCAGTATGTCCCTGAGGGGGAAATGCGCGAGGGCGTCTTACAGCTGATGGAGGATGGGAAGAGGTGGCCAGGCAGTCACTACAAACGGGCCTGGACATCGCCGACTGTGTGGGCCGTTCTATGGCATCAGCAGTAACGGTGAGGAGGCAGGCCTACTTGAAAATGTCTGGCTTTTTGCCTAATGTCCAGGTTAAATTGCTGGACATGTCCTTCAAGGGTGATTTTCTGTTCAACCAAAAAAGCCGAAGATCTCTTGGAGAAATTTAAGAGATCGAAAATCCCAGCTAAATCTTTAGGCCCACCTGTGCAGCCGGACAACCCTGCCTTCAGCTTTGCCTCTAGGGCAGGGGGCTACAGGCAGTATGCTCCTTATGGCAGGAGAGCGGCGCTCTCACTGGCAAGGCAAGGGCAGAAGCGTTTCTCTGGCTCTGGATGGTGCAGGAAGGCTTCTAAAGTCTAACAAGCAGCATCAGCGGCGGGGGCAACCCAGCCTCCTAAGCCGCTTTGATTTCCCCTCCCACGACATACTGGTTGGTGGACCGTTGACAGAGCACTGGCTCCAGAGACAGGAAATTACTGCCGATGCCTGGGCCCCTCAGCTTGTTTGGTGGGGTTATTGTCTGCCTTTCTTAAGAAAACTTCTGGACAGACCCACCACTGCCTCCAATCCAACCGGGAGAGGAGCTCAAGGAAGAACTACGAGCCCTGTTGGGGAAGGGTGCTGTGGAAGCTGTACCTCCTGAACAGAGAGGATCGTGTTGGTCATCCCGGTATTTCCTGGTACCCAAGAAGGGAGGTCGTCTCCGTCCCATTCTGGACCTCAGGACTTTGAACAAGTTCCTGAGGAAAGACAAATTCAGGATGGTGACGTTGAAAGAAATTCTCCATGCTCTCGAACTTCAGGACTGGCTAGTATTAATAGACCCACAGGACGCTTATTTCCACGTGCCGATACATCGAAAGCACAGGAATCTCAGGGCGGTAGTCTCGGCTCACCTCAGGAGATCCAGGGTCCACGTATTTCCGTACTTGAACGACTGGCTGATCCGACTGAAGTCAGTGGGGCAAATCTTGTTTGATCTAGAGGACATCTTCCTACTACTGCACAGACTGGGCTTCTCCCTGAACTTGAAGAAGTCTCATATGATGCCAGTCCAAAGCACCAGTTCATCAGAGCAGTCCTAGACACTTGGGTAGGGAAGTATTTCCCGCCCGAAGAGAGAGCCGACAACATATCACAGATGGTGCATTTGTTCCGGAACCACGCCACCTTACCAGCAGCTTCCTTCCTCTGCCTATTAGGTCTCATAGCCTCCTGTATTTTTCTTCTGCCAGAGGCCAGACTGCTCATGAGATCCCTCCAGTGGCTCCTAAGGGCAAGTGGTCTCAGTACCTGCGAGCGCTCACGGAACCTCACCAAGTGTCCAACCAAGTGGTCCGCGGCCTCGGATGGTGGGACACCCGATGCAATCTTATGGCAGGTGAACACTTTTGGCCTCCTTGGCCTCAGGCCCGAGTGGTCACAGATGCGTCTCTGAAGGGTTGTGGTGCTCACTGCAAGGACTTGCAGGGGAGTGGCCTTTGGTCAGCGACAGAAGCCAGGTGACACATCAAAAGGCTGGAGTTGCGGGCCATCAGGTTAGCCCTGAGGGCCTTTGCCCCATCTCTCAGAGGAAGCCTGTCCTAATTCTAACGGACAACACGGTAGCCATGCACTACCTGAACAAGCAAGGTGGCGTGCACTCCCGTCCCCTCTGCAAAGAGGCAATGCAGCTCTGTTTCCGGCTTTTAGAGAACCGGATCTCAGTCTTCGCAGTTCATCTGGCGGGTACAGAGAACGGTTTGGCGAATGCTCTGAGCAGACAGAGCATGGTCTTCCAAAAGTGGGAAGTGTTCTAGGAAATGGTAGAAGAGGTCTTCTTTCTCCGAGGTACCCCGGCAGTGGATCTCTTTGCCACACAGTCCAACAGGAAGTGCAGATGGTTATGCTCAAGGGAATTCCCAGCAAACTGCGCACTGGGGGACGCATTTCTGGTGGACTGGACCTTCCCTCTCCACTACGCTTTCCCTCACAATTCCTGTCATTCCATGGGTTGTCAGGAGTTGGAAGAATTTTCAAGTGGCCATGATCCTGATCGCCCCGGAATGGATGAGGAGAACGTGATACTCAGATCTCTTGGATCTGTCCATCTGTCGCCCGGATCTACTGACCCAGTCAGAAATCGGATACTCCATCGACCATTAATCCCTCAACCTACATGCATGCTCATGAGGGGATGAGGTAGGAGGTGTTAGAGGTGTTGCTAGCGGCATGCAGACAGTCTACAAGATCCTTGTACACATGCAGGTGGAGAAGATTTGAGGCGTGGTGCAGGGAATGTGTAATTGACCCCATCATTTGCCCCACCACTACAGTGATGGAGTTCCTTCTGTCACTGGCCTCAGCAGGCCCTCAGGTCACCACAGTCAAAGGATATTTGGCGGCCTTGTCTGTTTTTAAGAGATCTCCGGATCAAGGTTCATACTTTGTGATCCTGGTGAATGCACAATTCCTGAAGGACCTTGTAAATAAGTTCCCGCCAACTCGTTTTGTTGCAGATTCGGACCTTGATCTGGTATTGATGCATCTGATGTCGGCTCCTTTTGAGCCTATGCACACATGTTCTTTAAAGACTCCTCTCCTTGAAATAGCCTTTCTGGTGTCTATTACATCCACGAGGCGGGTGAGCGAACTTCAGGCTTTATGTTGCAAACTGCCCTTCCTATGATTTTTTGGGGGAGAATGTCTCGCCCAGGTTGAGGCCTGGCTTCCTTCCCAAAGATGACTCTGAGTTCCACCTAAAGCAAGCCATTGACCTCCCAGTCTTCTATCGTCCACTGCACCCTTCTAAGGAGGAGGAGCATGTTCATCGCCTTGACTCCAAAAGGGCGCTAAGTAACTACATCGCAAGAACATCTGAGTTCCGAAGAGCTCATTGTGGCCTTTTCTTTAGCCCGTAAGGGCCTCGCTATAACTAAGCAAACTTTGTCCCGCTGGATCATCTTCTGTATGGCGGAATGTTACCAGTCCGCTGGAAAGGAATTACCAGCCTGCATCAGGGCGCATTAAACTAGTTTTTTTTTTGGCATCAACAGCATTACAAAGGGAAGTCCCTGTTAGGATTATTTGTCACGCAGCAACATGGTCATCCCTTCATACCTTTGCTAAGCACTATAGTTTAGATATGGCCCACACAGCTGATGCAGGTTTTAGCAGGCCTTTGCTACAAAATCTCTTAATCTAACTTTCTGCCCGCCTCCTTCATCTACTGCTTTGGGAGTCTATCAGATGAGGAATCTGCGGGAGAAAAGCAATGCATTAAAGGGAAAATTACTTACCGTAATGTTGTTTCTATCGTTCTTCTCCCACAGATTCCTCATCTCCCCTATCATCCATCCATGCTCAGTAAATCGGTGGTTGGTGCGCATCTCTTCTTTAACAATGACTTGGTGATGGTCTTTAGTGTCCTTTTTTTCTGTATTTCCTGCCATATGTTTAAAATATATATATATACATATATTATATATCTTTTCTGACACTGCTTAGCTGGTGTCTATCGCAAATTCCTCCTCCTTCAGAGGTTTATGGTTATTCATTTGTTTTTTGTGGGCTTATTAGCCCATTGTTATCTCTCTGTTTTCCTATGCAGCATGATGGGCTCGGGGAAAAAAAGTGGGAAACTGAGGTGTGGGCCTAGTGACCGAGAATGTATACGACGTCCCTTCCCGAGTCGAAGATCGAGTGCCAAGCAAGACGGATCGATGATAGGCCAAGTTGAGGTCCACTACGCCCCTGTCGGAAAAAACTCTGAAGCCGTGAAGCTGCATGCAATATCTATCAGATGAGGAATCTGCGGGAGAAGAATCCATAGAAAGAACATTGTTAATTAATTTCTTCTTCTATAGCCTATTGCTGTCAGTTTGGGTCATACTTCCCCAGCCAATGACATTCGTAATGCAATGTTCCACCCCTGGTTGCCATCTTCAGATTTTTACTGCTTGTTTTCTTGTTGGGAGTCCTTGTTTTTCGCTCCTCGAAACTTGGTAACTTATTTGCCTATTGTTTACAAGAAATATCTCGATTCGTTTTTCATTGTCTTAAAGTAACGCAAGAGATCGCCTCCTATTAAAAAAATTCCTCATATCTTGGCTCTTTACCCCGTGATTAGGAAGAACGCCTAGGGGGCACCCACACAGCTAAACAAAGCTGAGAGAGGATACTGTTCCAAACCATCTAAACTCCGCCCATCTACTCAAGTATGGGAAGACCAATATACAGCATATCCTAGTAATTGAAATATCGAAAGCTAGAATCGTATCAAAGAACAATCAAGGACAGATCAGGATGAAAGGGGAAGGATGAAATGTCAAACATCTCAGTTTACAAAGTAAACACAGGCAATTGAAAGATACAAACCTAGAATCATACCAAAGAACAAGCGGAGAGAGAACAGGATGGAAGAGGAAGGATGATATGTCAATTATGATATGATGGGTTATTTATAACGTGCTTAAGACCCAGAGGTTTCTAGGCCCGGACACGGGGCTCAAACCTGTGTTGCTCTGTGTCGTCTTGCTTCCACGGCAAGCACCTTGCTGCCAAGCTATCCTCCCGGGAATAATATTGTGGCTTACAAAGTAAACACAGGCAGCAATGGATCACCGACAAGGAATAAACAGGAAGGGAACCGGGAATTGTAAATAACCCACTAACCCAATAGCTCTATCGCTGCATACTTATCTCACCAAAAACAATAATATCTTAGTCAGAAAAAGTCAACATAGGCAACTGAAAGATAGAAAGCTAAAATCAAACCAGATAATTGGGCAGGGAGAGATCATGTTGGAATGGGTCCGATGATATGTCAATAATATCTTTACCTGCAAAATAAACACAGGCAGTAATGGATCACCTACAACAAATAGATAGGAAGGGAACCAAGGTTTGTAAATAACCCACTAACCCAATAGCTCAAACTTATGCATACTTATTGAACCCAAAACTCCACACAACCACCCTCTCACCCAGCAAACAGCATACAATTCACCACATTGCAACAACAAACAATCAACACATAAACTACACCAACAGCACACAAGGTCTCACATCGATCCGATATTCGCACCGAAGCTCGGCGCACAGTGAAATCCGAACTGAAGCTGCCAACAGGACATGACCCTCCCACTTTCCTACTCCCTCTCCACCCGACTAACCACCCCCACCTCTTGTTTGCAGACCCGCTTGAGCGCCTAGGGACCAATTTTGTTGGTGATGGTGCGCGGTACAAATACCTTTAATGTTAAAGTCACGTTGTGACTACCAGCGTGGGGACCCGTTGCTGGACGAGATCTTTTCTATTGTTGGATCTCGTGCCGCAGGCCCAGGCCTGCTTCACAGCATAGCGGACACCACAAGAAATAGTCTCTTCAGGGCCTATAAAAAGTGCAGTCCGTTTAACATCTTCATCGAAGATTGGCACCTCAAGTGCATCTACTGCCTGAATCCCAACCACGATGCAGATGGATTTTCCATATGCCTGGCCTTCTCATACACTCAGAAGTACCGCCATAGGAGGTTAGTGGCATGTATTGAGGAAGGAAAGACCTCGGACTCTGCCTCTGTGCGCAGTTATGCCTCTTGCAGGGTCAGCAGACCCAAAGAGCGTGCTCCTTCTGACAATAAGAGGTTGAGATCCTTTGAGGACACTTACTGATGGAAAATACCAAAGAAGGGCGAAATCACCCCATGCTCCAATCACTTCTTCGTCTATGGTCACCGCAGCTGTGTGACCCAGATCGGAGAGAGGCCGATCGTCGTCTGTCGATGGTTAGCCTACGTCAGGTGTGCAGGTTCCGTGTGCGAGGAAATTAATTTGTGTCAGTGGCCAAGCATAATACCTTGTCCAAGCCATCACAGCCATGGACGCATTAGTGGCTCCAGCGTTGTCGATGTCGTGATCACGCACCTCATCGAGGTACCCTTTGATGAGCTCATCCATCAGGGCTGTTGCCATGTCGATGACCACCCCATCGATGATTGCCTCGTCGACAACTTTGACTACGAAGACTAGTTTTCCGTCGACAACTTTAATCCCATCAAGGGGCTCCTCCCTTATGATCACCTTTGCCACAATGACGATTAACGCGCTCAGCATAGCCTTACCGTCTAGGCCTCCTGCTCTTGATTTTCTCCCTTGACCCACAAAGGTTGTGCCACTTTTCAGCCGGTCGCCTTTGGGACCTCCCAGGATGTCACCACCGCCAATCATGCACTCCCCCAGTTCTGAGGAGGACCTGCCAGAGGGTTTTTAGTCTGACCAGGAGGGTGGTCGAGAAGAGCCTGGTCCAATTTTGCCAGTTCCGCAGCAATAGGCTTCATCTCATCAGCCATCTCTGCCTTTTAGCCCTTCACTTCATGGCCCAGCACCTGCCCAACGGGATTTGTCGTTGGACATTTTGACCACTCTATACATGCTGGTGTCTGAAATCCAGCAGCGTCTACCAGCTGTTCCCATATCTGCTCCATCAAGGAACCCTTTGAGGCTTTCCCGAGCCCAGCTGAACCATCTCAACCAGCCTCTGTTACCCCTCAACCGTTGCCAGTTGCACCTTAACCTGGTGGAACGAGCAGCCCAGAATGATACAGATACTGTCAGGACCCAGCCAGGATACACAGGGTACTGATGAGTTTGGTGCTTATGTTCCTGCTGATGGGGAGCCTCCTGATGTCGAGATGCTCACCAGGGACTCTTCGCCAAACAAAATCTGCTTGTTTCATTCTATGATCTCTAAGGCGGCAAAGCTATTCAACCTCATTCCTGAGGAGAAGAAAAGGGAAGGATTCCTTTTCGTGAGACGGGAGTCCTCCAAGAGGACTATTGTTTCAGTTCCCCTTTTGGATGATATTTCGAGGGTGGCCTGTTGGTCATGAAGACCACTAGCACAACTCGGACAAAAAGGGATTGTTTGGAGAAAAAGTACTGGGTCCTGGACTTGGCCCCGAAGTGTCTCAGATCCCAACCATCGCCAGATTCTGTGGTCTCGGCAGTGGCTAGGAAAAGGTCCTCAAATCCATCTTCCTCTTGTAAATCCTCCAAAGGCTTCATCTCACACTATCACCAGCCCTCCTCTTCAACCAAACAGAAGACATATAGGGGACGTTCCCAGGCCTACGGAAGTGGCACCAGCATTTTCGTCGATGCCCATCACTCCACGATGCAAATGCCTAAGCAGGCCTGAACCAGCCAAGGGACTGCACCCCCACTTATGTAACCCAGTGGGAGGCCAGTTATCGCAATTTGTCGACCAGTTGCGCAAGATCTCTACAGACGAATGGGTGCTCACTATCCTTCAACAGGATCACTCTGAAATCCCAGGACAAATTCCCTCATATTTCTACAGTCCCCAAGACAAAAATGGCATGCAGCAACGCTACTAAAGGAGGTTCTGTGATGCTGGAAATGCATTAGAGGGACAGGGCCTCCTTATACTATACCTCCTTTAAAGTGTGTGTACTGCTTATTCTCAGCACAGGAGTCCAGTCTGGATCCCTGGCAGTGCAGCTCTTCATTTTGTTCTTGGTGAACAGTACCCAAGGGACACCCTTAGGGCATCCATGGGTAGGGGTACAACCCTGTAACCCTAGTGTATGTTTTTGGGCACATGTGTGTTGCCCACAGAGCAGGGTATGGTCCGGTGGCAGCTACATGCTGATGTGACAGTGGCTCTAGGCACCCTCCATTTTTGGGATACCCAGGCCCTGCCATAGGAATCAATAGATTCCTGCACAAAGGCAAGATGGCTACTAGTGGCCGCTTGGTTTCCATTGCCTTACCCCCTTGTTTCTCAAAGTCATGAGAAGCCCTGGCTCTGTTCCCTTTCCCTGATTGGTTGTTCAGTGGAGGGACCATATGTGGCTATGGGGCTGCATCATGCCAGACTGTCTGGAGCCTTCCCGCGGGCTACTTGTTGTGGGTACACCTTGAGTTAAGTAGTCAATATGCATTCTGAGTTGTGGGTGTCTGGTTTTGGTTGTGTGGCACAATGACTGAGCCAGCCCTGACAAACTAAAAATGAATGCAGTGGGGTGCACTGAAAGGTTGGGGCATAGCCCCAATAAATCTATATCCTGTGTTTAGGGTGTCTGGTTTCTGGTGAATAGCCTTAATGCCTGTGAGCCTGATTAGGTGCTGCCTGCATGAATGCTCGTGTGTGATTGATTGGTTGAGCCTGGCTCAGCCTGAGTAATTGGGGAGTGTTTTGTAGAACAAGGGTCTTCATACTCGCCTCCTTGTCAGAAGCTGAAACAAGAAAGCTGAGGCGGAAGTCATCTTACGAATGCATCCTGGAGTCCAGCTGGTAGAGGAAGTATGCGGCTGCAAATCTTCAAGCAATCCGAAGGCCTCTGTGCCGACTCAAAGAGTGAACCAGAAGGGACCTGGATAAGTGACCTCTACCAAGCTACACGGGAACATTGTGCAACTGCTGCTCTTCACCCGAAGGTTCCTGGATGCCTGTCCTGTGTGCCTGACGTCCAGAGAAGGGATCAGTGTGGGTCCAGACGAGGAGCGTCTGAGCATCTTGAAGCAAAGAAGTTCATCTGTGTCGCCCAGGATCTGGACGAGTGTTCGTGACCACTGGAGGCTAAGTCGCTGAGTATCGCCCGGCAGAGGGGGTACCTGTCATGATCTCTGCTTCCAAAAGGTCAGGGTTTTCCCAACTCCCTTGGAAGCAGATCCATAACCCAGGTTCCGAGTGCCAACCAGTCCCAATTGGGACCTTTTAGTCCTGGCGCCAGTGGCACCAGGCTCATAAATATGCCCAGTCCCATCACTGGAAGCGCCGGGCTCATAATGCTTGGGTGGACTTACCTGCAGCAGACCATGCTGCTTACTTGCCTGCCAGTTGAGCCTCTGATCCTCTTCTGTTTGGAACTACTTTTCCTGTTGGGTGGGGCAGGAGCCACTCCCTAGATTCAGAACACTGGAACTCTTCTGGAAAGCAGGAACTCTTTTCTTACCTAGGCGTGGCTGTGGAAGGAGACACCTAAGCACTACAGGAGGCTATTTAAACCACACCCGATGGATGAATCTTGCTTTGCGTTATTCTGCATCCTCTGCAGCAGAACGCTCATCGTGTCTTCTGCATCTGATCCTGGGCCTAAGGAAAAAGGCTTACCATCCTGAATCCAGTCTTCAGCAACACCTATAAAGACAAGAAAGAACAGGTTAGCATTACGGTCTTCAGTGACAGCTCTTCACTTACCTGGTCCATCGGCTGTCACCAACGCCTCGCGCTGCATTCCGGCATCTGAAAGACAAAGGCTTACCAACTCTTCGTGCGCTCCGGAGGTCTTCACACTGCATTCCGCATCTGAAAGACAAAACAAGGTGCGTTTAAAGACATTGGGGAACTTTAATACTCACGTGCCATTACTCCTTTCCACATCTAACCCAGTGGGTATTCCGGCACCCTGCAGCCGCTCCGAACTTGTACCTGCAAAATAAAAAGACAGTTAGAGCGCATCGTGAAGCAGGCAACAAGCGCTTACTTACGTGCTTCCAGGCGCTTCTATTCATCACACGGGCTCCATCTTCAACTCACTTCAGCCCGTCATCCGCCATCGCCGGAACCCTGCAAAACAAGAAACATCATTACTAAAGACTTTAAAGACCTTAGAATTACTCGAAACTTACCGTTCGTGCAGTAAACGACGGACAGCAGTCCTCTGAAGTCAAGAGGCCTGCTCCCCTTATCCAGTGAAGAAACTGGTTACAGCACCCTGCCCCGAGGCAGATGGAGAGCACGGCGTTCACTTACCTAAGGTGAGAGCGTTAACCTTTGGGGTTCTACAGGAGAAGAGAAAGGGAAGAAGAGAGAGACATTCAATAACCCAGTTCCTTAATCCCATATTTTCTATCTGCAGACATCTTACCCTTCGAGTCAGACATACAGTGCACAGAGGTCCAGCCCAAAGAGCCAGCCGTGTGTTACACAAAACCTTTGAAGATACGGTATACGCCCAGTCAAGACCGGCGCCTCTACGGGAATCAGGTGAGCGTTACAGTACCCTGGTATAGTGCTGCTTGACACCTAGAGCTGCAAAAGTTCCAAATCATTAAATGATCCTTTCATGGTCATATCTGCCATGACAACTGTCCACTTGTCCATGCTGGAGAAGGTCCAGGGTCGCTGTCTGCAGTGGAGTGTCCGCTGGTGGGTTTCCAGTCACCAAAATCCAATGATTCCTGAGTGTCCAGACTTGGTGAGGGTCTGCAGTCCAGTCCAGTGGTCGTGTCCAGGTTGCCAGAAGCCTTCCTGAGGTCCATGTTGCGCCTGCAGCACCGAAAGTCGTTGAACCGCGAACTCCCAACACCTACTTCTGCCACTCCACTGCATCCGTTGCCACCGAAAGTCATCCAAGAGCACCACAGATTTGATCTTCTTCAGCCAAGTCTTGTCGAGGTCCACAGCAAGTTTCACCTACTTGGGACATCCACGCTGTCATGAACCATCGGACACGCCCCTTCTGGGCCTCCTGGTCCTTGACACGTCGGGGCTTACGCTCTGTTATACTACCAACATGGCCGCAAGCACAGAACGCTGCCTACCAGCCTTCACGTCCAATGCAGCACGTTCTATAAAGTAGCCACACTCCCGCAGCCCGTGCGTCTCAACGCTACTGTTAGCTGTGGCTAGACGTGCGCTCCGTAGTTCGCCTTCGCGTAACTCTGTTGTTTCCTGGTTCCCGGACCTTCTGCTTTCCTACTATTCTCACTCCTTCTTATTTAGCCTTCTCCCGGATTCCGTGCACCCGCCTCTGAGTGCTCCTTTCCCCTTTCCTGGACTTCCTGGAGTTTCCTAGCGATCCCGGACTTGAAGCTGAACGAACACTGGAAGCCGAAGACGGCCGAGCGGGCTTGTACAAGACCCGAACCATACGAAAGAAAGCTCCACTTGTACAAGACCCGAACCATACGAAAGAAAGCTCCACCTAAGGATTCCATCAAGCAGCGAAAACAGGTGAGAAAAGGGAAACCTGTGACACACAGCCGGAGTCACGACCCGCCAATGGAGACCACTGTGAAGACCGAAAGTGCTGCCTTTCTGACCCTGTTTGATTCCCTTCTTCTGTTCGACACGGACAACCCAGCGACTCGTTCTTCCAAGGGGGGTGCATCCTCGGGGCCAGGGCCGGGTCCTGTCGAGTAAAGCCAAGAAACTCCACCACTTCATCTGCCAAGGCACCCAAGGTACTGTGTCAAGGGAAAGCATCTTCCATCCTGGCATCCAACAGCGCACACTCAAGCTTTCCCAGCATGAGAAGACAGTTCCGTTATCAGCTTTCAGGGTCGTCAATGGTCAATTCTCTTTTCCCTTAAAAGTCTCTTGCCTTCGAGATCCTGATGAATTCAAAAATAACAAAATAAAGGTTCCTTTTAGTTTGCACTTTGGGTGATGGCTTTTCACCCCCTGTATCTCCCCTCTTCCGGGTGCAGATCCCTCTTGAATTTCAGCCTCCCTCTGTCGTGTTTACTATGGCTTTCTTGAGTTGTAATGTTCTTTTAAACAGTTCACAGTGGACATCCCTCCGTCGGGTTCACTCTTGCCAAACACGACGGTACAGAGGATTTGGCTAGACCCCTGTATGACCACTTTGACCTTTTCTTATGGCTTTCCTACGACCTTCTGGTTTCAGTAGTTTCAACAAATGCGGGGTAAGCACCAGCATGGTGCCTGACCCCTCTGCAGCTGTATTTCCCTCAATGTCTATAGTTATTTGAACTCTCCTTCATTTGCTGCTTTGCTGCTTTCATTTAACACAGTTTGGTTCTTTATTGGCTCTCCCCTCAACTCACCGGCTGTGATGAACCGCTTGGCTTTTCTTGCCTCTGGAGTCAAGGCTGGTACCACAGTAGCAGGCATCTTTCTCAGTCCTGCTTATCGGCGTATGGGTGCTCCGTGTACCATTGACATCTGCTGCAACACACGATGGCTGTCGTTCGCGGTCTTCCGATTCCTTCTTTGGAGATTTTTTGGGGAAGGGACGGAAAGGGCAAGGTCGCTTCTCTCCTCGTCACCCTCTCGGTTCTCGCCGCCTTTCTCTTGAACTGCCTTGATTGATTAGCTGTCTCGTCGTGCGGTCTGCATTGCTTGTACTATGCTCTCAGGGTCCACCTTTTGTCCCTGTGGGGAAGGGAAAGGGCCGTCTGATATGTGCGATTCTGGTCCAATTGCCTGACTTTGCCTGACCCTTGTATTGGGACATGTTAGCTAAACAGCTCTGGTGTTAGTCGTTGTCTTTCATGTTGTGCGTAAGTGTTAGTGTCAGGAAAGGGATTGGAGGGGGGGCAGTGTTTTGAATGTCCTACGTGGTAGGATGGGGATAACGTGTTGAAAGAAGGGGGATACTGCATCTCACCCGTCTGTGTCCCACTTCCACTCTCCGAGGACCCCCATCCGGGTGATTCTCCACCACTGGTCCACCCCCAGGAACTGGATCCAATAGTGATGGCCATGTCCTGGCCACCTGGATGACAGATCCCACACAGACTCCTTTGGGAGACACCGTTGGGTTTCCCACATGGGGTAGTGGGATCTGTGGAAAGAAAAGTAGAACATTACAAATATTTTTATTAAATAATAAATCATGTTCAATAAACGCGCCACATGCCTGGAGGCCTCAGGGTGCACACACAAAACAAACAAAACGTACGAACAATAAGAGTAAGAAGCATTAGGAACAGAATCAAATTAATCAAGGTGTAGGTTGAAGAAATAGGTCTTCAACCTTTTTTTGAACATTTTTGGACTGGGCTGTAATAGACAAGATAATGTACACCTTAATTCTTTCTTATAGGTTGCCCGAGTGGGGTCCTTACACAGTATTGCATTTATACTATAGCTTTATAGACCTGCAGCGAGGGCCGTACCGGGCATTATGGGCCCTGAAGACCGAGTTAATGGCCTCAGCAAATCAAGGGTCTTTAACAAGGTATGAGGGACCATAACACCCAGTACGGCCTGAATCTGCCCGATATACTCTCCTTCCATGGCATTAGAGGCACAGAAGCTACAAAGCTGAGACTGTGAAAGGTAACAGAACACTGAAGAGGCGAAGCGGGAGAACCTATAAACGCAATCAAGAGCCGGTGAGTCCACCCAAGGGAAGCAGTGACATTGGGGCATATTGGCAACCTTCCTGAAAGCAAATAACATTGAATTAAGTGTATGAGAAAGAGCGAACAAGCAAATATTACTTAGAGACAGAACTCGGGAAATATAAGACACTGTCAAGTTTGTAAGTGTATGACGTATAGCTATAAGGAAAGCCCTGGCAGGACATTATACCAGGCAGAGACAAAACGGAACACAATAAGAGACTATCAAGTCTTAAGTGTGAGCAGTGCACATATGAAGAAAGCGGCTCCTGCTCTTTCGTTTGGCATCCCTCTGTGCTTGGGTGGTGTGGGGCTGCTTTTTGAGATCTGCAAACACTCTGAAGCTTCTCGTCTGTTTCTGGCGTCCTCGCTGCGTATCATCCCCTGCAGTCAGCTGCCCTTGTTCCTTGGTGAGCTGGTTGGTTCCACGGACCTTTCATCAGCCCTGCAGTCCATTGGTCGACACAGAGAGGACTGGAGTCCTCCAGCCAGCGTCTGTCAGCTGGTCCACTGGTTTGAATATCCCGACAACTTGCCTTTTCCTGCCACAACTACAGCACAGCTTATGCTCTTAGCCTCCATTGATATTCTTTAGTTAAATCTTCATTGTTTTCCTATTTAGGAAAAAAGTAGTCCGTTCTTGATGACTTGTGTGAAAAGTCTGGAAAAGTGTTTTCAGTAGTTTCGAAAGGCAAGTCTGGTTTTGATGGCTTTTGTACAGAGTATGGGAAAGTGTTTTCAGTAACCTTCCTAGGCGGTTGAGTGGAGGTATGACAATATGCCATTAAGGCATTGGGAATGGATGGGGTATCCTCAAAGGAAAAAAGAGGGATACCATGTCTAATCTGATGAGGTCATGTCACTCCCTTGTGGTTTGCCTCCCACCATGTGATTCTCCCTTATATAGCCGCTCTCAGGGTCAAGATTGTTAGGCAGAATCCTGTGCAGTGCCCTTAGGGACCACTACACACAATTAAGACTACAGGTGGCAATACAAGTTTTACCTTTGGTACAAGGCTGTACTACTATGTTAAAGTGGTAGCAGTAGCGGAGCAGCCAGGCTTATCTCAAGAGTATATGAGCAGTAGCAGAGATTACACAAAGGGATCACAATTACTGTGACTCAAGCAAACACTGACTCAAGGTTTCAGGTAAAAAATGTAAGTACATTTATTTTTAAACCGTTTGTTATAAACACAACACTTTTATTAATTCCAAACCACACATAAAATACACTACAACTAACCAATTCACTTTGTACGGTATAGCTCAAGGTAAGCACCCTATGTTTTAACGGACCAGTGTTGTGAAACAAAAGACGTTACCTGGAATACATATGCAATCACTTTTTGACAGTAATGACAGTTCGGTCTTACTAAATAAACGCATATCTGCGGCAAAAAATGTTACTGGGGCAAAACACACTTAGCACCTGAGATACCCATAGAGATTAGGGAGCAAAAATCATAGGCAATACTTTTGTCAAGGCAGACAGAATCAGAGAACGCTCATGGGCAGAAATTCAAAAGTCAGTAGGCCGGAGCCAGTGTCAAGTGGAACCGGGTTCCTGTTGTCGAGGATCACACAGTCGGACAGTTCACGATTCAACGTGCCAGGAGTACTTGGATATTGTCAATGGAGGAAGCTAAACTTATAAGAAGGGGGGGGGGATAAGGACAAGCCTTGTAGGAGGAGGAAAAGGGATTCACCCGAATTCCTCAAGCACAGCTGCTGTGGCACCAGCGTCTTCATTGAACACAGTACCTTATTCAATGAAGATGCTGGTGCCACAGCAGTTGTTCCTGGTAGTTTCCTGCAGACCCACAGTTCCTGGAGCTTCGGCAAGAAGGAGGACGTCTAAAGGGGTCTGCACCACACAGGGCTGAAGCCGGCAGCAGCGACGGTGAATAAAAGGTGTGCTCCTTAAAAACAGTAGAGGCTCTTCAGATGGCTGTCCGGACCACTACAGCAGTGTGCAGCGATTTCGACCACTAAGCGGATCCTCTGGCTGTAGAAGATGAACTGGTTATACCCACCAGGCTCAAGGGAAGAAGACTCTGGACTGGATCTTCTCTGGTTGTTGAAGGGTAGATGGCTCAGGACTGCAGCAGTGCTTCACCGGGATGGGATAGTTGCAGAAGCGACTTCTTCTCCGCTACTATTCGGTTCTTTGTAGTTCCAGTGGCGACTGACTTCTAGCCCAAGAGTCCTGCCTTTTATGCGAAAATCCCCCATTCACATAGCCTGGCTGTCAATCACGCAGGAGGGGGGTTGTCCAGCCCGGACAACCACCTCAGCCAATCATGGCAAAGTGCGACTTGGGTTTCCTAGGATGCCCTGTGCAGAGGGTGACTACACCCCTCCCTCACATTCAGCCCACCTAGACACCCAGGCGCCTAGAGGAGGGCTTCTTGGCAGAAGCCCGCCAAAAGACAGTGAACAAAGAAGGTAAAACCCACGAAGGACTTTAACAAAAAGAAATGGCGAATAAACCTGACCGGAGCCAAAAGAAAAAGTATTTGGTCAATCGGGTTTAAGTTCGAGGCTAATATAATAGCCTACGCAAATACCACTTTTATATAGTATAATCACGGTAGAAAAGTTAGGGTAGATACCACTGCCACCAGCCAAGTCTAAATGTTAAATGAGCGAAACAATGCTCGAGGAGGTACAGATAAAAAGGCTAAGAAGTAACCCTTTCCAATACCCCATGTAAGATGGGGTGTACTGGATCTGTGGTTAAATGACTAAGTAAAGTTAATGGCAACTTTACCCTTTTCTGTGGGACAGTAGTCAGCCTCAGAAATGGAGTCAGTGGGAAGTCTGAAAGACAACCCTATGTCACTGCACTGAAGGTGCTGTGCAACACACAAAAGAAGGGGGCTACTGAAGTGGTCTACTCCAGAGCCCACAATCACAAAAACAGATGAAATACACATGGCTAAATATGGGTAAGGGTGGGGGGAAAAGCTCACACTCTTACAAAGTGAAAAAAATAACTCCAGAAACCCAGAAAAACTGCTGAGGGAGTCACTAGGTGAGGGAAATTCGCCATTGAATGAGAATTCTCCCTAACAGTGTGTGACTGCTTTTTGGCCTTCCGTCAATGCCTTTGCTTCTCCTTTTCGGGGGTCGGCCTTCAATCTCAGCCTTGGAGGACTGGACGATCGACCACGCTGGGGATTTTGGAGATGGTCGGCCCAAAGCAAGTTTCCTTGTGCTGGGAAGAACAAGTCGTCGAGCGGAGATCCATCATTTCTGGCTTATTACCCTTCTTACCCTTCTGCGGAAGGGCTTGTTGTGCAGGCAGCCACAATCTCCACTAGGCATGCATCCTCCACTTAAAATCTTCCCCCAGATAGAGAAGGTAAAAGGTTTGATGCAATGGCCAAGAAAGTCACCAATGTACTCTTTTGGCTTATAGAAGGCTATTTAGGAGGAATGGGAAGATTTGTCCTCTGTCCCCTCGCCAGACCTTTGGACCTCCCATCTGATCTCTACCTTCTCCCCTTTCTTCTCTTTACCCAAAAAGTACTCTTGGCATACTTCTCATTCTCTAAGTGCATCATTAATGTCTATCACAATGGCACTGCCATGGCCCAGGGTCCTCAACCCAATATCCTTCTCTTCAACCGGCGCCTGCCATCTCTCATCAACTTCCTACCTTCTCCTGCTACTCCTTCTTCTTTCTCTGCACCTTTTTTACCACCTCACTGTACCCCTCCTTCGAAAACCTTTAAAGGTGGTGACCAGTGGGGAGCGTGGCATGGAGCCATTGCGACCAGCATGGCTCCGTAGAAGCTCCCGGGTCCGGCACGCCATTGACCGAATTTCTACCGGCAAATGGATTCATAGATTTGCTCTGTGTGGCTCAACAGTGCGATGAAGACCTGTAGCGCACTCAGCGAACAGCTTAACTGGCAGATCACCTCAGACGGCTGAAGAGCGGGGATGAATGTGCAGGTGTGCCACTGCCCCAGGCAGTGTATACGAAGCAGCACAGAGCGCTCCATCCCGGGGGAGGTGGGGATAGGTATGCCGGACAGCAGCAGCAACAAGCGGGACTATCAGGCAGCCTGCAAACCGAGAACCGGCGGACAGGAGACGCGTGTGGGATTCTCAATTCCATCCTGCCGGAGAATCAGCATTCTGGTGAGTCTGTGCACCAACAAACTCCATTAGCCAGCCCCGAGGTGTATGCCACGCTCCGGGGTGCAGTATGAGAGCTGTGGAGGAGCGAGGTGAGTCATCGCCAGAGGTAGGAATGGATTGGGCTCCCACTGAGCAGTGCACTCGAGGAAGCGGAACCCCTGCCCTACTTCGGCACAGGGGGGCTCTGGGTGAACAGTGAAGGGGCCCCCAGTGCACCCCGCTCCTAACCAGCCTCAGTCCATACCAACAGTTCCACCCGCTCGAACCTCTCTACAGTTGAGGCGGGGTAGCATAGCATCCCCGCCAGGAACAAATTACTGTTGCGCTAGCAGTTTCACCGGCTGCAGTTTCGAAGGTTCGGAGGCCATAAACACAGGTTCTCACACGCACCAGCAGCGGAGGGCAATCGGGCATAGTACTGCCACCCCACAACAGAGCCAGCCACAGTACCATACAGCAATCTCCTCGGGAGAACAATGGCGAAGAGCCGAAAGAATACGAAACAGACTGACATCTCCACACTGCTGGGGCAGTCTCTTCCCGACAAATCGAAAAGGGGCAAGCTCACGGAGGCACAGCTAACAGAGGAAGGCAGGAGTTCAGCGGCTCCATGGCCGCGCAGGCAGTAACAAAATCTGACCTCCAGGAGTTACTGACAACAATAACCAGGGAATATCAGAAGAACACGGAGGAAGTGATGAAAATCTCCACGTTGGATAAACGCATCGAGGACATAGAAAACAGAACAGCGGAATTTGAAAACAACCTCTGCAAACAGGCATTTGAAATCGGAGAGGGGACTTGTAGAATCTTAGCTCTTGAAAAACGATGCGAGGCCCTAGAAATCAAACAGGAAGACGTGGAGAACCGCTCCAGACGGAATAATATCCGGCTACGGAGCATTCCTAGTTCGGTCACGGACTCAGAACTACTAAATTTCACGAGAGACCTCTTCCATTTCATACTAAAGCTGCCAGGCAGTGCCCCGCTAGAGATAGACAGGGTGCACCACACTAGATCCAGGTAAGCCCTCTCCACTCCACCGGATGTAATTGCAAGGGTGCATTTTTACAAGGTGAAAGAGGAAATAATGCAAGAGGCAAGGAATTCCAAGCCTCTCCAGTTCAGGGATGCGTCAATCCTGCTTTACCAGGACCTGGCGAACAGCACTCTACTGAAAAGGAAATCCTTGAAGCACCTTACTGAATGGCTGAGGGAAAGGAAGGTCCCATACCAATGGGGCTTCCCCACATCACTGAACTTCACTTGCGAGGGCAAGGAATGGCAAGTGCACAATCCTAGGGAGGCGGAAAAATTCCTGAGCCCTGAGGAGGAGAGCGATTGCGGAGGGAAAGGAGAAACACACCCCAGGTCCTCAGAGGGCGGTGCCGCTACAGGTTGGTCCCGAGTGCAACGCAGGCATAGGATCCAAGGCCCACCCCAGAAACACAAGAAGCTGGAAAAGAGCTGAACACGGCCTGCGGTCTGCTGGAAAGCGCAGGGCGTATTCTCCTCCACCTGCTCTGTGTCGGCCCTCTCACTTACAACTGGGGGCCAGCCCTGGTCAGGGGCTTGAATGACGAGGCGGATTGTTGGAGTGGGTCTCCCAAATTATTCAAGATAAGTTTCAAGTTTCAAATCTTCATAATGTTTGCTTGAGGTTTCCCAAAGGTTCGGCTAGCCAACTACACGACAAGCACAGTTTCAGCCAGGTTAAGCCAGGGGCCCAGTGGCCCCCAAAGGGTCGGTGGAGAGCTGATGCCGGATACCCTATTGGTTGAGGGCTGAACTCGACACCGCAAGCTGTGGGGGGGTTGAAGGGGGTTGGCAGCAAGGGGGGTTATTGGGGGTAGTTGGGTGAAAATTAGTTTAGAGCATAAAGGAGAACAAACACAACAAAACATCAACCACTGTAAGGAACATGCAGATGGACACTCGACACGCACTATGGGTACACACAGGGCAATCAGCGGGGGAAGGACGGCAATAGAGCAGAATTCACAAGGGGCCCCATGACAGCTGATGTGAGCAGGGAACTGCGGTTCCTAACGTGGAACGTGCAGGGCCTCAACTTCCTGGGGAAAAGGAAGTTGGTGGAGCAGAGACTGGCACAAATATCCGTGGATGTGGTTTACTTACAGGAGACCCATCTCCTGGAGGCGGACGAGAAGCGTATCCACTTAAACAGATTTAAAAAGCGGTACTTTGCAATGTCAGGTGAGAAAAAGAGAGGGGTTGCCCTCTTACTGAGTGAAAATGCCCCCTATCGCGCATCACTGTACAAAGGATCCCATGGGTCGATTTTTAATGGTCATGGGGTACCTCCTTGAGCAGCCCATGACCTTCATCTCCATCTCCATCTACTGCCCGAACAGCGCACAAGAGCGGTTCTTACTCAACCTAATACGGACTATCATGGCATTCACTGAGGGGCATCTTGTGATTGGGGGAGACTAACTCAGTCCCAGACCCACAAACTGACAAAACCCTTCCCCCAACTAAAGCGGACTTCTCCAGGGTCCTCGGAATAGCAGACTTTCTGAGGGAGACCGGTACGGTGTATGTTTGGAGGCTGCATAACACGGGTATCCAGGACTTCACCCACTACTCACACGTGCATAAAGGGTTTTCTAGGATTGACCTGTTGATGCCCAGTGTCCTCTTCCCTTGTCTAGAGGGGGTACACATTTTACAGAGGGCGCTCTCAGACTATGCATAAGTTGTGCAGTCTTGTGCAGTCACAGCTTCCCCCTGTCTCCCCCAGAAGTACTGGAAGCTTCAGGATTCCATCTTGGTGGACTCCTCAATCATAACGGAGGTGGTCGAAACACACACGCACTTTTTTAGGGAGAATGGTACAGGAGAATTCCCTCCTCCCATGGTGTGGGAGGCCATGAAGCCTGTGGTACAAGGAGTCCTGATTAGTGCCGCAGTGGCAGTCAGATGGACTGGACAACTCCAACAAATCAAATTAGAACAGTGGGTGGAGGAACTAGAAAAGAACCATAAAAAACACCACTCAGTTAAGGGGGGCAGAGACCTCAAAAAAGCTAAGATTGCGCTTGAGATGCATCTTGCATACAAATCGGCAAAGGTGTTGGCATATGCCAAACAATACTATTACGTCAATGGGAATAAAGCAAACCTGCTCCTGGCCCATAAATTGAAGAAGGTGCACATGAGGTATATCCCAAAACTTAAAGGGGTGGATTGGGTGATCAGGTATGCGGAGGAAGAGAAAATGCAAATTCTGCTTGAACACCATAGAGAAATTATGTCCGGACCCCCCACGAATTCAGAGGCCCAAACACACTACTTGAGGTCTATTGAAAATATCCCTCCCCCTATTCGGCTGGAGACTCTGGAACTCCCAATTACGACAGAGGAAATGCTGGAGGCTATAAAATAGTTGAAGAACGCTGCCCCGGGTCCTGACGGATTCACGGTGTGGTTCTATAAGGCATTTGCACATATTCTTGCCCCACAGCTTTCTGCCCTCTTTAATTACTTCCTTACAACGGGAGTATCACCCCATCCATGGAAGGGACCTTAACGGTTCTCATCCCTAAACCAGTTAAGGACCCCAAACAATGCGCCTCATACAGGCCAATCACGCTTATGAATAACGATGCCAAGATCTTCTATAAGATCTTGGCAACCAGGCTACGAGCAATCCTCTCTCAATTCACCCAGATCAAACAGGTTTAATTCCTGGGCATAACACCCAAGATAATATACGGCGTACGATTGATTTCTTTTTTAGAAAGCGCTACCAGAATGGGCTCTGACGTAGCTATCGTCTCCCTTGACGCACACAAAGCCTTCTATCTGCTAGATTGGGGATACATCAGCCAAACACTAGCCCACTTTGCATTTGGTCCAAACTTCACAAAGTGGGCCATGGCCAATTATCAGCACCCGACCACCTCCCTTAGGATAAATGGCTACAAATCAGCTAAAATTAACATTTCCAGAGGCTCCCGGCAAGGCTGCCCTCTATTCCTACTAATTTTTGCTCTCTCTATGGAGCCTTTTGCAATAAAACTCCGGGAAAATGCAGACATTCATGGCATATCAGTAGGGGCACACGCATATAAAGCCGCTATGTGCATGGACGACGTCCTTCTAACCTTATCACAGGCTGACAGCTTGATGGAAGCCCTTTGGCAGGAAATTGAGGCGTTTGGCAACGCTTCGGGTTTCAGGGTCAGCTACTCTAAATCCGTAGCCTTGGCAGTTAATATCCTGCAAAAGCATAGGTTGGCCCTAGCAGCCAAACACACTATCCCTTGGGCCAAACATCACATTAGTTACTTAGGGGTACACATCCCAAACAAAGACAGTATATATCATTCCAACTTTCCACAGCTGTTTAGCAATTTATTTAAAGATCTGGAATGGTGGCATACGCAGGAGATCTCCTGGCTGGGAAGAATAACGGCAGTGAAAACTAACTTGGTGCCTAGGCTGCTATACTACTGCTACGCCTTGCCCGTCCACATCCCAGAGAGTGCACTCCAAAATCTGCAAAAACTAATTCTAAAGTTTGTCTGGTGCCAGAGGGTGGTGGGGGGGGACCACGAATAGCAAAACGGATTATGATGCGAAGCACTGGTATGGGTGGGTTGGGGGTCCCGTAGGTCTCCAGGAACTGTAGGGTGGCACAACTTTCCCACGCCTTCTCATGGGAAGTAACCACCAATCAGCCACAGTGGATGGAGCTGGAGGAAACTTGTAGCTCTGCCCCCCTAGCAGCACTCCCACACCTTGCAAAACACTGAGCTGCCCCTGGCTCAGGCCCATTAGCCTCCACTAACAACACAATCTCAAGCTGGAGGAAGGCGGCCCGCAAATGGGGATGCAAGAGCATGCTTTGGCCCTTAACCCCAATATGGAACAATCCTGAATTCTCTCCCGGTACACATTCGCAAGGGTTCACCAGGTGGAAGGAAGGGGGCCTAATGCGGGTGTCAGACTTCTTGTTGAACAAAGAACCCTTAACGTTCCAAGAATGCAAAGCAAAATTCCGGGTGACGTAGGCCGACAGATTTCAGTATACACACATAAGGCACTGGCTATCACAAAGACATATCAAGGCCAGTGGAGGAAAGGACCTGTCAGCTTTGGATCTCACAACTCAGACAGACAAGGGCAAAGTGTCATCCCTCTACCGCCTTCTGGACAAGCCCAACCCCGACAAAAAAGAAAAATACATGAGCAACTGGGAAAGGAACCTGGGGAGGGTGCTGGTCTCCCAGTAGCCGACCGGTTTCTGTGGTATTCAGTGGGTAGACCACATTCCTCAGGGATTAAGGGGGCATCAAAATGGGTGCCTCCTAGTTTACAGTGGCAGCATCGTCTGCATTATTCAAAGTCCTTTCCCCTTTCCATGTAGTTAGTAGTTCTATGCACGGAAGGGTGAGGCAACCTGAGACCATGAGGTAATGGATAGTGGGCGCCAGAGGGCTAGACGCGACAGTGTCGAATCGATCACGTCGTGTCTTGCTCTTGCAGGCGCGCGGATTGTACGAAAGCTGGAGCCAGTAGTGTGAATCCTTTGCGCATGCCGCGTCTATCCCTCTGGCGCCCACTATCCATTACCTCATGGTCTCAGGCTACTGGGAGACCTGACCTAGTGCTCAAGAAACAAGCACATGCAGGGTCTTCCTTACTAGGACCCTGAAAAACAAACATCAAGGGCCCTACAAGATTCTTCAATGCTCAGATGCAAAAGAGGAACTTACTGGAGAATATAATGTACACTCTCCAGTCTTTTAAGAAACAGACTTGCACCTGCCTGACGGAGAAAGCTCATTAAAGTCTATAGAATTTCATCCGGACAGTGGCAGACACATAGATAGCCCAGAATGGCTTAATATGTGTGTTTTTAGCATGACAGAGTGCACCAACTTACAATTGTAAGTCCAGTAAAAGATATGTACCCATCCTAACCCACCCTAACAAAGAAACTGTGAGTTCCATTTCTGGAGTGGTGCCAGCCGAGAGGCGACCAGCCAGGTAAGCCTTTTGAGCAGTTCGTAATTTGTAAATGTCTCTACTGCTTTCTTTAATGTGTCCGCTATCTTCCTCTTTCGGGTCGTTCTGTCCCGAGGCGTGCAGATTCGAGGAAGCTGTTCTCAGTAGCTGCGAGTGTTTAAAGATGAAGACTGCAGGTAAGATGCTGCTGCTAATGATGTTCCTTTTGTCTCCTTGCAGGTTCTGCTTCTCCGAGGTTCGAGGGAATAGCTGAACACGGTGAGCGTTACGTTGCAAGCTGCAAAGTAACGCGAAGCGTGTTGTCTTGCTCGGGTGTGGTTTAAATAGCCCCAACAAAATAGTCCAGGTAAAGTAGTCCCTAGCTACCACACCCAAAACACTAGACCGCATAGCTTGGTTCTTAGGAACCAAGCTATGTGGATGCCTCCATGTTGGCTGACAATACAATAAAGTAGTTCCCAAGCACATTGTTTTTCATGGTGTATGAGCCTGGCCCCATAGACGCCAGGACTGGTCCCATGAGGGCTTTTGAAGAGGATGCCAGGCTCTAGAGGCCCGAGTACTGACTCCACCTGGCCAATGGGTATGCCAGAGGGGGTTTTGGGCGAGGGTCGTGACACCATCCCCTCTGTTGCTGAAATTGGCGACCTGGTACCTCAAGAGTCTAATAGGGTCCTGGCCTTCTGCCCAATCACCCAACGCAGCTCCCCCCTTGCACTACCCTCTGGGCCCACAACCGCCTGTCGGGTAGTTGCCTCTGCTCTGCACTTGCCTTTGGGCGGCAGACCTCCCTCGCATGGGATGCCTCTGCCCATGCACTTACCTGTTGTCTCCCCAATGGGCACCTCTAGCACTTAGTCCCCTAGGGGACCCTAATTGCACCCCCACCCCATTCCCCCTTTTTTTTCTCTCCTTTTCGTTTCATGCCTCCTGACTCTGGTGGCACCTCCCGTGTCGCACTGTGTGGCCTCCACAGCCCATCAAGAAGATCATCATTGGCAATGATTGCTCCGGCGGCGACGGTAATTAGGGACACCTGTTGCCTGGCGTGACTGACAGGGGCACACCGCCTGAGACTGTCTTGCATGGGACGTGCTGTGATTGAGGTGTGGAGGGTGAATCACTTGTGACATTGCTACTCTTTGTACCTCGGTGCAGACTGCACTACGCTGCCTCCACATACCAACTACCCAACATCACAATGGGCTTGTGGGCAACAATGAGACCCTTTTCGAGTGAATAACAGCACCCTCTCCTTCTGCACACGTCACTAAACTTGGCTGGCAGACCCCAGTGGCAGTGACCAAACCTCACACCGGTGCACAGCAACTACATGCGGCAGAAGCCCTACAGAGCTCACAGGATACTATTCTAAATATTACAGCAGCTACATTGCTGGCCTACCCCCACCCCCCACTATTAGCACACCAGGCCTCTGCCACAGACCAGCAAATACACAATGACTAAAGGAGCTGGGAAAAAACAGAACTCGATCAACATGTTCGGCAAGCCTGTACCTAAAGCGGTGGAGGGGGGCGGATGGCGCTGGTGAGGCCACGGATGTCATGATTGAACAACACAAACCCAGTGATCTTCACAGTATGATGGAGTACATGTGGGAGGGGTTCACCACAATACACACCAAATTAGATGATCTGAGCAGCACAATCCGCTGAATTAAATCCTGAAAGACGAAATCCGATGCTCGTATCAAGGAAGTGGAGACTAGAGTTGGCACTACAGAGGATGAGGTCATAGCCCTAAGACATCGCCTCACTCTCGAAGTGTTATGCAGTGGCAAAAAGAACGATGACCTCGAATCCAGATCATGACGCAATAACCTGCGAATAATAGGAGTGCCGGATAACAACATCGCAGGGCCAATGGAAGAATATGTGGAACGAACCCTAATGCAATTGCTGGATGCCCCTAAACTGTCACCACAATTTGCGATAGAATGGGCGTATCTCACACTTGCACCTTAACCCAAACCCGGAGCCCCTTCTCGTCCGATAATAGCTTGGGTGCTAAACTACCTGGGCAGAGACACGCTGCTGCGGGCTTCAAGAGCCAAGGTCGAACTGCTGCTGGGCTCCAATAGGATCCACCTTTATCCTGACTTCTCAATATTAGTGCAACAAGAAATCCTTCAACGTGAAGTACGCCATTCTCTATCCGGCCAAACTGAGAATAGATCATGGCAATAAGGTGTACTTCTTCACCATGCCGAAGGATTCCATGAGGTTTTATAGACAAACACTTCCCTGGGTGACCCCAGTCAATATGCCCTTGTTCCCCCATAATTCTTGTTTATAGATCCTAATCGGGATGTTGATGAAAGCAGCGGATGCCGGGGTGTGGTGGCACTTCACCTCCTCTGCAGAGTCTGTTACTATCTTCCGCCTTGGTTATTGCACACTTGTAAAGTATACACCGGTAATCTGTACTGAAGACGTAATGCTAAGCTGTGCTGATGCCGGGTTGTAGTCGGCTAACAGCCCCCCATGCAACGTTGTAAAAGTTGTTGGGTTGTTCGGTATAGGAAGTTCCTTCCTCTGGTTGGGAGAGGGATGGGCGTGGGGGGTGGAAGCTATGGGATAGTTATGCAAAATGTGCTTGGCGTGTGTTTCTACTGATAGCATGCAACGTTACTGGGCAGCGACTCAGCTGAAATGTTTAATATCTACCACGATGGAACTCGGTGACTATATTACAAACTGGCCCAATGTGAGTTGAGCCGTTATATTTTATGAGCTGGAACGTGCGAGGGCTGGGTAATCCCATAAAAATGGGGCAACTCCAACTGTATATTGAACGACATAAGGTGCAAATCCTGTTCCTCCAGGTGATGCACGCACTGTCCATGGTCAGCGAGAGATTTGCTAAAAGCTGGGGCCCATCACGCTTCTACACCTCGTATTCGACTCAATGCAGAGGGGTCATGACCCTTATCAACAAGTCCATACCTTATACCCACATGTGACCTGCACTTGCCCTTCCTCCAATTCCCCTGGCACTTTTCCCCTCCCCTCTCCCCTGCACTTGCGCGATCTCTATGTCACGAAGCCTAGTAAGATTGTTGTCTTTGTTCTCCCTTTGTTTTCACCTCCTTTGTATCATCACTCCTTGAAACACCTGTGTATAGGCGTGTTATAAATGTCATATCCTATCCTATCCACATAAATGCACACTTAGAACCAATGGGGCGCTATGTGTTATTACGTGGCATACTGTTGGGCCAGGAAATAATTTTGTTAAATGTGTATCGGCCCAATGACGACGACCCTGAATTCTACACAAAAGTAATGGACCTGTTGGTGCTATACCTCTTGGTGCCTGTTCTGTGGGGAGGTGACTTTAACAGCATAATGGACTGAGACCTTGACGGGTCAGGATCCAAAACCTGGCAGATGACCAATGCTGCCCAGGTGTTGCAGAGGGGCCTGTGTGAAATGGGGGTGGTGGATGCCTGGAGGGTACTCAATCCAACATCATGTCAATATTCTTACTACTCCACACTGCATGACTCCCATTCCCGAATAGATATGTGGTGGGTATCTGACACACTTGTGAGCCATTTAAGTGAAACCAACATATTGCTAAGAACATTCTCTGACCTCTCCCTGGTTTCACTGAGACTGTCGCTAGGTGAAGCAATGAAAACAAGAAGGGAGTGGAGATTTAAGCCACAATAACTACTAGACCCTGTGTTTGTGGCTGAAATGGAGAGTCAAGTTGACGAATACTTTGTTACAAACACTGGTGCTGTTGATAAACATGCAACCCTCTGGGAAGCCTTCAAGGTGTACATACGCGGCATAGCCCTAGCAATGGAATCAGGGCTACACAAAGCAATACGAAGGGACATTCACACCAGTGAAGCCAACCTGTGCCACCTAGAGCAGTCATATGCGTCTGAACCCAGCAGAACCTTTTTGGGAGACATTATAACTGAACCCGACAAGTTCCGGGCACATGCAGATAGGGAATTGAAATTCCTGGACAACCCAGGGCTGCTGATAAAGTATGGGGAGGGGGCTCTACACTATACTTAAATCCGGTCAAAATCCGTCCGTTTAGCTGACCAACAAAATATATTTTGAATGGGTGACAAGTCTGCTGAGTGCCTCTGGAGTACCCTGCTGAAATACAGAGACCGTCGAGCCCCGCATCGTCGAGATCTGGGGGAGGAGAGCAGGGCCACGTGAATGCGGCAGGCCCCAGTACAGAAACGTGGTGTGTTGCGAGGAGGACGACATCGGAGAAGCCTAAGTGGAAGGGAGCCCTCAGCGGACACCCTAGCCAGCCCGTGAGGCGATAGGCCGGAGAGCAGTAAGCGGAGCGAGAGTAACAGGTGAACACCCGGTGGTCGCACTCGCATCCCGGGTGCTGGTTGGGAGGCCTGCGCTGGTGGCGGCTGTGCAGAGAGCGCCACCTTATACTTGGGGAGCCGTGCCAGGCCGGCTTCTGTGGGATTGTGGCGGCAGGGAGGGCTGGAGTGGTGCTGCACCGCGCTGCCAGTCTCCCTCCCCGTCCTGCTGCTGGAGGACAACTACGGCCAAAGACCCTGCGCAGAGGACGACATAGATTGGAGGCCACCGAAGAGCACCTGAGGCTGCGGGCCCCATCAGAAGGGAGAATCATTCTGAAATGGCGAGTGGGAGCGGAAGCACATGGTCAGGCTCAGAAATATAGGTGGAGAATCACACGCCCGCAACGGGGAGCAACGACACGACGTGGCGATCGCCCAGCCAGTCGAAAATGGAGGACTCCCTCCAGAGAATGTACAGTGGCGACGGGCAGCCGGGGGCGGTGGTGGGAACGAGCTGGGCCGGGCCCCTTGTGGTGAGGAGGTAAAAGCCAAGGCAGCAGAGCAAGGGGTCTTTCCTCCTGAGAGGCAAAGATCCATCTAGTCCACAGCGAGATGTGAAGCGCTTGCCAAGTAAGTGCTCCGCTCACACCTGACCCGGAGCTGGCAAAGCAAGACATTTTGTGAGGTCCCAGGGCCAATAGCTGCAGAATACATTGGGGCGCGCAAGACCCCTCAGCCCAGGCCCTCTGATTCTCAGAGTCCCCCCCCCCCCCCAAATTATCGTTGACTTGTCACTGGCTCCACGGGTGCCAGGGCAAACCGAGCCACTCACGTGTGCCTGCAGTTAAATAATCAAGCAGGGTGCTGCCCTGCCCTGGCCTGGCCTGGCCACACAATAGGAGGACTCAGCTGTTGGAAACCACCGGGGAAACACAGAACCAAGACAGAAATGGAGGAGTGACTGCCACACGGTAAGGACTGGTGCCCTGTGAACAACCCACCCTAGGCCTGCAATATAACGAGCCCTGGGTACACCTTGTGGAAGGAGAACACTCACCTAATGATAACTTGGAAACGCTGCTGAACTCCTCTGTGCCATAGCCATGACCCCCCAGCACTGAAGACTGCTGCTTCCCACAGAGCCAGGCAGGGGTGGGTAACTAAACCAACCACATTGGCAGGAAAGGATGGGGCGAGCTGCGTCAGGGTTTCCCTAAGCACCAGTGAATTATAACTGAGGATTAAGGGACAGGACAGCTTGTTTGTTTATTCATTTATAATGCGCACCAGACCCAAGGGTATGCCACGCGGGCTTCGCAAGGAGGTGGTGGTAGCACCGCCACAGGCACCAGATCCCCCTGAGCATTTATCTTTTCCGGGCCAGAGTATCCTGAGGATGGTGTCGCAGAGCCACCGGAAAGAGGCACATAGTTCATGAAGGAAGTTAACGTAGGTGGGAGAGAGGCAAAAGTGAAGAACAGCAGGATGCAAGATGGCCAAGGCAAACAAGAGCGGGAAGCAGCACACCCATCTCCACTTCCAGACCTCCTCTCACCCCAAGCACACCAAGACTATGGACCCTCACGAGCAGGGTAATCAGCAGACAGCCCACGACACTTCAACAGCATTCCGTGACAAAAGAGATGTTCAGTCAGCTGCAAAGCAGTATACAGTACCTTGATGGTAAAATGGGCACGTTAACATGTAAGGTGGATCCCATGCAAGTCCGCTTGGACAAACATGGGGAAAGACTAGATGTGGCAGAGGGAAGGATATTGACGGTTGAAGATGACGTGGCATCGACATCCAAGGATCTCCAGCAAATGAAGAGAGTGCTGAAAGAACTGATGGAGAAACAAGATGACTTAGAATCAAGATCCAGGAGGAATAACCTGTGAATAATAGGTGTCTCTGAGGGAGAAGACCAGAGAAACATGGAACCTATGGTAGAAGAGATCCTGAGGGAGGTACTGGGTCTGGATGGCTTCTCAAACATCTTTGTAGTGGAAAGGGCCCATAGAATACCCAGCGGCAGAAAGCTGATACCTGGTGCCTCACCGCGACCAATAATCACACGAATGCTGAACTATCGGGATAGAGACTTGGCCCTTCGGAAGGTGAGGGAGAAGAGGAGCCCTCGGGTACGAAAGTGACACGCTAAAAATCTTCCTGGACTTCTCTGAAAAGGTCCAAGCATCATGCAGAACCTACATAGGTGTGAAGAAGAGGATGCGGGAGAGGGGAATTCGTTATGTCATAATGTTCCCAGCCAAGCTGCGGGTGGAACATGAAGGGCGGACACTGTTCTTTGACACCGTGGACTAAGCCAATGAAGTCCTTGAACACCTGCCTCGAAACCCAAGTCCCAGGGGAAACAACGATTGAGACCTCACCAAAATGAATACGACCACAAGGTGGCCAGGAACGGACCCTATCCTAGTAAGTGTAGAGACATTGTCGGGCCACTAGCTGCCACTCAAGTGGAAGCAAGTTCAGCATATAAAGACGCTGGCAGGTTGGGGTAGCCAGCCGGGGGAGGGAATGTATGTTACCGACAGATTGGGGTTGTGGGTGGCGGTGGGGGAGGGTAAACAATGAAGGGAAGCATTACAGCCCAAGGAAAGGTGTGGGTTACACAACTGGGATGGCTCAGAAATACACACCAGGACACACATGGGTCAACAAATTGGGTTTGGAAACTGGACAGTGACAACTTGAGTAATGGCGGGATCAATTAGATGCCTTACATGGAACGTAGGTGGGCTGAATTGCCCATCAAAATGGTCCTCCTTTACTTGCACCGTAACGGAGGTCACTATCTTGGCTCGCACGCTTTCGGAGTACGCACCGGTATTACTAAACATTGAATTGTCGGGTAGGGTGAGGGAGAGGAAACCATGGCGATTTAAATGTGAGGCTTTGACTGACATAGTGTTTCCCGAAGGCCTATTGAAGTCCATAAAAACTACGAGGGCTCGGTAGAATCAGTGGGAACGCTTTGGGAGAGCTTTAAGTGTGTGATACGAGTGGAGTTTATTGCTAAAGAGATGGGGATGATAAAGCAGATAAGACGGGAGATGAAGGACATGGAGTCATGTATAAGTGCACTACAAATGACCGGGGACCTAGTGACCCCCAGTCAACAGGCAGAAATAAAACAACTCGTGGAGCAGTTTAAGATGTTGGCACACAGAGGGGTAAAATTATTGGGGTGAGAGGGGCGGCCGTGAGGCAATATGGCGAGGGGCAGAAGCCAGGCAAACTACTGGCAAGGGCCGCAAAGCTGAAAACTCGTAGGGGACGGGTCCTATCAATAATAGACGAGCGAGTATAGTGATTTGATGACATTGGGATAATGCAGGAGTTCTGCCGTTTCTATAGAGACTTGTACTCGTCCCATACACATACCTCCCAGGCAGAGATAGATGGATATTTGGACCAGGTGGCCCTGCATTGGTGCACAGGGGAAGGCAGAGCGGGACAGAATCGTCAAATATCTTTGGAAGAAGTATTAGCAGCCATCAGATCCCTTCCCACCAGATCGTTTTGTAGCAGAATTCTACAAGTGCTACACCAAGAAGATAGGCCCCTACCTCTTACACATGTGTCATCAAAGTGTTCTAGAAGGGAGGCTTCCTGAGCCCCTAAGGGAGGCCCTAGTAACAGTCTTAGCCAAACCTGGCAAGCCACTGAATGATTGTGCTTCATATAGACCGATTTCCCTCATCGAGCTAGATAATACGATCCTAGCTAAGATATTGGCTTCTAGATTGGCACCCCTGATGAATAAGATGGTGAGGGGCGACCAGGCTGGATTTTTCCCGGGACGCTCCACCTCTTTTGGGGTACGGAGGATGTTTGGGCTGATCTCGGCAGTGAATCAGGCGGACCATGCTGTTGCAACGCTGCTAGATGCCACTAAGGCATTTGGCCCTTCTTGTTTACAGTTTTGTTTCGAATTGGGTTGGGAGAGCAATATATCACCATGGTACTACTCCTATACGAGTCACCTATCGCTAGAGTGCAAGGGAATGGTCAACTCACCCCGGGAAGAACTCTGAACAGGGGCACGTGTCAGGGATGTCCCCTCTCCACGTTGCCGTTTGCTCTGGCGATCGAACCATTGGCCGAAAGGTTTAGGGAGGCCCAAATATACCGGGGCATCCAACTTTTCAAACATAGGGTAGTCCTCTTGCTCTATGCAGATGATATGGTGGTTAGGCAGAATCCTGTGCAGTGCCCTTAAGGACCACTACACATAATTAAGACTACAAGTGGCAATACAAGTTCACCTTTGGTACAATCCTGTGCTACACTGTTAAAGTGGTAGCAGTAGCGGAGCAGACAGACTTATCTCAAGAGCAAATGAGCAGTAGTAGAGATTACACCAAGGACCACAATTACTGTGACTCAAGCAAACGCTGACTTAAGGTTTTTGGTTGAAAAGTAAAAGTACATTTATTTCTAGACCATCTGTTTGCAAAGCACTTCACTTCTATTAAAGTAAAACCACACGTAAAATACACTACACACAACCAATTCTCTTTGTGCAGAACAACTCAAGTTAAGTACTTTATGATTTAACAGACCAGTGTTATAAAACAAAAGGCGTTACCGGGAATACATATGCGATCACTTTTTGACAATAATGACTGTTCGGTCTTACTAAAGATACGCGTATCTGCAGGCAGAAATGTTACCGGAGTTAAAACACACTTAGCACTTGACTTAACAAAAGAGATTTGGGGGCAAAAATCATAGGCAATACTTTAGTCAAGGCAGACAGAATCAGGGAACATTTTCTGACAAGAAGATAAGTCAATAGGCCTGCGCCAGTGTCAAGTGGAACCGGGTTCCTGTTGTCGAGGATCACATAGTCAGATAGTTCACGATTGAAGATTGCCAGGAGTACTTGGATATTATCAACTGAGGAAGCAAAAGTTATAAAAGGGAAGGAAGACAAGGGCAAGCCTTGGATGAGGAGAAAAGGGGTCACCCTAGTTCCTCGAAGCTGAACACAGTACCTTATTCTTTGAAGAAGCTGGTGTTATGGCAGTTCCTGGTAGTTTCCTGCAGACTCATGGTTCCTGGAGCTTCAGTCGTGGAAACAAGGAGGACGACGTCTGGCGTGATCTGCACTACCTAGGGATGAGGCCAGCAGCAGCGACGGTGAATAAAAGGTGTGCTCCTTAAAAACAGGAGAGGCTCTACAGATGGCTATCCGGACCACTACAGCAGTGTGCAGCGATTTCGACCACGAAGAGGATCCTCTGGCTGTGAAAGATGAGCTGGTTGATCCCACCAGGCTCAAGAGAAGAAGACTTTGGACTGGATCTTCTCTTGTTGTTGAAGGGTAGATGGCTCAGGACTGCAGCAGGGCTTCACCGGGACTCGGAGTTGCAGCAGCCGTCTTCTTCTCCGCTTCTCTTCGGTTCCTTGCGGTTCCAGTGGTGACTCTGACTTCCAGCCCAAGAGTCCTGCCTTTTATGCGAAAATCCCCCATTCACACAGCCTGGCTGTCAATTGCACAGCAGGGGGGTTGTCCGGCCCGGATAACCACCTTAGCCAATCATGCCAAAGTGCGACTTGGGTTTCCAAGGATACCCTGTGCAGGGGATGAATACACCCCCCCCCCCGTCACATACAGCCCACCTAGACACCGAGGCGCCAAGAGAAGGGCTTCTTGGAAGAAGCCCGCCAAAAGAGGGTGAACAAAGGAGGCAAACCAGGTTTGCCGCGCAAAGTAAAACACAAGAAGGACTTTAACAAAAAGAAATGGCAAATAAACCTGACCGGAGCCAAAAGAAAGAGCATTTGGTCAAGCGGGTTTATGTTTGAGGCTACTATGATAGCCTGGAACAGTACCATGTTTATATAATCTAACCGCGGTAGAAAAGTTAGGGTAGATACCACTGCCACCAGCCAAGTCTGAATGTTAAAAGAGCAAAGAAAAAGCTTGAGAGGCACAGACAAAAAGGGATAGGAGTTAACCCTTTCCAGTACTTCATGTAAGATGGGGTGTACTGGGTCTGTAGTTTTAAATGACTATGTAAAGTAAATGGCAACTTTACCTGTTTTCTGGAGGACAGTAGTCAGCCCCAGAAAATGGAGTCTGGGGGAAGTCTCAAAGACAACCCGGTGTTACTGCACGGAAGGTGCTGTGTAACACACATGAAAAGTGGGGTGCATGGAGTGGTGTCCTCCAGAGCCTACGATTACACAAACGGTAAAAGTACACATGGCAAAATACATGTAAGAGTGGTAAAAAGGCTCACACTCTTACCAAGTGCAAAAATAAACTCCAGAAATCCAGCAAAGGTCCTGGGGGACTCACTAGGTGAGGGAAATTAGCCATAGAATGAGAATTCTCCCTAACAATGGTGGTGTTCATAAAGAATCCAAAGCAGGATCTGGACCGGATTATGGAAGATGTCTTTTAATTCGGGCTCGTTTTGGGTCTTGTGATCAACGCGACAAAATCGGTACTTTTCCCACTAACAGAGTGTGGTACAGTATGTCGACAAATGGGGGTTTCAATGGCACAACACACAGACGCGTTACCTGGGGGGTCACCATGGCCCGAGACGCAAATACATTATATGTAGGTAACTGCCAAAGGGTACTAAAACAAGCGAAGCAAGCAACCATCTGGTGAAAGAGTTTACCACTTAATCTATAGGGTAGGATCTCCTTGGTCAAAATAGCGCTACTCCCCCGGTTTCCCTGTGTTCTTCAATGTACCCATCACACTATCAGCAGACTACTTTCAAGAGGTGCAATCCCTAATCACACAGTTTATATGGGCCGGTAAATAGCCAAGAGTGTCATGGGACAAGTTAATAGCACCAATACGGGTGCGGGGGGGAAGGGGGAACTGGCCTTACCTGATCTGGAGACGTACTACAGCGGGGCTCAGGCCAGGTTCGCTCTTTACTGGTTTGGAGAGCAAGGGGAAAGGAGACACGTGGAGGTAGAGAAGGCATTGGCAGCGCCATTCTGTCTGCGATCTAGTATCCTTACCGCTCCAGAGAGTGACCAAAGCAGAGAATATGGTGGAGCTCACTTGTAGAGCATGGACACGTATAAGTCAAAGACATAGATCCTCTACTCTCCAGCATTGCTGGTTCTATTCACCCCGGGCATTCCGCTCACCTCCAAAAAGGGCTTTGTCAATCTTATGCATAAACTAGAGGCGCACGGTTATCGCGATTTGTTTCCCAATGGGAGGTATGTGACATTGGATGAGTTGAGGGCCAAGAGGAGTCTAAACCCTATATTATAGGCTGAAAACAAAGTTCCAGAAGGTGTTCCCGACTTTTCCCGAACAACCTGCAGTTGCCCCAATACTTGACAAGGTTCTCCATGGGGGACAGAATAGGAGGCTGGTCTCGGTTATGTACGCTTTGTGTCTCTGCTCTAGACCAGAGATCTCGTCCCCTAGAGAAAAATGGGAATTGTACCTGGGGCATGAGATATCAGGTGAGGAGTGGAGATACTGTTGCAAGGGGACCTGAAGGGCTGCAATAAATGCCAGATTTAAAATAATTCATTGGAAATGCCTGCATACATTTTATTACACTCCTACCTAAATCCATGATTATTTCCCAGAGGCGCCCACCGGCTGCGCTATATGCAAGGCACCAGTAGCGGACTTCATACACATGGCATCGTGGTGCCCTGCAGTGCTAGCATTTTCAAAGCTATTGGAGAAACAATAGGCAAGGAGCTAGATCCAAAACCAATCGCGGCACTCCTGGGATATACTAAATCTATCCCCGGGGGCAGAAGGCGTTTCACAGGGCTGCTCCTATTGCTAGCAAAGAGGAGAGTTGCAATGCAATGGAAGGGCCCGGCGTATACCAAAATAGAGGACTGGCATTGGGATGTGGTACAGTGTAACGATATGGAGATGGAATACAAGGGCTTATCCTAAACCTCGAGCTCACCAAGCATGTGGGAATCATGCATACATTACCTCTTGAATCAAGCAGGAGAGGAGAACCAGGAACCATAAGGAAGAGGAATTTCATGGAAAGGGCATATTACTGTACACTGCAGCAAGTGTAAAATGGTTATTTATTTTTTATATTCTTTTCTCAAGAATCACTCATTTATATGTTACTGAGGGCAGCTAATAAGCAGGCAGACCCACTACAATGCACTAATGTAACCCACTCTGCAAGAAACTGGAATGTTGTTAACGTAAAGATCTGTTTTGGGATACGACAAAAAAAAGCAGAACAAACAAATCAATGTTTGAACTGTGATGCTTCTTTGTGCTTCTGTTTAAGTTATTTGCACTATGCTGTTATTGTTTGCGAAATGCCAATCGAAAGAGTTTAAAAAATAAAGTATGGGGAGTGCGAGCGCCCTGGCAAGTTGCTGGCTAGGATGGTGCGGCAAGCAAGGGGTAATCACCATATCCCATTTGTGGAAGACACGTCTGGGAAGTTGGTCCATACCACACCTGAAGTGAACCCGGTTTTCCACTCATTCTACTACACGCTGTATGCCAACTCATCCGTGGTGTCCCTCCCAGACATAAATGCATTCCTTGATAGCCTTCCATTATCAATACTGCCCGAAGAAGCGAGGTAAACACCTTGACCGCCCTATAGTTCGCATTGCAGTTCCAGAGGAGCAGGAGCACCTACCACTGCTGGAGCAGTGGCCCCCTCCTCTCAGATCACGTATAGTCTGAGGTAAGCAGAGGAAGAATCCCGCAAACCGCTTGCTTCCCCTGATTCTGCATCCCAAACAGCAAGAGAATCGCGCCTTATTGTGCATTGCTAAATACTGCCCTGCACCCGATACATCGTGGCTCCATATGCTGCACATCTGAAATACTGCCTGCAGCCAAACCTCGGACTCCATGGGTACACACGAGGTTCGGACCCGCTCCAAGATGGCTGCCCTCGTATTGTTGGCGTGAGTTTGTTTGTCCCTCTTCCACCTAGCTCACCGGCATCGATTGGCTGCTGGTCTCACTTATTGACCAATCGTACGCCGGCAAGGCGTAAACCGGCCCACTGAACTAAGGACCACTGAATCAAGGACAGGAACCTGTCCTGTACCTGTCCAGACCGCCCAGACGTCAACGCCACGAAACTATCAGCTGGACTCCATTCCGTGCCATCAAGCACCAGAACAGTCAGTAAGTCCATGCTGCCCCAATTACGTTGCTCCACCATGCATCCCTTTTGTTGCCCGCATTACACTGCCACCGCCCGTTCCTGTTCGTCATTACGCCTGGCACTATATTGACCCCTCTTTTTGTGCTCCTGCCGCCGCTCCAATACTTCTCTGCACATGAACAATTGGTCATCCGTCTTCTAGCGCCTGGCAATGTCTGCCGACAGACAGCCTTAAACCGACTGTGCACCTTCTATCTTGCGCTATGCACCAACACGTGTACTATAGCGTACCCAGAGCTCTGTAGTACACTGACTCTTAATGATATTCCTGCCCCCATCCTAGCAGCATCATTGAAAGTACTAAATCGACGCACTTCGCAGCCTCCCTATGTTGCCCTCCCATGACTTGCAATTCAACTGCCATTGTCTGTGTGCCATAATATTGCCCACCATGATTTTATCTCTAGCAAAGCACAATGCTTCATTGTTATGTTCTGCATCTAGCCTAGCGCTGCCTCGTTGGTAGAACCTGCATCTAGCCTAGCGCTGCCTCATTGTTATGTTCTGCATCTAGCCTAACACTGCCTCATTGTTATGTTCTGCATCTAGCCTAACACTGCCTCATTGTTATATTCTGCATCTAGCCTAGCACTGCCTCATTGTTATGCTCTGCATCTAGCATAACACTGCCTCATTGTTTTATTCTGCATCTAGCCTAGCACTGCCTCATTATTATGATCTGCATCTAGCCTAGCACTACTGCATCCCCCGAACTACTACCATATACGAGCACGCTCAACACAGACCATCCATGGCACGTCTCCGATCTACTGTCATCGCTCTTTCTTTGTACTTCTACCACACCCAGTCCACCACCACACCGCCCCTAAGAGCCAACATGCAAATCCCAACCATCATCCCACCTCGCCATCACAAGATGCTCTGCACTAAGGGCCCATCGCACCCTCTGGAAATCCACCCCTACACACTTGCACCCCACAATCTCATACGTAAAAATTCATTCTTAGGATACCGCACCCCCCCCCAACCTCTGGCGATTAAATTCAGCCGCAACTCACAAATGACGACACATACTAACACACTCAGAAACCGTCACCACAACATATCCACTACACCTCATGATCAATCTAAATGCCCTAATGACTCGCCAACACCTACCAACATCAAACTCAACTGTGCCCTTATAAACGCCAGATCCCTTGTTGCACACACCCTTGAGATCTCAGATCACATCACAGCCAACAACTTGGATCTACTCGCAATAACTGAAACCTGGCTACATCCAGCAGCAGGACCTGCACTTATGCTTGCAGTCCCTACAGACTACACCATCACCAAAGCCGATAGAACATCCAGCAGCGGGGGAGGAATTGCCTTAATCTCCAAAACCCAACTATGCCTATGAGAATTTACATCTCTCCCATTCCCCTCTAGAGAACTTATATCCACTAAATTACCACTCTCTGCCCAAAGCACACACTCTTTATTCATCTGATCTATAGACCTCCAGGCTCCACCTCCACATTTGAAGAAGACCTCTCCAACCTACTCTCCCACAACACCAAACCTACCTCAAAAATCCTATTACTAGGAGACTTGCATCTAGGGTTCAAAGACCCCGTAGACTCCCAGGCCATAACAGTAGAACAATCCCTACCCGAGCTAGGCTTCAAACAACACATGTCAGAACCCACCCACAGCCACGGCAGAACCCTGGATTGGGTGGCCAACATAAACTGCAACTTGAACCTAATTTCTAATAACCCATGTCCATGGTCCGACCATCACATTATTCACTTTGAGCTTGACTCTACTCACATCCCCCAAGTGACCACCTTTCTCCTCCAGTCTCGACTAGGAACAACAAGGCCATCACCTTGGACGCTATCCGCCCACTCATCCAACCCATAATCAATCCCCCTCACACCCCTCTACTCGACCCAGAAGCTCTAGTGAACACCTTCAATAAAAACCTACAACATGCTCTAGACCAAATCGCCCCCATCAAACCCAGAAAAGCTAAACAACCCAACCACCTCAATAACTGGTTCACACCTGAACTAAAAGCACTGAGGAAAACTAAAAGAGCTGCAGAATCCACTTGGCTAAAAAAAACTCACCCCACAACAAAGATCTCTTCAAGATAGCTGCCACCTCCTTCAAAAAAGCTATTATCAACACTAAAAGGAAGACGTTTAACAACAGAATACAAAATGCCAAATCTAATGTGAATTAACTTCACCATTCTCGGAGAAATGGAAGCGCCCATCCCCCCCCCAATCCACATGTGTCAAAGACTCCACATGGTGTGCCAAAATCCAAAAGGCACTATTAGACAAAATAGCCCTACTCCAAACAAAAATAGAAGCCAAAAGACTCCTCCTATCCACCAAAGATACAAACGTCAACCAAACCCACAAACCTCAACCTAATAACGCTGAATTATTCGAATTTTCCCTAGTCACCATCGCTCAGGTTGAAGCAATAATCTCCAGCCTCAAGCCCTCAAAATGTCAAGGGGACATTTGCCCCACACCCTTCATTTAAGAAGGAGCTAAAGATTTCGCACCATTCATCACCACGCTCATAAACTCCTCTTTTGCATCATGCACCGTACCCAAGAATTTCAAAGACGCTTGGGTCAAACCACTGCTAAAAAAAAACACTTACACCCTAATACTCCCACCAACTACCGTCCCATCACCACCGTGCCTTTCCTGCTAAAAATCCTTGACAAAGCAGCCTATATCCAAATCCAGAACCATCTAGAAACGCACAACCTTCTGGGCCTCCGCCAATCTGGCTTCAGACCTAGACACGGCACAGAGACAGCCCTTCTAGATCTCAAAATCCATATGGATGCGGCAAAAGACAAAGGCCACCCCTCTCTCCTTCTACTACTTGACCTCTCGGCGGCCTTCGACGGTCGACCATAACATCCTTACCACACTGCTAACCACCTCTGCCTCCTTCACACCCAATGCAGCCAAATGGATCCAATCCTTCCTATCCGAAAGATCCATGAGGGTATTCTCGGACAACGCATCTGCAGAACCCTCACCTATCACGTGCGGAGTTCCCCAAGGCTCTTGCGTCTACCCCACCCTCTATAACATCTTTACTAAGATGTTATTTGACCTCCTTGATGACATGAATGTCCTATACACCAACTACGCGGATGATGCAAAGATCCTCATCATGCTCACAGGGTCACATGAAAAAGACTCAACCCTTCTGAATGAAATCTACAGCAAGATCCAAGACTTGATGGCTAAGCATGGCCTTTGTCTAAACGATGACAAAACCGAGCTCTTACTCATCGGCTCTAAACAACGCCTCAATAAACTAGACCCTAAATATAACTCATTCAACATCGACAGAAACCATATCAAGGTCTATAATAATGTCAAAACACTCGGTGTCTACCTAGACTCCACACTGACACTATCAAGACAGGTTAACACCACTGCTTCCGCATCGGCCTACACCACTAAACTTATAACGGCCTGCAGACCCTTTCTATCTACTCACTGTTATATCATCCTGGCAAGAGCCCTGATACTCTACAAACTCGATTACTGCAACTCACTATACCTAGGCACTAGCAAGCAAAATATTCACAAACTTCAAATCCTACAAAATAACGCCCTTAGGGCAGCCCTCAATATCCCACATACTGACAACATCACCCACGCAAGACAGACGGCCAACTGGCTCCCCATAAAAGACAGAATCACATTCAGGACCCTCACGATCACACACAAATGGCTTAACAACACAGCCCCTAAATACTTTGTTGACAAATTCTGTACCAGGACATCCTCCAGACCAACCAGAACCAACTACGCGCACTGCCTCAACATTCCCAAATACAGACTCCAGAAATCAGGCGGGACGAGCTTCCCTGTCCTAGCAGCAAAAACATGGAATTCCATGCCCCCATCACTGAGAGACGAACATCACTTTCCAGCCTTCCACTTCAAAGTCAAAGCATGGCTTCTATCCACAATCCCTTGCACATAACGTCATACCCACATCCTCCACGCTCAACTTGTATATACATGTATATTGTGCCTATCCCAGCCGGGGATAATTTGTTCTTACTACTCAATTTCTGTAAAATAACTTTATTCACTGCTTATTAATCCAGCGTCAATCCTGTCTGTAATTAATACAAACAACTAACCCAATCACCTCTGTATATTGTATATACTATGTAACTGTAAATGCCTGTAATTATGTAACCTTACTTGTACTCTATGTAACTGTACATTTCCTGTAATTAAGTAACCTCACATATATGTAACCTCTATTCAAGTCCAAGTGCCTAGCTACCCTGGGTTCAGCGTGCTATATAAGCAAATAAACTAAATTAAACCCCTGAGGAGATATCCCAAGCCATTGAAGGCCTTCCATCCGGCAAAGCCCCTGGCCCAGATGGCCTCACAATGGAGTTTTTTTTAGCACTTCAAGTCCCGCCTCATCCATAAATTAATTGCTCTATGGACGGATGCCTGTGCTTCAGGGATACTCCCGCTTGCCCCCACTACACGAAGCAGTGATTACAGTTTTACTTAAACCCGACAAATCTCCTGAGCAATGCGGCTCCTATCATCCCCTTTCCCTCTGTTAGGCAGAATCCTGTGCAGTGCCCTTAGGGACCACTACACACAATTAAGACTACAGGTGGTGATGCAAGTTTTACGTTTGGTACAAGCCTTTACTACTATGTCATAGTGGTAGCAGTGGCAGAGCAGCCAGGCTTATCTCAAGAGTATATGAGAGGTAGCAGAGATTACACAAAGGGACCACAATTACTGTGACTCAAGCAAACACTGACTCAAGGTTTCAGGTAGAAAAATATAAGAACATTTATTTTTAAACCATTCGTTATAAACACAACACTTCTATAAAACTAGAATAAAAACCACATGTTAAATATACTACAACTAACCAATTCACTTTGTACAGTAAGTCTCAGGGTAAGTACCCTGTGTTTGAATGAACCGGTGTTAGGCACAAAACACATTACCGCGAATACAATTGCAATCACTTTTTGACAGTTCGGTCTACTAAACAAACGCGTATCCGTGACATGAAATCCTACGGGGCGAAAACACACTTAGCACCTGAGATAACCAGAGGGAGTTGGAGGCAAAAATCGCAGGCAATATTTTGGTTAGGCAGGCAGAATCAAGAAACACTCAGAGACAGGAGTTCGAAAGTCAAAGGGCCGGAGCCAGGGTCGACGACACCGGGGTCAGTTGCCGAAGATCACACAGTCTAACAGTTCACGATTCAACAGAGCCAAAAGTACTTTGATATTGTCAATGTTCGGAAGCAAAAGTTATAAGGAGGGAAGACAAGGTCAAGCCTTGGAAATGAAGAAAAAGGGATTCACCCAGTTTCCTCAACAGAACACAGTACCTTGTTCCAATGGTGCAGCTGGTGCCCTGGCAGTTGTTCCTGTTGGTTTCCCGCAGACCCACGGTTCCTGGAGCTTCGTCGAGAAGGACGTCTGAAGGGGGTCTGCACCACACAGGGATGGGGCCGGCAGCAGCGACACGGAATAAAAGGTGCGCTCCTTAAACAGGAGAGGCTCTTCAGGTAGCTATCCAGACCACTACAGCAGTGTGCAGCGATTTCGACCACGGAAGAGTATCCCCTGGCTGTAGAAGATGAGCTGGTTATCCCCACCAAGCTCAAGGGAAGAAGACTCCGGACTGGATCTTCTCTGAGTCATGGAAGGACAGATAGCTCAGGACTGCAGCAGGGCTTCACCGGGACGGGGTAGTTGCAGCAGCCGTCGTTCTCTCCGCTTCTCTTCGGTTCCTTGTAGTTCCAGTGGCGACTGTCTGACTTCTAACCCAAGAGACCTGCCTTTTATGTGAAAAACCTCAATTCACGCAGCCTGGCTGTCAATCACCCAGCAGGGGGGTTGTCCAGCCCCGACAACTACCCTGGCCAATCATGACAAAGTGCGAATTGGGTTTCCTAGGATACCCTGTGCAGGGGGTGACTACACCCCTCCCTCACATTCAGCCCACCTAGACACCCAGGCGCCTTGAGGAGGGCTTCTGGGCAGAAGACCGCCAAAAGACAGTGAACAAAGAAGGCAAACCTAGTTTGCCGCGCAAAGTAAAACGCAAGAAGGACTTTAACAAAAAGAAATGGCGAATAAACCCAATAAAGCCAAAAGAAAGACCATTTGGTCAAGCGGGTTTATGTTCGAGGCTAATATAATAGCCAAGAACAGTACCACGTTTATCTAATATAATCGCAGTAGAAAAGTTAGGATAGATACCACTGACACCAGCCAAGTCTAAATGTTAAAAGAGCAAAACAATGCTCTAGGAGGTACAGATAAAAAGGGACACAAGTTAACCCTTTCCAGTATTCCATGGAAGATGGGGTGTACTGGATCTGTGGGAGATTGACTAAGTAAAGTTAATGGTAACTTTACCCTTTTCTGAGGGACAGTAGTCGCCTCAGAAATGGAGTCGAGGGAAGTCTCAAAGACAACCCTGTGCCACGGCATTGAAGGTGCTGTGTGACACACACAAAGAAGGGGGCTACTTAAGTGGTGTACTTCAGAGTCCACAATCACAAAAACAGATGGAAACACATAGCAAAACACAGGTAAGAGTGGGGGAAAAGCTCTCACTCTTACCAGGTGGAAAAAATAAACTCCAGAAGTCCAGCGAAGCTGCTGGGGGGGACTCACTAGGTGAGGGAAATTAGCCATAAATGAGAATTCTCCCTAACACCCTCAAACTCCGACAGTAAAATATTTGCTAAGGTACTAGCATTACGATTAGCCCTTTATATGGGATATATTATTCACCCAGACCTATCCGGCTTTGTTCCCGGCCGATCCACGGCATTCAACCTGAGGTGCCTCTTTAATATCCTGGCGCACATTGACCAGGAGGCACAGGCGGTTGCCGCAACCCTGGATGTACAAAAAGCCTTTGATTCAGTGTCCTGGCAATTTATATGGGCGGTACTAGAAAAATGTAACATTGGGCCTGGGTTCATATCGTGGGTAGAGCTGTTATACACGCTGTCCACTGCCAGAGTCAATGTATATGGAATTCTTTCGTTTCCCATTGACATACACAGTGCGACCCGACAAGGCTGCCCGCTGTCGCCCCTACTGTTCGCCGTAGTGATGGAGTCATTTAGCAGACGCGATTCGCTGCAAGCACGCACAGAAAGTGGTCTGGCTTATGGGCAAACCAGAAATTATCTCATTGTATGCAGACAATGCACTATTATTCATACGCGATCCAGCGAGACAGCTGGAGTTAATTATGCAAGATGACCTCTCCTTCGGGACCCTGTCTGGGCTACACGTCAACTGTACCAAATCTGAGCTATTCCCACTTACTCATGCAACTACCACCCCGCCAGACCTCATGGGTTTTGCATGCTTCCCACCAGAGATTAAATACTTGGGGGTTATTTTGACACGATGCAAGACCCCCCTTTATACCCGCAATTATGGTGTATATTTACCGCAACTAATGGCCAAGTTGTGCGTCTGGGCGAAACTGCTACTCACAATAACAGGTCTCGTGACACTACTCAAAATGATCATCCTCCCAAAACTACTATACTATTTTCTAAACATACCGCTGTAGCCAGGAGCAATATTCTTTGATGCACTAAAAGTGGCAATGAATGATTTCATGTGGCACGCAGGCGCGGTTCGACTAAAATGGGAGACCTTGACATGACACTGTGCACATGGAGGCCTTGCCGCCCCAGACTTTGAAAAATACTGGGTTGCTGCTCAGGCACACTATGCAGCTAACTGGTTCGACAAGGACTCGTGGCACCCACACCTCAAAATTGAACTATATATACGACTGGCTGCAGTGTTTGCTTGTTGATACTACCACTGCAGTGGAAAGACCCTGAAGTCAACGATCCAGTTGTCACAATAGCATTGGCTTGGGCCAAGATATGGAAAATGTTGGACAACCCTCACCCATACCATAGGGGTCTACCATTTGGAATTTGTACCCGTCACTCCCCAGATTAATCAAAATAGCTGCGCGACAATGGGCGTCAGATGGATACATAGCTGTAGACATATGTGTAACATGGACTCCTTTATCGCATTTCAAGTCCTGCCAGGGTCCCTGCGCAGACAACCCTTACATTGGCTACAATACACTGGGCTCTGCCGAGCAGCTGAAAAGCATGGGCAGAGTTCCCAGTACGACCACCCGATGAGCCACTCTTAGATACTACCATGAGAGGAACCTCTACACGGGGAGGGGTGGCCAGATTGTATGATCTGCTGTAGGGCCGTGGCAGCAAACCCCTGGTGAGACTCCGGGAGGCCTGGGCTAGGGTTTTTGACAATAACATTACTGACGACATCTGGGAATCCATGTGCCTATGGACCCGTGCTGTATCCCTCAACTCCAGGTTTCGGCTAATAGTTTAAAGGACTACATAGATTCCACTACACCCGGCCAGGCTACATCTCTTTTCATGCACTTACTCTGCCCTGTGCCCCAGATGCCACACGGATGGGGCAGGATATTTCCACATGCTTTGGAGCTGCCAAAGTCTGGTAGAATACTGGAATGGGATTTGTGATGTCATGTCAGAGATATTCAATTGCACTATAGAACTTATCCCATCCAACTGTTCCATCAATTTGAACTACTACAACGCAGCTTTCACAGACTGGCGAGCCTATGTATGCTGTTAGCAATTCGATGTGTACTGATGTGGTTAGGCCCCACCTGCCCATCTGTGGCACAGTGGCTGCAAGCTGTTACGTGAGCATCAGACATGGAGGAGCAGTGATCCTCGTTGCAGCCTGTGAACTGCAAACAAATAGATATATGGCCCTCTTCCGTAATTATTTGTTATCAACTCAAACAAATACACATGCGATCAAGAGCTTGTCAACCGATTAGTGAGTCCCCCTCTCCCTATAGCCCTTTTCTTTCTTTGTTTTGATGGTCCACATGTACCTAAGTAACTGCTCATAACAAACCATGGTTCAATCACTGTAGAGTTAATATTAACATCCAAAATGTAAACTCATGTCATTGCTGCTATCTTTCTCTTCTGTTGTAATGTCAAGCACTCTATAAATAAAGTTTAAAAAATAAAATAAAATTGAGCATGCGAGTCAATATGTTCCCAAAGGTGACATGTAGGATGGATTTACACAGCTGGTGGAAGATGGAAAGGAGGTGGCCAGGCAGTCGCTGCAAACGGGCCTCGATGTGGCCGACGGCGTGGGCCGTTCAATGGGTTCAGTGGTAGTCTTGGGGAGACGAGCATATCTCAAAACCTCTGGCTTCTCTCTGAATGTGCAAAATAGGCTACTGGACTTGCCTTTTGAAGGAGAATCCTTTTTGGCCAGAAGGCGACGACTCTTTGGAAAAGTTTAAACAGTCAAAATTAGCCACAAAATCGCTGGCCCTGGCTGCCCATCAGGCCAAACCTGCCATCAGCTTTGCCATAGAGGCAGAGGCTACAGAGGCTAGGTGCGATACGGCAGGAAGGTGCAGCTCCTGTAGGCCAGGCAGAGGCGTTCTCTCGCTCCGGAAAGGGGAAGAGGGGCTTCTAGTGTTCAGCAAGCAGTGGAAGGGGTGACTCCAAGCTGCTTTGATTTCCCCTCCCACGATGTACCGGTTGGTGGACGGTTGGCAGGGCATTGGCCCCAGTAGCAAGAGATTACTTCTGATGCTTGGGCTCTACAGCTCGTTTGGTGGGGTTATTGACTGTCCTTTTCAAGAAAACTTCCGGACAGACCCCCCCCACTTCCAATCCAACCGCGACAGGAGCTCCTGGAAGAACGGAGAGCCCTGTTGTTAAAGGGTGCCCTGGAAGCGGTACCTCCCGAGCAGAGAGGTTCGGGTTGGTATTCCCATTATTTCCTGGTGCCCAAGAAGGGAGGAGGTCTGCACCTCCCATTCTGGACCTCAGGGCCTTGAACAAATTCTTGAGGAAGGACAAATTCAGGATGGTGATGTTGAGAGAAATTCTCCACACTCTCGTACTTCAGGACTGGCTGGTATCCATAGATCTCCAGGATGCATACTTTCATGTGCTGGTGCATCAAAAACACAGGAAGTCCCTGAGGTTCCTCATAGGGGGCAGGCACTACCAAGTCAAGGTTCTCCACTTTGGGTTGACCTCCGCTTCAAGGGTCTTCACCAAGCTCACGTCGGTAGTCGCAGCTCACCTCAGGAGATCCGGCAGCCATGTGTTTCCATACCTGGACGACTGTCTGATCCGAGGCAAGTCGGCGGAGCAGGTATTGTCATCTTGAGAACCCCTGCTCACTACTCCACAGGCTGGGCTTCTCCTATAACTTGCAGTCCCACATGACACCAGCACAGAGGCTCCAGTTCATCAGAGCAGTCTAAAACACTCGGGTGGGGAAGGCTTTTCCCCCACAGGAGTCACCAGCGTTGCACAGATGGTCCAACTCTTTCAGAACCACGCCACCTTACCAGTTACTTCCTTCTTCTGTCTCTTAGGTCTCATGGCCTCCTGCATTTGATGGCCAGGCTGCGGATGTGATCTTTGCAATGGCTCCTGCAGGGTCAATGGTCCCAGTACTTCGATACTTTAAAGGCCGTTCTCAGTGTGTCCAGGTCCATGGTTGACAACCTCTCTTGGTGGGCCAACAGCAACAACATGTTGCCAGGGGAACCCTTCTGGCCTCTTTGGCCCCATGTCAGGGTGGTCACAGATGCGTCCTTGAAGAGTGGAACGCTCACTGTGAGGACTTGTGGGTGAGCGGCCTTAGGTCAGCGATGGAGGCCAGGTGACACATCAACAGGCTGGAGTTGTGAGCCATCAGGTTAGCCCTGAAGGCGTTCACACCTTCCCTGAAGGTGAAGCATGTCCTGCTTTTGACCGACAATATGGTGGCCATGCACTACCTGAACAAGCAACGTGGCGTGCCCTCCCTCCCCCTTTGCAGAGAGGCGATGCAGCTGTGGTTCTGGCTATTGGAGAACGTGGTCTCGGCAGTTCTTCTGGCGGGGTCAGTTTGGAGGATGCTCTGAGCAGGCAGAGCACAGTCTCACATACGTGGGAAGTGTGCCAGGAAGTCCGAGAGGAGGTCTTCTCTCTGTGGGACACCCCAGCAGTGGATTGGTTTGCCACGGTGTCCAACAGGAGGTGTAGACAGTTTTGCTTGAGGGAATTCCCAGCGAACGGCATGCTAGGGGATGCTTTTCTAGTCGACTGGACTTTCCCCCGCCACTATGCCTTTACTCTGATTCCCATCATTCCATGGGTTCGAAGGAGGTTGGAGAGGTTTTGAGAAAACCTGATCTTGATCGCCCCAGATTGGGCGAGGAGGACATGGTACTTGGACCTTCTGGACTTGACCATCTCGCCACCTCTCTGGTTGCCTCGTCGGCTGGATCTCCTATCCCAGTCTGAAGACCAGGTGCTCCACCCGAGCCCGGAATGCCTCAACCTACATACGTGGCTCTTGAGAGGATGAGGTTTGATGATTGTGACCTCTCTGAGGTACTCGAGGTGTTGCTGGCTGCACACAGACCGTCAACAAGATCGCTGTATGCGTGCAGGGGAGAAGATTTGAGGTGTGGTGCAGGGAACGCAAGACTGACCCTATCTCTTGCCCCACCATTACAGTGATGGAGTTCATTCTGTCACTGGCCTCTTCATGTCACCACAGTTAAAGAATAATTTTCGGCATTGCCTATGTTCAAAAGGTCTCTGTATCAAGGGTCCTTCTTCAGGATTCCGGTTATGGCCCAATTCCTGAAGGCCCTTGTGAAGAAATGTATGCTAACTCCCTTTGTCATTCCTGACTGGGATCTTAATTTGGTCCTCAATTTTCTTATGGGTGCTCCTTTTGAGCCTTTACATTCTTGTTCTTTGCTGTCACTTACCTTGAAAACCCTGTTCCTGATGGCCATCACATCGGCCAGGCGGGTCAGCGAGCTGCAGGCCCCATCTTCTAAGCCAGCCTTCCTTTGTTTCTTTCAAGAGAAAGGCTCTCTAAAGGTGAGGTCCAGATTCCTGTTGGAATTCCATTTATCCCAGGCAATTGACCGTCCCCAGTTTTATCTGCACCCTTGTGAGGAGGAGGAGTGATTTCACAGACTAAACCCTAAGAGGGCATGGAGTTTTTATGTGGCCAGGACAGCTGAATACAGGAAAGTCGACCAATTGTGTGTGGCCTGCTTTGTGACTAGGAAAGGTTTAGCCGTCTCTAAACAAACAAATTCACGGTGGGTCAGGCTGTGCATCTCTGATATCACAGTGCAGGGAAAGAGTTGCCCCTGGGTATCAGTGCCCATTTCACCAGCTGGGTCTCTACCTCTACGGCGCTGCAGAGAGGGGTGCCGGTTAAAAACATTTGCCGGGCTGCAACCTAGTCTTCACTTCATACTTATACTAAGTACTACATCCTGGATGTCGCTTGTTGGTGCGACGCTCGATTTGGAAGGGCGGTTTGGCAGAATCTCCTGCTGTTAATGCTTTCATCCCATCTCCAACACGAGTACTGCTTTTGGAGTCTATCTGATGAGGAATCTGCGGGAGAAAGGCAGTCCATTGAAGGAGGAATTACTTACCGTAATGTTCCTTCTATGGATTGTTCTCCCGCAGATTCCTCATCACCGCTCCCATCCATCCCTGCTATGAAAGCGTATGCAGTCAGTGGCTATCTTTCTCTTGTGAGGAAAGAGGTGAACACTGGTTTCAGGAACTGCCGTTAGCTGGCTAGAACAGCGTCCAAGAAAGTCATGCGGAATAGTGTTCGTCACGCTGCCATCCTGAGAAGTAGGAGCTGCACAGCAAAGGAGAAGGCCAGGTGGGACCAGAGAAGCCGACGAGAGGCGCTCCCAGGCAGCAGACAGACAGCGGAGGAAACAGTGAGATGCTATAGACGCTGAAGCTGCCAGAGAAGAACGGCAAGCCCAGAAAAGGAGATTGGGTTACCAGAGCGTTTCAGAGCAGAGGCTGTGTGCCGTTAGTAAAGAGCAAAAACCCACACAAGGGAGCTAGAACATTTAACACAATTGAAGGGTTGGTGCCCCGACATATGAAAGTTATAATTAACTGGATACAGAATCAAGTGAATGCTTATGAAGAGTGTGAACCAGTGATTTGCAGTTGAATATTGAGAGGACTCAAAAAGCCCTGGCAAGAGAGTAAAGCAGGCATACAGCAAGTCTGGGACCCACACCCAAGTAGGAGAGTAAACCAGGGATTTGAAAAACTGGGCAGATTCCCCCATAAAGTGCTGAGAATACAGGGAAAGAGACTCCCCCTTTTTGAATTGTGGACCAAAAGACAATAACCATTCCCCTTTCTGAAAAAGGCATCAGGGGTCCAGAGAAAGAACTGTAAAGTGTTGTATAAACAGAGAAAACTCAAGGGAAGAGCCACCCCCCCCCTTGAGATTGTGGAATGTATGAGAAGTGACACTATGAATAATCAGACAATAGGGGAAGAGAAGGCCCTTCGCTAGGGGACCTTAATTCATTTTTTCTTTTTCTGCGCCTTAGAGACTTTATATTTGGAACTTTGGAAGGAAGCTGCAGGTGTTCAGCCGAGAGACGTTCCCCATTTCACGTTATATTGAGTTTAGTGTGTTAGGGTCAGCTTAGGATTTTGGACACAGGGCAGATAATTATTTTTGCTTTAGACATCCTGACACAGACGTTCCTTACTTTTGTTGAGGCAGGGATAGGTAGAATTTCTCCAACCCCTCTTTTTCTTTTGATAATCAAAGTCTTTGGTAAACACCAAAAATGCAACTGTCTCCGTGTCTTACTCTTGATCCCTCACAGTCCTCATTGGAGACAAAATGACACACAAACCTGTTAGAGCTGAGGTTGGTCAGAGTAGTACTGATGGCTTTTCTGCCTGCTATACTGGGAAAAAATGTCCCGATAATGATGAACAAACACAGCCGCCATGCACTACCACAACAAAACAGGAAGTGTAGGTTTACTACCGCTGCGCAAGGAGGCAACGCATCTCTGGTTTTTGGGTGCTGCAAAATGGGATCTCCCTGTCAGCAGTTCACTAGGCTGGTATGGAGAGCACGACGGCGGACACTCAGCGGGCAAGTATCGACCTCCCATGTGTGGCAGCTGACTAAGGAAGTCCTTCTAGAGATCTTCGCCATCTGGGAAACCCCTCACAGGAAGTGTAGCTGTTCTGTTCCAAAGAAATTTGTCAGAGAGGAGCGCTGGGTGATGCGTTGGTAGTGGATGGGAATGTTCCACTCCTATACGCATTCCGCCAGTCCGTCATCCCTCAAGACCTCAGGAGGTTGAGGAAGTTCGGGACAACCATGATTCTGATTGCTCATATTGGGCCAGTAGGACATGGTACACAGACCTTCTAGACATATCCATCTGCCCTCCAATTAGTCTTCCCCAGAGAATGGACCTATTCCCACAGGAGGGAGGCCTAGTTCTCCATCTAGGCATCGGGCCTGAACCTTCACGCCTGGTTTCAGAAAGCTTAAGATGCAAGAATTGCGACTTCCCGGAAGATGTTATGGAGGTGTTGCTTTTGGCCAGAAGCCCAGCAACAAAGACCCTATACTGCTGCCTTTGGAACACATTTTGCTGCTGGTGTAGAACAATGGATATAGATTCCTTCTCATGCAACATGCCCATAGTTTTATCTTTGCTGCTACACCTGGTCCACCAGGGTCTACAGGTGGCTACTGTGAAAGGATATTTAACTGTGCTTTCTATTTGCAAGTTCCCAACAGATCAAGGATCGTATTTCAAAATCTCTATATTAATTCAACTTCTGAAAGGTTTAACAAATGCCTTTCCACCAATCCCTTTTCTGGTGCCAGCCTAGATCTTAAATCTGGTATTCACATTCTTGATATGGGCTCCTTTCGAGCGGTTTCATTCTTGCCCTCTTATGTTTCTTACATGGAAAACAATATTTTGGTTAGCCATCACTTTCGCGTGCAAAGGGAGAAAATTGCAGGCTGTGGTAGGTCAGAAGGAGGACACAGACTCTGGTTAGACATTTCACTGGGGTATTTCTTAAAGAATATGAACACAGCCTGTCTTTCCCTTTTTTACAAGGCGCCCCTACCTAATCTAGCTAATGTGCTTGTCAGTAGTCAGTGAATGTCTGTAAATGACACCTTCCACCGTCCGACTCTAACCTATCTGACCCTACTACTATTTTTAACAACTCAATCATAGGAATGTCTCCCTTCTCATGAGGTTTGTGGGCTTATAGTTCAGCTGCTTTTCAATAGATGATCTTTAGATAATCTCTAGTGATCACTTTACTCAGTTTGTACAGTTCATTTGTCGCTGTTCTGGAATTTTGTTTCTTCTCTTGTTTTCTTCTACAACAGGGGATCCTTCTCTCTTCTCCTGAGGACTTTATCCAACAGTTATCTTTGCCGTCTGGGCTAGTTCTTATTTTCATAAATAATTCATAGTCTTTAATTTATTTTTTCCAGATATATTTTTACAGGAAATGGACGAAAAGATTGTATCTAAAATGCCGAATGCACTTTTAGTGTGCATTCAGCATAGTAGATTATATCGAAGCCCATAATACCAAACAGGGGAGCAGGGATTGCGGGGGTGTCCCCCGCTCCCTCAGTTCAGTATTATGGGCTGCAGTGGTTGCGTTGGTGTCCCCCTCATACATTAAAGGCAGTGTGGGGGACAAACAGTTAAAATCCCAAAAGATTGAATTACAAAATGCGGGCAAGGGGGCTCCGTAATTTTGTAATTTGATCTTTTGGTATTCAACCTTTTAATGTACATCAATTTTTACAAAGCCCTGCTTGTTCTCAAGTTTCTCCTTTATAAACTGCTTTGTTATTTCATTTAGGCCGCCTTGATTGATATGTTATTTATAATGCGACTGTACACAATGTGTTGCAAGGCGCAACCAGCCAAGGGAGGACAAGAAAACAATCTTACTAGGCCTAGTGTCATTTAGATTCTGCAAGTGTGCAGACAAGAAGTGCAGGGGAGAGGGTACAGGGAGAAGTGCACCAAGAGCATCAGGGCCCTGAGTCGGGTGCAAGGACGGCTGGGACTCCAAGGGGAATCACGAACTGGTAGTGCAAGTGAGGGCCAGGCGGCAGTGCAGGAAGGCCAGCAGGCAATTGCAGGGGGACTGGATAGGGGGCGGGGAGCCTGGTGTCTTGTAAGACTCAGAGGAACACCAAACAGCCAGTCAGTAGAGCAGTGCAGGTGTAAGGAAAGGTTCGCAGGGGAGAGGAAGAGGAGAAAAGGTAGGTCTTGAGGAGCTTTGGGAACTTCGAGCGATCCAGCTTAAAGTGGAGAGAGGCAGGGAGGCCGTTCCAGAGTGAGGCACCTGCAAAGGAGAGAGATCTACCCCCCTAATCTCTGTTGGGGAGCTTAACTACCCCTCAGACAATTAGAAGTAGACAAGCAGAGGGCTCTAGTAGGAAGGTACTTTGGAAGATAGAGTTGGAGATAGCAAGGGCCACAGCCCCAGGAAGCCTTGGGGAAAATCCAGAGGGTCTTGATCTTGATCCTTGCAGCCAGTGGAGGCATTTCAGAACCGTAGAGATGCAGTCCCTGGGCTTGAGGCCAGGATAAGTCTTGCGGCCCTGTTCTGGATGAGTTGTATAGGGCGAAGAGTAGAGTTAGGCAGATTGAGAAAGAGGTTGTTAAAGTAGTCCAGGCTAGAGAGAACCAGAGCTCTGGAGACAGTGAGCTTCTGGGGGTAGGTGAGAAAAGGGAGAATACCTCTAAGCAGGTGTAGCTGCAAATGGGCCTTTCTGGCAAGGTCCGTGGTGTGTGAAGAGAAGGAGAGAGTGGAGTCGAAGATGACCCCAAGGTTTTTTACCTCACTGGAGCGTGAGGGCAGAGGGCACAGGGAGGCTGACCACAGTGAGAGGGGGGAAAAGCGAGAGCAGGGGTCCCAATGAGAAGGATCTCAGTCTTACTGGCATTAAGGCAGAGATTATTAGAGGAGCACCATGCCTGAATAGCGGTTCGACAGTCAGGGATGAACACAGAGGAGGAGCAGGCTGAGGGTAGCCTGAAAGAGAGCTGCATATCATCTGCATAACGCTGAAAGTTAGAGGAAAAGGTCGTGATCAGGAGGGCCAAAGGGGCCAGGTAGACATTGAAAATTCGGGGGGAGAGGATCGAGCCCTGGGGCACACCAAGTGTGGAGAGGGAGGTTGTGGAGAGGAAGGACCCAAGTTGAACCTGGGAAGGTCGGTCCAAGAGGAAAGAGGACAGCCACGCCAGAGAATGATCTGCTATGCCCAGGTATTCAGGGACACGAGTGATCAAGATGTTGTGGTTCACTGTGTCGAAAGCAGAGGATAGGTCAAGGAGAATGAGGACAGAGGGAGAGCTTGAGTCAAGGTTAGAGAGCAGATCTTCACGGGTGTTAAGTTTCCATGCCTCTGGCTGCTAAGAAGCCAGACTGATGGTCTGGGACACAACCAACAGCTTTGGTGTGGAGGGTTAGCTGGGAGTGATAGAGATGTGGAGATAGTTTGCCGGAATGGAGGGGTTGGCAGAAGGCTTTTTTAGTAGCGGGTGCACAAGGGAGTTCTTGAGAGGAGAGGGGAAACTAAAGTGGCGAAAGAGTGATGCAAGAAATTGGCCAAGGCTGGAGCGAGAGAACCAATGTTGCCTTAATGGTACTGGAGGAGCAGGGGGTCACCTGTTTGGATGAGACTTTCATAGACCGGACTTGGCTGGAAACATCATCAGGTGTGACAGGAGAGAGAGAGAGGGAGGACAGGAGGGGGAAGTGGCCAAGAAGTGTCAGAGAGGTGTAGAGGGTGTGAGAAGAGGCAGAGAGGAACCCAAGATGTCCTGGGTTTTAGTGGTGAAATGAGAGGCCAGGGTCTTGCAGAAGGCCAGCGTAGGTGTAGAAGAGGAAGATATTGCAATACGATTGGCCAGCTTCTTTCAGATTTTGCATAGTTTGGCTGTGTTGGAGGGTGCAGAGATGCAGGCTTGAATATGTACCCTCTTTTTAGAGAGGATGGAGAGTCTGTATTGCCTTTGCAGTATGTGGCTGGCCACTTTGTCAAAGGGTGTACCCCGAAGCTCCCCATTTCCGTTCAGCTGCTCTGCACTTGTGTTTCATAGCTGCCACATCAGAATCATACCAAGAGTTGCTCTTTTTGTCAGGCTTTATGCGGATGTCTAGAGTGTTAGAGATAGAGAGGTGAAGGTTGGAAAGGGCTGTGTCAGGATGGGAGTCAGCTGCAGGACTAGGTGGTGGAGGGAAAGGCAGTCACTTACACTCACTTCATAGGTCGAATGACCATGACGGAAGGTGGAAGTTGGGGGTTGGGCCTTTGCCACGGGGGCAGGAAGCTTAAAGTGAGAAGAAAGAAGAGTGGTTAGTCAGGGAGGGGGGAACAGTGAGAGGATTTGAGAGGGGGATGTCTGAAGAGATGAGAGCATCTAGGGTGTGCCCGGCAGAGTGAATCAGACCAGAGGGTAGAATGGAAAGGGACAGAGAGTTGCAGAGGTTGCGGAAGAGCCCAGAGGAGTCTGGAGAGTCCAAGTGGATGTTGAGATCCCCAAGGAGGAGAAGCTGGGAGGTAGATGAAGGGAGAGAAAGTAGTAAGGGCAGCCCAGAGAGGAAGAGGGTAACCTGGCCAGGTGGCATATAGAGGGTGACCAAGGTCTCAGAGAAGCCAGGAGAGATAAAGAGCCTGCAGACCAGGCATTCAAAGGAGGGGTAGTTTTGAGAGGGGATGATGGAGGCAGGAATCCACTCAGGAAAGATCAGGGCCACTCAGTCTCTGGGCCTGTTTCGGCTTGCGCTCGGAGAGGATATTATTGCCCTCAGGGAGGTGTATGTCAAAACTTGTGACAGTGCTGGCCTTAAACCATGTCTCCTAAAGAGTGAGTAGACCTAGATAGGTCCAGGAGTTCAAGGAGGTGGCGGATGTCAGAGGAGTGTTTGACAGCAGAGCGAGAGTTGAGAGTAGCAATGTGGATCAGGTTGTCACGCTTGAAAGATTTCTGTGGAGGGTACAGGGAAAAGAGATACCCAACGGAAGTGGCAGAGAAGCCCGAGAGGTAAAGGGAGGAGGCGGCAGAGAAGCCAAAGACGTAGTGGAGGGCGGGAGTGCCAGGAGAGAGGTAGCTGGCAAGGGGGCCAGAGGTGGGGGACGGAAGTGGCAAGGAAGCCAAAGGAGCGGCTAATGTCAAGGGAGACAGAGAGGTGTATGACAGAGGTGGCTGAGGGGTCAGAGAGGTGATAGTAGAAGAGGAGCCGAGATGGTAGAGGAAGGGAGGTGGAGGCGGAGCCATAGAGTTGGTACATGGCAGAGGAGCTTGAATGGTAGAGGAAGGAAGTGGAGGAGGAGCTAGAGAGGTGGTATAGATCATTTATATCAAATCAAATGATTTGGTATACATCTTTACTAATTGGAACCTTTCCAAAATATCTCTTCCACTCCCGTTTGTACTAGCTGTACAATGTTTCATTTTAGACAGAGATGAGTGTGAGCGTTCCAACAATGATTCTCATTGCCTCTTGTTATGTTTTCTCTCTCTTGACTATGATGAGTATGAGCATTCCAATAATGATTCTCATGTCCTCTCCTGGGTCTCCCGTTATCCCTGTTACCTTTAGTGTTTAGAGTTGACGTCACCAGGGTTCTCGTTTGTTGAGGATCGGCTTACTTTTTTTGTCTGGAGTCTCAGGTCTTCGCGCCTGCTTCTTGCTTAGTTTGTCGTAGATTGCGTTCCGGTTTGTCAGGTACCGGGTCATCTTTAATCTGCCATGGCAGAATGGTTCAGCATCGTTATGAGGACCCTCGGGTCCACCACGAGCTCCCTATGGTTTTGCCACCAATCTCGGCTTCTTTCACCTGCTTTGCTTTAGTACGCCACACGTCTGGCTTCAGATCGCCTGAACCGTTTCCTACCGACCATAGCATGCCTGTTAGCTCTTGGTCTCCTACGACTGTAAGACGCTGCGCGTCTTGTCTCTGCTGTTCTTTGGAGTCAGCGTGTGTCTCCTTTTTAAACGCGCAGGCTCTATTTATTTCCACAGGCTCTTCCCCTTTCTAGATTGATTTAGCTACGGGGGTTCCCCAGCGCAAGTAGCTGTTCCTTTTTCTCTTTCTGTTGTGAACTCTATTATCCACACATTCTCTTACTCGTCCCCGTAGAATTGGAGCTTTAAAGAGGTTTTCAATTTCATGCTGACAATAACCCACATTGACCTGCTCGTTACAGATATTGTCATCCGGAAGGTTAAAAGATTGTACTTTGGCAGGTCCTCCAGTGAGTCCTTGTCCCCAAAGGGGGAGTCTCTCCAGGCAAAGTCTCACTTGCTTCTACTGTTAGGGCGTGTTTTGCGGAATGGGCTCACCTCCCTAGCCTGACATGAGGGGGGCTCCCCATTGGGGTGAAGGGATGAAATCCTGCGATTCATCACAAGGCCCTCTTGTGAAAACCATCATTTGCAGTCTTCACCCAGGAGAAGGTAGTGCTTAGTGTCCGCCCTTCCTTCTTTCCTTTCCAAAGTTGTTTCAGAATTCCATATATCTCAAAAATCATCTTATCTGCATTCTACCCTCCACCTCATCCTTCCAAAGAGGAGGATACATTACGTAGCCTGGACCCTAAAAGAGCTGCGTTTTTACATTGCCAGAATCAGCAACTTCAGATTAGAGGATCAGCTTTTTATTGGCTATGCCGGTTCCAGACTAGGTAAAGTAGTGACCAAACAAACATTACCTAGATGTACAATCGTATGCATTTCAGAATGCTATTTGATAGTAGGGAAGGATATACCTGAGAGATTAAGAGCTCATGCTACTAGGGCAGTAGCAACTACGGTATTCACATACTTGATCGAAAGTCAAATTGACCTTTCCTATTTGACCAAATTTTTTGGATAGTTTGTTTTGTTGAAGTTCGGTCAAAATAACATATATATGTGGGGTGGGGTAGGGGAATAGGTTAAAGTGGGGGGAAGTGGAGGGAGAGGCAGTGGTTATCTCGATACAAAAAAGGACAAAACAAAATTAGGTAAAATAGGAAAAGTCATTTTTTTTTTTCGTAAAACTGATCTAAACAGCAACTAGATCAGTGCTACAGAGGTGACTAGGTCAGGACATTTATCAGGCTGCAACATGGTCTTCTTTACCTTAAAACACTATTGCTTGGACACCCTGTCTGGCCAGGACGCTCGTTTTGAAAGAGCAGTCCTACACAACCTGTGGGTATAAGATTCACTCTCCCTCCATCTTTACACAAAATTGCTATGAGAGTCTATCTAAGGTGAGGAATCCATAGGAGGATCTGGTAATGTTCTTTTTGATAGATGTTCCTCTCATGGATTCCTCATTGCCCTCCCATCCTACCCCTCTAATAATGAGAAATCTCTAATTTCTTCTCTCTTTCACGGTCCAAAGCAATTCTTTGTATTTTTCGCCAAAACTCCCGAGCACGGGGAAAGAAACAAGGAACTGAGGCATCAGGTTGTGGTGTGAGCTATTTATATCGACGCCCACGTCCCGTCCAAACGCATGTGTGAACAGCGTTGAGGGACTTAAAAGCCGCACGTCGCCCCTTACTGTTCATATGTTATTAGCAATCTGCTAATAGGACTCCATGGAAGGAACATACATCAGAAAGAACATTACCAGGGCTAAGTAATTTTTTCTTCTATTTTCTTCTATTGAGCTGAGAAACCTGGTTGAACCTTCAGAAATTAGCCATGTTCGACTCAATAGTTATATTTACACCTGAAGCCTCACATCCCTCATTGTTGTGGTGAAGCTGGACAGGAGTTGCACTTGATGGCTGTTCATAGTTTCTGTTTCCAGTCTCAGCATGGTGCTATTTCTAAAGAGAAGGAAATGTGTGGATGGAATACTGTATACATCAGAAAGAACATTTACAATAGTAAGTAATTGTTCTTATACGAATCCATGATAAATCATAGCTTTAGTGCAATCTGCATTAGTCTTGCCATTGGTAACAACTGTTTATTCTTCCATTTGATAAACGTATTGATACTAGTGAACACATATTCTTGTTCTGACATTTTGGGCGATAGTTCTTCAATCTTTTGTATTTGTATTCTTATTTATAAATGGGGGGCATGTGTACATATTGCTGTCCGATCATCCCAAGTATTTATAAAATATTCTGTATATGTTTTCTTTTTTTGCAGCATCAACACTCTTGTGAAAATAAGTAAAAGTGCTGGTGCTATGCTGAAACCTCATACTCCGAAGCTTATCCCTGCCTTATTAGAGTCCCTGAGTGTTTTAGAACCCCAGGTTCTCAACTACCTCAGTCTGCGAGCTACAGATCAAGAGAAAGTATGTTAAAAGCAATGGCTTATCATTTCCTCAAATGGAGCCTGTTAAAGGTGGAAAACAAGAATTCATGTTTTGAAAACATCCTAAATGAATGTCATTCTAATTCTGATTCACCCCTTTTTTTCTCTGATGACTAGCATGGCATGACTAATTTGTCTTCTTGCTCCTGCTGGTCTGGTGGAGCATCAGCATTTGGAGCAAACCTCTGGTAAAGGTGAGGGGCACCAGAGTGCCTGAGTTCTTGAGTGATAGGTGGTTACCTAGGGGATTTGTACATAATTCCATTTCTTTTTTTTTTCAACTTGTCTTTTTATTGGCATTTATAAATAACAGCTTTTTTATACTTTGTGACATGCTGTTAAGGTGTAACATAACCTCAACTGAGGTGAAAATAAATATTGTGGGGGGGAGGGAGTTCCGGGGCAGTCCGGAGGGGATTGCAACTGTCTCGTGTCAGTGTTACAGGGCATTGGTTCAATGAGCGCGGTTTGGTTGGACCGCTGTGTACATGTGCTGGGGTGAAATTAGTTTGTTAGTCCATTTTCGTCAGCCATCTAAGTGACGGTGGTTATCTGGCAATGCCTGGGAATCTTTGCACAAAGTCAAGAAAGGGGTCCCAGATATTATGAAACTTGTTTTTGTTGTCCTGGTGGATGGCAGTGATTTTCTCAGCAGCCGCGATATCCCAGCACTTTACCAAGCACACCGGGATTGCTGGGCCCTCCGGGAGTTTCCATAGTTTGGCGATTGAGATTTTGGCTGCGGTTAACAAGTGCGTGCAGAGGTCTGCCAGATTGCCAGTCAATGGGGAACTGTCCTTTTCCTGTGTCTCCTAAAAGGATGATGCCAGGGTCCCATGGGATCGATGGGCCTGTGATCTGTCAGATCTGTTCCAGAACTTCCCTCCAGAATCTTTCGGCTTTCGGGCATGACCAGCGGAGGTGAAACAGTGTTCCTATATCTGCGCAGCCTCTCCAGCACTGTGGTGGTATGGCACGGTTGCATTTGTGAAGAATTTCTGTTGTCATGTACCACCTGTAGCAGACCTTAATGGCTCTCTCTTTATTCGTCACGCATTTGGAGGCCTTGTGGATTCTCGTCCAGATGCGGTCCCAGCTGGACCCATCTAATTCTCTGCCCAGATCTCTTTCCCACCGTTCATGTAGGGTTCCTTGGCTTCGGGGTCTGATCTGTCCAGTAGCCTATATAGGGTCGAAATCTTCCCTTTGGGTGGGGTTGCTGTTAGCGGTTGTTCCAGAGCTGTGAGTTCCCTGTGCCCATGCGTGTTGTGGGATAGCCAGTGATGAAGTTAGGCGTAGTGGAACCTCTCGTCCTCTGGTACCTGGAATTTCCTTTTGCAGTCCTCGAAAGTGAGTAGTGTGTCCCCCTCGTAAAAGTCAGCTAGGTGCTTCAGGCCCCCCACTTTCCATTTGAGAAAGGTGTTTTGCCCCTGTCCTGGGGTAATGTCCGGGTTCTCCCAGACCGGGGAGAGCGTGCCTACCATGCTTCTGCATGTCCACCTCCTGGCTGCCTGCTTCCAGCAGTTTTACTGTATTTCTCATGGACTATAGGGGTCTGGCGTTTGGGGGGTGCTTAGGCTATGTGATGTGTGGGAGGGCTTCTAACGGGTATTGGCTCCAGTCCTCCTCCAACTTCAACCAACAGGGTCTGTTGGTGTCTTGTTGCCACATGAATGCTGCTGTAAGATGTGCAGCTAGGCAGTACCTCTCGACCTCAGGGACCCCCGGGGCTTCTGAGTAAGACCTTCCTGGTCACCCGGGGCTTCTTGCTCCCCCAAACAAATTTTAGCATTCTTGCTTGAAGTTTCTGTTTAGCTTTTTTGGCGATTGCTACTGGGAGGGCCTGGCAGTGGTAAAGTAGTCTGGGGATCAAGTTCATTTTTAGTGTTGTGATCCTTCCCAGCCAGGATATCTCTTGATCTTGCCAGCGAGACATGTCTGACTGCAGGTCTTTCAGTAGGGGCGGGAAGTTCAGCTTTTAGGTGCGTTCTGCTAGCTTGGGTAGGCCGATGCCCAGGTAGTTTAGGTGGGATCTGGCCCATGGGATCAGGAGACTGGCTGATAGTGCGTCCAGCGTTGCTCTCGGAATGTTGATGCCCATTGCTACTGACTTTTTAAGGTTGATCGTGAACCTGGAGGCCGCTTTGAATTTGTTCAGCTCTACCCATAGCGCCGCCAGGGATGTGGCTGGATGGGATAGTGTCAGCAACACATCATCGGCGTATAGGGCCGCTTTGTAAGTGTTGTTCTTGAGATTGAGACCCTGGACTGCAGGGTTTTGCCGGATCCTGTCGGCGAATGGCTCCATTGATGGGGCGAAGATCAGGGGTGATAGGGGGCAGCCCTGGCGGGTGCCTCTGGTGATCTTGATCCTGGAGGACATTGCTCCGTTGATCCTCAGGTTTGTGGTGGGATGCTAGTATTTTGCCAGTGTCCATTTCTGGAAATTTGGCCCAATCCCGTAGTGTTAATGTTTCCCCTATGTAGCTCCAGTCCAGCATATCGAACGCCTTATGTGCGTCGAGCGATACCACTGCTAGTTCCCCTCCAGTTCTGTTGGCTGTTTCGATGATGTTTAAGGTGCGCCTGATGTTGTCCATGGTGTTGCGGCCAGGAATGAAGCCCGTTTGGTCCAGGTGGTTGAGGTCTGGGAGGAGTCTGGTGAGCCTGCGGGCCAGCAGCTTCGAGAAGATTTTGGAGTCCACATTCAGCAAGGCAATGGGGCGGTATGACGAGCAGAGTTCTGGGTTTGCGCCCGGCTTCGGGATCAAGATTGTGATTGATTCCTCCATTGAGGGGGTGGTGGAGCCCGTTGTCAGGAAGGAGTTGAAGAGTGAGGCTAAGTGGGGCACCAGGATGTAGTTATATTTCTTATAGAATGGTGCGGCCAGTCCGTCAGGTCCTGGGGCTGTGTTTTTCACCATGCGGATTACTTCCGATACCTCCTCCGGGGTTATGGGGTCTTCCATGGCGTCGATCTGCAGATGGCGGGGCATTCTTGGGACCTTTCGCAGGTAGGCCGCCGCTCCTGTGGACTTCCCTGACATCACATCTGCTCGTTGGCAGCCACCTTCTCCTTAGGCTTCTTTGCAGCAACTTTTGTCACTTTGTCTGGGTCTCCCTTTGCTTTCGGAGCAGCAGCCTCACCCTGAGAGGACGACTGGGGCTGTATGCTAGCCTCAGGGCGTCCCCTGTGTGGATCCAGGGCCCGCCGAGTCTCCTTTGCTGTCCCATGGGGAGAGGGAGGGGGTTGTCTGCCTCCCCCGGCTAATGGAGGTCGTGGGGCCCTCCTGGTCGGCTATTGTTTTGTTGGGGCTTGGGGTTGGCGCGGCAGGTGCTGCCCTAACTTAGACTTGGTGAAGCCCCTGTGATGTGGGGCCTCTGGAGGTCCGACTCCGCTCCTCGCCCCATGTGCTGGGCTGGGACGGAGCTGCGGCGGCAGTGTGGTAGTCACCGGCTCCGAGCTTCTGTTGTTGATGAGGCGGCAGAGTGGAGGATGCCTCAAGCTGCCGGCCCCATCGCGGGCCTCCTTGCGTTCGGGGGAACGGGAGGGCACCACTCTCCGGGATACGCCGGGGTTCTGCCGCCACAAGGAGCCCGGCCCTGGCAGTCTCAGAGGGTTGGGCAGATTCCGTTGGCTGGGGGGCACTGTGCTTCGGCGAGTGGGGGTGGGAAGGTTTAGGGTGGGTGGGTGCCTTAGCTCTGGTGCGTTGAGGAGCTGCAAGGCTCCCCCGGTGTCCCGGTGGAAATGCAGAGGACGGGGGGCCACTCCTTCGATGGGTGGGGAGGGCAGGCTTCCCACCACAGCCCCCTCTGCGGTTTGTGCCGGGGTATTTGCTTCTGGATGTGGCTGGGTGCTGCAGGGTCCCCACTGGGGTGTTTAGTCTTTAGGAGTGGGTGCTTGTTTTGCAAGGTGGGGGGTGCTCGGCTTGCGTGCCCCCTGCTGCTGGGGGTGGTGGGACTCTTCGGCGTGCTTCTCTGGGCGAGGCAGGGTTAGAGCTGTGGATCCCCACGAAGGGTACGGCCCCGGGCCTCTCCTGGGGGATGGGTCGCAGCTGCCGACAGTCTGCCTCTGCTCGTTGATGCCGTTGCCGAGATCCCCGGTGCTCGGATAGGGTCCCTGGGGCTCGAGTAGACAGAGCCCGCGCTGGGACTGGTGAAGGGTGCTGTATTACCGGCATGCGGGCGGGGGCTGCAGTCAATGTTATCCGTCTCCAGATAGCTGGTGAGAGCTTCTGACTCCTGGGTGCCTGCCTCCTCGGTCACAGTAGTTCCCAGCCTATTCGGTTGTTGGGTTAACGCCAGTCGCCATTTTGCTGGTGGGACTCGTCTGTTTCCCGCGTCGTGGAGGGTCTCTTGATCTATGGGTTCTGCACCGCTCTGCACCGCGAAACTTGGACAAATGGTGCCCTCATACTTCACTGCATGATTACACTGCTGAGTTGCTCATGAGACTCGCTATCACTGGGGCATTGGTGATGGTTGCGTGGCCGCGGCCGGGAGCTCTCATAGAGCCAGTCCGTCCACCATGGCTTCCAAGCCACGCCCCCTCATAATGCCATTTCTATGCAGAGATGTGTTGTGTAAGCATGAACCTTATATTATAAACGTCACTGGGATGCCGCCTGATACTTTTTATTTAAAACTATAATTGCAGCAACTAGTGAACTGCCAAATAATGTGATACGCAAGTAGCATCATTTATAATGAGTATATGATAAAATCACTATATCACTGCTATACAAATTGGAGAGATCATGGAAATGCACGTCTAACATTAACAATGAAAACACAATGGACTGCATATCCCCTCCCACCAGAGCCATGAATAAATGTTCAGAATTGTAGATTCTAATGTATTCCTTCCTCCCGCGGATTCCTCATGTATGATATTATATTTGCAGTGCAGCTGTTCTTCGGAAACCTTTCTGCTACCACGTCCACAGCGCTGCTCTGCGTCGGCTCCGCCTGATGCCTCTATGTGCACTACATCGGATATGACGTTGGGGCCAGTATGTAGTGTGGTTCCGTACCCCATCTCCTCCGTTCCTTTTTTCCATGCACGCAGTTCGCTTCAGGAACACACTTCGTTTTTCGGTGAGAATTGCCAACTCTGCTAAGGCATTTGCTTTAAACCATGCACGGATTGCAGCTGGCAGAGGTTGGTGTTGGATCCCCACAGAATGTGTCTTTTCTGCTTGGGGAGGATCACAATATCTAAGAATGTGGCTGTTACCATCCATGCATCCCAAGGCACTGTGAGAAAGAGAGGTATAGCTATTCACCTACTTCCACAACTGTTTGGAAATAGTACCTTTCTGCACCTTTCCCTCCATAGATTCCTATTGGACCCCCTTCTTTTTTCTTGTTTTTGAAACCTGTCCTGACTTTTGGAGGTCAGTAAAGCCTTCCGTTTTACAGTCCCTGCCTGTTTTGAGTGTACTTTTTTTTTTTTCTTTCAACATGTTTTTATTTAACTGTCACAGCATTACACATTAGACATAGGACACATCACCATATGTAATAGCATGGCTCCCCTCTGAGCCCATATCCTGAGAGTACTTTCACCACTTTGAGTACACATCTTATATTGAGATCCCAGCTTGCTCACACATATCCCTTCTTGTATTGCCTTGCCCCTGCCAAATGTGCCCATATGTTTAATCTCTCTCTAGCCAAAGACATCACATGAAATGGTATCTTCTGAAACATTTGATCAGGGTCAGCTTCACAGTCACCAGTGGGAGTTTGCTGAGTATTCTATGAATGGCTTCCACACATTTCTGTATCTCTCTTGTTTCTCCATACTTAATGCTGTGATATTTCCTGCTATTAAGATATCCCAGATTTTCACCCACCACATCTGCATAATTGAACCTTCTGGAGTTTTCCAGTTGCGAGCTATAGTGACCTTTGCCGCCATCACAAGGTGTACCATTAGGGCGACTAAGTATCCGGACATGGTAAAACACCCTCCCCTGTAACTTCCAGTAATATTACTCGAGGATCCATGGGCAATTGGATACCTGTGATTTCTTTTGTTTACGCCAAAACCTCCTTCCTAAAATGTTGCAGTTTATTGCACATCCACAGCATGTGCATCAGGGAGCCCTCAGCACACCATCTCCAACAATTGGGGAAGTACGTCCCATACTCTTAAGCCCCGTCCCCTTTCCTCCACACTGTATGGGCGTCCCTTCCAAGGGACGGCGACAGAACCTTTTTCACCAGAAAAACCTTCTTCCGCTTTAAATTTAGAGGTGCGTGGGGGCGCGGCCCAGGGAGCATGCGCTGCCCTGACTCTGCCCTCCGGCGCTGTTAGGGAGAATTCTCATAAATGGCTGATTTCCCTTACCTAATGAGTCCCTCAGCAGCTTTGCTGTATTTGTAGGATTTTTTTTTTTCACCTGGTAAGAGTGTGAGCCTTTTTGCCACTCTTACATGTGTTTTGCTATGTGTATTTTTACCATTTGTGTGATCTTGGGCTCTGGAGCCTCATCTACTCCATGAGCATCATTTTTGTGTGTGTTACACAGCAGCTTCAGTGCAGTGACACAGGGTTGTCTTTTAGACTTCCCACTGACTCCATTTTTCTGGGACTGACTACTGTCCACCAGAAACATGTAAAGTTGCCATTAACTTTATGTAGTCTCTTTAAACCACAGACCCAGTACACCCCATCTTACATGGAGGATTGGAAAGGGTTAATTCTTATCCCTTTTTGTCTGTTTCTCTTGGAGCACTGATTCGCTCCCTTTACATCAAGACGTGGCTGGTGGCAGTGGTAACTACCCTAACTGTTCTACCGCAGTTATCTTATATAACCATGGTATTGTTTTAGGCTATTATATTAGCCTCAAACATAAACCCGCTTGACCAAATACATTTTATTTTGGCTCTGGCTGGGTTTATTCGCCGTTTCTTTTTGTTAAAGTCTTTCTCGTGTTTTACTCTGTGCGCCAAACCGGGGTTGATTCCTTTGTTCGCCGTCTTTTCGCGGGCTTCTGCACAGAAGCCCTCCTTAAGGCGCCTGAAAAGTCTGGGTAGGCAGGATGTGAGGGAGGGGTCTTAGGACCCCTACCATGGGTTCCCCATGTAACCCAAGTCGCACTCCTGTTTGATTGCCTGGGTGACTGTCCTTGCCAGGACAGCCACCCTGCTGTTGTGATTGACAGCCAGACTGTATGAATGGGGGAAAACTGCATAAATAACAGGTCTCTGGGACTGGAAAGACAGTAACTAGGAGCTGACAGAAGAGGACCCCTACAACGACTGAAGCGCCCAGTGAAGCCCTGCTGCAAGTCCGAATCTTCAGAATCCGACGACAGAGAAGATCCTCCAGGAAACCTCTTCCCTTGAGCTGGTGGGCCCAATCAGTTCACCCAAACTGCAAGCCAGGAGCCCTCCTCTGGTTGAATTCGCTGTACAGAGCTACAGTGGGCCGGATAACCAGGAAGGTCAGACCCTGCTTGGGTTTTAAGGAGCGCACCTTTTATTTGTTGCTTTGCTCTGCTGCTGGTTTCTTCTCTGGGGAGCGCAGGACCCTCCAGTCTTCCTACTTCTTGTCAGTCCCACAGTCGCTTCAGGAACCGTGAGCCTGCAGGAACTACCAGGAACGTCCGCTTCAGCTACAGCTTCCTCTCAGTTTTAAGGTATTGTGCAAATCCGGTTGTTCGTTTCGTTCAACCGTAGTGAAAGTGTTTGAAATCTTTCTCCAAACCAAGGGCTTGTCCTTCTCTTCTCTTTAAACTAACTTTTCTGCCAACCAACCTCGTTCGGAATACGTGGCACGAACTTTACCGTGAACTACCCTGAACCGTGTGATCTTGAGCAAAAGACTTTTGACCCATTGACTTTGGCCCTAAGCCTTTTCTACCTGATTCTATCACTGTAGTTGCTCTTGCTCAATTGCCCTGAGTGCTTACCTGTTGGTGTGGTTCAATTTCTATTAACTTAGTTTTTCCCTCCCTTTTAAATTGCTGGAGGGCCATTTGCTCCCACTTCATTTTGTGAGCTTAACTTGTCTGCAATTTAAGGGAAGGGGTGTGGTGTATTAAGAGTGTGATTTTTAAACTGCTTTAATAATAGTGTACTGTTCTACAACTGAAGAGTAAAATAAATGTATAGTCTTTTACTTGAAAACCTTGAGTCAGTGTTTGCCTGAATCATAGTAATTGCTGTCCTTTGTGTAACTATTTGATACTGCTCACTTACACTTGAGATAAGTCTGGCTGCTCCGCTACTGCTACCACTTTTTCTGTGTAGTACAGGCTTGTACCAAAGGTGAATTTGTACTGTCACTTGTAGTCTTAATTGTGTGTGGTGTTCCCAAAGGGTACTGCATATAATTATGCCTAACAGGCACCACACCTCAGTCCCCTTTTCCGCGTCAACGGGAACAGGCTGAATTCACCAGCGCTCCTGGGTTTGGCTTCGGCCATGTAATTCCACGCGTGGATACTTCCTCTCTTTGTCTTTTTTTTGTCTCATCTATCATTTAGGTAATCAGTCCCCAGGCATCACGCTCCTCCCCGGCGCATGTCGACTTCTTCAGGGTTCAGCAGGTGTCCATCCTGCAACGGGCTCTTCCCAACTTCAGACCCCCAATGCCCTCTGCCTACGTTGCCTTGGCTCAGACCACGGTTGGCAATCATGTTCGGTGTGTGACTCACTGGCCTCGAAGGCGCTGAAGAACAGAGTAGCCAGGTGAAGGGAGCTCTTACACTAGTCGCCTCCAGAGAATCTTAAGAACTTTGTGAAGCATCGAACCGGGCCCAAGGTAGGGCCAATATTTTCTAGCGCATCCCGCAAGGGAGACTCCTTCACAGGGACTCTCCTGCACGGGAGGGACCGGCCAAGTCCTTCTACCGGCACGTGCCCCGAGGCTACTACAGCTACCAGCTTTCGGGTTGAGGGGTCCTCGGATCCTCCCGAGCGCAGTGTCGAGGGACCGGAAGGTTCTTGTACCGGGTCTATACCCGAGGGGCTACACCTTATTACCGGCAGTACTTCCGAGGGGGTGCCTAAACGCAGCTCTACCGATTTCCCTCCCCCCCACCCCCCTGGTGTCGAGGGTGGCAGGGTAAGCCTCGTGATCCATACGCAAGAGTCTTGGACGAGGTCGGGCCCAGCGGGATGAGCAACACGTTGCAGGCACGTGGCAGGTAGCTCGACGAAATGGCCGCCACGCCAGATAGGGGCACCCGTCCGACGCCATTCCATGAATTTGGCAAAGAACAAGTGTCGAGGTGGGACTGGCCTCAACCAGGTACGTGGCCTACAGTCTACCTTTCATTTGCACAGGGCAGCTTTCCTTTGCATCCATATGGACAGGGTATGCAGCGGCTCCAGCTGCCCCCCGCTACCCTGTCGGTACCCCCTACCACCTCTCTGGCCAGTGAGGAGGTGCTCTTCGAGAAGTTTCTTGGCCTCATGCGGTCTCCTCAGATAGGGGTTATCATCAAGGACGCAGTCTTGGAAGTCCTCCCCGCCATTGTAGAGGCACCACCGACTCCATCGGGCCCCCAGGCCTGGGTGCAGCTGCCTCCTCCGGCTCCACAACCAACTCCGCAACCTCTGCCGCCTCTTCAGCCTCCGGCTGCGGTCCCTGTACCCCAGCTTCCAGCTCCATCTACCCCTCCTCCTCCACAGGATCCTCCAGATCCGCAGGATAAAGACGAGGAGGAGGATCCGGATATGCCATCCTCAGCCAGGGCCTTCCATGAACGTCTTGCTGGCCTGGCGGAGTACCTGGGCCTCCCCCAACCCGAGGTCGAGCAACCTGCAGAGGGGGTTCTGGCTGAAGTCCTCACTAGACGCCCCTCTGCCAACACGGGGATTCCACTGCAAACCGATGTAGTCTCCCTGGCCAAGAAGGTTTGGCTCAAGCCCCACTCGGTCCAGCCGGTCAACCGACGCCTGGATGCCAAGTACAGGTAGTATGAGGGGGATACACTCTTGCTCTAGACCCATCCTCAGCCACACTCCTCTGTGATCGCTGCGGCATCACTATACTTCAAGCCTCAGTCATCCTCAGCCTCCTCCTCTGCGGTGCTGGTAGGCAAGGAGGAGAAGATCTACTCCAACGCCTCCTTGCACCTGCATCAGGCCAACGCAGATGCCATGCTGGCTGCCTCCAACCAACGGTTATGGTGGGAAATAGCGGACTTCCTCCCGGAACTCCCCACTCAATTCCAATCATGCTTTAAGGTGGGGCTAGCAGAAGCCAAGCTCGTGGCGCATGACCTCATGGAATCCACAGTGGCTCATATCGATACCTCAGGCCGTGCCATCTACATTGCCACGGACATGAGGAGAACAGCCTGGCTTGGCGCAACGAAGTACAACCCGGATGTCCAGGAGTGCATTCTAGATCTTCCGTTCGAGGGTGGGGGGACCTCTTCGACTCCTCTACGGACGAAGAGCTGATCAAAAAGAACAGCTCACAAACGGAAAAGTCTTTATCCATTCTTACTAAGACCATGCCCAAATCATACACCCAATCTCAGCAGTGCTCGGAGAAGGGTCGTACCTATGGAGGGTTCCGTGGGTTCCAGGAACGCAGATCCAGGCAGCCGGACCGCTCGGCATCTCAGAACCGGCGCAAACAACAAAAAGGGTGGGGGGAGTAAGGGCTTTTTCCAGTCCCCCTCCTCAGCCTCAGCGGGAAAGAAGGCATGACACCCCCCTTTGGGTCCACGTGTCTCCGGTGGGGGGTAGGCTTGCCCTCCATGCATAAGTCGTGCGCCAGAATTTTGCTGACCCCTGGATCCTCTCCGTAGTATCCACAGGGTACCGCCTTCCTATCACATCCTCTCTTCCCTTCTCCCCTCCACTCCCACAAGTTGGGACAGCAACTCTTTTGGCAGAGATCCAGTCGCTCGTAGAGAGCCAGGCAGTGGAGGAAGTTCCAGCCTCCCAGCGAGGTTTTGGCTCTTACTCCAGGATTTTTGTCATTCAGATGAACCAGGCGGGCCAGAGAGTTGTGCTGGGCCTTTCCACTCGCAACCCCGCCTTATCCCTGCAAAAATTCAAGATGGTTACTCCAGCTTTTATAGCGGAGACATTGGACAAGGGAGACTGGATGTGCTCCCTGGACCTGAAGGACGTTAACCTACACGTCCCGATCTGGCAGCCCCAACATTCTTTCCTACGGTTCAGGATCATGGGCTACCATTTCCAACACAATGTCCTTCCGTTTGGTCTCAACTCAGCCCCAAGGGTCTTTACCAGACTCATGAACGCTGTAGTGGCCCTCCTCAGAGAGGAGGGCCTGCATATCTACCCATACCTCGACAACTGGCTTGTCAGGGCTACATCACCGGAAGCGGTTCAACTCTCTTCCCAGGCCCTTATGAATACAATGCACTACCTGGGCTTCTCGTTCAACCTTGAGAAGTCACAGCTGCTCCCTACACAGACTCTTGACGTTCCTGGGACTCATTTGGGACACGTGCTCCGAGAGGGTCTTCCCGTCAGAAGACAAGATCTCAGCCATCAAGAGAGCCACCGCCCACTTTCTCAGCAGAGAAGTGACCTCGGCATGGTGGTACCAACATCTCCTGGGTCTACTAGCGGCGGTTTTGTTAGCTGTGCCTCATACGAGACGGATGAGAAGGATTCAGCTGCACTTCACGGCCTCATGGAATCAGGAGCGGGGCTCGCAATCGGAGACAATAAACGTTCCTCCATCTCTCCACCCAGACCTACCTTGGTGGTCCATGGACTGCAACCTACGGACGGGCAAGCCCTTTCGGCCGCCCTCTGCGCAGGCCACCATCGCCACAGACTCCTCGCTTGAGGGCTGGGGAGCCACCCTGGACGATCTTGGTCCACGGCACCTGGACTCGACAGGACCAGGAATACCACATCAATTGGTTGGAGCTGAACGCCATCTGGCTAGCGCTCAAAGCATTCCTACCACTTCTTAAGGGCAAGGTTGTCCTCATCCAAACAGACAACTCGACCAGCATGTACTACGTCAACAATCAGGGAGGCACCACATCCCCTCCTCTGTGCAGACTGGCGATCAGGATGTGGGAATGGGCCTTGGAAAACTGAATTTTCCTCTCAGCAGACCACCTCCCGTGGGAATCCAACCTGGAGGCGGACAGGCTCAGCCGGCTGGGAGCGGACAACTACGAGTGGCAGCTAAACGACCTTGTTATTCAGGAGATCTTCAACAGGTGGGAGTCACCCCCAACTAGACCTCTTTGCCACCTGGCACAACAAGAAGTGCCCACAGTTCACATCCTGGCAGGGTCAGGGCCCTTGCTCTCTGGGCGACGCATTTCACCTCCAGTGGACCGGCATGAAGGCCTACGCCTTTCCGCCCACTCCCCTGATCTACAGGGTAATTTGCAAAATCAAGAACTCGCGCCGAATCCTCATCATTCTGATGGCTCCATGGTGGCCGGCCAGACCATGGTTTTCGGAGCTCCTCAGCCTATCGGAGGTGCCCCCTATACACCTCCCGACGGGCCCAGCACATCTTCTGGCACAGCAGGGGGGCAGAATCATCCACCCCGCGCCAGGGAAACTAGCCTTCACAGCATGTGACCTGAACAGGTAACGCTTCGACACCTTAGCCTCTACCAGACCAATCTGGAGATCATACAGGGTGCCAGGAGCAAAGCCACCAGGGCCCAGTACAAGAGCAAATGGACCAGGTTCTGCCACTGGGCAGACTCCAAGGGAATTGACCCCTTGGCTTGCAATTTGGACGTCATGCTCTCCTTCTCGGCGCACCTCGCTCATTTGGGCGTACAGGTGGACACCTTCCGCACATACCTTGCAGCCATTGGGGCGTAGAGGAGCTCGGAGGAGGGCATTTCTCCTCCTCCAACCCTATGATCAAGAAACATCTGACTGGTCTCGCTAGGCTCTACCCGTCCGTCAAGAGACCGCACCCTCTGTGTTACCTTAACATAGTCTTGGGTGCCCTGGCGCACAAACCATTCGAGCCCATGGCATCCGTGGACATCAGGCTAGTCACCATCAAGACGGCCTTACTAAGCGGTCTTGCCTCGGCTCGTAGAGTCAGCGAGATTCAGGCGCTGGTTGCCTCTGATCCGTATACCACCTTTGACAAGGACATCTGTGTTTCACTTGAACGAGGAAATAGTACTTCTGACGTTCTTTCCCGACCCCAAGGACGAAGCACAGAGGGTGCTGCACTGCCTGGACGTCAGGTGTACCCTAAAATTCTACTTGGACAGGACCAAGGGCTTCTGCAAGTCGGACGCCCTGTTTGTCACTTTCGGTGGCTCTAGGCCAGGCTATCAGGCCTCTAAGGCTTCCATATCCCGCTGGATGGTCTCTGCCATCAAGGAGGCGTACAAGGGCCAGCACAAACCGCTCCCGGCCAACATGCATGCCCACGCAGTCAGGGCCAAGGCAACGGCCATCGCATTCCAGCGCCATGTCCCTTGGCAAGTCAAACGCAGGGCGGCCATTTGGGCCTCTCCCTTGACTTTCTGCAAGCATTACTGTTTGGATGCCGGCTATAGATCTGATGCGGCTTTCGGACAGGCGGTTCTCAGGAACCTGTTTACTTAAGGAGGATCTCCTCTCCACACTGCGGCTACATTCAGTTGTAATCGCCCATACAGTATGGAGGAAAGGGGACGGGACGTAAGAGTAATTATAAGTTACTCACCGTAGTGACTAACATACTCTTAGTCCATAGTCCCCTTTCCTTCATACTTCCCACCAACCTCCCCCTAATAATACTGGTGTCATTAGGCAATGTTAAAACTATTGTCGACGCGTCAGTGGGGACAGAGGTGTGGCACCGGAGGGTGGAGTCAGGGCAGCGCATGCTCCCTCGGCTGCGCCCCCGCGCTCCTCTAAATTTAAAGGGGAAGATGATTTTTCTGGTGAAAAAGGTTTCCGTCTCCCATTCCTTGGAAGGGGCGCCCATACAGTGTGGAGGAAAGGGGACTATGGACTAGGTCCTGCTCTTGCCAAACGCTCCTGAATCCTGTAATTTTGGCCAACGCTGAGTCGGCAAACAGAAGGTCCATGCCCCTCATCGCGCCGTAACTTGCTTGCAGTTACTTTGTCATCGCAAGTATCAACTACTGCCGGCTTATCTTTATTGTTGGACTTGTGTTGTTAGTGTGGACCTTTTGAACTGGTGGTGGACTTGTGGTGGTTTTGCGCTGCAGCACCATCCCTTTCTTGCCTCTGATTTTTTTTTCTTTCTCTGCCAGTGACGTTCTACATCAGCCTTTCCCCTCCACCCCCTGCATCTGACTGCACTGCATATAACAGCATGGGTATGCACACCCCGGAAGTGCCAGCAAGCGCTGTTTTGCTGTTTGGGTGGGAGGGTGTGGAGAGGTGGTGAAACAAAACCCAGAGTGGTTATTTGGTGAGCTTGAAATTGTACTATTTTTTGCACTTTGTGATAGTCTTATGCTGGACTGTTCTTGACTCCAATAGTAACTCGTGTTAACATTGATTATTTTTTTTTTTTGTGAAATCCTGTGTATAGCCTATAGCCCAAGACAACATGTCTGCGGGGTTACATACGTTCATTCACAAACATCGGTTCCTATATGTATGGCTAAATGTGGTCAAACATACTCATCAGGAAACATCTTGGTAATAGGACAGCGGTTTTATGCTCAATCGTTACTGCTGTAACGCTCACCTGGTTCCCACGGAGGCGCGGCGTCGAAGGCGCAGAACTCTGAAGATGGACAGGAAGGGCCCCTCTATTCTGGCTTCCCTGGCTCGTTGGATACCCTCCTGTGCGTGAAAAGGGAGTATTACCAACTGTGGAACAATGCTCAAGCCTCCCACTCCCTTCCAACCCTCCACGATACCTCCTCCACGATTCCCCGTGAAGCCTCACCTTAGGGTTTGGAAGGATGAGCTCTCCATCCTGCTTCTGATGCAGGGGCGCGTTGAAACCCAGTTACTTCACTGGATTGAGGATTGATAGGAGTTCAGGTAAGCTTGACTGTTTAGGTAAGGCGCTGTAAAAGTTCTGTTCAAAAGTTCAAGCTTAATAATAATGTTCGGTGTCTAATTGCAGCAAGCGCTAATGCTTATGTCTTTTTCCCCTTAGGGGCCGGGGTTCGGCGTGCCGGAGATATGGCGCCGACCCGAAGTGAAACAGTTCTGGATGAGCGCTCAGGTAATGTCTTTGCATTCGCTGATTCAATGTCTTTGTCTTTTTTCCCCATAGGGGCCGGGGTCCGGAGATGCCAGGAAGCGGCAGGACCCGAAATGCAGTGGGAATAATCCAACAGGTAAGACTTAAAAGGAAACTGAGCTTTCCTTATTCCTTTTCTCCCTCTCACCTTTGTTCTTGTCTTTTTTCCTCTAGGCGCCGGGGCGTAGCTGAATCCGGAAGATCGCTGCTGAAGATGGAAGCGCCTTGCAAAGGTGAGTAAAATGCAGCGCTGCAGCGATCGAAACGAAATGCCTTTAAAATGATGTCTTCCTTTTCAGGGCCGTTGGAGAAATGACTCCGGGATGCAGATTTAGCAGGTAAGGGCTTTTCTTCTCCTATTCTCTTCCTTTCTCCCCTTGCAGGTGTTCCAGGGTGCTGGCAGGCGTGGCTGAAGTCAGGATGCAGCAGCTGACACGGTGAGCGTCCAGCTGCTAGGTGCAGAACAACGCGAAGCATGTGTGGCTGTTCGGGTGGGGTTTAAATAGCCTTGGAAAAAGTTCCTGGTATGTATCCTTCCCCGACCACACCCGGGTGGTGAAGTAGTCCTACAGGTTAAGTAGTCCCATTCAGGCCTCAAGAGGGCCTGGATGAAGCAGCAAGGTCTGCATCAGGTAAGTGTGCACCCAAGCACTTAAACACGTATCCTCTTCTATGAGCCTGGCGCCTAAGGCGCCAGGACTGGGGTCCGCTATGAGCCTGGCGCCTAAGGCGCCAGGACTGAGTCCAAAGGGCCCCGACTTGGGCCCGCTGAGACTTCCCTGGGGAAAATGATGTCTGCCTCTGGGGTTGCTGGGCCCGGCCTGGCTCCTTGGAGGTAGGCATCATGACAACTGCCCCCTGGCTCGACTGAGCTGATAGTTCACAAACAAGATTCAGTGGCTCCCCAATTTATCTCGTGTGACGGGGGCTGCTGCTCGGGGAAACTTGAGGATATGCTCTCTCATCTTTCCTCTGTTGTAGCACGGTTGGCCTCTCATATCGGCCTCAAACTTTAGGAAGAGGAGAATGTCTCCCTGATTGAGATGCCTCATACCCCAACTGCCCTTACTAACATCATCGAACAACAAGAAGCTCAAATGATTGCAGACTGTGGCCCTGTATCCCAAAGCTCCAGTGTGAATCTGGAAAGTTGCCCGGAAGGGTCTGTGGCTGGTGGCTTCCTCTCGCGCAAGCAACGGCGCCTGCATAATAGAGCAATGAATGAAATGGCTTAAAAGAAGTCAGCTGTTAAGCAGATGGAGCAAATAAAATTCCCTGATCCTGTTTCTGAAATTTCTGGTTTGGCAGTTTCAATTGAATGTGTCAGTAAATCTGTTGGAGATGATCCTATTCTAGATCTGGCTGAATTAAACACTGAAAGTAAACAAGCACTCCAACTTTCACATACTCATGTGAAAGTTGTTAATGAGTTCCTTTCCAATGGGACTTTATCCAAAAATCAACCTAAATCACAGGAATGTAAAAAAAGTATGCCAGCAGGGAAGAAGGTTCCCCCGCTACACGCGAATTCCAAGGGCACCCATGTTTCTTTGGTGTGCTCTCCTGCATTGGTGGGTGTTCCTGATGACATGAGGGTTTGCAAGCAGTCACTGCTGTCTTTGTTTTATCCACTAATTCATGGTAAAGCAGGCCCTGTTAAGACTGACTCCGGGCCTGTTTCAGTGATGAATATTCCCTCGCCAATGAAGGCTTGGGATCAAAAATCGGCTAAGACTATAGTGCCCAAGGCAGGTGACATGGAGGGAGATGTGAAAGGACAATCTTTTTCCTCTTCCTTCTGAATTGATGCCATCTGGTCTTCCTACTGTGGCACCTGACGAACAAACAGCCAAGCTTCATGAAAACCTGATGCTGGGGGAATATACTCTACCCATCTTTGGTTGGATTAGTAATCCCGATTTAAATGGACGGGGACGCCTTAATCGTTACTTTCTGTTTAAAACAGTTAATAGGATTCCGATGCTGAGAAGCTTGCACACTGATGATAGAGAGTGGGTAAAATTGGCCGGGGAAAATAACCTAAGCTCAGTCAAGTTCTCTAATTGTGCTAAGACACATCTGGGACTTTCGAGTTAAGCTTGAGATTTTGGGTATTCAAATGTTTGTATTTGAAAATGAAGATGAGGCATATGCATTTTTAGAGTATCGAATTCCCGTTCCAATAATTATTGCTCCTAAGGCACCTGATAATGCATCAAGCGAGTCCAGTCCTCCAGAGATGATTGCGCAGCTGTCAGCTATTGCAGCTAACATCAAGGACTGGTCTTGGATTGGCAATCTACTGAAATCTATATTGGAGGCGCAAGCCCTGAAAACACAGCACTAGCTTGTATGGTCTCTGCATTTACAGTTGGAATGTATGCGGTTATAGGAACTTGGAGGCAGCCTTATCTTCATTGCCTATTTTTGATCCTCCATCGATTATCTTGTTGCACGAAACAATGTTGGCTTGGGCGTTCTTTGTGGACGGATATACGGTCTATTATGCTTTGGCTTCCGTGGGCATTGGCCGTCCAAGTGGTGGCCTGGCTATCCTGATAAACATCATTTTAAATTTTTCTGCTACCTTCATTCATCAGTCCTCCTCTGTATTAGCCTTGCAAATTGAATTGACTCACTCTGTCAAAGAAACCTTGCTTGTGGTCTGTATATATGCAAATTATCAATCCAATAATTTGGATGAAATTATGGATATTCTTGATGGCATATTTGAAACTGCCTCTATACACAATCCTAATTCCATTACGATCGTAGGAGGAGATTTCAATATGCGCTGTTTGAACGATTACAAATCTCCTAATGCACAGCGTCGAGATCCGAGAGGTCAGAGGTGGGTCCACTATCTCGCCTCTTGGGACTGGTGCATTTCAGAGATGGGGCTATAGACTACACTTGGCATTGGATGAATGCTTTCTCTATAATTGATTTCTTCTTTGTCTCTTCAGTTATTTTGAGGAGGGATTTAAAATGTGAAATCTTTGGTGTAGGCCTTAGTGACCATTGCATCATCTCTATTGCACCCCTTTTAGCTAATACTATCAATTTCTGTGAGACCACCTCCGAACTGACTTTGTTGGAAGCATGGTGCCCTCTCCACTCTATTTGTTGGAATAGGAACCTGTATGATCAATGCTTTACGTACTTCCATATGCTTTAATCCAAAAAAAGGTTATTCTATAGCTGACATTATTTGGATTGAAGCTTACAATAACTTTATTATTCGGGAGGAACTTGCTCTATTTACTTCGCCTAAAACCAATAATTCAATAGGTCATCCGCATGTATATATGGAGCAAGTTACACGTTTAAAGCAACTCAAGAACCGTGAATTAAATCTCCTGAAAAATAAATTTCTCCCTGTACAGGAATTTCTCTCTTATTAAAAAAAGCATTCTAATGCACTATAAGAATGCGACTAAGATAGTTTGTCATAAAGTACACCTAGCAGGGAATCGAGCAATGATTGTGTCGCAAGTCTCTCCCCTTCTCACCTGTCTTTCCTGTTGGCTTGCAACCTTCTTTCGTGACTTCTTCCGCACAGTCCGGGATTTGTAAAGAGCTGTGCGCGGGTCTTCGGATTCCAGCGTGCTTCGTTTAGACTGTCCGGGATGGAACCAGGAAGAAACAATGTCCGCACACGGAGGCACGGTAGCCGTGACTCGAGCGCGATGAAAATCCAGGAAGTGGGGTAATTTTAGAGGATGTAAGGAAAGGAGGAGGAATCAAGGAACCGGGAAAGGGGAAATTCAAGAGGATAGCCCCGAGCAAACTCCGGCAACACACGTCCAGCTACGGCGAACAGCAGCATTGAGACGCGCAGCGCCGCGGGCGGGGTGTCTGTTTAATAGTGTTTGAAGCGTGGAACGTACAGGCTGGTAAGCTACGTTTCGTATACGACGGCCATGTTGGGAGGGTTACTGCATTCAGAGCTCTATGGGTCAGGGACCAGGAGGTCCAAAAGGGACGCAGGCGACGGTTCATGACATTATGCGCATATGCAAACATGACACCAGAAGCATTCGTCACATGTTTAATGAGATAGGTGCATCACCGGCTAATTGCATGTCCTCTTCTATCTCTTCCGAGAAGTGTTGTCAATTTATTTCCTCAGTTTATCTGCTTCCTCACAAATCCAGTCTTTATAGTTTTAAGGCGATTAAGCTGATCTCTTTTTTACATAGTACTTGGACTATTGATGAGATAGTTTGTGCAATTAATCATCTGAAATACTCTAGGGCGTCTGGGCCCGATGGGTTACCTGCCTGTGTACTGAAATCTGATCCATTGTTTTGGGCTGGTATACTCAAGCTAAAATTTGAAAACATTTTTCATACTAACCATATTACTAGGTCCTGGCAAACTTCACTTATTATTCCAATCTTTAAAAAAGGTAATCCATCTGAGCCGAAAAAATTATCACCCCATTGCGCTGATGGACTCCTCTTATAAAGTATTTAGCATTCTTATACTTAAGGAGATTGAACAACTTATACGAGAACCAAATTTGTTATCCATATATCAAACGGGCTTCAGGAAGCACATGGGCACGGCTCTGAATGCCACGGTGCTTGCACATGTGTTGGCTAAAGTAAAGAGGTCTTCCGATGGGCCAGTATTTATGGCCGCCTTGGACCTCAGCTCTACCTTTGACTGTATTATTCGTAATGTGCTATGGGCCAAAATGGCAAAATTAGGATTCCCAGAATCCTTGATGCAAACTATCGCCTTATTACATTCCAACACATGTTATCGAGTGAAAATAAATCAGCAAGGAGCCCTCACTCCGGAGATTTCCACCTACACAGGAGTATAACAGGACTGTAACCTTGCTGCTACCCTTTTTAATCTATATCTCACTGATATAGGAGATATTTGGCAGCATATAATTACTTTTCCTATAAAAATCGGTCATGTGAAGGTTAATTGGCTTGCTTACGCAGACGATATTCTGCTTTTTGACAGAACGCCGTTTGGCCTTCAAAATAAGCTTCAAGCTTTTGCTCCTATGCCTTGATAAACAACCTTTGTGCGAATGTAGCAAAGTCTAAGATCCTGGTCTTTACGGGAAGAACAAAGATTGCCCACTATACGTGGACCCCAAATGGTCCCACGATTGAAAGTGTACCTCCAATTAAATACTTGGGATACGATGTCTCCAACCATCTGGACACATTGACAATTGGTAATCCTCCATTAAGATCAAGGCTCGTCCCTTAATTTCCCAATTAAAGATCATTCGGAGGGCATTTTTAAAATTCTCTCTTGAACCAGTGTTGCAGTTTTATCTGCTTAAGGTGGAAGCAATCTTACTGTAGGGCCTCGATCTTTGTCTTTGTGATATTACAACCTGTCTGAATTCTGTGCAAGGAATGATCTGGAAGCAGGTATTGGGATTGGCTAAAGCTACCCCCAATTCCTGTATCCGGATTGAACTGGGTCTTTCCAGTTTAGCAGCACGCTTTCAATGGAGACAACTTAACTCATATGCAAAAATGCTAAATCCTCCTCTTAATTCTTTATATCAGGAATTTGCCCATATTATTACCAATTCCAATCCTAGATCTGTGCTCATCTTTCAAAAAAGAATGGAAAAGATCTTGGCCAACATTGACATAAACAATGAAGATCTTTGGCTACGTCCTGCATACGCTAACAAAAAAAAAACTGTACGAGGAGGATTGTTGTTTATCCATGGATGACATTGGTACTCACCAGCTGTACATGGAATTCGCTAGTCATTCTCACAAATCGCATTCCTAGATTAAGATATCTTCTGTGCTTTCCCTGTGACAAATTCTGTGATTTATATATGAGGTTTAGTATGTACAAGCTTTACACTGGATCAAAAGTCCATCAGTGTCTTGTAGATTTTGTGTAAACGAACAGCATATTGAAACATTAAAACACCTGGTAATATATTGTCCTTTTTTTGAAGATGCCAGGATAGCTCATTTGGGCGTTACTAACGTTGGCCTGACCGTATCGGCCAGGGAATCCTTATGGCAAAAATGTATGTTGAATCCCAATAATTCTTTTATGTTTAAACTCTGTAGTTTTATTTCTTTAACTCAATTGCAGTTGCAGAGCTTATTGGTTCCAGATACTTTTGAGGTTGATTCTGATGCTATCACTATTTTTGGTGTGAGGAGCACTTTCATTCTTATTGTCATGCAGGGTCGTTGGTAGTTAACTAGTATCAATCTTCTAATCACGCCAAACTCAAATACTTCTAACATCAAACGGATGTAATTGTAATCCACTTTGTCAAAAGCTTTGTGGGCATTTCGAGGTATAATCCCCATTTCGATAATTTCTCTATTCTCGACTTCGATAATATTCAGAACCCTTTGAAGGTTTTCCTGGATGTTTCTTTCAGTTATGAACCCTGGCTGGTCCCCATTAATCAATACCGGAAGGGTAGACATTACCCTGTGGGCCAGAATCTTTGAGTACATGTTTGCGTCGCTATTCTGTAAAGTCTATATGATTTGCAGCATGCAGGGACTTTGCCAGGTTTCGGAATTAATATTGTTTCTGATTCCTCCATTGACGGTGTGATTGTCCCCGTTATTGAGAATTAATTATATAGTCGTGTTAAGTGAGGGATCAGTTGGATTTGAAATCTCATATAGCAGACAGACATAAAACCTTCGGTCCTTGAGCTTTATCCTTAAGGGATTGAATAGCCCATTCCACCTCAGATGTCCAAGTTGGGGCGTCCAGCTCTCGTTGGCGATCCGCCGACACACAGTGCAAGCTCGCACCCGACACATAGCGCAGCTGGTCCTCTGCATTGCGTGTCTCGCTGGACATCAGCACCGCAAAATGTGTGAAGTGCTTCAAACCGCCCTCCCCCCATCATAACACGTTGTGCCCACCTAATTTCCGATCCCTTGTATGTTATTCTGCATACTGGCCTTTTTTAATTTGTAGACTGATTCAATTCACTGTGTTGCCGTTAACATAGTAGTAGTGGTACATTACATTGTTAATGTCAGATGTGCTTCCAACTTACTCAAAGAGTTTTTTAGCTTCCAAAGTGCTGCCTTTCTGTAGGCCGCCGTGCAACTCTTTGGCCCTCATTACAAGTATGCTGGTCCAGAAATAGCGTTGCAGTTATTTCCGTGTCGGCACCCTTTACCGGACCAGTGTAGTCCAAGTCGCAATGCCGGTGTTACCGGCATAGCAAGGGTCCTGCTGTGCCCAGCCACACCCTTGCAGATATCAGTGGTGATAGGCGGCAGCTGTGCCAGTGACCCCGGCATGGCTTAAGTAAGTCCACATTAAGAGGTGTATGGACCCGCAACCACCGGCATGTACATGCTGGTAATAACGGATACAATGATGCTGGAAACACTGGCATCGTGGACCAGGCGTTAAGCGGTATCTGGTGTGTAGAAACCTGCCACGGGTGCTCACAATCGGCACAGGTTGAGGCAATGGACTGTGGCAGAGCACAAAAGGACCACTCCCACACCCCTTCCAAACCCATAATGTTACCATTCGCACTAGCAGTACTGGAGCTGGAGGACATGCCTTTACAGCTACTCATTGAGGAGGCAACGAGCCAGAGGATGCAGCGGAGGCGCATGAGTAGGAGGAGGGCCATGATGGCCCAGCAGATACCCAATTTACAGCCAGTTGGACCCCGCAGGCAGCCACCAATCCTTCGCCTAAGGGCCACCCCATTCAATCTCAGCCCCACTCTGATCCACACCCTGCACCGGCTGAACAGGGACCCCGTCACCACTATAGTGGATCTGATACATAATGACCTGGTAAGCCTAATAAATATCCGGACAGCCATCCCCCCCCTTGCTGAAGGTAGTGTCTGTGCTACACTTCCTTGCCACAGGCACTTATCCGCAGAAGGTGGGTCAGCTGCATGGAATCTCCCGTGTGCTCACCCAGGTGCTAGATGCACTCCTGTCCCACGTACGCAACCACATCAGCTTACCACGGACTGCGGAGGAGGTGAATGCCACAATAATAGCATTCCATGCACTTGCAGGCATGCCTATTGTAATTGGTGCGGTCGACTGCACACATGTGGAGCTGGTTGGCCAGCATGCTGTGGAGGTAGTGTACCTCAACAGGAAGCCGTACCATTCCCTCAACGTACAGATGGTGTGCGATGCACGCATAATAATCACAAATTGCTGCGCAAGATTCCCTGGCTCCACACATGACTCATGGTACTGCGCAATTCCACGGTGCCCCGCTACATGGCACGACACGCTGGACATCGGAGCTGGCTGCTGGGTGAGTCTAACCACAGGCCCATGGGGAGTGTTGCATTGGGCGGGGGGGCCGTAAACAGCATAGGCAACCTGGCTGCTCGGTGAGTCTAACCACAGGGCCATGAGGAGTGTTTAAACACAGCATAGCATGCATAAAGAGCGGATGTACACACTGCATGCATGAATCCATCATCACTCCTTCTGCAATATCCCGTAACTATTACAAAGCATCCATCCACAGAGACTGGATAGGCTGATAGAAGGTTAAGATAGATGAGGGATAACACCAAGCAACCTCATCATCCGCAACCTGCACAACATCAAACCTCACACATAGAATGGAACATGACCAAACACAGCGTACTAAGTGCTTTGAACTTGATAGTATGTTCATGTAACTGAATGTGCCACACAGTAATAGCAAGCCGAAGCGCAAGGCCTTCCCAGCCGTGTCTCCATGCATTTAACAGACACAGTGCTCACATTAGCACATGTATTAGGATCATTACAAAACAGAAACCACATGTACCACAATTCACCACTCATTAGTGAGAATGAATGACATTCAAAAACACTGTAAAGTAATTCACAAGTCATGATGGTCAGCCAGAGAGAAAACTATCTGCCACACTGAAATCAATAGTGACTGCACTCTCATTCCACAGGTACACGGCTAGTCAGTATGCCTCTCATGTCACCTTAAGGGACAAGAAAGAAGGTCAAGAAGGCCACTGAGACCACCAGCGCTAACGCCAAAAATCAGGGTTGCAACAGCAGCAGGGTTCAAATGTTGAGTTGAGGGTGCCTTGACCAAGTACCCTCACAAACGCAATAGAGTAAAGTTAAACAATGAACTGCGCCACATAACAACGCATCAAAACACTTGTAGTGTATTTTAATTCTGTTCAACAGCCTGACACGTGTTTCGAGAAAAGCTCTTCCTCTAAGGCCAAGAATACTTGTCAATTTGATACTCAATACCTTGATTTAAATGAGATGTAATTAACAATTCTGAGTTGCAATTGCAAATGCTTAATTATAAATAACAGCCTGCTGGCAGCAAAATGATTCTAGGTAGAGCATTGAGTATCCAATTGGACAAGTATTCTTGGTCTCAGAGGAAGAGCTTTGCTCGAAACACATGTCCAGCTGTTGAACAGAATTAAAATACACAACAAGTGTTCTGATGCATTGTTGTTATGTGGCGCAGTTCATTGTTTAACTTTACACCTTAAGGGACACCTTCAAGTAGAATGCGTTAAGTCCAAAATACCAAAATGCTACAAATCTTGACTACCTCCAATACATGATTGAGACGTGCCGGCCTCACCCAATGTAGCCTCATTCATCCATGCAAAAACCCACCCAGCCGTACTCTTGTTACGTAATCCGTTACCCGTGACACATACTACCAATCAATATCAGACCTTGTCATACGGTTAACGGTGCAGATGAATATGTACATGAAGACCTGTAGATGTAGAATGCATACCTTGAAGACCACTGTATAACAAATGTAAATGAGGCAAATGTGTAAAATGCCACTGTATAGGCACATTCCACTCTCATCGGTAACACATAAATGAAATCTGAGTCCATTGTTGTCAGCTGTACTTGATTTGTGAGAGTGCAGGTTCATAGTGAATGGCCAATGTGACAGCAACTGCACCTAACCCCCCCTCTCCCATGCATCTGCCCTAAGTTCTCTTAAGGGGTACATGGCCAATGACACATGCCATGTACAGTAATAAATCCATGGGCATAGATGACTTATCAAATGAACACTGTACAGCATGTGCCAACATGAAATGGCCACACAAGTACCCTTTCTCTTGCTTCTATGCAGGTCATGCTGGGTATTCCCTGATGGCATGGCTCATGACCCGTATATAACAATCAGGACCGTTTCGGGGTTACCTATTGTGGGTTACCCAGTTTGATGTTCACACTTAAGAGAAACACAGTTTTTTGTTGAAGTGTAAGTTTTGGAAGAGCAACATGTCTCCAAGTAACCTTATAAGCATGTGTGACCGCACTGTGCCGTGCTCAAAAACACTTATTTGATCATAGTGGATCAGGTGTTTGCCGCTTGCTAGATGAACAGAAACATCATTTTAATTGGTTTTCTCTATTAAGTGGGTGCTAATGTTAAGAACAAGAAACGAGAAGGATGGTTGTCTATTCTTCAATCAATTTCTCAATTTTTTCAATTATTTCTCTCAATATTTTCGTTAAAAACATAGGGGATCCACAGAGTTGTTCATATTGGGGATCCAAAGAACCAAATGCTCTGACTCCAGGTAGTCTTGTTGTACTCTTGGGTCAGGTTATTCTATAGCCTATGGCTCATGACCCCCCATCAGACAACCACAAAACAGGCACGAAGAGGCCTACAACCGTGCACATGTGCGCACTCGCTGCACCATCGAGCAGCCATTTGGCCTGTTGAAGGCCAGGTTCCACTGCCTCGGCAGATCGGGGGGAGCCCTCATTTACGGGCCAGAGAAGGTAGGCAAAATCGTGCTGGTATGTGTCATGCTGCACAACATGTGCATCCGGCGCAAGGTCTCCCCGCCATGGACATGATGCCACCAGAGGACAAGGATGTGGTTGAAGATCGAGGAAATGATCCGCACCACAATGGCAATGATGGATGTGCCACACGGCAAGAGTTAATTCAGCACTACTTTTGATGGACTATTACAGATACGACACTGGACATGGGTCACACTGAGCACTGGACACTGTACATGATTAAATGGTATCAGGTAATAATATCCCCATATATATGGTCGCCGTAAATAATATCGCCGGGAAAATGTTGTGGCGATATTATTTGGGTGACCATATATATGGGGACAGGGGCAAAAAAAATGTTTTTAAAAAAATTAAAAAGAAAAAAAAGTCTGGGGGTTGCGGGGGTGTCCCCCGCATTTTCCATGCAATAATGTTGCCACAAAAAACTGCCATTTGTAGGTGATATTTTTGCATGGCGAGATTTTTGTGTCGACATTATTACATGGAACCGATTAAATGCACTCACACTGAATAAGCAATGTCCAGTCATGTTTGTTTGAAACACCATGTATATTGCAACACGATTAACTATGTACAGATGTGAATGACATTGCCTACCACTACTATCCTGTTGTACTGACCCCACACCTTCTCCCTCAATACCCCACACCCCCCCCGACTGCCCCCACACACTCTCCCCAACTACTCCCTCCCAACATGCACAAGAACCTTTTCCTATTTACACCCCATTTAGGTGGATGGGGGTGCCCTACTGGCGGGCGATTGAGCTGCTGTGAACGACGCACAGAGCTACTTTGCATCCAACACATTGGTGTTGTGCTTGAGGATGGGGCCAGTGGGGTGATGACGTGGCGTTGTTCCGCGATTTGCGTGGACCAACAGGTTGATGGACTCCACCCGTGAAGACATGGTCCCATTGCCCTCCCTCACATGCCTCTTTAGGTGGTACACCCCCTCTGTGGCTCTGCCCAGCATCCGTGCCGTGTTACGTGAGGTGTCCTGTGTGGTCTGGCACGTGAGTTGTGACTCAGTGAGGTACTGCTGCACCAATGCATGCATTGCCTGCTGCTTTTCCTCTATACTGGTGAGGCGCCCCTCAATGTCACGTATTTGATGAGTCCCTGTAGTGGCATGGGGGGTCGGCTCTGAGGGTAGTGGTACTGAACACTGGATCATCCACATGGCTACTGTCGCTGAGTGTGTCATGCACACTAGCATCCACAATGCTGTTGGCACCAGACACTTGTGTTGGTGTTGTAGGTTCATCCTGCTGGCTGGGGGCCGGGGACACAGGTTCATCCTGCAAAACGGGTTCATCCTGCTGGCTGGGGTCTGGGGAAACCGGTTCATCCTGCTGGCTGTGGTCTGGAGAAACCGTTTCAAACTACTGGCGGGTCTGCTTGGCAGTAGGTGTTTCCTGCTGGCCGGGGGGGAGGCTGGGCCAAAGGTGTTGGTGGCAGGTGGGGCTGCTTGGCAGAAGGTGTCTCCTGCTGGTGGGGGGGCTGGGCCAAAGGTGTTGTGGAACGCTCCGGTCGTGTGGTGGATGTGCTTGGATCCTGGCTGGAAGTGGTTGATTTCCTGCAGCAGGGCTGTGCCCCAGTATCCCTGGATGTGGTTGCATGTTCCCCTTCACTGTCAGATGATGTGCCTGGGGGGGTACAGTGTGGCAGTGCATCAGTAATGGGCGTTGTTAGGGAGAATTCTCATTCAGTGGCTAATTTCTCTTACCTAGTGAGTCCCTCAGCAGCTTTGCTGGATTTCTGGAGTTTATTTTTCCACTTGGTAAGAGTGTACCCCTTTTTCCAACTCTTACTTGTGTTTTGCCATGTGTATTTCATCTGTTTTTTGTGATTGTGGACTCTGGAGTAGTCCCCTTCTTTTGTGTGTTACACAGCACCTTCAGTGAAGTGACACAGGGTTGTCTTTTAGACTTCCCACCGACTCCATTTCTACGGTCCTCCAGAAAAGGGGAAAGTTGCCATTAACTTTACTTAGTCATTTAACCACAGATCCAGTACACCCCATCTTACATGGAGTACTGGAAAGGGTTAATCCTCAGCCCTTTTTATCTGTACCTCCTAGAGCATTGTTACGCTCTTTTAACATTTAGACTTGGCTGGTGGCAGTGGTATCTACCCTAACATTTCTACCGCGATTATACTATATAAACGTGGTATTGTTTTAGGCTATTATATTAGCCTCGAACTTAAACCCGCTTGAACAAATACTTTTTCTTTTGGCTCCGGTTGGGTTTATTCACCATTTCTTTTTGTTAAAGTCCTTGTTGAGTTTTACTTTGCGCGGCAAACCAGGTTTGCCTTCTTTGTTCACTGTCTTTTGGCAGGCTTCTGCCAAGAAGCCCTCCTCTAGGCGCCTGGGTGTCTAGGTGGGCTGAATGTGAGGGAGGGATGTAGTCACCCCCTGCACAGGGTATCCCAGGAAACCCAAATCGCACTTTGCCATGATTGGCTGAGGTGGTTGTGCGGGCCGGACAACCCCCCCTGCTGCGTGATTGACAGCCAGGCTGTGTGAATGGGGGATTTTCGCATAAAAGGCAGGTCTCTTGGGCTAGAAGTCAGAGTCGCCACTGGAACTACAAGGAACCGAAGAGAAGCGGAGAAGAAGTCGACTACTGCAACTATCCCGTCCCGGTGAAGTCCTGCTGCAGTCCTGAGCTATCTACCCTTCGACGACCAGAGAAGATCCAGTCCGGAGTCTTCTTCCCTTGAGCTTGGTGGGGATAACCTGCTCCTCTTCTACAGCCAGAGGATCCTCTTCGCGGTCGAAATCGCTGCAGACTGCTGTAGTGGTCCGGATAGCCTTCTGAGAAGCCTCTCCTGTTTTTAAGGAGCGCACCTTTTATTCACCGTTGCTGCTGCCGGCTTCATCCCTGTGTGGTGCAGACCCCTCCAGGCGTCCTCCTTCGGATCGAAGCTCTAGGAGCTGAGGGTCTGCAGGAAACTACCAGGAACAACTGCCGTGGCACCAGCTTCTTCATTGAATAAGGTACTGTGTTCTGCTCGAGGAATTTGGGTGAATCCCTTTTCTTCCCCTCCGAGGCTTGGCCTTATCTTCCCTCCTTCTTATAACTTTTGCTTCCTCTGTTGACAATATCCAAGTACTCCTGGCTATGTTGAATCGTGAACTAATTTCTATCTAAGAGTGTTCTCTGGTTCTGTCTGCCTTGACAAAAGTATTGCCTATGATTTTTACCCCCAACTCTCTCTGGGTATCTCAGGTGCTAAGTGTGTTTTTGCCCCAGTAATATTTCTTGCCGCGGATACGCGTTTCTTTAGTAAGACTGAACTGTCATTACTGTCAAAAAGTGATCGCAAGTGTATTCCCGGTAACGTCTTTTGTTTCACAACACCGGTCCGCTAAAACACAGGGTACTTACCTTGAAGTATACCGTACAAAGTGAATTGGTTACTTGTAGTGTATTTTACGTGTGGTTTTTGAATTAATAGAAGTGTTGTGCTTATAACAAATGGTTAAAAAATAAATGTACTTATATTTTTTACCTGAAACTTTGAGTCAGTGTTTGCTTGAGTCACAGAAATTGTGGTCCCTTTGTGTAATCTCTGCTACTGCTCAAATACTCTTGAGATAAGCCTGGCTGCTCCGCTACTGCTACCACATTAACATAGTAGTACAGGCTTGTACCAAAGGTAAAACTTGTATTGCCACCTGTAGTCTTAATTGTGTGTGTAGTGGTCCCTAAGGGCACTGCACAGGATTCTGCCTAACAGGCGTAGATCCATCAGACAGACTATACATTCTCAATACTCAATGCTAGTACATTCTGAGTCATGTGCATTGTCATGGACATGGTGGAGGGCATGGCATGGTGCACACATGAATGTGTGGGGGATGCAGTGTGGGTCCATGTCTGTAGTGCGGCCATGGAGTGCGCAGTGTCTCCTGCCTGGGGTACTGGTGTTTTCCCGTTTGGGTGTTATGGGCTTGCCACATGAGCTGTGTGACATGTTGAGTTCGATTGTGAAACAGATGTGTTTCACTTGTGGCTGTTGCTGCGTTGATGGTGATTCAGCGTGAGCGGACATGGTGGGTGTGCGACAAGTGTGCGACAGGTGTCATTGATGTGTGCATCTTGTCATGAGGTGCTTTGGCCATGTGGTGGCATGGCGTTGACGACAACAGTTGGACATTGTCTGGGTGATGTGTGCATGCAGATGCTACTTTTGTGGCCAATGCAGGGGACATTTGGGGGTTGTTTTCAGGTTGCAGCCAAGTACATTTTAAATGTGTGAAACGAGGTTGTCGGAGGGTGGAATGGCAGCAGACATCAGGTTCCACAAATTTGACATATTGACCTGGCCTTTTGCATTGGGGCTACAAGGTCTGTCATGTGACTTTGGTGTTACGGAGACACACCGGCATCATCGGATGTTGCACCCATCTCCAACTCCCTCTATGGCCTCCATGTGCAGGACGGTGCTGCAATTCTCCTCCCACGCCTGCAGTTTGATGGGGGATGGTGCTCCCCCCTCCTGTGTGAAATAAAGGAAATTGGGGATCCACACTTAAAGCAACATCATTTACTTGCATTGTTCATTTGGATTCATCTAGCGCTGTTCTGTGCTCAAGGAGTGACCAGTAGGAAAACATAAAACAGTGTCTAAAAGGATTTTTTGTGTCGACATTTATTAATAAGGCAGTGAGTAATGACAAATCTATACTTTGGTAACAATATCTGCAAATTGGAACCAATAATTTAAAGTTGTATGAATTACAGAATACACCATCAATAAGTGTAGAAATAATAAATAAACTGAGGAATTTGGAAATTTACTAACAGGGGGAACACATGGATTTACATTGAAAAATACTCATAGGTCTTCTTCATTTGTACGTTTAATGATAAGGATCCCTATTTGTGTATTCCTGATTGCTACTATAAAGTGCATGATCAATGTATGATCATGTTCTGTAATCTGGCAACGTGTAGGTTTGTGAATCTAAACAATTTGAAACAGTACTCATGCAAACTTTTTGAAGGAAAAGGAGAGTACTGGAACACGTTTCGGCTTGCCAATGTAATTGGCATCAATGTTGAGCCTTCCTCAGGGCAAATGAACCTCTTGGTCCTAAACGGGAGGGAGGCAGAAAAGAGGATACATGTATATCAGTATTTCGTGCAAGACACAAGAGAGGTTTTCTTACATAGAACATTATAAAATACTGCTGCTGAATTCAGGGACAAGAAACCACACAGTACTCACCCTGTATCACAGACCGGGGTACAGAGGATGTTGTGGCCTTGTTTCCAGGCACGGAAGCTCCCATGGGTTGAGTGGACTGACTCTCTGTGTCGCCTGGTACTTTGTAAAGTTGATAAATCAACCACTGTGAAAATGAAAGTAAAGGGGCATGGTTTTACTAAATCCATGCATGTGTAAGAATATCTTCAAACATATTATAAGAAAATTTGCACATGAATCGACAAGCTATGGCAGGTGTATTGCTTGTACGGTACCTTGTGCTTCTTGGTGTTTAGCTCCCCCTCCTGTGGCCAGGCCGTGGCTGCGCTATGTGGCAAGGAGGTTGCGGACACGGAGACGTAGGTCGACCCACCTCTTCTTACAGTCTCGCACAGTCCGGGGTGTTGTCCCTACTGTCGAGACTTTACGGACCACATCCTCCCATATGGCCTTCTTGCGAATTTGGGCTTGGTGCTGCAGATCAGCGCAGAAAACCTCATCTGCGTGCTCCAGAAGGGTGTCATTCAGTATGTTCAGTTCTGGTTCACTGTACCTGGGCTTGCGGCGACGGACAACAGGTGGCCTTGCAGACATGTTCCTCTGCGTCGGTAGGTGCTCAGATTTTGAGTAACACTCCTGTGGACTGAGGATTGCAATTTATTGTGTTTTTATAATGGCCGCCGGTGCATTTCCCGTTCCGGCGCTATGACGTTATTTCCAGTGCCAGTATTACCGGCACCGGAAATTACGGGCTCCTCTGTGCCAGAGTCAGAGTCTGCGGCAGCGAGGATGCCGGTATCGTGGGTTTTGGGGCCGTTACAGGCATGCCGGTGCTAATGTTTCCGGCAGCTTTCATTGCATCCCGTATGGTCGCCAATGATTGATCAGGTGCAGTGTTATTGGGGAAAGTAGTTACAGATTGTTAGGGCGAATTCTCAGAAATGTGCTAATTCCCTTCACCTTAGAGACCCCCAGCAACTTTGCTGCTGGATTTTCAGGACTTGATTTTTTTAAACCCGGAGAGAGTGAGACCCTTTTCCCCACTCTCTCATGTATTTTTATGTGAATTTTACCTCTGTGTTTCTTTTGGTTGGGGAGTCTGACAAACTCCATAGGCATCATCTTTTACGTGTGTCACAAAGCACCTTCAATGCAGTGACACAGGGAAGTCTTCCAGATTTCCCAAAGGTTTAACTAGTTTCTCTGGGATAAACTACTGTTTCCCAGAGCAGTAAAGTGAAATTGACTTTACTTACATTTGTAACTTTCTAGACCAGGCACACACTATCTTACAACAGAGGGCTGGAGGGGTTACTTAGTATCCCCTTTGTCTAGCTCCTCATGTCAAATTTTTATGTTACCCTTTTGTCATTGAATGGCTTGTGGCAGTGGTTTCGTTTAAACTACCATGGTTTGTCTTTACCACTGGCTGCGTTCGCGGCTCCGGTAAAACAACCGCGGGAGCCATCTTTTTCAAAATGGCGCAGGAGCCATCTTTGACAAAATGGCCCCCTGCTGGGTGATTGACAGCTAGGCTGGAATGAATGGGAGAGAACTGAATAAAAGGCGAGTCCTTTTGCTTGGAAGGCAGAGTCGACCACTGGACGAAGGAACCGAAGAAGAGCTTGAAGAGGAAGCCTGCTGCTACTCCTGGACCGTTGGTTTGCCCGGTGAAGCCCTGCTGCAGTGCCGAAACACCAAGTTTGCATCGACAGAGAAGCCCCTGCAAGGATGACTTCTCCCTTTGAGTTGGTGGGACCAATCAACTCCAAAGTAAGCCACCTGGACATCCATCTCGGAGCTGGTTGCATTTCCACAGAGTTGCTGCTGGAAACTCTATAGCCAGGGAGAGGAACACCAGATTGTGTGTGTTGCTTTTGAGCTGGCCTAGAGATTTTGGAAGATCCTCCGGACTCCCAAGAAGCAGGACTGACCAAGCCTGAGCCCCCTCAACAGAGTGCGGGACCCCAGAGGCAAGGAAAGCCCGTCTCAACAGCCAGGAACCCCAGTGTTGCTATTTGCGGTAGACACGAGGAGCTGAAACACAGAACAGCCACTGAAAGTGAAGTTTGCCTGTTGCAAGTTTTGACTGTCCCAGTGCATTGTAGGAGTCCCCCGACGTCGTCCTTCTTGTCCCCACGACTGAGGCCCAGAAACAATGAAATCTGCAGAGCTGCACACGAACAGAAGTCATCAGCTGCATCTTTTCTTCATTTCCAAGTTACTGTAAAACAAGCTAAAGAGAACTTAACTCTTACTTTAGAGTTGCTTTGAAACGTCTACAACTCACAAGCTCAATCAGCTTGTGGCCCTACATTTGATTCTTCTTTTCATCTAAGACTCCTAAGAACTTGTGCAAAGACTTTTCCATTTACTTACCAGAAGTGCTTCATCCTATACAAGACTTTTGCCCATTGGCTTTGGCTTAGCCTATTGAATTGACTCTTGTGATGCTGGAAATGCATGAGAGGGACAGGGCCTCTAAATCCTTGTCCTTTACTGCTTTTTATCGTGTGTTCTGTCATGTTTTCTGCCCAGGAGTCCATGTGGGACTCCTGGCAGTGCAGCTCTCTCTTTTGGTTTGGTGAACAGACCCATGGGATACCCTTATGGCACCCATGGGTAGGGGTACAACCCTGTACCCCTAGTGTATGTTTTTGGGCACCTGTGGGTGGCCCACAGAGCAGGGTATGGGCTGGTGGCAGCTCCATGCTGAATTTGACAGGTGCTCTGGGTGTCCTCCATTTTGGGATACCCAGGCCCTGCCATTGGGATCAGTTGATTCCTGATAGGAAACAAGATGGCCCCTGTGGCCTCTTGCTTTCTATTGCCTGTTACCTTGTTTCCCAAAGTCCTGGGAAGCCCTGACTCTGTCCCTTCCCCCTTACTGGCTGTTGGGTGGAAGTTCCATATATGGTGTTGTTGTGAAGGCCCAGCTAGACTGACTGGAGCCTTCCCAGTGACTGTATGTTGTGGGTACCTCCTGTGGGTGGGAACTGGGTGAATGGAGTGTGTGACCAATATACACTCCTTGTTGTGGTTGTCTGGTTTCTGGCATGAGAGACGAAGATTGAGACAGCCCTGCCCGAAATTTGCATGAATGCAGTGTGTTGTGTTGAATGGCTGGGTACTTGTCCCAATCCACATTCCTTGTTGTGAGTGTCTGAAAGGGAGGAGTGTGGCCTGAATGCACTGTGTGCCTGATTGGCTGACTGACTGCATGAATGCCCTTCTGTATGATTGGCTGCTGAGTGTGTGCCAGCAGTGTGGATGAGAGACAGAATAGTATATCTGGGGACCTCTCTCCACTGGTAATTGGTTCAGAAAGGTTCAGAAGCGTTCAGAAGGTTCAGGGAACGTTCAGAGGCGTTCAGAAGCGTTCAGAAGCTGAGTCTTCACTCTAAGAGTAACTGGAACTGCTGATCCTCGACGTCCAGCTGGAAGAAGAAGACTTGCTGTTGCATTTGCTTCGACCGATCCGAAGGCTGCCGAAATCGTCGAAGACTGACCCGAGAGAGGACCTGGTAAGGCGCCCTCTTCCCGTGCTCCGAGGGACCATCGAGCACCGCTCCATCTTCGCCGAAGCGCCCTGGAAGACAGACCCTCGAAAGGCTGCCAGCCCGAGACGGGACCGCCGAGGAGATCGAAGTGAAGCACCCGGACATCGCCGCCGTGAAGTCCATTGCCATCGACCAGAGTTCGCAGGTTTGTGTAACCGCTGGAGGCCCGTCGAAGTTGTGTTGCCCAGCCGTGGGAACCACTTGACGCCGTGCCGCCGACGACCGGAGCCGTCCGCTCCTTTGCCTAAGAACATTCGAATCGAAGGACTCCCTCATCCGCACCGTCGACCGCTTTATCCTGCCGGAGAAAGTCGAGAACGACCAACGCGCTGAGGAGAAACCTGCCGGTGGGTTTCCCGCCACCCGAAGACCACAAATACTCGAACGACTCGACGCCCTTGCTGGGCCTCCGTCTCCACAATCTTTGCGGTCCAGAACTATTGTCACCGAGGTGCCCCGCACGCCTCTGCCTTGCAGGACGCTGACGCTCTGACGCGCACCGCTCGGACGAAGCTGCCGCCTCACCGACACCGTTCTACCCTGTTTGTCGACGGACGTTCGACGCCCCGTGTCTCCCGCTTGAAAGGGAAGGCATTCAAGAAGGGCCGTCGATTCCCCGTCGCCGAACACCGAGTTCCTCGACGCTTCTCGACGCCTCTCGACGATCCGTGACTCCCGCTTGAAAGGGGGTCGCTCAAGAAGGATCTGTCGACGCCTCTTCGAAGAACTCGACTCCACCAGGTACATTGGGGGGGGTAGAAACATTATAGGAGGGAATAAGACTTGCAGAACAATATATGGACTGGGCTTGTGCTATATCGTTATTTTACAGGTTGCCCAGGTGGGGGGGATCTCCACACAGAACTGTGTCTAGTGGTAGGGGCCAGTATTCTGCCTATTGCTCAACCATCTTATTTTCTCTCCTCTCTCTATTGCTGGTTTCACTCTATTCATCTGTGTGACATTGTTACAGTATTGTTGATGCACTTTAATGAGATCTAATACAAAGGGTGGTACCACTTTAGAATTGTATATATTTGCCATTGTTGATTTTCCTAAGTACAAAGTGAGTTATTATGATAAGTGTACATAACCTTGAATATTGATTATATAAAAACTGTGTTCTAACCAATACAGTGTGTGGACATTCCTTTGTGGGGGCTTGGGGACTACACTGTACTTAAGAACCAGCCTGCATCACCTCCTGAGAAGCTAGGCCTTGATTGCTCGTCCATTGCTACCGTAATAGAGAATCTTGGCTGGGGTCTTCTGTGCCTCTCTTCTACCATATAGAGGGCAGAAGTACAGACACCCCCTACCGGTCCTTTACAACTCTTCTTTGGGATGTAAAAGTATTTGCCTACTTAAGAATGTGTTCTAATAACCTTTGCCTTTTACCGATTTCTAAAAGTATTCTGAATGCCAACAGTAAGATATTAATGTCTCCAGCACCCTAGTTATTGAAGTCACTTGTGGGTGTAGGTTGTGACTGTGAGACATCCCAAAGGGGTCATAACTGGTTCAGACACTTAGTGGTTACAGTATTGAAGTATATGTGTGTGTTACTAGTATATTGCTCCCTTCTAAAGAAGGCTTTATAACTGACTGATAAATAAATTAATAATTGTTTATGCATGAAACCTTAAGTGTAAGAGTGTATTTGAATACCTGTAACTGTGAATCTTTGTGTAACTCCACTACAGCTCACATTTACCCCTCTTGAGATAAGCCTGGCTGCTCAACACGCTACCAAAACTGTGTAGTACAAGCTTATACCAAAGGCTGGGATGCCTATACCTGTAATCCTAGTTGTTGTAGTATTCCCAAAGGGTACTGCATACAAACTTTGCCTAACAGAGATCACTTCAGATATTTCCTGGCCGAGAACCCTGTTTTTTTAGTATATAGCCGTACATTTTCCAGGAAGAGCAGCCCGATTAGGTTGTTGGGTCACTCTTACTGATTCGATTTCTGGGGCGTGGTCAGATTATTCAAGGTGCTATGTAGATCGAATTTATGCAGGGGCATAGTGTACTTGATATCAGTATGTGGTCTATCCTGAAGAGCACCCATGAACATGAGAATAAAATGTGAAATCTCGGGCCTCATTAAACATTCTCCATACACTCACAGCACCTAACTCTCGAAGCAGTCTGGTGGATAAAATAGCTTTCTTGTAGTTTGGCCTAGAGGGTAGTGATGTCTTATCCACTTCAGGATTGGGTACTAAGTTGAGATCTCCCCCTATTATTATTTCCCCTGCAGTGAATGCCATTGTATGTGGTATGAGTGCGGACAGATACTGGTCATGTTTGCTATTGGGTGTATAAAGTGACATTAGGGTGAACATAAGTCATCCGAGCATACCCATGATCAACACAAACCGCTCCTGGGGATCTCTCGGGACTTCTACTCTACCATTGGTGGTATTAGGCTTGGTTCCAGCCTGAATCCTGGATAAAAGGGTGTCCCCTGCAAATGTTCATCCGATAAACATTGGAGCCAAGACTTGTATGACGAAGAGCAGCCCGCTGATGACCCAAGGACAACCCTGGCAGCTGACCAGCATTGCATCTAGTAATTGGCACGTTGAAGCCCTGTTTCTCTGCCTGATAACAGAAGACCCTAGTTGGTGCTTTGAACTTTGGACTGGTGGGAACAACCATTCTTGACGCCTGCTCGAGGATCTCTGTCTTCCGAGACTTCAGAAGTGTCCCTGGACCACCCAGTGGACTGACTAGCTCTCTCCTGGCATACCCCCTGCAGCTGTCGTTCCTAGTAAGACCTTTGAGCTTTGCAAACCTCCAGCTTGTGACACATGTTGCACGTCCACCCATTTTAAGCAGTCTCACTCCAAGGGAAGCTGTGCTGGGGCTCCTTCTGGTGTTTGCCGCTGTACAGTCCACCCAGATCCCTCCACTCATGTCTATATACTTATCCACAGGACCACATTCAGGAACTACATGTCTTCCCAGCCACCTAGAGAGACAGCATCAACAGGCCACTCTTATGTAACCACCAGGCATTTCTTATCAAACAACCCCACATTGATAACACCACAGCTAACTGTGCTGCTCCTCATGGATATTCAGACTCAGGAATTGGGATTTGAGCCCCGGTACGTAAGTTTACGACCGGCGCCCACAGAATAACAAAGCTTGCTTTTGTGCCTAGGATTTCCAGGCATTCTATGAAACACCCACCACTCACACACCACATGTTTTCTTTTCCCACAGGGTCCCTGACATGGAGCCCTGATGAATGCGGCATTCGAATAACCTGTGTCCGCCAAAAGGTGAAGGCTACAGGGAACAACTATATTTGGATTGGGTCCCTGACTAGAGATCTTGCTAAATCAGATTGTTTCACGTAGGCTAAGACAATTCCAACCATAAGACCCTGTTAGGCAGAATCCTGTGCAGTTCCCTTAGGGAACACTGCAAAAAGATTAAGACTACAGGAGTAAACAGTAAACCCAATTGGTAGCAGTCTGCACCACCCAGATTTACCTGGTAGCTGTGGCTGAGCATTCAGACTTCTCTCAAGAAGAGTTAGGCAGTATACACAATAGGGCCAAAAACACAGTAGAACAAGCAAACACTGACTAGAGCCTATTATCAAAAGTATATAATTATTTATTTAACACACACTTTTAGAAAATTCACTAGCACTATTAATCAAAGCAAGTTCAAAACACAATCAGAAAAGTATACACACCTCCCTTAAGAATTATTTAGACAAGTCTAAGTGAAAACACCACTTTTTGTCAAAACAGAGGTGAGCGTGTAACTTAGATGGCACTCCAATAATTAAGTTAAAGGGAGAGAAAAAGACAGGTCATAAAAATAAAACAGTTCCCAACACTTAAGAGACAAAATCAAGTTACTGAAGGCAGGGTATACTGTACAGCCAAAGTTCATAGGCCAGGCCCACTTTGAATGGAGCAAGGCAAAATGTGCCCAAGATCACACGGTTTAGCAATGCATTCAAGTCTTTGTAGGAATGTTCAAAAGAGGATGGGGTGGTTCAAAAGATAAAGTTAGAAGGTCTGGGGGCCAACCCAGTTGGAAAGCCAAGGATTTAAGGGCCACCTTGAGCAAACCGAAGAAAGGGAGGCCAGGTGGAACACAGTACCTTTAAAGTTGAGGAAGCTCCAGCGGTGGCAGTTGTTCCTGGCAGCGTGTGCAGTTCGTGGTTTCGACCAGGGGAAGAGAGGATGTAGTCGAGGAGGAAACTTGGAGTCGTTGCTCTGCCCAGGGAAGAAACCAGCCGCGGAGTTCGTCGGTTAAAAGGTGCGTTCCTGGTATTCGTGGTCACAGTGGTGCAGCTTGGCTATCCGGCCACCGGGGTGCTTGGCACGGGTGATTCGACCAAGAGATGTCCTGTAGGGCGAAATGGCGAACTGGTTGATCCCACCAGCTCAGAGGAAGAAGACTCTTTCAGCAGAAGATCTTCTCTTGTCGTTGGGAAAGTGGTGAGGTCGTTGCAGCAGGGCTCCACCGGTGGTGTCGTCGTTGCAGATGGCTCAGCTTATCCCGTCTTAGGATTTCTTAGGTCCTGTGGCGACTTCTGAAGTTCCAGTCCCAAAAGCCCTGCTTTTATGCAGAAAAACCCCCATTCAACAGCCTAGCTGTCACTCAAACATGCTAAGTGGTGAGCCGGGCAGCTCACCACTGGCCCAATCAGAACAGAGTGTGACTTGGGTTGCTAAGGCAACGCAGTCCAGGGTGCCAATTCCCCCACCCACACATCCTGTGGAACCCAGACAGAGTGGCACCAGTTGGAGGGCTTCTGTGGAGAAGCCCGCCAAAAAGTGGAACAAAGGGCCCGACCTCGGTTGGAGTTACAGAGATGGACATGAACACCATTTTAGAAAAGAGTTCTGGCAAAAAGATCCAACCGGTGATTTAATATTAAATAAATTAAAAAAGTGGTGCGTTTAAAATCAATGGGAAAATCCCATAGGAAATATTCTGGTGGAATATTTTGCGAGGTAACCACTGCCACCAGCCAGAAACTCGACCAGGGGGGACTGGACAGTGCCCCTTTGAAAACAGACCCAGGGGCAATCGAATTAACCCCTTCCAGTACTTCCACAAATGATGGTTTGTACTGGTTCTGTTCACAATTTAGGACTAGTAAAGTCAATGGTGACTTTACATGCCCTGGGAGACAGTAGTCAGTCCCAGGGTATGGAATCTATGTTTGGGGGTCACTATGACACCCCTGTTACTGTACTGAGGGTGCTGTGTAATACATACACAAAAACAGATGATACCCTATGGAGTAAAAAAAAACATAGCCCATAAGCACACAAAAAGTCAAAGACATACCTCAAATCATACATAAGAGTGGGAGGAAAAGAGTCTCACTCTTAGCAGGAGTAAAAAACAAACCCCAAACATCCAGCAAAGCTGCTGGAGGACTCGCTAGGTTTGGGAAATTAGCCTTGTAAGAGAATTCTCCCTAACAGACCCTGAAACAATACTTTCTCATCAAACATAGTTTACACTCAGGGTAACATTAAGACCCTAATTTCTCCACTGTCAACAAAGGCTCGGTCTAAAATTGGTTTATTGACCACCAGCCCACATCTGGGGAAGATTAATTAGCTTGAACTGTAACAAGAGTTGACACAAAATAAGTCTGTCAACGACTGTTCCTCATTCTCATTTGTACTGTCCCCCAAAACATGAGAAGCAAACAAGATACTTCTGGGTTTAAATACTTGTTTTATAAATTTATTTCTCTTTTCAATTTTTCTTTTTTGTTAATCAAATTATGAAGTGTATGCATTTGTCACACTTTGCACTCAATATTGTACACTCAAATATTTAGTTTGCATTAAGTGACACAACCAATTGTCAACCATTCATGATTGCTGTTTTTATGTCAGTATGATGATCATTAACTAATTGTGATTTGTATTTTCATGTCTATTTTTCATTCTGATCATTTTTTCTGTGAAGTAAAACAAATTGATTGATTTACCTCTCATTCTCAATTCTTTTTGATCAAATTGTGGTAATGCTTACTGGAATTCGTGGTGGGTATTTAGACCAATATTCGTGGATCTCAAACTCCAGAGACCTGATAATATATACTCCTGATAGCCTAAATAGTAGAGTCTATCAAGCAAACTATTTTTTCCACTCTCAGAGGGGTACACTTCTTTGTTGATATGCCGCTGTACAGTCGCCTCTCTCCACCTAACTTTCGTGACCTTCTTTTGATTTTGCCGCCTTCGCATCCCTGAGATGTCACGTGGCCGTCTCTCTTGCAGATGTTGACATTTGTTTTTGTTTGGGTCTTCAACTGTAGGTTGTCGGGAACAGATTCATGTTCACTTCGACCAACCAAACCTAAATTCCTGGAAACAAAGTATCCTTTCATCTAGACTACCCTCACGAAAGGAACAAGAACCGAAGTACAAACTTAGAACAAAGTCTGGAACCTACATAATTGAAATCAGGAACAACCTGAGCTGGCGGGGGGTGGGGGGTTAAGTTTACATACCTGTTGCTTTCTCCCATTCTCTCGTCTTGACTCTAACTCACTCTGACCTGACCTCAGGCGGTGGAACCTGGGTTAAGGATCCTTTCCTAGGCCTACTATACTGAATAGGATTGAGTGGAGTACTTAGAACTTTACTAAATACTTTTCTAACTTGGAAAACCCTCTAAAAGCATCACCACAGGCCACTGCAGTTTTTCTGAATAACCTCACCTGAAGAAGCTATACACCATCTTAGGGTTGCACTTATTATGATCTAAGGACACTGCTCTTGTGTTGCTTTTGCCTATTTTCCTTGCATCTTGCATCTGACTTCTCACCTGTATTGCACTGGTAATTTATATGCAATTTAATTCTCCAAATGGTGAATGTGTATACATTTTATATATGGTTTTGTGTGACAGTACTTAAGTGTGATTTTTATATGCTTACCGTGTGTCTGTGATGTTGGTCACGACACAGAGGCCTGCGTGTCGTGCTCGAAAATGCAGCCAAAATCCCTACGTGAGAGGGCCGAGAAACTGGGCTTGGGTCGACGGTCTGCAAAATCTCCAGCACGGTCTCTCGTCTGGTATTCCGAGACTGATGATCCCACCCCTGAGAAGGGGAAAGAAAAACATTGTAAAAAGAAAGAGTCCCATTCCAGGAGCCATTCCTCCTCGTCTTCCTCGTGCAAGAAGAAGCTGCACCACAGTCATTGGCGCGAGTGCAGCTCTTCATCGGAACGAGGAAGGCCCTCGGCGGGCCGACCACTCCGGAAGAGTGGGAATGTTTTAAAACTTCTTTGCTTGAAATGTTTAGACAGCAAGCTGCTGTAGGTGTGGGTCCGGCCCCCGACCAACAAGCTTTGGCAGCAAAAGCGGCGCTCGGTGCTCCCGACCCCAAGCCAGCAACTCGGTCGACGTCGAAAAAAACGCCTTCAGGCATCACGCCTACTAGGCGTAGATCGCTGGAAGGCCATAAATCCGCGAAGCCCACTGCATCCATCGGTCACCCGAGCGTCCCTCAGCACCAAAAGAACCATCTGCATTGAAAGCCACTTTGGCTTTGAGGACTATTCCGTCAGCAGTCAAGCCCTCGGCGCTGACAGTAGGCGATGGTTCGTTTGTACTGTTGTCAAGATTGGGGTTCTTTGACTAGATGCGGTCCATTTTCGGCATCAATGACCCCGATGATCAAGGAGTCGACACTGTTTACACGGGAGCCGGTGGCATCGATTATTTCATTGGCCAGGCCCATTTATTGTCCTTGGCTCAAAGTCTACAGGATGCTAGTGGCCTAGATACTTCCCCAGACGTTGAGTTGCAGCAAAGCCAGCCCTATACTCATGCTGATTCCAAGTTCAGGGCTCTGGTTGAGAGGGTTGTTAGGCAGAAACCTGTGCAGTTTGCTTAGGGACCACTGCAAAAGATTTAAGACTACAGGTGTTGGCAGTAAACCCACTTGGTAGCAGTCTGTACCACCCAGATTTACCTGGTAGCTGTGGCTGAGCAGTCAGACTTCCCTCAAGAAGAGTTAGGCAGTATGCAAAGTATACTCAATAGGCACTCAGATACAATAATACAAGCAAACACTGACCAGAGCTTTGGTATCAAAGTATATAATTATTTATTTAAAAACACACAGTTAAAAACACTCCAGCACTCTTATTGTAAAATATTCTAAACACAGTTACTATTATGATATATACACCCCTTTTTCCCTATTAGAAAATCACAGTAAAACACCACTTATTTTCATACAGAGGTGAGCGCTTAACTAGATTGCACTCCAATAAGTTTGTGAAAAAGGGAGGGAAAAAGACAGAATAAGCAGAGGTACACTACTCTACGATTCCAGAACACTGTTAGCAAGGCAGAGAGCAAAAAGTTACTGATGAGCCAAAGTCCAAAGGCTGGGCCCACTCTTAGAGAGAGCAGAGCACAAATGCGCCCAAGGTCACAGTTACACTAGGCTTAGAAAGTCTTGCAGAGGTTTCAGAAAAGAGTTTAGAGAGGCTTAGAAAAGTTTAGCCAAGGTGTCCCAGGCTAACCCAGGTTCGAAAGTCGGGGGCTAAATCTACCCCGTACAGTCTGTAGCAAGGGAAGCCAGGCGGGACACGGTACCTTAAGTGGGAAGGATCCTCCAGCGGTGGCAGTTGTTCCTGGTAGTGGGTGCAAGTTGCGTCGTCGTCCAGGGGAAGAGAAGATCTCGACTTGGAGGAAAGATGAAGGTCGTTGCACTACCAGGGCAGAAACCAGCCGCTGAGTTTTCCGGTTAAAAGGTGGTACCTTGGTTTCGCGGTCGTGGTAAAACGTGGTATCCCGGTTGCCGGAGTGCTTGGCACGGGCAAGGCGGCCACGAGATACGTCGGGAAAGCGAAAAGACGGTGAAATTGGTTATCCCCCACCAGTCAAAGGAAGAAGACTCTCCGGCGGGAGATCTCCTCTGTCGTTGGGAAAAGTGGTGAGGCAGTCCAGCAGGGCTCCACCGGTGGTGGTGTCGTGGCAGGTCGGCTCAGCTTCTCCCTCGTCGGATTCTTAGGTCCTGTGGCGACTTCTGAAGTTCCAGTCCCCAAAGCCCTGCTTTTATGCAGCAAACCCCCATTCACTCAGCCTAGCTGTCACTCAAACATGCCAAGTGGTGAGCCGGTCGGCTCACCACTTGGGCCAATCAGGATGGAGTGCGACTTGAGTTGCCTAGGCAACTCAGTCCAGGGTGCCTAAATTCCCCTCCACCCCTCCTAAGTACCCCAGACACAGTGGCACCACTTTGGAGGGCTTCTGTGGAGAAGCCCGCCAAAAAGTGAAACAAAGGGCTCGACTTGGGTTGGAGTTACAGAAGAGAACACAAACGCCATTTTAGAATCAAGTTTTGGCAAAAACTACCAACCGGAGAATTAATATTAATTAAATAAACCGGCGGTATGTTCGAGGCTACCGTAAATAATTGAATAAAGATAGTAGCCTAAAACAATGGGAAATCCCATAGGAAAATATTCGCGGTTGAATATAAAAAGTAGTATCCACTGCCACCAGCCAAAACTCGATCAGGGGGGGACGGAGACGTGCCCCCTCGACTAACAGACCCCGGGGCAATTGAATTGCCCCAGCCAGTATGTCCACAATATGATGGTTTGTACTGGTTCTGTTCAGAATTTAAGACTATTAAAGTCAATGGTGACTTTACATGCCCTGGGAGACAGTAGTCAGTCCCAGGGTATGGAGTCTATACTGGGGGGTCACTATGACACCCCTGTGTCACTGCACTGAGGGTGCTGTGTAACACACATCACAAAAACACATGAAGCCCTAATGAGTAAAAGACCCCATAGGCCATTAAACACATCTAGATTCAAAGAAACACACTCAAATCATGCCCAAGAGTGAGGGTAAAAGAGTCTCACTCTTGGCAGGAGAAAAAAATAAACCCCAAAAAATCCAGCAAAGCTGCTGGGGGACTCGCAAGGTTAGGAAATTCAGCCCAAACAGAGAATTCTCCCTAACAAGGGTTGTTGACCCCCCTTGGGTTGAAGTCGTCTGCCACACAGCTTCAAGAGTATGAGTTTACCAATATCTTGGACGAGGTTCCCACAGTTGAGCATAACATGTAATTTAACCCAGCCATTGCGGACCCTTTATACTCCTTATGGCAGCGCCCTTGCACTATTCCCCCTGTGAACACCAATTTTACAGGCACGTATAGGCCGGCAAGAAAAGACCCTTCTTTCCTCACCACACACCCGTCCCCGTAAGGTCTGTTTATACAGGCTGCCACTATTTCCACCAGAACAGAGGCATCCACTTCAATCTGCCTCCGAATTGCATTTGCTTTGTTTTTTTTATCATTTGTATACTGTCCATCACTTGGCTACCTTCACAGATTCCTTTTAGATTGTGCCTTGAATAAGTTTGTAATAAATTGAAAATATTTTTATATTTCCTTTTTTGTTTTGGGTAAGTTATTTAATAAACTTTTCTCCCAATTTAAAAATTGGGATGCTCGGCAAGTCCATGATGATGCACTACTCTTAAGAATCTGAGTTTGAGAAACGGGGTTATTACCTTCTGTTCTGCTTTAGATGCATGTTTCTGGACAGAGAGGGAAAGAAATCAGACAACTTGGCGAGTACAGTGTACACCTCTGGCAGCATGGCGCTCAAAGCTACAAACATAGTCTGCAGATTTGTAAAATAGTCCTTCGGCTTGTGGAAAGCTGTGGAACATGCTGCTGAATACGTCCCTGAGGGTGCCATGCAGGACAGATTTACAGCTGGTGGAGGATGGGAAGGAGGTAGCCAAGCAGTCATTGCAAACGGGCCTGGACCTTGCGTACTGCGTTGGCTGATCAATGGGTTCAGCAGTAGTAATGAGGCAGCATGCCTACCTGAAAACGTCTGGCTTCTCCCTGAATGTTCAGAACATGCTGCTGGACATGCCCTTTGAGGGAAACATGCTTTTCTGTCAGAAAGCTGACGAATCCTTGGAGAAGTTTAAAGAATCCAAGTTGGCGGCTAAATCACTGGGCCTAGCGGCTCAGCCGGCAAAGCCTGCCTTCAGTTTTGCCTACAGAGGCAGGGGCTATAGGTGGTATGTTCCCTGTGGCAGGAAGGGGCAGCTCCTGCAAGCCAGGCAGGGGAAGAGGCGCTTTTAACATCCCGGAAGGGGCTGAGGGGCCTCTAGAGGCCAACAAGCAGCAACAGCAGCGGTGGCGCCTGCGCCCTCTAAGACTCTTTGATTTTGCCTCCCACGATGCACTGGTTGGTGGAAGGTTGGCAGGGCATTGGCCCTAGTGGCTGGAGATAACCTCTGGGGTTGCAGTTGATTTGGTGGTGTTATTATTTGCACTTTCTAAAAACACAGGCCCCTCACGACCCCTATCCAACCGGGACAGGAGTTCCATGAAGAACTGAGAGCCCTGATGTTGAAGGGTGCCATGGAGGAGGTACCTCCCGAACAGTGAGGATCGGGCTGATATTCCCAGTATTTCCTGGTACCCAAGAAGGGAGGCGATCAGCGTCCCATTCTGAACCTCAGGGCTCTAAACAAGTTTTTGAGGAAAGAATCATTCAGGATGGGTACATTGAGTGACAATCTCCATGCTCTTGAATTTCAGGACTGGCTGGAGTCAGTAGACCTGCAAGATGCTTATTTCCATGTGCCAATATACCAAAAGCACAGGCAGTTCCTAAGGTTCCTCATAGTGGACAAACCCGGTCAGTTCAAGGTGCTTCCCTTCGGGTTGACCTCAGCTCCAAGGGTCTTCACCAAGCTCATGGCGGTAGTTGTGGCTCACCTCAGGAGATCCGGGTACATGTATTCCCATATATGGACGACTGGCTGATCCGGGGGAAGTCGGCAGGGCAAGTTTTGTCTAACCTGGAAGACACCTGCTACTACTGCACAGGCTAGGCTTCTCCCTCAACTTGAAGTCCCATTAGACACCAGTTCAGCTTCTCCAGTTCATCAGAATAGTTCTTGACACTCGGGTAGGGAAGGCTTTTCCTCCCGAAGAGAGTCGGCGAAATAACCCAGATGGTGCATTTGTCTCAGAACCACGCCATAATTCCTGCGGCTTCCTTCCTCCCCCTTTTGGGTCTCATGGCCTCCTGTATTTTTCAAGTTCCAGAGGCCAGGCTGAACATGAGATCCCTTCAGTGGCTCCTGAGAGACAAGTAGTCTCAGTATCTGGGATCACTCACGAATCACCTCTGTGTCCATCCAGGTAGTCTGCAAACTCGGCTGGTGGAACAAACGCAGCAATCGCATGGCGGGGGAACCCTTCTGGCCTCCTGGCCCGAGTGGTCACTGATGCGTCGCTGAAGGGTTGGGGCACCCACTGCAAGGATTTGCAGGTGAGCGGCCTCTGGTATCCATCAGAAGCCAGGTGGTACAGCAACAGTCTGGGGTTGCGGGCTATCAGGTTAGCCCAGAGGGCTTTTGCCCTGTCTCTCGGAGCGAAGCGTGTCCTCATCCTGATGGATAACACGGTGGCCATGCACTACCTCAACAAGCAGGGTGGGGTGCAATCCCAACCCCTCTGCACAGAGTCGATACAGCTATGGGTTCTGGTTACGGGAGAACCAAATCTCATTCTGTGCAGTTCATCTGGCGGGGACGGAGAACACCTTGGCGGATGCTATGAGCCGGCAGAGCACTGTATCCACGCTAAGTGTGCCAGGAAGTCCTAGAGGTTGTCTTCGCTCTCTGGGGTACCCCAGCAGTGGATCTGTTCGTTACAGAGTCCAACAGGAAGTGCAAACAGTTTAGCTCAAGGGAATACCCAGCGAATGGCGTACTGTGGGACGCGGTTCTGGTGGATTAGACCTTCCTTCTCCACTACGCCTTCCCCCGATTTCCATTATCCGTTGGGTTCTCAGGAGGTTGAAGAGATTTCAAACAAGCATGATCTTGATCGCCCCGGATTGGGCAAGGAGAACATGGTACTCTGATCTCTTGGATCTGACCATCTGTTGGCCTCACCGATTACCTCAGCGTCTGGATCTCCTGTCCCAGCCGGATGGTTGAGTGCTCCATCCGACCCCGAATTCCCTCAACCTATTTGCGTGTCCCTTGAGAGGATGAGGTATGATGACTGTGACCTCTCCGAGGAGGTACTTGAAATCTTGCTGGCTGCATTCAGACCTTCTACAAGATCTCTGTACGCGTGCATGTAGAGAAGATTTGAGGCGTGGTGCAGGGAACGCGATATTGACCCTATACATTGCTCCACCACTGCAGTGATCGAGTTCCTTCTGTCACTGGCATCTTCAGGCCTCCTGGTTACCGCAGTCAAAGTATATTTGGCGGCCCTGTCTGTGTTAAAGAGGTCCCCAGACCAAGGTTCCTTCTTTACTATTCCGGTCATGGTCCAATTCCTGAAGGGCCTTCTCAATAAGTTTCTGCCAATCCCTTTTTAAAAAATGTTTTAACTTTATTTATTTTGCACAGATAGACATGTTAAAGTACTTTCAATTTGTCCAGCGTCCTACATATACATTGGCTTATCATATTATTACACAGTTACAATTCACGTTTTGTTTTGTTCTTCTCTCAGCCTTTTATCCAGCAAGTATTGCCTGAACCCACCCCAAATATCTTTCGGACTGCTTGTCGTTGCCAAGAGAGCGGTGTATGTCTCTTCATTATTGTTCGCGAAGGTCATGTCTCCTACCCAGTCCCCCAAGACCGGAGGCTCCTTGCTCTTCCATCGCATTAATATCACGCGTTTGGCCAGTAATAGACTCAAATTAAGAAATTTGCATTGGGTGGGGTCCATTTTAGATCAAATGCCCAATACACATGATCCTGGGTCCCACTGTATTGGGTTATTGGACATTACATTCAGCTCATCAGACATCAGCCCAGTAACCTGCAAGCTTTGTACACGACCACATCATATGAAAAATGCCTTCTTCCTCACTTCCACATCTGGGACATACCCCTGTCGCCGTGTTATGAAGGCTTTTTTAGTCGTGCTGGGTGAAGTGAACTCCGAGTATTTTATAGTGTATCAGATGGTACCTGAAATTACTTGATATTATCTTTGTCAACCCGCATAATTGTGACCAGTGCGTGTCTGTGAGCGTGGTCCCTAGATCCTGTTCCCAATCCCCTTCATTATTCAAGGCTTGAGATGCTCTGTGTGACAGTGAGAGCTTGTAAAGTGTGGATGCGGATTTGTTAGTCGCACTCAGGGTGAGCACATATCCCAGGTTTAGATGTGTTGGGGGCTGTTCAGGGAAGTCTTCCCAGACTTTGGCCATTGCAGAGTGTAGTCTAAGGTATTGTAGCCTTTGGAGTGAACAATTCCCTACTATAGGCTTTATTTCATCCCAGCTAATGAAGTGTTTGTCTACAAAAACGTCACCCATTATATGAACACCTCTCTCTCCAGTGCGTGGACAGTGTCAACTCTTGAGTTGAGGGAAGGGAAGCTGCATCCCATATTGGCATGCCGGGATAGTACAGGTCTGTGCCTTACGGGTCTCCTGCTAGTCTATCCCATGCTCTACATGTCACTAGTGTTGGGTTCATGATGTTATCGGTTATACGCTTCCTTAAGGCTAGTTTGTGTAAAAGCCCTGTGGGACCTTCCTCGTGTAGTTCATTAGTCATTTGTGGAATCCCAAGTCCCCCCTTCTTTCCAAAATATTGCGTAATAAGCTTGCGCCGCGAGGAAGTAACATTCAAAATCGGCGGCACCCAATCCTCCCTTCTCATATGGTTCTGTGAGACGCTTCCAGCTCAGTCGTGGTTGCCCTTTCCATATGAAGGCTGAACATTCTCCCTGTATTTTAGAGAGGAAGGATCTTCCCGGCCACACTAGTATTGTGCTGAATAAGTAAAACAGCTTTGGGATTATGATCATTTTGACCAATGCTAGATGCCCCATTAGTGAGATCGGAAGATGCCCCCAACGGCGGAGTTTGGTGCAGAGAGTTTCCTCAAGTTTCCCGTAATTAAGTGTTCGGGTTAGTTGAGTAGCCTGTGCTACGTCTACTCCCAGGTATTTCACGGTGTTAGGTGCCCATTCAAGACCAAGCAAATCAGTGGGGCGTGTGGTTGAATCTGTTAATGGGAATATCTCAGATTTCGCTGCATTCAGTTTCAGGCCAGAGTAATCCTCGAATTATCTCACTGCTTTCAGTATTCTTGCCATATACCTCTCTGGGTTCCTGATATATAACATAATATCATCGGCGTAGAGGGTAACCAGCTCTCTTTTGCCAGCCAGTGGTATCCCTGCTTTGCCAAATCTTGCTCTGAGTAAGTGATCCAGCGGTTCAATCACTAAAGCGAACAATAGTGGGAATAGCGGGCAACCTTGCCTCGTGCCTCCAGCCAGCTCCAGTATTTGTGATAACACCCCTTTTACACATACCCTTGCATAAGGTTGTGAGTAGAGCACACGGACCCACTGTATGAAATTTGGGCCGAATCCATAGTTTTCGAGTACCTTGAATAGAAAAGGTCAGTACACAGTGTCGGAAGTCTTTTGCATATCCAAGGCTATTGCAACCCCTTATGTATCTTTTGGGATGTTTGCCAGGTTATTATAGCATTGGCTGCTGTTTGTCGCTGTGGACCTGACCTTTGCAAACTTTGCCTGATCCTCATGGATCACATATGGCATTGGAGGATTGAGTCGAGTGGCCAAAATCTTTGCAGACATTTTTGCATTTGTGTTTTTAAGGGATAGAGGGCGATAGGAGCTGCAGTCTTCTGGTTGTTTCCCTGGTTTGAGCAACAAGGTTATGACTTCCTCACGTGTAGTATCTGGCAATTTCCCCAGCTCCAGGGTTTCAGTCCACATTGTGAGAAGGCGAGGAGCTAATATGTCTATGAACTCTTTATGGAAATCTGCACCTAGTCCATCGCTGCCAGGTGCTTTCCTGCCCGGTAGAGCCTTTATGGCCTCCTTGATTTCACTCATTGTTAAGTGCGTATCTAGGGTATTCCTGGCTTCCTCAGATATCCGAGTGGTGTGTATCTTAGATAAGTAGCTGTCTATTTCCTCGTTCGTGGCTATGCTCTGGGGTGAATACAATTTGGCATTGAAGTCAAAGAAGACCTTGCTAACTGCCTTCTGACTCGTTACTACAACTCTGTTTGTCCCAGTAATACATGGTATATCCGTGGTTCCTCTCTCGCTCCGGACCAGCCACGCCAGTAGCCTGCCTGGTCTCTCTTGCTCACCGTATCTCTGTGCTCCGGTTTGTCGAAGTAGCGTATTTCTCAGTCCGCTGCGGCCTGGTTGCTTTGATTGCTGACGCTGTGTGTGCTGACGGGGAGGCTGCTTAACGTCTCTGGAGTTTGGCTACCTCCCCTTCCCTCCTTTCCAGTTCCCAAGGTATGTCCTTAAGTACCCCCATTTCAGTTTACATCGCGACTCCTCTTATATAAGCCTTGAAAGCTTGCCATGTTACCTCTTCAGTACTTTCTGACCCATCATTGTGTTCAAAGTATTCGTGAATGTGTTGCGCCAGACTCGTTTTGTATGCTGGGTCTGTCAATGCTGCCACTTTAAATCGCCATGGGGTTCTTTGTGGGGTTACCTCTAGGATGGTCAATGTTAACAGTATCGGGGGGTGGTCAGATATAGGGTTCTAGGTAGTAATGAAGTTTCCGATGTCCAGCCTAACACCTCCTGTGTTTTCCAACCAGAGGTCGATCCTAGAGTGCATGTCGCGTACCGTTGAGTAGAAGGTGTAGGCGCGCCATGTGTATGCATATTTCACGAGCTGCACTAGATAGAGGTCTTGGGGCATGTGACGTCCTATCCAGGTTCATACCTAATGTGGTGTTGATGCCCCCCCCCCCCTGCAAATGATTTGAGCAGTTGGGTATTTAGCGCATTTCTGGAACACCTCAGTATAGTATTCCGAGTCATCCACATTGGGGCCATATATGTTAACCAGTGAAATTTCTGAGGTGCACAATCTGCTGTGCACCATATCTGCCGTTGGGGTCGGCATCTGTTGCCAGGTGAGTGAATGGTCTTTTTCTGTGCACCAGTGTTATGACGCCCCGGGCTCTGGATGAATAAGAAGTGTAAAAACGGTGCCCCCCCCCCCCCCTGGTGCAAATGTACTTGCTTGCTCCCCTAATAAGTGTGTTTCCTGAAGAAATGGTAAGCGTGCACCCAACCTTTTAACATACGCCATCACTCACTTTGCGTGCCTTTATCGGCTTTCCAAGACCCCTGACATTCTAGCTCATCAATGTTATTGCTTCGGAGTTCACACTAGCCGTTTGGGCTGTTTTTCACTGCTTCTGTCTCCATAGTCTGATGTGAAATTGTACTGTTACCGTAATAAAACGTCATCGGTCTGTGCATTATTTTAAATTTAACAGCCCAACTGTTTCCCCTATTACCCTACCCCACCCTCATAGTTCCCTGAACTTAAACTATGCAATTTCCCCCCCCCACCTCCTCCCTCCCTCACTTTTAACCCATTATCTAACTGTTGCACTTGCATGTGGGGGGTCACTTCGGCGATGGCCGGGGCCAGGCATACTGCTCATAACTCCCTCGCTGCGGGTTGATCTTATTTATTTTACTATCTCTCATAATGAATTGTGACTATGTGTTACATCAAAAACATTACAATACTGTACCAAAACAGGAGGTGCCCTCTATACATTTCATGCTCATCACTGTTATTCGCTACGGTGAGACAGTCCCTCACTGAGTAGTGTCACCAGGGCATTTCACTCATTGGCCTCTTCTCCATCCAGGGGCCGCTTGTCAGGTATAGGGATGTTTGTTTCAAGGAAGGAGACTGCTTCCTCAGGAAATGTGAAAAAATAGGCCTTATTGTTATGTTGCAAGCGTAGTCTGGCCGAATATAACATTACATATGGAATCTTCCACTCACAGAGCATCTTCTTCACTCCCCAGAAAGTTGTTTGTTCTTGTTGCACCGACCGGGGGTAGTCTGGGAATATGCGGAGTACATTGGATCCAAGTTTCAGTTTGTGTTCATCTCTGGCTGCTCGTAATACCAGGTCTCTGTCCGTGTAATTGATAAGTTTGGCTATTATCGGCCTCGGTTATGCACCAGGCTTGGGGCGAGGGGCCAGGGATCTATGTGCCCGTTCCACCACAAACATTGCCGACCATCCAGGGTCTCCGAGCAGTTCTTTAAGTAGTTCCTCTACAGCCAGCTCCATTGGACCCTTGAGTGCATCTTTGGAAACTCCAATAATGCGTATGTTATTGCGACATGACCTCGTTTCTAAGTCTTTGCGTTTCAGTTTGACTGTACCCAGGTCCTTGGCCATATTGGTGACTGTATTCTGCAGGGCTTCAATGGTATCTTCAGCCTTGCCAATCCTTGTCTCGGCCTCGGTGATGCAGCTTGTTGCTTTCTCAAGTTGACTCCGGATCGATGTTAAATTGGTGTTTGTCGTTGAGAGCCGCAAACCCTTTTTGCATGGTATTGTAGACCCCCAGCAGATCCATGGATGGTTGTGGTGCCGGTGGCGGTGGCGAGGCCATTTGGGCCGCAGAGATGTTGCTCATAACTTTCTCCTTTGTAGCAGGTTTCGTGAACCTATCTATAGATCCTGCTTTCGTAGCAGCAGCTCCTTTGGGCATTGTACTGTTAATGTTATTGTTTCCTCTTTAGGTGTTTCTGGGATACGCTGCTGACCTCCTGAGATGGATCTGTATCTGCGGCGTCCTCCCCGTTTGCTGGGGGGGATCCGGTAGTAGTGTGATTGAGGGTATTGGCACAGAGTGGTGTCCAAGGCAGTTACTTTTCAGTACGATTGGTATTTTGCTGCTGGTTTTTTCTATATGCTCCTTTGCAATTTGCCAGATTATTCGGTCTTCTATAGTGGATGTATTAGGATGCTGTGGTAGTGCACTGCACCTGAAAATGCAACTAAAACACTGCAACGTGTTTCGTTGTGTAGGGCAGTGGGGCTTCCCACCTTTGTCTGCTTATACAATGCGCATCGTGGGTGCGTCGCTTG